>NC_052079.1:645555-1291111 GCF_015852505.1 Tachyglossus aculeatus
TGAGCAAAAAGCTCAGAACTGTTAACTCTTTTCCTGTCAAAATCACAATTCTACATCCTATCCTGTTCTCTGTAACCCCAGCCAGAAGTTTAGGGAGACAAAATGGATGAACCCTAGCTACGATATCTTGTCTTTCCACAGCCCCAATCTCATTATAGCCACACCTCATAGCTCATGGCGCCGGCCCGGGGTGACCCATACCACGTGAGCCCGGGATGAGGTGGCCCGGATGGACGGAGCGGACGGATTAGGGTTACGGAAGATGTGCCGGTGTTTGACGTTTATGAGCCTGCTGGCAAGTCCTCACCCCCAGTCCTCCCCATCCAATCAATCAATCGTATTTATTGAGCGCTTACTGTGTGCAGAGCACTGTACTAAGCACTTGGGAAGTACAAGCTGGCAACATCTAGAGACAGTCCCTACCCAACAGTGGGCTCACAGTCTAGAAGGGGGAGGCAGAGAACAGAACCAAACATACTAACAAAATAAAATGAATAGAATAGATAGGTACAAGTAAAATAAATAGAGTAATAAATCTGTACAAACATATATACATATATACAGGTTCAGTGGGGAAGGGAAGGAGGTAAGACAGAGGGGATGGAGAGGGGGATGAGGGGGAGAGGCCACTGACCCATCCAGGGAGAGCTCCTCTGGCCCCCAGGGCTCACCAGACCCAGGAGTGCGGGCCCGCCCGCCGTCCGGGGCGTCGATATACGGCAGTACCCGGGGTCGGGTCGGGTGACTGTGGCCCCGCTCCGTCCTCACCTGGTTCAGCTGGTGGATCTGAGCGGTCAGGTCGGCCACCTGCTGCTTCACCTGCCTGTGCTCGCTCGACTCCTTCTCCAGCTTCTCCTTCATCTTGTTCAGCGTCTGCATCATCTCCTCCTTCTCCTGCGCCTTGGCGTCGCACTCGCGCTCCTTCTTCTCCAGCTTCTGCTGTAGTTCGTTGTGCTCTGCGGGGACACGGCCCACCCGTTGTCCTCTACGGGCACCTCTGTCGGGGGCCGAATGCCCACCCCAGACGGGCCAACCACCAGGTTGGGACTAGGTCTCCCTCAGTCCTCCCCTTACTACGGGAAGCAGCGTGGCTCAGTGGAAAGAGGCCGGGCTTTGGAGTCAGAGGTCAGCGGTTCAAATCCCGGCTCTGCCACTTGTCAGCTGGGTGACTTTGGGCAAGTCACTTCACTTCTCTGGGCCTCAATTTCCTCATCTGTAAAATGGGGATTAAGACTGTGAGCCCCACGTGGGACAACCTGATCACCTTGTAAACTCCCCAGCGCTTAGAACAGTGCTTTGCTCAGAGTAAGCACTTAATAAATGCCATCATTATTATTATTATGGGTGGGGAAGAGTTATTTTTTTAAAAAATGCTATTTGTTAAGCACTTACTATGTGCCAAACGCTGTACTAAGCCCCGGGGCAGAAATTCAATAAACTGGACACAGTCCATGTCCCATATGGGGCTCACAGTCTTATTCTCCATTTTACAGATGAGGTAACTGAAGCCCAGAGAAGTGAAGTGACTTGTCCAAGGTCACACAGCAGACAAGTGGGAAGCAGCGTGGCTCAGTGGAAAGAGCCCAGGCTTTGGAGTCAGAGGTCATGGGTTCAAATCCCAGCTCCGCCAACTGTCAGCAGTGTGACCTTGGGCAAGTCACCTAACTTCTCTGTGTCTCAGTTACCTCATCTGTAAAATGGGGATTAAGACTGTGAGCCCCCCACCGTGGGACAACCTGATCACCTTTGTCACCTCCCCAGCGCTTAGAACAGTGCTGTGCACATAGTAAGCGCTTAATAAATGCCACCATTATTATTATTAATCAATCAATCAATCGTATTTATTGAGCGCTTACTGTGTGCAGAGCACTGTACTAAGCGCTTAGGAAGTACAAAGTAGCAGAACCGGGATTAGAACCTAGGTCCTTCTGACTCCCAAGGCCATGCTCTATCCACTAGGCCATGCTGCTTATCTGGAATTAGAAGAGCTTAGAGGCGTTTCCCAAGAGAACTCAGAGAACCCACAGCCTGTGCCAAGCATTGTGCCCAGAACCGGCATGGATTCGACACCATCAAGTGGGACCACCCGGGGCTGAGGAAGAGGGAGAGCGGGGAGCTGACCTCCACTTGACAGATGAAGAAACTGAGGCTCGGAGAGGCCAAGTGACTTGCTCGAGGTTACAGAGGGGGCCGAGGCCAGAACCAGGACCAGAATCTGGTCCCCCGACTCCCAACCCCACGCTCTCTCCACTGGACTGGGCTTGCCTCTCCTGCCCAAACCCACACGAGGCCGAGTTTCCTCTCCGGAAACTAAAGCCTGGCTTCTCGTCACTGTACTTCTGTTGTCGCTTACCTTTTCTCATCTTCTCCGCCTGCTCCTTCCACTGCTTGACCTCATTTTCATTGACCAGCCTGCACAACAGAACGGGAGACACGGACGCTAGCCACCGGCAGTTGTCACCGAGGCGGCCTGGGCCCAAGCCCTCTGCAAGGGGGAGAGCGAGCGGCTGCGATGGTTAGAATTCCCACAGAGAGATCTTAAGCCGTTCCCTGGGAGCGACAAAGCTGTGCTCCCGGCACGGGCGATGGAGGGGGACTCAGTCATGCTCCCGGAGTGTGGGGAGAAGGAGGAAGAGGGGGATGAGGAGGAGGAGAGGAGTCAGCTCTGCTGACTGGGCTGGCAGAAGGAAGGGCCCCTTACATTCGGACGACGTTTTTAATGTTAAAGTTCTCCAGGGGCGTGGAGTCGGGGTCCTGCCCTTTGTCGTTCTGGATCACGATCTGCTGGATGATTCGATCCAGCAGAAGCCAGTACTGGACTGTGTTCCCGCTCCGCTTGTCTAGAAAGGAAAAGGATGATGAAAAGGAATGCTACTCATAAAAATATGCCAGAATAAAAGGAGTAATAAATAACAAGAAAGAAAAGAACAACAAAAGGAAATGAATGAAAGAACGGTAACATTGTGGGTCTTCCGCTCCAGCCAATTCCCCACTCATCTCCCTTCTTTGGGATACCCAGGGATGTCAGAAGTCAGGGACTACCTCCAATCAGGTGGGCAAGAGAAAGACAGAGAGATCTGGGAGGGGAAGAGGGATGGAGTGGCAGGGAGAGAGGGGCAGGGCAGAGGGTGAGGTCTCTTCCCCCCTGCCAGCCATCCCGCTGGCAGCATTTGGGGCGGGCATCAGTGGTGCACTCACAAGGCATCTGGAGACAGTGGTGCAGGATGGACATGAAGTGTGGGTACGCTTCGCTGTGGGTCAGCCTCTTCCTGGTCAGTTCAAACATCTGGGTTGCACTTTTGGTGTCTATGTGGACCTATTTGGTACAAAATGTCTGAAAATCACTTACTCTCACCGCCCCCCACATTCACACACCCGTACATACTCCCACCCCCACCCCAACGTGCCTTGAATATGTGGGGCTTTTTTTATTTCTGCCAAGCATTTTCCCATCAAGCAACTTAGAAAGCATCCTCCCACCATCTCTGCACAGTTATTATTGTTCCCATTAGACAGATGAGGAAATTGAGGCCCAGGGCAGTTAAGTGGCTTGGCCAAGTTGCGCAGAACTGGCACCAGACTTCGGATCTCCGTCCTCCCAGCCCCATTCCTCATTTCAAAGCCTCCCTAATGTCTTCGTCACCCTCCTCGAGCAAGGGGAATCTTTTCAAGCCAGATCGGGCCAGGCCAACGTCCATAAAAGTTCTCTCTCCCTCCCACACCCAGGCCAGACCAAGGCCCAGCCCAGAGCTACAAACACCCCGCAACGGTGCCGCTGCCTACTAGGAACTAGAAAAGCGCCAGGGAGCACGTGTGACCCACCAGTTCAAATCGTTTGGCAAATTCCAGTTCATCTTCATTTCTCAGCATTTCAAAAAAGTCTAAGTGCCTGAAAAATAATGAACCGTTTGGAATGATTACTAATAACAATCATTTATTATGGTTTCTATTTCTGGAGTATCTGTTAAGCGCTTACTACAGGCCAAGCACTGTACTAAGCGCTGAGATCATCAGTTTGGACACAACCCCTGTCCCACATGGGGCTTGCAGTCTAAGGGGGAGGGAGAACAGTTACTGAATCTCCAGTTTATGGGGGAGGAAACATGTCATATTCATTCATCCATTCATTCAATCGTATTTATTGAGCGCTTACTGTGTGCAGAGCACTGTACTAAGCGCTTGGAAAGTACAATTCAGCAACAAATATATCCCACCTCGATTACAGCATCAGCCTCCGGGCTGACCTCCCTGCCTCCAGCCTCCCCAGGCCATACTTCCCTTTGTTGCCCAGATCATTTTTCAACAGAATTGTTTTATGTATCGACCCCCGGCCCATGTCATCCCCCGGGCCTGGAATGGCCTCCCTCTGCCCATCCGCCAAGCTAGCTCTCTTCCTCCCTTCAAGGCCCTGCTGAGAGCTCACCTCCTCCAGGAGGCCTTCCCAGACTGAGCCCCTTCCTTCCTCTCCCCCTCGTCCCCCTCTCCATCCCCCCCATCTTACCTCCTTCCCTTCCCCACAGCACCTGTATATATGTATATATGTTTGTACAGATTTATTACTCTATTTTACTTGTACATATCTATTCTATTTATTTTATTTTGTTAGTATGTTTGGTGTTGTTCTCTGTCTCTCCCTTTTAGACTGTGAGCCCACTGTTGGGTAGGGACTGTCTCTATATGTTGCCAACTTGTACTTCCCAAGCACTTAGTACAGTGCTCTGCACACAGTAAGCGCTCAATACAATTGATTGATTGATTGATGTACTTCTCCCCACTCCTCAAAAAACCGCTAAAGGTTCCCCCTCCATCTCCACATAAAGCAGACATTCCTCAGCACTAGATTGAAGGCAGCCCATCAGCTCTCTC
Source organism: Tachyglossus aculeatus (assembly GCF_015852505.1). NCBI lineage: Eukaryota > Metazoa > Chordata > Mammalia > Monotremata > Tachyglossidae > Tachyglossus > Tachyglossus aculeatus. Next base: position 650,422 of record NC_052079.1, read on the forward strand.
CCCACAACCTACCCTCCCTCCTCTCCCACTACAACACAATCTGCACACTCCTCTAACCAAACCCACTCACTGTCCCCTAGTTCTCGTCTCACCCGCGTTGTCCCCTTGCGTTCACGTCCTCCCTCCTGTCTGGAACTCATCCCCCTTCATATCCGACAGTCACCCTCACTATCTGAAAGCCCTACTGAAATTATACCTCCTCCAGGAAGTCTCCCCTGACTAACCTGGCACCACCACCTCCCCCACCCTATTTTCCCTTCTTCCCTTCCCTCATCCACCTCCAAGCACTTTGACATTCAACCCACAGCACTTGAGGACATATCCTTATATCAATCAATCAATAGTGTTTATTAATTAATGGTATTTATGTGCAGAGCACTGTACAAAGTGCTCAGGAGAGTTCACTACAACGAAATTAGCAGACACGTTCCTTGCCCATAATGAGCTTCTACTCGGTTGCCTGCCTTACCTGTAATTTGCTTTTATGTCTGTCTCCTCCTGCTAGATTGTAAGTTCCCTGAGAGCAGTGATTTGTGTCTACTTTATTATACTCTCCCAAGCACTCAGTATTGTGCTCTGCGCAGAGTAAGCGCTCAATAAATATCACCCAACTGGGTGAATCTCACTGCAGCCTCACAAAGCCCCAGGGAGGTGGGGGAGGCTGCTCCTGTTCTCCCTACTAGACAGAGGAGAAAATGGAGGCCCAGAGAGGCTGAGTAACTTGCTAGAGGTCACCCAGCAGGCAGAGCTGGGATTAGAACCCATGTCTCCCGACTCTGAGACCAGGCTCTGAGCGCTGTGCTCCCCCAGGCCAAGCCAATCCCGGATTTGGGAGTCCAAGAAGGCTGCGGGTGGCAGCCGTGACCTGACCGGGGCTGGGGGGCACGATCCGAGGAGGATGGATGGAGGCAGAATAGAAATTGTTCGGGAGGGCGGCTTCTGACTCACCTGTCCAACGTCGAATTCTCGTGCTCCCTCAGTTTGTCGATGACCGGCTGAATCCCAAGCATCAGAAATTCGTACCGAAGATGGAGTCTGAAGTCCAAGCTCTCCTGAAAGGGAAGAGTGTGTGTGTGTGTGCGGTGTTCTGGGGAAACCAAGTCACAGACCCTGGGCCCAGCCAGCCCAGGAAGTGCAGGCAGGCAGAAAGGGCAGGAAGGAGGGGCAGAAGGGCATTGCTGGAGGACTGGGGGAGGGAGGGAAGGGTGTCGCTCAGAGTCCACAACATATTCAGCTACATTTTCAGAGAACAGGATCCTCAACCACGTTTCCACAGACTGAGAGCTGTGCAGGGCACTGGACTGAGCGCCTACTGGGTACAGGGCACCGGACTGAGCGCCTACAGGGTACACGGCCCTGAACTAAGCATCACTGGGTACAGGGCACTGATCCAAGCACCTACTGGGAACAAACCACTGAACTGAATGCCTACTTGGTGCATGGGGAACGTGACTGGTCCTTTTAGACTGTACAGTGCTTGGCATGTTTTGTTGTCTGTCTCCCCCTTCTACACTGTGAGCCCACTGTTGGGTAGGGACTGTCTCTATATGTTGCCAATTTGTACTTCCCAAGCGCTTAGTACAGTGCTCTGCACATAGTAAGCGCTCAATAAATACGATTGATGATGATGATGACTGATGACTCTTGTCGAGAATGTCGGGTGAGTCTGGACCCTCCAGGAACCAGGGCGGAGGAACTGACGGTAGCACTGGGGGATTTGTGTGAAGCCACTCACTCTCTCACTCCTGCCCATCATGTTCCCACCGAGGCACTGAATAAAATGAGTGAATAGATGGGCAGGCACTGGGATGAGCATGTGCGGTCTTCACCCTCATATATAAAAGGAGTAAACGATGCAGTCTTTGCCCTTGAGTAGCTTCCAACTTAAAACAAGAAGAGAAAGGACAGACAGGGATGGAAGGTTCAAATAAGAGGCAGGAGACAGAAGCAAAGGGGAACAGAGGCAGGGGAGGACAGAAAGAGAGAGAATGGAGAAGCAGAAATGAGGGGTGGGAACAAGTGGAGTGGGAAGTGGGAAGAGCCCCGAGTCCAGGGGCAGAGGAAGGGAGAATTAAATAGAGAGGGAGAATGACAGAAAGGCCCCCAGAAGTGGCAAAGGCCATGGGAGAGAGAAGAGGAGAAGGTGGAGGGGCAGGGGCCTATCCTCAAACGTGGTGGAAGGCCGGTGAGTCCACTATGCAATAATAATAATAGCAATAGTGGTATTGTTAAGCGCTTACTATGTGCCATTCATTCATTCATTCATTCAATCGTATTTATTGAGCACTTATTGTGTGCAGAGCACTGTACTAAGCACTTGGGAAGTACAAGTTGGCAACATATAGAGACGGTCTCTACCCAACAGCGGGCTCACAGTGTAGAAGGGGGAGACAGACAACAAAACATGCCAAGCACTGTACTAGTGGCTCAGTGGAAAGAGCACGGGCTTGGGAGTCAGAGGTCATGGGTTCAAATCCCGGCTCCGCTGCTTGTCAGCTGTGTGACTTTGGGCAAGTCACTTCACTTCTCTGGGCCTCAGTTCCCTCACCTGTAAAATGGCGACTGGGACTGTGAGCCCCTCGTGGGACAACCTGATCACCTTGTATCCTCCCCAGCACTTTAGAACAGTGCTTTGCACATAGTAAGCGCTTAACAAATGCCATCATCATCATTACCGTACTAAGTGCTGGGGTGGATACAAAGAAATCGGTTGGACCCAGACCCTGTCCCATTTGGGCTCACAGTCTCAATCCCTCACTTTACAGATGAGGGAACTGAGGCACAGAGAAGTAAAGTGACTTCCCAAGGCCACACAGCTGGCAAGTGGTGGAGTCAGGATTAGAACCCATGACCTTCTGACTGCCAGGCCCGGGCTCTAGCCACTCTGCTTCCTTCAAAAAGGAAGGAAGGGAACATGGCCATTTTTAAGCAGTGGATGTTCTCGGGCCCCTTGGGGACGGGGAAGTAATCACTTCTTGGTTTTGTGCCTTCCCAAGCATTGTTCCTTTTTTTTTAATGGTATTTGTAAGTGCTTACTATATGTCCAGCACTGTATTAAACACTTGGGTAGACACAAGATAATCAGGTTGGACAGATTCCCTGTCTCACATGGGACTTATAGTCTTAATCCCCATTTTACAAATGAGGTAACTGAGGCACATGGAAGTGAAGAGACTTGCCTAAGGTCACAGCAGACAAATGGCAGAGCCAGGATTAGAACCCATCACCTTCTGATTCCCAGGTTGTTAAGTGCTTAATATGTGCCAAGTAGTGTTCTAAGTGCTGGGATAGATAATAATAATAATGGCATTTATTAAGCACTTACTATGTGCAAAGCACTGTTCTAAGCGCTGGGGAGGTTACAAGGTGATCAGGTTGTCCCACGGGGGGCTCACAGTCTTCATCCCCATTTTACAGATGAGGTAACTGAGTCCCAGAGAAGCTAAGTGACTTGTCCAAAGTCACACAGCTGACAATTGGTGGAGCCGGCATTTGAACCCATGACCTGAGACTCCAAAGCCCGGGCTCTTTCCACTGAGCCACGCTGCTCCTCCATGCAGTTAGATACCAGTTAATCAGGTGGGACACAGTCCCCATCTCACATGGGGCTCACAGACTAAGAAGAAGGGAGTAGGGCTTAATCCCCATTTTGCAGATTGGGTAAACTGGGAAGTGAAGCGACTTGCCAAAGTCACATGGCAGACGCGGAAGAGTTGGGATTAGAATCCAGGTCCTCTGATTCCCACGCCTGTGCTCCTTCCACCAGGCCACGTTGCTTCCCGAACAAGGAGCCGCTGGAAGCCCCGTGTTCCCGGCGCACACAGGCCGGAGCACTTACCACGCCGGCCCCCTGACTCAGCACGGCGTTGATGAAGGACATGATGGCCGTCTTCAGGTTCACCTCATCGCGGTAGCGGCCGGTGCTCTTATCCAGGTCGTTGATCAGCGTCTGCCAGGCGCGACACAAAAGGCGGCGTATGAGGATGCGCCCGTGTGGTCTTGCTGGGACTCCCCCCTGCCATAACCCCTTGCTATGGATGTGCAGGACAGGCTCGCGGGCGGTGACTCCAACTGCCCTCCTATGGGAACGTGTCCTGCCTCCTCCCAATTGCCCGGGCTGAGGCCTGTGCGTCAGCCGTGGTGAAAAGCGCCGGAGAGCAGGCTGATGTCCCTGGCTGGGGGCTGGAAGCTCCCCTCATGGGCTCGGTGTGCGCTCTCCCACACGGAGGGGGCCCCCAGCCTGTGCCTGGACTTGCCGTCTCCCCCCTGAGCTGCTGGCGGGCCAGCCTGGCACCCACCCAGGTTTCGGAGACTGGCGCCTGGCCTGCTCACACAACCGCTCCTGCCCAAACTCATCTTTCGGGGCCCACAGAGCCCAGGAAAACACGGCTGAGATAACAGTGCTGTATTTATTCAAGGCTTACCATCGTCTATCACAGTGCCGTCCCCTTGCCCGTGTCCTCTCTCTGGCTTGGACCTCCCTCCCCCTACATATCCAACAGCCTGCCACTCTCCCCACCTTCAAAACCTTCCTAAAATCACATCTCTTCCAAGAGGCCTTCCCTGATTAAGCTCCCATTTCCTCTCCCCACCCTTCCTTCTGCATCACCTATGTATATGGCTGTAAACCCCTTGAGCACTGTACTAATCTCCCCAGCCTCACAGCATTTACGTCCATATTTTTATACTCTTCTATTTCTTATAATAATAATGATAGCATTTATTAAGCGCTTACGAAGTGCAAAGCACTGTTCTAAGCGCTGGGGAGGTTACAAGGTGATGAGGTTGTTCCACGGGGGGCTCACAGTCTTAATCCCCATTTTACAGATGAGGGAACTGAGGCACAGAGAAGTGAAGTGACTTGCCCAAAGTCACACAGCTGACAAGTGGCGGAGCCGGGATTTGAACCCATGACCTCTGACTCCAAAGCCCGGGCTCTTTCCACTGAGCCACGCTGCTTCTCTAATTTTAATGTCGGTTTCCCCCTGTAAACTGTAAGGTCCATGTGGGCAGCGATCAGGTCGAGTTGCTCTATTGCATTGCGCTTTCCCAAATGCTTAGTCCAATCAATCAATCAATCGTATTTATTGAGCGCTTACTGTGTGCAGAGCACTGTACTAAGCGCTTGGGAAGTACAAGTTGGCAACATATAGAGACAGTCCCAACCCAACAGTGGGCTCACAGTCTTCTCTGCCCACACTGAGCTCGTTGTGGGTAGGGAATGTGTCTATTTATTGTTACCCTGTACTCTCCCGAGCACTTAGTACAGTGCTTTGCACACAGTTAGCGCTCAATAAATACGATTGAATGAACTAAGCGTTTAATAAATACCGCTGCTTGACTGCCCAAGTTCTGGGGCTCGCAATCTCAGAGAGAGGGACGGCAGATGGGCAGAGGTAAAAACCCACTTGACAGAGGAGGAAACTGAGGCCCACCTGGAAGCGGGTCCTCTCGCTGGCGAACTTTTGGTAGTGCTGCATGGCCTGCAGGACCTTCTTGTGGCCGCCTGGCACGAGGCAGACGGCGCCCAGGATCTCCAGCACGGCCACCTTGGTTTTGATATTCTCGGTGCCCAGGCTCTGGGCGATGACGTTGATGCTCTGCGAGTGGGCCAGCACGTGGGCCCGGCCCAGGGAGTTGTTCATCAGGGCCTTGATGCAGCCGATGAGCGAGGTGTGTATGCGTGACTCTGACGTCTCGTAGTCCATGGTCTTCAGGAAGTTCAGGATGCACGACAGACCGTCCAGGTCGATAAACCGCGTCACGAACCTGCCGGGGGGAGAGCAGGAGGAACCGGGTCAGTCCCCGCGCCCGTCTGCGGACTCGTGGCCCGTGTGGTGCTCGGTCAGTGAACTCAGCCGACGCGGTCGTGCCGCTCCCGCCCTCCCTCCTGCTTCCTCGGGCATCCCCCCCATCCCCCGTAACACTGAATCCACTTGGAGGGTGAGGAGAACCGGGGGGTGCCTAGGACCTAGCTTTGAATCTACTCTCCCAAGCGCTCAGCACAAAGCCGTCTCTCGGTCCACACCAATGAAGAGCATTCCCACTCCGAGTGCTCTCAGCTCTCCTAGGGCCCGAGGGTGGACTCCGGAAGACCCCGGCCTTCTCAAACTCATCGAGTCCGGGCTCGCGCGGCCGGAGAAAGGATCCCCTCCTGAACGGTGCTCCGACCCCAATGAGGAGCGGAGAATCCCATCCCGGCAGGACCAGGAGGACCAGCGGGGCACTCCAGGGCTCAGGTCAAGCAGCTGGCAGGTCGTACCACTGGCTCTCCAGTGCCTCAGGCTGCCCACGCTCCAGAAGCCCATCAATAACCCGACGCCTTTCGACATCTGTCTCCCACCTCGAAGCAGAAGCCTTGTGGGCAGGGCACGTGTCATGGTTGGGTCTTGTGCTTCCCAAGCATCTAATATAGTGCATTGCAACTAGTGGTGTTCAAAAAATATCACTGCGACTGCCACAACTGAGTGATGCCATGGTGGACAGTACTGAAGTACGGGAGGGCAGGTGGGGAAGCGACCAGGTAGCATTTTCAAACCGCGAGATCAGGGCAAGGGCCGGGGTTTGAAGACTCGGTTCCCAGTAACAGATCTCTGTGGACATCCTCTGGGCACTGTAGAGTGATTCTGCCCTGAAACAAGGTTTTTATAGACCACACGCAGGCAGCAGTCCTGGGGCTCGGCTACTGGGGAGTTCTCCCCCGTGGGCGAGGGGGACGCCCCGTAGCATTTGCCACCCATGGCACCTGCCGTTGTCTGCGTTTCTCCTCTGGGCTGCAAGTGCCCGGATCACCCATGACGCACCCTGTGCTCCCAGGTCAGGGATCCCTTTGGGGTGAACAGGACGGTCCTGAGCCCCTCCAGGGCACTTCCAAAGGCCCTAGGCCCACCCATTTGGAGTGGACTGGGGTCTGGTTCTCTAGTGTCAGCTGCCAGTCTCCCCGATTTTTCTTTGGGTTGGGGGAGGGAAGGGGCCGGGGGCGCCAATGGGTCTGGCTGAGCCACCCACTGCGTGGCAGAGGGTGGGCCTCCAGCCCAGAGATCCTAATGTGTACAAAGTGCCCATTTTCTGGCCGAGGCTCTCGCCAAGGCCCTAGACAAGCAGAGACTGGGCAAATCCTGGCCAGGATGCCTCGCCCCAGCTGATGATCCTGATTTTCCAACCCATCCAGTTTCATCCAAGCACAGCTGCATCCTCTGAGGGGATGCCCACCTCCTGGTCCCCCTTCCCTTATATACTCCCCGTTTAAGCAGTCCAAACTGGAGTCCGGCAGGACTGGCAGTGGAAGAGGGCCAGTGGCCCACTATGGCTGGAAAACCCGAACAGGGTCACACGAGCCATCAGCCCAGGCTCCTCCCCGACTAGCTGGGATAAATGAACCCTGAGCTCCCTAGAAGAGAGAGTCACCTCATCGGCTTGGTCCTCAGTGCCGTCTTCAAACTTTCTATTGTTTTACTTCTCTCCTCTTCATCTTCCTTCTCCAGAGCGAGCAAGGATTTTCTCTGTGGGCAGACCGGGAAAGGTTTGGTCTGGGCCTGGGTCTCTCCCGTCCCTCCCGCGCCGCCCACCCAGGTGATTATGACAAGGGTTCAGGTGGGTAGTGGACACTGCCTGTGATGCTCTCCAGAACCAGCCCCTCTCTAAATCCTCCAGGATCCAACCCAACCCCAATCATGGGAGCAGGAGGAAGAATAAGAGTAGCACGAGGTAACCGCAGAGAGTCATATGGATGGTTTCACTGCTGCTCGTCGAACAAGAGAGAGGGAGAGTAGGACTTGAAATTCATAGGGATGGAAAATGTCTCCTTTCAGTGTCCCCACTCCACTGCTACACTGAAAGTTCTTTGAGATCTTCTAATGCTGCTGTATCTTCCCAAACACACAGTACAGACCTCTGCACAGAGAAGTCGCTCGGTCCAAGCTACTGATTCAGCAGGTCACTTCCACTCTTTACACCCAAACTGTCTCCCATCTGACTGGAAACCCCCTGGGGTCAGGGACTACATGTCTTCCTCCTCCTGTGCTCTACTGGTCCAGTGATGGCCCTCAACAAGGGCTCAACAAATACCACTGCTCCACTGCTTGGAAGGCATAGCTTTTGATTATATTTACTCTCTTGGAGGGTTTTACACTTGGGCAATCACTGTGAATTTGATGCCCAGAGCTGAAACTTTCCAGTACTCACTTTCGGTTTCTAAGACTGGGCGTGCTGGGGATAGGTCAGACAGAGCTCCCAGGAAAGGCTGGCACAGATGGATTAAGGTCGTGGGGGGTTCTCCTCATCCCCGCCGCCCCCCCCAACTCTGGGGCCCCATTCTCCTCCCTCAGGGGAGGCCACAGCTCTGCTCCCTTCATCTCCCCCTGACACTTCTTCCCTCCTGTTCTTCCCTTCTGGGGGCGAGGGGGTCCACAGCCCCTTTCCTTGTTTCTCGAAAGGCAAGCGGGAGGATTGAAAGGTCCTTACGGCTGCCATCGAATTGAGCTGGTCAATGTAGAACTCTGGCCAGCTGGTCGCTCCCTTGTTTTCTTCTTGGTCCTGAAAGAGAGGATAAAAGCCGTCACTCACGGCCCAGTGCCTCCTGAGTATCAGAACCAGAACCACCCACTGGAACCAGAGTGTCTGAACTGAAACACTGGAACATCAGAACTGCTCTCTGGAAGAGAAGCATCCCTAGAGCCGGGGGGGTCTCTGGCTCCGGCCCTGGCCGCCACCACCAGAGAAGCCACCGGTGGACGGGGGAATCTGTGGTGGGGCAAGGGGAAACGTGACCCAGATACACATGGGGATGGGAACATGCAGACCCACGCATGAGGTCACACAGACAACACACATGGCGCCAGAGAGGGGGCACAGATCCAGACCTGGGGATAAACAGATACACAAGTATTCACTTTGGGAGCCTCAGTACAAGTTCAAACTTGGGTGGAGATGCAGTATCCAAATCAACGCAACCTGCAGTGTTAGCACTTCAACAAAAACCAGGCTTCTCAACTGGCCAGGAGACAGCCACCTTTCACCTCTGTCTCCCTTCCTCCCCTTCCCTCATTCCCTTTCTCTCCCCACCTCCTTCTCTCACTCCCTCTCTCTCAAGCGCCTACTATGTGTCAGGCACTGTACTAAGCGCAGGGGTACAAATAAGTTAATCAAGTTGGACACAGTCCGTCCTTCATAGGGCTCCCCGTCTTAATCCCCATTTTATAGATGAAGGAACTGAGGCACAGAGAAGTGAAGTGATTTGCCCAAGGCCACAGAACAGACAAGTGGTGGATCTGGGATTAGAACCCAGATCCATCTGACTCTCATACCTATGCTCTATTCAACAGATACGCTTATCTCTCTCTCTCTCTCTCAATTTCAGTGGATCCCTCCTAGACAATTTAGAAACATTTCTGCTGCTTTCACTGACACTGTGAGGGGGCTTCTCACTGTTGGTCTAAAGAGCCCCATTTCCCAAACCCTGTGAGCCCACTGTTGGGTAGGGACCGTCTCTATATGCTGCCAACCTGTACTTCCCAAGCGCTTAGTACAGTGCTCTGCACACAGTAAGCACTCAATAAATACGACTGAATGAATGAATTCGAGGCCCCGGTCTGGGAGTGAGGAGGCAGACAATGATTCCCCAGGCTGGAATCCCCAGGCTGGCAGAGATCTACTTGGCTGGGAAAGTTGGGCCTGGCAGCGGCTCCACACTCCCCTGCCTGCTTCCTCCTCACATACCGGTTTCTGCACCCAATCTCTCGCTCCCACCTGGGAATGCTTTTTTGCCATCCCCTCGGAAGGTTTCTCTCTGTTGGCTTTAGCTACACATGTTGGCTCCGTACGAGAAAACTCTGCGTCCCTCCAATTTCTCTGGATTTCCTAACGTTTTCAGATTTGGGAATGGCCCAGGAGCGTGGACAAGTCGAGATTCTGGTGCGGGCTTGGGGGTGGAGGGTTGGCGGGGCAATCCCTCTCAGTCCTCCAAGCCACTGGCCACAAGGAGAACTTTCTAGCCCGGGAATCCCCAGTCCGTCTTCGAATGTCAAATGCTCATTTACGCTCAGCGCTTTCTGTTCCGCTCTGGGGCCTCCTCACAGCCACCTTGGCTGCTGAACGTCTTTTACAGGTAACTAACTATCCGAATTCCTCTATCAGTCGATAGAGCCATCAATCCCTCTCCTACAAACTGTAAGCTCGTTGTAGGCAGGGAATAAGTTATAGTGCTCAGGGGAGCCAAAGATTGGCGGCAGAGAGAGATGCCGCTGCCTGAGGTTGGACCAGGCCCTGGAGAGTGCTCTGAACTGGCCAGGGTTAACCTTCAGCCTTTTTCACTCATTCAATCGTATTTATTGAGCGCTTACTGTGTGCAGAGCACTGTACTAAGTGCTTGGCAACATATAGAGACGGTCCCTACCCAACAACGGGTTCACAGTCTCAGGAGATCAACCAGTGTGGCTCTGCACCTGGGTTCTAATCCTACTACACCACTAGCCTGCTGGGTAACCTTGGGCAAGTCATTGGGGAGCCCCTGGTGGGAGGGGTATTGGGTCCGAACTGATTGTCTTGTATCTGCCTCAGAGATTAGTATAGTGTTTAGTAAATAATAATCAATCAGTGGTATTTATTGAGACCTTACTGTGTGCAGATCACCGTACTAAGCACTTGCGAGGGTATAATAATAATAATAATGGTATTTGTTGAGCGCTCACTATGTGTGAAGCACTGCTCTAAGCGCTGGGGGGGATACAAAGTGATCAGGTTGTCCCACGTGGGGCACACAATATATCAGAGCTGGGAGACACAATTCCTGTCCTCAACAGAAGCAGCACGGCTTAGTGGAAAGAGCACGGGCCTGGGCGCCGGAGGCTTCGCCATGTGTCCGCTCGGTCACTTTGGGCAAGTTGCTTCATTTTTCTATGTCTCACTTACCTCATCTGTAAAATGGAGATAAAGACTGTGAGCCCCATGTGGACTATGGACTAAATCTAACCTGATTATTCTGTATCTATCCCAGTGCTTAGTACAGTGCCTGGCACAGAGTATAAGTGCTTAACAAATACCATTAAAAATAAAAGGATCTTATAATCTAGTGTGTGCTTAAATATCTCACATATTATTACCATTATTATTGTTAATATTATTAAGCTTCTCACTCGTGGCCCTTCCCACCTCACCATACCATCCCGGCCTTCCTCTCTGCCGCTGTGATGTTCATGGCAGGGGAGGAGTAGGAAATGGTGATCCCTATTGCCCCCCGCCACCCCGGCCTTCCCCTTCTCCCCACTTCCTCCCCCGTCAGAGCCTTGCTCTGTCTGTGCTGGTCCTGTCAGGGTAGTGGGACCTCTCTGCACTCCCTACGTCTCCAGCCTGCCCTCCACACCAAGCCTCTGGGGTCTGTCTGCTGAGGGTCCACGGGAGCATCCGGGTGGTGGGAGTGGGCGGCCAGTCCACTGAGGCACTGCCCACCCACTGTCAACAAGCCCCCAAGGCTTGGCGGGCGGGACAGGCGCGGTCCAGGGCCAGCTGCTGTCCAGCTGGTTTCCGTTCTGGAGAACCGTAATAATAATAATACTAATGATGGTGTTCGTTAAGCGCTTACTATGTGTAACTGGGGAGGTTACAAGGTGATCAGGTTGTCCCACGGAGGGCTCACAGTTTTAAACCCCATTTTACAGATGAGGTAACTGATCTAAGCACTGGGGAGGTTACCGGGTGATCAGGTTGTCCCACGGAGGGCTCACGGTTTTAAACCCCATTTTACAGATGAGGTAACTGAGGCCCAGGGAAGTGAAGTGACTTGCCCAAAATCACACAGCTGACAGTTGGCGGAGCCCGGACTTGAACCCATGACCTCTGACTCCAAAGCCCGGGCTCTTTCCACTGAGCCACGCTGCTTCGTTCAGGTTCCCGACGAACCCGCACGAACAACAATGATGATGATGGTATTCATTAAGCCCTCGCTTTGCTTCACGCACTATGCCAAGCGCTGAGGTGGACACTAGGCAACCAGTTTGGACACGGTCCCACATGGGGTTCACAGTATGAGAAGGAGGGAGGACAAGGATGTTATATCCATTTGAGAGATGTGGAAACTGAGGCCTAGAAGGGTGAGGTGACGAGTCCAAGGTCACACAGCAGGCGAGCAGTAGCCAAAGAACATGAAATCTCCCCTACACCTCCACCAGGACGTGCCTAGACAAAGTTTACCTTCTTCTTGCTACAATAGATCTGCCATTTCTTCTCCGCAGGGAGGGCAAACATGGCTTCTCGGTGCTTGTCCGTGAGGTCCAGTTCATCCTGGCCAAGGAAAGGACAGTTGAAAAAGTTAAAAATGAAATACGCATTGAGTTCTTAATCCTGCCCCCCAGCCCAACAGACCGTGCTTCTATCTACAACAGAGAGAGACAGGGCGGGGGGGGAGAGAGAGAGGCGCGATAGAAAGAGAAACAAAGAAGTGGAAAGGGAAAGAAGGGGAGAGGCGAGAGAGGGAGGAGAGGTGAGAGAAGAGAAAGGAGAGAGAGAAACATGACCCAAGAAGTTATTGCTGAATCTGGAAAATGTTTCTGTCCGAGCCCCAGCTCAGCCAAGTCAGAAAACAGACCTTTGCAGGAGGTGAATGTCTCTACCAGAACAGAATTATGGCTCCCACCAGCCTGCCACTCGTGGGGCCTCAGCCTTGTCCAGCAGCATCACTCGACAGAGAAGATGGTTGGAGATGGGCAGGAGCAGCAGCAGGGCTCCTAGCATTTACTGAGAGCCCACTGGCAGTAGTGCACTATACCGAGCACACACGAAAATAGAGCATGGAAAAATGTTACGTTCCCTGCCCACAAGGAGCTTCCACTCTGCCGAGGGAGAAAGACACAGAAATACTGACAAGATTTACTGTGCCGGCTGGGATTGAGGGTGCCTGGGGGTTAGGACTCCGATCGGGGACCCTGGTTTCCTCAGCCTGGTGCCCAAATGCACAGATGGGGGTCTCTTCCTCCCTTCAAGGCCCTACTGAGAGCTCACCTCCTCCAGGAGGCCTTCCCAGATTGAGCCCCTTCCTTCCTCTCCCCCTCGTCCCCCTCTCCATCCCCCCAATCTTACCTCCTTCCCTTCCCCACAGCACCTGTATATATGGATATATGTTTGTACATATTTATTAGTCTATTTATTTTACTTGTACATATCTATACTATTTATTTTATTTTGTTAGTACGTTTGGTTTTGTTCTCTGTCTCCCCCTTTTAGACTGTGAGCCCACTGTTGGGTAGGGACTGTCTCTATATGTTGCCAATTTGTACTTCCCAAGCGCTTAGTACAGTGCTCTGCACACAGTAAGCGCTCAATAAATACGATTGATGATGATGATGATGATGACGGTGGGGGGAAGGGGATCTGCGGCTCTGGATCCGCCTGTGGAGCTCATCCCAGCTGGGCCCCAGGACCGAGCCAGACCAGGCCAGGCCACGCTAGGCTGTCAAGGCAGAGTTCCCAAAGGGAGGGAGAAGCCGGGGACAGGAGGGGAAGGAACGGGTTGGGCCCAGGCCCGATCCATATGCAGCCTGAGTGAGTCCTGCTGGGTCAACTCCCTCAGAGAACCACAACAACAGCACAGTAACAGAGCGCGCGCCCTTTGCTCGGCGCTGGGGCGGACTCCGCATCAGCAGAACGGGTCCCTGGCCCACATGGGGCTCACACTCCAATACAGAGGGACAGCAAGGATCTGATCCCTACTTTACAGAGGAGGAAACATCCAGAGAGGCCAAGTGACTTGCCCGAGGGTCACACAGCAGAACAGGGGAAGAGTCCCCTGACTCTCCATCCTTTTCCCTGCAGAGCAAAGTGAGCCAGAGCTGGAGGTCTCTGGGAATAGCAATGAGGCCACAGGTCACCTGGAGGCCCTGTGACATAGAAACAAGCAAAATCAGGGCCCCAGAGCCTCCCCCAAGTAGGACGGGGGAGCACAGCACTGGGACGAGGGAGGCAGTGTGGCCTGCTGTAAAGAGATCGGGGCTTGGAAGTCGGAGACCCAGTTTTAGCTTGGCTCGGCCCCTGATCAAGTCCTTCCCCGTTATGGGTGCCGGTTTCCTCATCTGCAAAATGGGGCTAACAATACACGCCTCTCCCATTCTCCCAGGGCCACTGGGAGGCTGAAAGGGGATTACTGATGTGAAAGTGCCTTCTTAGGGTAACTGAGGGGGCAGCCCAAACCCACAAGGTTATTTGGAAACTTGGACACTGACTGTTGAACAGGCCCTGATTTGGGGAGGTGTGGGGGGGAGCGTGGGGAAGGACAGACCTGACCGTAAGCTGACCGGAACGAAACCCCGGGCCCTGGATGATGTCCGCCTCTGCCTCTTGGAACTGCCTGAACTGGCGGCTTGCACAACAGCACATTCCTGGGTTTCTAGGCCGCCCAGTTTGCTTCGGCCTTATCTCCGCTGGCGGCCAGTCCGTGCTGCAGCCAGGGGAGCGTTTCGGGGCCGGGGGGCGGGGGGGAGGGAGGGAAGGGAGGAGGGAGAGAGGAGCCGCACCCTGGTCCTAGGTGGAGAAGGGGAAAGCTGAAGGCGAGGTCATTCCTCCGGTTCTGCCGCTAACCAGCACAGGGAATCAATCGATCGACCGATCTATGGCATTTACCGACCACTTACTCCGTGCAGATCGCTGTACTAAACACTCGGGAGACTAAAATACAACAGAATTAGCAGCCACGTTCTCCACCTCTAACGGCAGCAGACGGCTTCCCTCCACATTCTCAGGTGAAGTCCAAAGGGGGGACTCTGAACACCTTCTATAAAATCACCCGGAGTCCAAAGGACAGCAATAAATCTCCCAGGTTAAAGTGGGCAGAGGACACCTTCTCCAGGGCGGACTGGGCCTTCTGCTCTTACTGTATTTTGTCAAAGGCCTGGTACAAAGCTCTGCCCATGGCGGGTGTCCGGGCCGATGCTCGGCACACAGGGCCCGGGGGCCACCCAATAAAGACAAGGACAGATTCGGTGATTTCATTAAACTGGCAATCATCTTAATGGAGGCCCCCACTGGACGCTGAGCACCAGACCGGCCTCCTGAAGGTAGAGGCTAAGCTGAGCCTTTCTTCCCAACACCCGTCCGGCAACGTCCAGATCCTTGTTCCTCTGCCACCTGGCCGGGGACAGCTTGAAGGGCAGTAGCATCTTGGAAAGGTAACAGTAGAAAAGTCCTTAGTGTGGTGCACTGAACTAAGTGCTCACGAACTGCAGTGACCTCATTCGCTCCCACGGCTTCAACTATCATCTCTACGCTGATGACACCCAGATCTACATCTCTGCCCCTGCTCTCTCCCCCTCCCTCCAGGCTCGCATCTCCTCCTGCCTTCAGGACATCTCCATCTGGATGTCCGCCCGCCACCTAAAGCTCAACATGTCGAAGACTGAGCTCCTTGTCTTCCCTCCCAAACCTTGTCCTCTCCCTGACTTTCCCATCTCTGTTGACGGCACTACCATCCTTCGCGTCTCACAAGCCCGCAACCTTGGTGTCATCCTCGACTCCGCTCTCTCATTCACCCCTCACATCCAAGCCGTCACCAAAACCTGCCGGTCTCAGCTCCGCAACATTGCCAAGATCCGCCCTTTCCTCTCCATCCAAACCGCTACCCTGCTCATTCAAGCTCTCATCCTATCCCGTCTGGACTACTGCACTAGCCTTCTCTCTGATCTCCCATCCTCGTGTCTCTCTCCACTTCAATCCATACTTCATGCTGCTGCCCGGATTATCTTTGTCCAGAAACGCTCTGGACATATCACTCCCCTCCTCAAAAACCTCCAATGGCTACCGATCAATCTGCGCATCAAGCAGAAACTCCTCACCCTGGGCTTCAAGGCTCTCCATCACCTCGCCCCCTCCTACCTCACCTCCCTTCTCTCCTTCTACTGCCCAGCCCGCACCCTCCGCTCCTCCACCACTAATCTCCTCACTGTACCTCGCTCTCGCCTGTCCCGCCATCGACCCCTGGCCCACGTCATCCCCCGGGCCTGGAATGCCCTCCCTCTGCCCATCCGCCAAGCTAGCTCTCTTCCTCCCTTCAAGGCCCTGCTGAGAGCTCACCTCCTCCAGGAGGCCTTCCCAGACTGAGCCCCTTCTTTCCTCTCCCCCTCGTCCCCCTCTCCATCCCCCCGTCTTACCTCCTTCCCTTCCCCACAGCACCTGTATATATGTATATATGGTTGTACATATTTATTGCTCTATTTATTTCTTTATTTATTTTACTTGTACATTTCTATCCTACTTATTTTATTTTGTTGGTATGTTTGGTTCTGTTCTCTGTCTCCCCCTTTTAGACTGTGAGCCCACTGTTGGGTAGGGACTGTCTCTATGTGATGCCAATTTGTACTTCCCAAGCGCTTAGTACAGTGCTCTGCACATAGTAAGCGCTCAATAAATACGATTGATTGATTGATTGATTGCAGTGGAATCCTAAGGCCTGTTCCCTGCCCATGAGGAGCCTCTGCTCCATATAATAATAATGACGGTATTTGTTAAGCGCTTACTATGTGCAAAGCACTGTTCTAAGCGCTGGGGAGGCTACAGGGTGATCAGGTTGTCCCACGTGGGGCTCACAGTAGGTGGCGGAGCCAGGATTGGAACATGGGTCCTTCTGACTCTCAAGCCTGGGCTCTGTCCACCAGGCCAAGCTGCTTCCCTAAAGATGAGAAGCCAGAAGGACATTTTGGGGGACCAGGCTCTGAAGCCTCATGGGGGCCACGTTTGTACCAGCGCCAGAAAGGATTCGAACCAGCCAGACCGACCCCTGGATTCTCGCAGAGCCGATGCCGTCCCCAGGACAGTCATCCCATCGGGGCTCGCTCATCCCCCACCAGTGGCCCCGCGCGGGTCACTGGGGCCGGCATTCGTGTTTACTGACTGCTGGGGGCAAAGGCTGCTCTTGTTGAAGGGCAACAGGGAAGGCGATGATCCCCAGTGAATCATCGGCTGGACAGCCAAGGACGCTTCTCGGGGCCCAGTCCACCGACTTGGCAGCTTCTGTCCGGCTCTGCTTGCCGGGCTTCCCACTAAGGCTCAGCCCAGGAATTCCCAACTACACCCCCAACCTCCCAAATGGCAGGCCGGCTTCTTCCCACAACGTGCGACGGACCTGGTGCTTCCCAAATGCTCTGGAAGCGGACGAAGCCAAGGTCTCTCAAGGGCTTGGGGGACGTCACCACGGCTGGGCTCACGGGGGGTCTGCTCTGCCTTTGCCCCTCAACCTCAACTCGTCTCTGCCCTGGAACCCCGCTGGGCTGACCCTGCAGACCTGTCAATCAACCAGTGGTCTTCACTGAGCACTTACTTGGGGCAGAGCACTCTCCTAAGTGGTTGGGAAGAGTCCAATACAGTGTGTAGACACGATCCCTGCCCTTGAGGTTCTTACAATCTAGAAACTCTTTGGGACTGCCCTGCGGAAGGGGATTTTTTTACTCAAGTTTCCGGGGAGGGATTATTCTTCTCACATCCACTGACACCAAGGGTACACGGGGTCTCCATCGGACAAGCAAAAACCCCAGGAGCTGACTGACTTTCTGCTTAACTGTCCCAAGTCTATTTACCGGCCAATTCGGGAACCAGTTCCCCAACCCCAGGTCCGATTGGTTGTTTCGGTGCCAGAGCGGGATGCCTGCCTTCGTGTCTGAGGCGGAGGGAATGCTCTGTGCCCTGCTGTGGGGAGACTGTTGGGCTACCTGGCCAAGGAGCCCTTCTGAGCTATGAAGAAATCCACTTCAGGGGAGAAAGGCAGCGGAGTTTTCTCAGGCTTGGACAAAAACGGAAGTCGAGGTTGGCTGACTCGTCCCAAATTGTAGCTGCGGTATTAACAAAGCCAACGCAATTGCCACTTCTGGTCGACCCAGACGTCTGGCTTGCTGTGAAGAGGTCTGCTCCAGACTCAAGTGACCTTCCGCTGTCCGACGACTGAAAGCCTTGCTCTGCGACCCGGTGTGCCTCCTCCCAGTGAGCAGGGCAGAAGAACTTGGCTCCTCTGAATGCACCTCTATACTCAGTGGCTTCCAACCACCTAGAAATTATTCCAGTGTCCATCTCCCCCCAGATCCCAGGAGGGCAGAGGTAGAGCCACCTAGCTCTATTGTACTCTCCCCACATTTAGAACAGTGCTCTGCTTGAAGTATTCAATAATAATAATAATAATGGCATTTATTAAGCACTTACTTTATTTATTTATTTTACTTGTACATTTCTATCCTACTTATTTTATTTTGTTGGTATGTTTGGTTCTGTTCTCTGTCTCCCCCTTTTAGACTGTGAGCCCACTGTTGGGTAGGGACTGTCTCTATGTGATGCCAATTTGTACTTCCCAAGCGCTTAGTACAGTGCTCTGCACATAGTAAGTGCTCAATAAATACGATTGATTGATTGACTGATTGATTGCAAAGCGCTGTTCTAAGCGCTGGGGAGGTTACAAGGTGATCAGGTTGTCTCACAGGGACTCACACTCTTAATCCCCATTTTACAGATGAGGGAACTGAGGCACAGAGAAGTTAAGTGACTTGCCTCAAGTCACACAGCTGACAATTGGCCGCTCCTCCTGATTGCCTGGTTGACCTTCGGGGTGAGTTCAGCCCTGGGTTCTAATCCCAGCTCTGCCACTTGTCTGCTGTGTGACCCTGGGCAAGTCACTTAACTTCCCTGGGCCTCGGTTCCCTCATCTGTAAAATGGGGAGGAAGACAGTGAGCCCCAGGTGGGACATGGACTATGTCCAACCTGATTAGTTTGTATCTACCCCAGAGCTTAGTACAGTGCCTGGCACATAGTAAGCATTTAACAAATACAATTAAAACAACAACAAGGAAACTGCTAGGGCTACTTCCTGGGGTCCCTAAGCCCAGAGGTTGAGAAATGGAAGCTTGCTTCAGATTCCCAGAAAAAAGATGAATTACTGAACCGGTAAAGTCTCGGGTACCTGGTGAAGACAGGTTCTGCTGGTGTGCTACAGCTAACAAATCTCAAATTCCCCCAAAGGCCACGGGTCCCGGGAATACAAGCTGCTCTCGGAAAGGCTGTGAAAGTCAATTCCGATACCGAGCTGGTGAGCCCTGAGGCAGTGGGGCTGAACAGAAAACGGCCGGGGCTGGGAGTCAGGAGACTTGGGTTCTAGCTCCAGCACTGGCTCTGACCTGCTGTGTAACCTTAAGCAAGTCACTCACCCTCTCTGGGCCTGTTTTCCTCATCTGTCCCATGGGGATAATAACAACCCCTGCTTTCCAGGGCTGGTTTGAAGACGCAGGGAAAAAGAAAGCTAGAGTCAGGACCAACCTTGGAAAGGAAGAGGACGAGGCAAGGGGCACTGGCCCAAAGCCACGAAGCATAGGGACCCTTCCTTCCTCTCCCCCTCACCCCCCTCTCCATCCCCCCATCTTACCTCCTTCCCTTCCCCACAGCACCTGTATATATGTATGTTTGTACATATTTATTACTCTATTTATTTTACCTGTACATATCTATTCTATTTATTTTATTTTGTTAGTATGTTTGGTTTTGTTCTCTGTCTCCCCCTTTTAGACTGTGAGCCCACTGTTGGGTAGGGACTGTCTCTATATGTTGCCAACTTGTACTTCCCAAGTGCTTAGTACAGCGCTCTGCACACAGTAAGCGCTCAATAAATACAATTGATTGATTGATTGATGTCCATGCCGTGGCAGAAAGATCCCTGAGAATATCTAGGGTCCCCTGGGTCACCGCTCTCCCTCGGAGGGGCACTGCACCTGCCCATCTCCAGTGACTCTGGATGGACAGGGCTAAGCATGGGAGCGAAAGTTCCTCCATTCAAGTGGAAGAGAAGCTTCCCCAGGGCAGAAAAAGTATCTCCTGCGTCTCCTGTACTTCCCAGGACTTAGCACAGGGTATCACGCTTAGTTAAGACCACCACTACCATTACCACTATTGCTGCTAGAAGCACCATATAAGAGCAGGCTGGTCTGCACTTGAATTTCCTCCCTTTATTCACTCTTCCCTCAGCCCCACAGCACTCATGTTCACATCCGTCATTTATTTATTTATATTACTGTCTGTCTCTCCCTCTAAAAATAATAATAATTATGGCACTTATTAAGCGCTTACTATGTGCAAAGCACCGTTCTAAGCGCCGGGGAGGTTACAAGATGATCAGGTTGTCCCATGGGGGGGCTCACAGTCTTAATCCCCATTTTACAGATGAGGGAACTGAGGCCGAGAAGTTGTGACTTGCCCAAAGTCACACAGCTGACAATTGGCGGAGCGGGGATTTGAACCCACGACCTCTGCCTCCAAAGCCCGTGCTCTTTCCACTGAGCCACGCTGCTTCCCTCTATCAATCAATCAATCGTATTTATTGAGCGCTTACTGTGTGCAGAGCACTGTACTAAGCTCTTGGGAAGTACAGGTTGGCAACATATAGAGACAGTCCCTACCCAACAGTGGGCTCACAGTCTAAAAGGGGGAGACAGAGAACAAAACCAAACATACTAACAAAATAAAATAAATAGAATAGATATTACAAGTAAAATAAATAGAGTAATAAATATGTACAAACATATATACATATATAAAGGTGCTGTGGGGAAGGGAAGGAAGCTCGTTGAAGCTCGTAGACCGTAAGCTCATTGTGAGCAGGGAACGTGTCTACCAACTCTTACATTGTTGTCTCCCAAGTACTTAGTACAGTGCTCTGGAAGCAGCAAGCGCTCACTAAATACCACTGATTGATTGATTGATTGATTGAAAGACTGTCCGCAGCTGTAAGTGCAGATGCCTTTGGAAGTCAGCCCCGGGACGGCTCTTGAAGCGTCAAAGTTTGTCCACGGAACCCGAAGTCCTGCCGAGCAACCACGACCGCAGGTAAAAAAGCGTTGCTAGGTTGGCGAGGGGTGGGCTCCCCACGGCTCGGAACCAGCCCTGATGGAGGACATTGTCCCAGAAAGTGTGAGGAGCTGGGCTTTCCTCGATCATTCGACCGATCGGCAGGATCAACTGAGTGCCAACTGGGCAGAGCACTGCCCCGGGCACTTGGGGGAAAGCCTGAAAGCTGACAGTCGGGTGCTCCTGCTTAATGGGGAAATGGGCGGGCAGCTATTCCGAGGAATAACAATAATGGCATTTTTATTAAGCCCTTACTATGTGCAAAGCACCGTTCTAAGAGCTGGGGAGGTTACAAGGTGATCAAGTTGTCCCACGTGGGGCTCACAGTCTTAATCCCCATTTTACAGATGAGGGAACTGAGGCCCAGAGAAGTTAAGTGACTTGCTGACAAGTGGCGGAGCCGGGATTTGAAACCATGACCTCTGACTCCAAAGCCCGTGCTGGTCCGTGTTTTAGAACAATCCTCACCGTACCTCGTTCTCGCCTGTCCCGCCATCGACCCCCGGCCCACGTCATCCCCCGGGCCTGGAATGCCCTCCCTCTGCCCATCCGCCAAGCTAGCTCTCTTCCTCCCTTCAAGGCCCTGCTGAGAGCTTACCTCCTCCAGGAGGCCTTCCCAGACTGAGCCCCTTCCTTCCTTTCAGTCAATCATATTTATTGAGCGCTTACTATGTGCAGAGCACTGTACTAAGCGCTTGGGAAGCACAAATTGGCAACATATAGAGACAGTCCCTACCCAACATTGGGCTCACAGTCTAAAAGGGGGAGACAGAGAAAACTGCTTTCCCCCTCATCCCCCTCTCCATCCCCCCATCTTACCTCCTTCCCTTCCCCACAGCACCTGTATATATGTTTGTACATATTTATTACTCTATTTATTTATTTATTTATTTATTTTACTTGTACATATCTATCCTATTTATTTTATTTTGTTAGTATGTTTGGTTTTGTTCTCTGTCTCCCCCTTTTAGACTGTGAGCCCGCTGTTGGGTAGGGACTGTCTCTATATGTTGCCAATTTGTACTTCCCAAGCGCTTAGTACGGTGCTCTGCACATAGTAAGCGCTCAATAAATACGATTGATGATGAACAATGATCCAGGCAGCCAAGCAGAGTGAGGGCTGGACGTGGGTGATGCCGGAGGCAGAGAGGCCAGCGAGGAGGCTGCCGCCGTAGCCTCTCAACAAGAACTTTCCCCTATTTTACCCCCAGAAACGCGTGGCACCAATTGGGCAACGGCGCCATCCTGCCCCCTTCCCTCCCAGGGCCCCCCCGAGGCCCTCCTCTGTGTCCCTCAGTGGAAGTGAGGCGTCTCTGATGCCCCCCAACCCCCGACCCCAGGGTCAAATGAGATCCCCGATACTGACAGAGTGGGGCCGGGGAACGGGAAGACGGTGCTGAGGAGAGGCCCGGGGGCCGGCACTCACCACGAGCTCGCCGAACATGCCGTCCAGTTCCTCGACGGCCGGCATCGGCAGGGCCGGCTCCATGGGCTGCAGGGCCAGGTTGCTGTCATTTCGCAGCCGGTACGTGATCTCGGGGTGGTCGTTATTGCGAAAACAGCAGAAGATGAACGAAATCCCCCGGCCCCCTCGCTTCCGCGGGGCCATGGCTGAGGCCCTCTCGGATCCTCCCGGAAACTAAATCCTGGGGGAGGGGAAGGGGGAAAGGAAGGAAGGAGAGAACGGGACACAGTTTAGACATTCACAGCCGAGCAAAGCTGAAGGACAGAAAAGTCATTTCAATATCCCTTTCCCCAGAAGGTCTCAGCAAATGTTTTCACTCAAACTGGAGAACAGAGGCCGCTTCCAAATTCTTTAGACTTCTGCTGGAGTCAGTCATTCGTATTTATTGAGCGCTTCCGTGGGCAGGGCACTGTTGTCTTCCTCTACACTGTACGCTCCTAAAGGACAGGGAATACGTCTACCAACTCGATTGTATTTGTACTCTCCCAAGTGCTTAGTCCAGTGCTTTTCACAAAGTAAGCACCCCAGCACTTAGTACAGCACCCGGCACATACTGCTTAACAGATACCATTCAAAAAATAAAAGCTGCTTCTGTCCCTCTCGCGTCTCTTCTGCCTCACATTCGTTTCATCTGCTTCTCCCCAGGCACGCGAGATGCCAAGTGAGATTTGGAAACCAAAACCAGAGACCTCACTCTCGATCCCAACGCAAGCAGCCCGTGGGGGAGATGGCTGGAATGGGAACGGCTTCCCTCTCCCGAGTTCCAGCATTCTCTGCTTTGGGGTATGGGGAAGAGGCAGTTCTCTGGGAATCCAATGGATTGGAAGTGGGTGCTTTGCTCCTGTTTTAGACTGTGAGCCCACTCTTTTAGACTGTGAGCCCACTCTTTTAGACTGTGAGCCCACTGTTGGGTAGGGACTGTCTCTATATGTTGCCAATTTGTACTTCCCAAGTGCTTAGCACAGTGCTCCGCACATAGTAAGTGCTCAATAAATACGATTGATGATGATGTTTTATGTTTCCAAGCTCAGTGTACGCAGCAGGTGCTCAGTAATAGACAGATGGATGGATCTCCCATTAGAAGGAAAGCTCCTGAAGGGCAGGGAACATCACGCTTCCCTTGGGTGTCCTCTCTGGAGTGCTTCGTACAGCCTCCTCACTGAGGACACGCTCAATAAAGCCTACTGATGGACAGACGGATTCTCCATTCGAAAGAATGCTCCTGGAGGGCAGGGAACACTACTCGGGGTTAGTAAAGCGCTCCGGATTCATTCTCCATCTGGATAATCCCCGATCCGCTCAGCATCCAAAACTGACTGGTGTGGAGTGGGTGGAGAGGAATCCCAGAAGCCTCACCCACCCACCCCTCCTGCCTGATGTAACAGGAAACTGTTCACCCTGGAAGGCGAGGGAGGAGGCAGCAACCCTACGAGAGGGATTTCCAAAGCGATGAGGGGGAGGAAGGCATCAGAGGGCACGTCACTGAGTCATCCTTTAGACGAGGGGCAGGTTGGACATCCCCGACCACTCTCAGACAAACAAGGGTTGGGCTACGGGCCAGAAGCCCCGTCCGGGCCTGAGCGGACATCCCTCTGGACAAGGATTTCCGACCAACCCTGCTCGAGCCCTGCAGGCTGTCTGTGTCCAGAAGCTGGGTTTCGTCCAGCCACAGTGGGGTTCCCAGATCCATCATCATCATCAATCGTATTTATTGAGCGCTTACTATGTGCAGAGCACTGTACTAAGCGCTTGGGAAGTACAAACTGGGAACATATACAGACAGATCTAGGTACTCGGTGGGGGGCAGACGAAGGCGGGCTCAGAATTGGGGCACCGTGTTCATTCAACTGTATTTATTGAGCACTTACTGTGTGCAGAGCACTGTACTAAGCATTTGGGAGAGGACAACATAATAATAAGCAGGCACATTCCCTGTCCACATCGAGCTTACAGTCTAGAGGGGGAGACGGACGTTAATATAAATAAACAAACGACAGATCTGGACATAAGTGCTGTGGGGCTGGGGTGGGGGGATGAGTAAAGGGAGCAAGTAAGGGCGACACAGAAGGGAGTGGGAGAAGAGGAGAGGAGGGGTTAGTCAGGGAAGGCCCCTTGGAGGAGATGGGCCTTTAATAAAGCTTTGAATGGCGGGGAGAATAACTAAGATTTGAGGAGGAAGGGTGTCACCTGAGCCGAGGGGTGTCACCGGTGGGGCCAAGGCCTGAGAATGGATGGGTCAGGAGAACCTGGTGCCCTGAGGGGAACCAGAGTCTCTGGTTTTGTAGGGAGCTCAAAGCTGAAGTCAAGGGGACCAGCTGCTCCCTCTGAGGGGCCATGGGGGTGGGCGGAGGGAGAGAGAGAGAGAGAGAGGGAGGAAGGGAGAGAAAAAGAGAGGGAGGGAGAGAGAGAGAGATGGAGAGGGAAAGGGAAAGGGAGGGGGAGAGGGAGAGAGAATGAGCAAACATAGGTCCTGAGAGTCAGGAGATCCAGATCCTAGCCCCAGCCCTGCCCCTGGTCCGCTGTGTGACCTTGGGAAATAACAATAATAATGATGGTATTTGTTAAGCGCTTAGTATGTGCAAAGCACTGTTCTAAGTGCTGGGGTGATACAAGGTGATCGGGTTGTCCCACGTGGGGCTTACAGTCTTAATCCCCATTTTACAGGTGAGGGAACTGAGGCACAGAGAAGTTAAGTGACTTGCCCAGAGTCACACAGCTGACAATTGGCAGAGCCGGAATTTGAACCCATGACCTCTGACTGCAAAGCCCGGGCTCTTTCCACTGAGCCACGCAAGTCACTTCACCCCTCTGTTAAGCACTGAACAAACAACAATTCAGCAGTTTCAATGATAAATCACATCTCCAAATAACTGCCGGAGGATGGCATCAGATCAGCCTGGGTTTAGCATTGGTCACCTAACTCTCCCCCTTCCATACTCCCAGCACGCTGTCTCTCTTCCAGGTCTGTGGCGCGGAGCCCCCGGGGCTCAGGTCGGTTTCCTTTTCTGCCTCAGTGAGTGATGTGAGAGAGAGAGAGAATGGGGATGACAGTTGAAATTCTGGTGGAAACGCCAGTCCTGGTGCAGGGAAAGGCGGGGCAGCCCACCCAAGAGCCTGGGGTATTCCAACGTTTCCTGAAGACGAATATTATCCAAATTTTCTGAAAGGGGTAATTCCCAAAACCCCTTTCCCAGTGCTCCACCCTCGTTCCCACCAAGGTTATTTTTAATACGACTGAAAAGAGGAAAAACTGAACGCTCTTATATACCCAGAAGCTGGGTTAGAATTAGCTTCGCTGTCGGCCTCGGCTTCCTCTGTCCTGACAGATGTCGGAACCGGTTCCTGAGGGAAACTGATGGAGGGGGAAGACATGAATGCGTGTGTGGGAGAGGTTTTGGGTGGGTCCGGTTTTGGGTTGGGGGCCGGATCCATCTCCCATTGGCATTTAGTGGAGAGAGGATGAACTAGGACCAGGAAATTCAGAGACCGGGGTGTGGGGAGGGATGGATCTCCACAGCTGTGGCCACTGGACTCCCGGCCTCGCCCATGGGCAAGCTGTCTGACCAGACTGGTGAGTTTCCAAGAAAAGGCCCAAAATGGCAGCCATATGGCTCTTGGAAGACTTTTCGAGAAGCAGTATAATAATGATGGCATTTGTTAAGCGCTTACTATGTGCAAAGCACTGTTCTAAGCGCTGGGGAGGATACAAGGTGATCAGGTGGTCCCACTTGGGGCTCACAGTCTTAATCCCCATTTTACAGATGAGGTAACTGAGGCCCAGAGAAGTGAAGTGACTTGCCCAAAGTCACACAGCTGACAAGTGGCGGAGCCGGGATTTGAACCCATGACCTCTGACTCCAAAGCCCGGGGTCTATGCAACGAGCCACACTGCTTATGGCCTAATGGCTAGGATTCGGGCCTGAGAGTCAGAAGGAGCTTCCTTCTAATCCTAGCTCTGCCACATATCTGCTGGGTGACCTTGGGAAAGGCACTTTACTTCTCTGTGCCTCAGTTCCCTCATCTGCAAAATGGAGAATACGACTGTGGGTCAGGGACAGCAATGCAATTTGCTTGTATCCACCCCAGTGCTTAGTACAGTGCCTGGCACACAGTAAGTGCTAAACCAATACCACAATTGTTATTAGTAGACAAGCAGCTTGGCTCAGTGGAAAGATCACGGGCTTTGGAGTCAGAGGTCATGGGTTCAAATCCCGGCTCTGCCAATTGTCAGCTGTGTGACTTTGGGCAAGTCACTTCACTTCTCTGTGCCTCTGTTCCCTCATCTGTAAAATGGGGATTAAGACTGTGAGCCCCCCGTGGGACAACCTGATCACCTTGTAACCTCCCCAGCGCTTAGAACAGTGCTTTGCACATAGTAAGCGTTTAATAAATGCCATCATTATTATTATCTTGGCAGCTGGCACTCTCCCAGCCCCCAACCCATTCTCACTCCCTCTGAAGCCCCCAAGGCATTAATCATTTCCATCCAACCACTTCTCCCAATAACTGCTGACACACACCAATGGACCAACACACCCAGATGCCTTTTAAATAATAATTACAATAATAATGATGGCATTTATCAAGCGCTTACTATGTGCAAAAGCACTGTTCTAAGCACTGGGGAGGTTACAATCAATCAATCGTATTTATTGAGCACTTACTGTGTGCAGAGCACTGTACTAAGCGCTTGGGAAGTACAAGTTGGCAACATATAGAGACAGTCCCTACCCAACAGTGGGCTCACAGTCTAAAAGGGGGAGACAGAGAACAAAACCAAACATACCAACAAAATGAAATAAATAGAATAGATATGTACAAGTAAAATAAATAAATAAATAAATAAATAAATAAATAAATAAATAAATAGAGTAATAAATATGTACCAACATATATACATATATACAGCTGCTGTGGGGAAGGGAAGGAGGTAAGATGAGGGGGATGGAGAGGGGGATCAAGGTGATCAGGTTGTCCCACCGGGGGCTCACAGTCTTAATCCCCATTTTACATATGAGGTAACTGAGGCCCAGAGAAGTGAAGTAACTTGCCCGAAGTCACACAGTTGACAATTGGCGGAGCCGGGATTTGAACCCATGACCCTCTGACTCCAAAGCCCGTGCTCTTTCCACTGAGCCACGCTGCTTCTCTGTTTTTTAGCTAACACACGGCTGAGTTTCGTTCTCGATTAAATTTTAATTCTCAGTGCTGTCCGTTATCTTTCTCCTCCTCCTGTGCCAGGTGCCCGCTGCGGGCAGAACAGGCCCGTACATCATCGTAACAATAATGGTATTTATTAAGCGCTTACTACGTGCCAGGCATTGTACTAAACGACGGAGTGGATACAGACAAACTGAGCTGGTCACAGTCCCTGTCCCACGGGCACGATCGCGGAGGGCGAGGGCTCAGGAGCCAGGCTCCGGGGCGGCGAAGTGCAGGCCCCCGAAAGATTCCCGTGGAAGCAGCCGGGCCGCTCCGTGTAGCCCCCCGCTGCTACCCCAACGACAGACCAGGAGGAAGGATGTGGGACAGAGGGGTCGGAGTCCATCTGGGAGAACTTGGTGGACGCCCATCCTCGGCGGCGGCCACTCACACGTCCCTGGAGGAGACGGGACTGGAAGCTGGGGGGCCTGGGCCCGGCTGGAAGAGAGAACCGACCCCTGCTCCTGACAGCCGCAAAGATGCGGTCCGCAGAGCATCCGCAGGTGACGGGGATCCGAAGGTGGGTCCGACGAGAGAACCCAGGTCTAATCCCGGCTCCGCCACTTGCCTGCTGTGGGATCTCAGACAAGTGCCTCAACTTCTCTGGGCCTCAATTTCCTCATCTGGAAAATAGGGATTGATTACCTAATAATAATAATGATGGCATTTGTTAAGCGCTTACCAAGTGTTAGGCACTGTTCTAAGTGCCGGGGTGGATACATTCGTTCATTTCTCTGTCTCCCCCTTTTAGACTGTGAGCCCACTGTTGGGTAGGGACTGTCTCTATATGTTGCCAACTTGGACTTCCCAAGCGCTTAGTACAGTGCTCTGCACACCGTAAGCGCTCAATCTCTATATGTTGCCAACTTGGACTTCCCAAGCGCTTAGTACAGTGCTCTGCACACCCGTAAGCGCTCAATACGATTGATATATGATATATTCATTTAATTGCATTTATTGAGCGCTTACTGTGTGCAGAGCACTGTACTAAGCGCTTGGGAAGTACAAGTTGGCAACATACAGAGACGGTCCCTACCCAACAGCGGGCTCACAGCCACGCTGATCAGCAGCGTGGCTCAGTGGAAAGAGCACGGGCATTGGAGTCGGAGGACATGGGTTCAAATTCCAGCTCCGCCAACTGCCAGCTGTGTGACTTTGGGCAAGCCACTTACCTTCTCTGGGCCTCAGTTACCTCATCTGTAAAATGAGGATTAAGACTGTGAGCCCCCCGTGGGACAAGCTGATCATCTTGTAACCTCCCCAGTGCTTAGAACAGTGCCTGGCACATAGTAAGCGCTTAACAAATGCTATCACTAGATACAAGCTAATCAGGTTAGACACAGTCCATGTCCCACATGGGGCTCACAGTCTTAATCTCCATTTTACAGATGGGGTGACGGAGGCCCAGAGAAGTGACTTGTCCAAGGTGACGCAGAAGACAAACGGTGGAGCCGGAATTAGAACCCAGATCCTCCTGACTCTCAGGCCTGTGCTCTATCCATTAGGCCACACATTCTCCTTCCCCACTTGCCTGTGAGCCCCAAATGGGGTTAAGGACTGTGACCCCTGCTTTATCTGGTATCTACCCCCATGCCTAGTATAGTGCTTGGTACCTAGTAAGCAGTTAATACAATTATAATCATTGGGGTGTGTAGCTCTCTCAGTGTTTCGTGCAGTGCTTGAGAAACCCTGATACTACTACCGGCTAGGAAACTGTCCTCCAAGGCAACCCAACAGCTCTTCCAGACCTTCCCCACCCAACCCAGTCGGGGCAAGCCCAGAGCCCTGTTTGGCTTCGTTGTCCTGGCAACTGGGTGGGTGGGTGGGGGTTGCCCCCTTCACCATCTCAAAGGGAGGGGATGCCACCAAGAGATGCCAGGGAAGCTTGCTCATCTTCTCGACGTCTCCACTGCAGCCCCGCTCCAAGTTTCCCACGCGTGCCAATGAGCCACGCTGAAATTGCCAGGAATCAGGGAGGGAGGGAGGGCGGGAAGCTCTTTGGCAACAATTAGGATACCTGAATGATGGCAATCCTAGTCTGAGAGTCAGCACAAGCCCAGTCCCCGGGCGGAACGCGAGAGGGAAGCTGAGGTGACACTCACTCCGCCCCTACTGAGGCTTCCCCTGCACCTGGTTGTGTGCATTGATTGCTTTTTTTTTTTATGGCATTTGCTAAGCGCTTACTACGCGCCAGGTACCGTACTAAGCGCTGGGGCAGACGCCAGGCCGGACACGGTCCGTGTCCCATGTGGGGCTCACAATCTTACTCCCCATTTTGCAGATGAGGGAACGGAGGCACAGAGAAGTGACGTGACTCGCCCGAGGTCCCACAGCCGACAAGTGAAGGCGCGGGATTAGAACCCAGGTCCTTCTGACGCCCAGTCCAGGTTCTATCCACTAGGCCACGCTGCTTCTCTGCTTCGCTGCTTTACTGGGGAGTCAGGAAAGGATCAGACACTGATGGGGCTCAAAACTCCACCCAGTAATAATGACAATGATACTAGTCAAGTATCGGCCATATGCACTGCTTGCCTGCTGTGTGACCTTGGGCAAATCACTTCACTTCTCGGGGCCTCAGTTCCCTCACCTGTAAAATGGAGACAAAGAGCGTGAGCCCAGTGTGGGACAGGAACTTTGTCCAACCTTATTAACTCGTACCTACCACAGCGCTTGTCACACAGTAAGCCGCTTAACGAGTACCATAATTATAAAAGCAGGGCACTGGGCTTCGTGCTGGGGCAGATAAGAGATAGTAATAATGATTATGATCCTTGTTAAGTGCTTATTATCTACCAAAAACTGTTCTAAACACTGGGGTAGATACAAGTGAATCAGGTTGGACACTGTCCCTGCCCCACACGAGGCTCACAGTCTACATAGGAAGGAGTAGGACTGAATCCCCATTTTACAGATGAGGTAACTGAGGCCCAGAGAAGTGAAGTGACTTGCCCAACAGACACATGGCACAGGCAGGATTAGAACCCAGGTCCTCTAACTCCCTGGCCCATTTTCACTGAGCCCCATCGCTTCTCTAATTGGCGCAGACAGGTCCTCACCTCACAAGGGACTCCCAGTCTGAGAGGGAGAGAGGGAGGGCAGGTGTTCCGTTTCACAGATGAGGAAACTAGGGCCCAAAGAGGTGAAGTGGCTTGCCCAAGGTCACCCATCCGCCTGCAGGACTGGGGAACCCCAAAGTGGTGGCTGAGAGATAATAATAATAATAATAATAATGATGGCATTGATTAAGTGCTTACTATGTGCAAAGTACTGTTCTAAGCGCTGGGGAGGTTACAAGGTGATCAGGCTGTCCCACGGGGGGCTCACAGTCTTAATCCCCATTTTACAGATGAGGGAACTGAGGCCCAGAGAAGTTAAGTGACTTGCCCAAAGTTACACAGCTGACAATTGTCAGAGCCGGGATTTGAACCCATGACTTCAGACTCCAAAGCCCGTGCTCTTTCCACTGAGCCTTGTGCGACTCACATCCCTCCGTCAGCCCCGGCCCCGCTTGGAAGCCTCGGCTCACATTCCCCTCTCATGGAATATTCATCCGCTGCCCCGGATTGAGGGGATGCTGCTTCCCATCTCGCCGCTCCCCCATTATTATTCATCCCCAGAGTGGAACAATTCATCCGGCTACAAAAACTAGGTGGGAAGCGAAAGAGGATTTCCCGCTAAGCTTCCGATTCAGGGACGGCGGGCTTCTTCCAGCAACGGACTTCGTCGAACCCGCAACCCTGGGGAAGTCGCCATGGCAACAGAACTCGGAGCCATCCGGTATTCTCCGCTTTCCTCCTCCTGCTGCTCTGTTCTGGGGCCTTCCCGGAGACGATGCTCGACGAACCGGGCCCAGGGTGTCAATCAATCAATCAATCGTATTTATTGAGCGCTTACTGTGTGCAGAGCACTGTACTAAGCGCTTGGGAAGTGCAAGTTGGCAACATATAGAGACAGTCCCTACCCAACAGTGGGCTCACAGTCTAAAAGACTGTGGGAGAATCCACCCACGACCGGAGCCAAATGATAGCATACAGCGCTCTGCACATAGTAAGCGCTCAATAAATACGATTGATGATGATGGTGATAGCAGCAGCTACTGAACATCCACCTGGCACTAGTGATCAGGAAGTACAGAGAAACAAAAAGACTGTAAGCTCCTTGTGGGGAGGGAATGTTTCTGTTTACTGATACACTGTACTCTCCCAGCACTTAATACAATGCTGCGCACACAGTAAGTGCTCAATAAATACGACTGAATGAAAGGAGACATGTTCCCTGCCCACGAGGAGCTCACATTTTAACGGGGGAGACAATCAATCAGTGGTATCTATTAAGAGTGCTTACTGTGTGCAGAGCACTGTACTAAGTGTCTGGGAGAATACAGTGGTCCCTGACCTAAGGACCTTACAGGCTAGGGAGGGGGAAATCAATCAATCAATCAATCAATCGTATTTATTGAGCGCTTACTGTGTGCAGAGCACTGTACTAAGTGTCTGGGAGAATACAGTAGTCCCTAACCTAAGGACCTTACAAGCTAGGGAGGGGGAAATCAATCAATCAATCAATCAATCGTATTTATTGAGCGCTTACTGTGTGCAGAGCACTGTACTAAGTGTCTGGGAGAATACAGTAGTCCCTGACTTAAGGACCTTACAGGCTAGGGAGGGGGAAATCAATCAATCAATCAATCGTATTTATTGAGCGCTTACTGTGTGCAGGGCACTGTACTAAGCGCTTGGGAAGTACAAAGACATTCAAGTGAATTACAGACAGGGAAAGTGGCAGAGCGTGTGGATATGAATGTCAGGGCTGTGGGGTT
The DNA here is from genome assembly GCF_015852505.1 of Tachyglossus aculeatus. Classification (NCBI taxonomy): domain Eukaryota; kingdom Metazoa; phylum Chordata; class Mammalia; order Monotremata; family Tachyglossidae; genus Tachyglossus; species Tachyglossus aculeatus. The sequence continues at coordinate 682,762 of NC_052079.1, forward strand.
GGAGACAATCTTATACAGCTAGAGTGGTCAAAATAAATACAATCAATCAATCAGTTGTATTTATTGAGCGCTTACTGTGTGCAGGGCACTGTACTAAGCTCCTGGGAGGTACAAGTTGGCTACCTATAGAGACGGTCCCTACCCAACAGTGGGCTCACAGTCTAGATGGGGGAGACAGAGAACAAAACCAAACATATTAACAAAATAAAATAAATAGAATATGTACAAGTAAAATAAATAGGGTAATAAATATGTACAAACATATATACATATACATATATATATATAAATATACTGAATAGACATATGATCACGAGTGATCTGAGGAGGGAAATACGTTTCATGTGTGACTGAAGGGACAAGCTGGGAAATCTACCCCCACCCAAGACTGTTAGCTCACTGAGGGTAATAATAATAATAACAATAGTATTTAAGCACTTAATATGGAGTAAGCACTGTTCTAAGCGCTGGAGTAGATACAAGCTAATCAGGTTGGACACAGTCTAATCCCGGCGCTGCCATTTAATAATAATAATAATAATGGCATTTGTTAAGTGCTTACTATGTGCAAACCACTGTTCTAAGCGCAGGGGGGATACAAGGTGATCAGGTTGTCCCACGTGGGGCTCACAGTCTTCATCCCCATTTTGAAGATGAGGGAACCGAGGCCCAGAGAAGTGAAGTGACTTGCCCAAAGTCACACGGCTGACAAGTGGCGCTGCCGGGATTAGAACCCACGACGTCTGACTCCCAAGCCCGGGCTCTTTCCACTGAGCTGAGCTGCTTCTCTGTGCCTCAGTTACCTCATCTGCAAAATGGAGATTGACACTCTGTGGAACAGGGACTGTGCCCGACCCGATTATCTTATATCTACTTCAGCGCTTTGAACGGTGTCTGGCACATAGTAAGCACTTAACAAATACCACAATTATTATTATTATTTATAAACTCCCTCCCCTTTCACATCCAACAGGCCACTCTCCCCTTCTCCAGAGCCCTACTACAATAATAATAATAATGATGGCATTTATTAAGCGCTTCCTGAGTGCAAAGCACTGTTCTAAGCGCTGGGGAGGTTACAAGGTGATCAAGTTGTCCCATGGGGGGCTCACAGTCTTAATCCCCATTTTACAGATGAGAAAACTGAGGCCCAGAGAAGTTAAGTGACTTGCCCAAAGTCACACAGCTGACAACTGGCGGAGCCGGGATTTGAACCCGTGATCTCCAACTCCAAAGCCCGGGCTCTTTCCACTGAGCCACGCTGCTTCTCCTACAATCACAACTCCTTCAAAAAGCCTTCCCTGACTGACCCCTCTGTCCCCACTCTATCAATCGCATTTATTGAGCGCTTACTGTGTGCAGAGCACTGTACTAAGCGCTTGGGAAGTACAAGTTGGCAATATAGAGAGACGGTCCCTACCCAACAGTGGGCTCTCTACACCCTTCTGGTTAGCCAAAATAAATAAATAAATCAATAAATCAAAATAAATACAATCAATCAATTGTATTTATTGAGCGCTTACTGTGTGCACAGCACTGTACTAAGCGCCTGGGAAGTACAAGTTGGCAACCTATAGAGACGGTCCCTACCCAACAGTGGGCTCACTCTACCCTTCTGGTTAGCCTATACACTCGGATCTGTACCCCTTAAGCTCTTCATACGCGGCCCACCCCAACTCTTTTAGACTGTGAGCCCAATGTTGGGTAGGGACTGTCTCTAGATGTTGCCAATTTGTACTTCCCAAGCACTTAGTACAGTGCTCTGCACATAGTAAGCGCTCAATAAATATGATTGATTGATTGATTGGCACATAGTAAGCGCTTAACAAATACCATCGTCATTATTATTATAGTCACAGCATGTTCACGGGGCACACACAGGACTGGGTGCTGGCTGGAAGAATGCAATTAGTTGCGGGTTCTCGTTAGGCAGGGAGGGAGAGACAAGTTTCCACCACTGCCCATGCTCCTGACGACCTAATTCTGCCATTCAAACCCTCCCAAAATCAATCAATCGTATTTATTGAGCGCTTACTGTGTCCAGAGCACTGTACTAAGCGCTCCCCATGCCTCTTTACTAAAGCAGCATGGCCTGGTGGATAGAGCCCAGATCCGGGAGCAAGAAGGACCTGGGATCTAATCTTGTCTGCTGGGTGACCTTGGATAAGTCCCTTAACGTCTCTGTGCCTCAGCTTCCCCATCTGTAAAATGGGAGCCTCGAGGGGCAGGGACAGTGTCTAACCTGGTTATCTTGTATTATCAATCGTATTTATTGAGCGCTTACTATGTGCAGAGCACATAGTACAAATTGGCAACATCTAGAGACAGTCTTGTCTCTTCCCCAGCGCTTAGTACAGCAGCAACTGGCAGATAGTAAGCGCTTAAATACCACAATCAGTGCTTTGCACATAGTAAGCGCTTAACAAATGCCATTATTACTATTATTATTAATTACGAGGGAGAAGGGGAGGAAGGTTGTACGGTAGCGCCCGACCACTAGCTTCGCTAAATCCTGATCTCTGGAAACCCTGAAGCGGGAACACAGACGTTTATCCGCCAACACTCCCGAACTGGGTAATTTGATGCTTCTAATTAAAACAACTCCCCTCCCAACACCACACCCTATCCAGAGATTTGCAGACAGCCCTCAAAATGGCTGTTTAGTCTGGTAAAACCAATTTGCTGGGTTGAGCACATAAATCAGACGGTGAGCGGCGAGAGTTTTCGGTTTGGTTTTTTTTTTTTTTTTTTTTAGAGAAGGGAATAAAGGGGATTCTTAGAGCAGAGTCAATTGCATAAAACTTTCTCTGGCTCCTCTGAACTTGAGCTGTTGACAAAAATTCAAACGGCAACAAAAAAAAATTCACCTAAACCGCAGGAAACAGACCTAATCCCGGGCCAGGGATTATTCTTGGCGGCGGCCTGCGTTCGGCTAAAGCTTCCTCTTGCCAGGTTACATTTCAATTCCCCGAAGTTCTGCTTCCAGAGCTACAGCTGTGGGGGGAAAAGCCATCCCGCCGCAGATATCTCCGGGCGCTGCCGGAGGAGTTCCGGTTTACCAAGGGTTCCCCGGGGGTACCTCAAATGTAAATTTTCCCTTAAATATGGGCAATGCCCGTTTCCCGGCGACCACTTTAGGCCTTTTTCCCCCTCTGCCCAGTCCAGCCCCATGGGCTGGCACATCCCGTCCTCCCACACTCCCACGATGTGCCCACGATATCCGTCTTTCTCCCGCTCCCTCTTATCTGTAATTTATTTTAGTGCCTATCTCCCTGACCAGACTGTCAGGTCCTCAAGGGCAGGAACTGTGTTGACTAACCAGACTGTCCTCTCCCTTGTACTTAGTACAGGGCTCCATCCACAGTGGACTGCGAGCTTTTTGAGGACAGGGATCCTATCTACCATTCACTCATTCAATTGTATTTATTGAGCGCTTACTGTGTGCAGAGCACTGTATTAAGCGCCTGGGAAGTACAAGTTGGCAACATATAGAGACGGTCCCTACCCACCAGTGGGCTCACAGTCTACCAACTCTACGGTGCTCTTCCAATTGTTTAGTAATCAATCGATGGCATTTATTGAGCCCTTACTGTGTGCAAGAGCACTGTATTATGCGCTAGGGAAGCAGTGTGGCTCAGTGGGAAGAGCACGGGCTTTGGAGTCAGAGGGCATGGGTTCAAATCCTGGCTCTGCCAACTGTCAGCTGTGTGACTTTGGGCAAGTCACTTCACTTCCCTTAGTAAGCGCTTAGTACAGTGCTCTGCACACAGTACGTGCTCAATAAATACGATTGGTTCCCTTGGCCTCAGTCACCTCATCTGTCAAATGGGGATGAAGACTGTGAGCCCCAAGTGGGACAACTTGATCACCTTGTAACCTCCCCAGCGCTTAGAACAGTGCTTTGCACATAGTAAGTACTTGATAAATGCCATCATTATTATTATTGTAATACGGAAGAGTTGGTAGACAGAGTTGGTAGGATGGGGAGAGCGTGTTTGTCAGCATTGACCGAATCGTCAGAACAAGCAGCAGCCCAGCGCAATTGGCAGGAAATGCCTGGCCTGGAATGCCCAGTCTGGAATGCCGGGGCCTGGAATGCCCGCCCGCCACTTGCCAGCAGGGAAGAGATTCGAATTCGGCTGCCAAGTGCGAGTCCTCGGTGGTGGCCCAGAGCCCGACTGACCCAGAAGACTGTTCCGTCATCTCCCTCCTCGGCTGGCCGGAGGGGACCCTGGCCGACCCAAGCGGGGCAGCCTTGACTCTCTGAATGGCTATGATGATGATGATGATGATGGCATTTATTAAGCGCTTACTATGTGCAAAGCACTGTTCTAAGCGCTGGGGATTACAAGGTGATCAGGTTGTCCCACGAGGGGCTCACAGTCTTCATCCCCATTTTACAGATGAGGGAACTGAGGCCCAGAGAAGTTAAGTGACTTGCCCAAAGTCACACAGCTGACAACTGGCGGAGCCGGGATTTGAACCCATGACCTCTGACTCCAAAGCCCGGGCTCTTTCCTTTGAGCCACGCTGCTTCTCTATGGCTATGGCAATTCCGGGGGCCAAAGGGGTGAGGTGGGGGAGTTGGGGGAGCCACGGCCCGAAGGTTTGGGGGTGGAAACTCTCAAGAAACCACCATGGGACTGAGCCCCTTCCTTCCTCTCCCCCTCGTCCCCCTCTCCATCCCCCCATCTTACCTCCCTCCCTTCCCCACAGCACCTGTATATATGTATATATGGTTGCACATACTTATTACTCTATTTATTTATTTATTTATTTTACTTGTACATTTCTATCCTATTTATTTTATTTTGTTGGTATGTTTGGTTTTGTTCTCTGTCTCCCCCTTTTAGACTGTGAGTCCACTGTTGGGTAGGGACTGTCTCTATGTGTTGCCAATTTGTACTTCCCAAGCGCTTAGTACAGTGCTCTGCACATAGTAAGCGCTCAATAAATACAATTGATTGATTGATTGATGGGACCTGGGGTGGTGGGGAGGGCTGCCGCCTAACTTTGTGAGGGGTGACCATGTTAAAATGGTCCCCCTCCTTCCTCTCCCCCTCCTCCCCCTCTCCATCCCCCCAGCCTTACCTCCTTCCCCTCCCCACAGCACTTGTATATATGTACATATGTTTATATGTATTATAAACATATAATACAATAATATTATACATATAATATAATAATGTATCATTATAATTATTATGATTATATTATATTATCATAATTATATTATAATGATTATAATTATTATTATGTTTATATTCCCCCTTTTAGACTGTGAGCCCACTGTTGGGTAGGGACTGTCTCTATATGTTGCCAATTTGTACTTCCCAAGTGCTTAGTACAGTGCTCTGCACATAGTAAGCGCTCAATAAATACGATTGATGATGATGATGTATTACTCTATTTTATTTGTACATATTTATTCTATTTATTTTATTTTGTTAATACGTTTTGCTTTGTTCTCTGCCTCCCCCTTCTAGACGGTGAGCCCACTGTTGTGTAGGGACCGTCTCTATATGTTGCCAACTTGTACTTCCCAAGCACTTAGTACAGTGCTCTGCACAGAGTAAGCGCTCAATAAATACGACTGAATGAATGAATGAATAAAATTTCAGTATCGGCCTGGGACCTGGCATTAAGGAGAAGCAGCGTGGCTCAGCGGAAAAGAGCCCGGGCTTGGGAATCAGAGGTCGTGGGTTCTAATCCCGGCTCTGCCACTTGTCAGCTGTGTGACTTTGGGCAAGTCACTTCACTTATCTGTGCCTCAGTTTCCTCATTTGTCAAAGGGGGATTAAGACTGTGAGCCCCATGTGGGACAGGGACTGTGTCCAACTTGATGAGTTTGTATCTCCCCCAGCGCTTAGAACAGTGCTCATCACCACCACCACCATCATCATCCCACCGCTTCGGCCGAGCATCGTGGACCCAGCCTGCCCGGAGGTGACCGCCAGCGTTTATCTGACCCCTGTCCGGTGGCACATCCGCACCCGAGCGCTTTGGCCCCTGCTGCTGCTTTGCGAGCTTTCGTTCCCGGGGTCCTGGCTCTGAGGTGGGCAGGAGGAGGTCCAGTGCTTGGAGGGGGTGAACCAGGGGTCACCGGGCTAAATCACCCCTCGCCGGCGCCCTGGACAGAAGCCTGGCCATAATCCCAAGAATTCCTTACTGTCGGTTTTAAAGTACTCAATCTGCTCGCCCCTCTTATCTTACTTCGCTGATTTCCAACAATAACCCAGCATGCTCACGTAAATCCCCTAACACCAACCTCCTCCCTGTACCTCCATCTCAAGGCCAACCCCTCCCCAATTCCTGCCACTTCCCTGGAACGCCCCCCTCCTTCATCACCATCACTCTCCCTTCCCCGCTCAAAGCCTTATTAACAGCCCATCTAGTCCAAGAGGCCTTGTCATCATCATCGTCATCATCATCAATCATATTTATTGAGCGCTTACTATGTGCAGAGCACTGTACTAAGCGCTTGGGAAGTACAAATTGGCAACATATAGAGAACAGTCCCTACCCAACAGTGGGCTCACAGTCTAAAAGGGGGAGACAGAGAACAAAACCAAACATACTAACAAAATAAAATAGAATAGATATGTACAAATAAAATAAAATAGAGTAAAAAATATGTACAACCATATATACATATATACAGGTGCTGTGGGGAAGGGAAGCAGGTAAGATGGGGGGGGATGGAGAGGGGGGCGAGGGGGAGAGGAAGGAAGGGGCTCAGTCTGGGAAGGCCTCCTGGAGGAGGTGAGCTCTCAGCAGGGCCTTGAAGGGAGGAAGAGAGCTAAGCCCTCATTTCCTCTGCTTCCTCTCCCTTCTGCACTGCCCTTTTTTTCTTCTTTTTAATGATACTTTCATTCAATTGTATTTATTGAGCGCTTACTGTGTGCAGAACACTGTACTAAGCGCTTGGGGAGTACAAGTTGGCAACGTAAAGAGACGGTCCCTACCCAACAACGGGCTCACAGTCTAGAAGGGGAATACTTGTAAGCACTCACTACGTGCCAGTCACTGAACTAAACACTGGAGTTGCCAACTTGTACTTCCCAAGCGCTTAGTACAGTGCTCTGCACACAGTAAGCACTCAATAAATATGATTGATTGGAGTAGATACATGATAATTAAGCTGGCACAGACTCAGTCCCTGTCCCACATGGGGCTCACAGTCTTAATCCCCGTTTTTCAACTAAGATAACTGAGGCACAGAGAAGTGAAGGGACTCACCCAAGGTCACACATCAGGGAAGTGGCAGAGCCGGGATTAGAACCCAGGCCTGTGTTCTTTCCTCTAGGCCTCGCTGCTTCTCCCTTGTACTTGGATTTGAACCCTGTATTCATCCCACCCTCACTTTCATAGGACTTATATACAGCATTGTGCTCTGCACACGGTAAGCGCTCAATAAATACGATTGAATGAATGAATATCTGTAATTTATTCTAATGTCTGTCTCCCCCATAGACTATAAGCCCCTTGTGGGCCAGGGAATGTGTTTACCTACTCTGTTAGTAGGCCTTCCCAGACTGAGCCCCTTTTTCCTCTCCTCCTCCCCACCCCACCGCCCTTCCTCCTTCCCCTCCCCACAGCACCTGTATATATGTTTGTACAGATTTATCACTCTATTTTACTTGTACGTATTTACTATTCTATTTATTTTGTTAATGATGTGCATCTAACTTTAATTCTATTTGTTCTGACGACCTGACACCTGTCCCCATGTTTTGTTTTGTTGTCTGTCTCCCCCTTCTAGACTGCGAGCCCTGTGCTGGGTAGGGACCGTCTCTATATGTTGCCAACATGGACTTCCCAAGCGCTTAGTACAGTGCTCTGCACACAGTAAGCGCTCAATAAATACCACTGATGAGGATGGCCTCCAACCCAATCTGATAGGCGCGGGGAGAGGAGGAGAAAGCAGGGGCAGCCCTGCCTGGTCCTCAATCAAACTCCCTTTCTCCTTTCCTTGGACATGTCCGATTAATCGGTTTCCTTCCTGATGAACGGCGTTTCCGCTTAGATGGGAGCGGCTGAAAGGGTCTTGGGAGGATTTTGGACCCCACCAGAGAAACCGGAATCCTGGGAAGACGACGAAGAAAATCCCTCTCAGAAAAGCCTTCCCCAGGAGCTTGGACTCCTAAACCAATCGGGAAGAGATCCATCAGTCCATCAATCCATGGCATTTATTGAGCACCTACCCAGGCTAGGCCCTGGACTAGTGGGTGGCAGTCGCCAGATGCACGTTCCTTGCCCTCGAGGGGGGAAGAATTTGGGAAACAAGACTCTCCTCCTTCTACTTAATCAAAGACAACCGGGAAAAACCAGAGGGAAATCGCGAGGCAGGCAGCTGTTGCAAGCAGTAGCCCCCCGCGGCGAGCTGGACTGATCGGCAGCCATCTGCCGCTCCAGGCACTATTTCCTGCTCTCCGAAAATTTCCCGATGGACTCGCCAGCCTCCCGAGGGTGGATTTGGGTGAGGGGCTGGAGGCGGCGGGGTTGGACCCAACACGTCCCTCCAAACAGGAGGTAGCCCCCAAATAAAGACCACTGCTCCAACAGATTGTGATACCAGAGGGGGGACACTCATTTCTCCCGCTCCCTGGTGAGATTTTTTTCCCCCAATATAAACAATAATAATAATAATAATGACGGTATTTGTTAAGCACTTACTATGTGCAAGGCACTGTTCTAAGCGCTGGGGAGGTTACAAGGTGATCAGGTTGTCCCACGGGGGGCTCGCAGTTTTAATCCCCATTTTACCGATGAGGTAACTGCGGCCCAGAGAAGTGAAGTGGCTTGCCCAAAGTCAAACAGCTGACAGTTGGCGGAGCCGGGATTTGAACCCATGACCTCTGACTCCAAAGCCCGGGCTCTTTCCCCCGAGCCACGCTGCTTCTCGAAAGCAGTCTTCTACACTGTGAGCCCACTGTTGGGTAGGGACTGTCTCTCTATGTTGCCAACGTGTACTTCCCAAGTGCTTAGTCCAGTGCTCTGCACACAGGAAGTGCTCAATAAATACGACTGAATGAATGAATGAATGAAAAGCAAACCCAGCCTTGAGTTCCAACAGGGATGCAGCAAGCGGAGTGAGGAATTAGGTCAGTCAGTCTCTCTCTCTCTCCCTCTCCCTCAAACACACATACACACATCAGTCGAGGCACAATCGTAGCAGCAGTCTGGGGCCTCAGAGGTCGGAGTCGTGCTCTGCTGAAAACATCCCCCCCATCTTACCTCCTTCCCTTCCCCACAGCACCTGTATATATGTATATATGTTTGTACATATTTATTACTCTATTTATTTTACTTGTACATATCTATTCTATTTATTTTGTTTTGTTGGTATGTTTGGTTTTGTTCTCCGTCTCCCCCGTTTAGACTGTGAGCCCACTGTTGGGTAGGGACTGTCTCTATGTGCTGCCAATTTGTATTTCCCAAGCGCTTAGTACAGTGCTCTGCACACAGTAAGCGCTCAATAAATACGATTGATGATGATGATGATCACCCGGAGAACGGCAGGCGAGCGAAACCCATCTCTGTTTCAAACTGCCGCACGGTCAACAGAGAAGCACGATGGCCCATTGGAAAGAGCACAGGCCTAGGAGCCAGGGGGTCTGGGTTCTAATCCCAGCTCGGCCACATCCCTGCTGTGAGACGTTGGGCTAACCACTTCATTGTGTCTCAGTTTCCCCATCTGTAGAATAGGGTATTACTCTATTTTATTTGTACATATTTATTCTATTTTGTTAATACGTTTTGTTTTGTTCTCTGTCTCCCCCTTCTAGGCTGTGAGCCCATTGTTGGGGAAGGACCGTCTCTAGATGTTGCCAATCTGTACTTCCCAAGCGCTTAGTACAGTGCTCTGCACACAGTAAGCGCTCAATAAATACGATTGAATGAATGAGGGACCATCTCTATATGCTGCCAACTTGTACTTCCCAAGCGCTTAGTACAGCACTCTGCACACAGTAAGTGCTCAATAAATACGATTGAATGAATGAGGGACCATCTGTATATGCTGCCAACTTGTACTTCCCAAGCGCTTAGTACAGCGCTCTGCACACAGTAAGCGCTCAATAAATACGATTGAATGAATGAGGGACCATCTCTATAGGCTGCCAACTTGTACTTCCCAAGCGCTTAGTACAGTGCTCTGCACACAGTAAGCGCTCAATAAATACGATTGAATGAATGAGGGACCATCTCTATATGTTGCCAACTTGTACTTCCCAAGCGCTTAGTACAGTGCTCTGCACACAGTAAGCGCTCAATAAATACGATTGAATGAATGAGGGACCATCTCTTTATGCTGCCAACTTGTACTTCCCAAGCGCTTAGTACAGCGCTCTGCACACAGTAAGCGCTCAATAAATACGATTGAATGAATGAATGAATGAATGAACAGGGATTCAATATCTGTTCTCCCTTCCCTGCTTAGACTGTAAGCCCCACTCAGGTCAGGGACTCTCCCCTAACTGACTACCTTCTATCTACCCCAGGGCTATAAATATGATTGATTGATCAATTGATTGACACATAGTAAGCGCTTAACAAATGCTAATATCATTATTACTGCTCGGCAAATTCTCACTGGGAATAGGGAATAATAATAATAGTGGCATTTGTTAAGCATCATCATCATCATCAATCGTATTTATTGAGCGCTTACTGTGTGCAGAGCACTGTACTAAGCGCTTGGGAAGTACAAATTGGTAACATATAGAGACAGTCCCTACCCAACAGTGGGCTCACAGTCTAAAAGGGGGAGACAAAACCAAACATACTAACAAAATAAAATAAATAGAATAGATATGTAAAAATAAAATAAATAGAATAGATATGTAGATATAGATGGATGCACATCATTAATAAACAAGTAGACAACCATTAAAATAGGTAAATGGAATTACAGATCTATGCACAACATTAATAAAATAAATTAGCAAGTAGACCAGCATCAGTACCATCAACATAGATATATAGAATTATAGATCTGTGCACATCGTTAATAAAAGAAAGAAGTCGACAGGCATCAATAGCATCCACTGAGGGCTTACTGTGTGTGCTAAGCGACTAAAAAGGACGATTTAGCAAGAGAGAGCCCATCCCTGCCCACAATGGCTCGCCCACTCAATCGTATTAATTAATAACAATGATTATGATGCTGATGATGGTTATTATTAAGCACTTACTATGTGCCAGGCACTGTAGTGAGGAACCGGCGGCGGCCTCCGCCTTCAGCTCGGAGGCTCCCTCGGAAAGCCAGTTCAGAAACCCCATCCCTTTTCCTTCCTCCCGCTCTAGACCGTAAGCTCGCTGTGGGCAGGGAACGTGTCTGTTATGCCCGCTGCTGGATAGGGACCGCCTCTATATGTTGCCAACTTGTACTTTCCAAGCACTTAGTACAGTGCTCTGCACACATTAAGCGCTCAATAAATACGATTGAGTGAATGAGTGAATATTATACTCTCCCAAGCGCTCGATACAGTGCTCTGCACACAGGAAGCGCTCGGTAAATACGATCGACTGATCCCAGCTCTGCCACGTGTCCGCTGTGTGACCTTGGGCAAGTCACTTCACTTCTCTGAGCCTCAGTTACCTCATCTGTAAAATGGGGATTAAGACTGGGAGCCCCACGTGGGACAACCTGCTCACACTGCATCCCCCCCAGCGCTTAGAACAGTGCTTTGCACATAGTAAGCGCTTAAGAAATGCCATCATTATTATTATTATTATTACTACTAAGCGCTGGGGTGGATAGAAGCAAATCAGGTTGAACACAATCCCTGTCCCACATGGAGCTCACAGTCTCAACCCCCATTTTACAGATGAGGTAACTGAGGCACAGAGAAGTCAAGTGACTAGAAAAGATGATTTGGAAAAATGAGATTCTGGTCAGCCAAAGAGCGTCGGTCACCCTAAGGAAATGACGGCTAGGTCCGGCGGCTGGTTTGCAGCCTAGTGAGGGGTGGGGACGTCGGGGGGCCGGTAGCCGAGGCCGCACGCGGGGGAAAAATGGGTGGAGCGGGAGCCCAACTTTATTGGCCCCTCTGATAGAGCTGGTGTTCGGACCACCAAGCCAATCGTTGGCATCTGCTTCGACTCTAAACTGTAAGCTCGCTGTGGGCGGGGAATGTGCCTGTTCATTTTTATACTGTGCCCTTCCAAATGTTTAGTACAGAGCTTGGCACACAGTAAGCGCTCAATAAATACGACGGAACGAACGAATGAATAACTGACCCGCTCCCGCTCTACAGGACCTTTTGAGCAGCCAGGCCCTTCTCACCTCCCGCGGTGTCATCCCTTTGGGTGGACGACCTCTGGTTGGGGCCCGGGGTCTGGAGGTCAGTGTCCCCCCTCAAGCCCCCACACCACCCACTGTGGGATCAGCTCTTCCAGGTGTAGGCCCTTTCCCAATAATAATGGCATTTGTTAAGCGCTTACTATGTGCCAGGCACTGTACTAAGAAGCAGCGTGGCTCAGTGGAAAGAGCCCGGGCTTTGGAGTCAGTGGTCATGGGTTCAAATCCCGGCTCCGCCAATTGTCAGCTGTGTGACCTTGGGCAAGACACTTACCTTCTCTGTGCCTCAGTTACCTCATCTGTAAAATGGGGATTGACTGTGAGCCCCCCATGGGACAATCTGATCACCCTGTATCCCCCCAGGGCTTAGAACAGTGCTTTGCACATAGTAAGTGCTTAATAAATGCCATCATTCTTATTATATTATTACTAAGTGCTGGGGTGGATATAAGGAAATCAAGTTGGACATAATCCCCATCATTCATTCAATCATATTTATTGAGCGCTTACTGTGTGCACAGCACTGTAAGGGGGCTCACAGTCTCAATCCCCACTTTACAGAGGAGGGAACTGAGGCACAGAGAAGCAAAGTGACTTGCCCAAGGTCACACAGGAGACAAGTGGAAGAGCCGGGATTAGAACTCCTGACCTTCTCACTCCCAGGCCTGTGCTCTATCCACTACGCCATGCTGCTTTACTGCGTGTTCTCGGGTGCCTAGGAGGGACACCGGCACGGGGTAATCTGGAATGAACTCTGTTCACGATAACAAGGCCTTCCCTTCAAGGCCCTGCTGAGAGCTCACCTCCTCCAGGAGGCCTTCCCAGACTGAGCCCCTTCCTTCCTCTCCCCCTCGTCCCTCTCTCCATCCCCCCATCTTACCTCCTTCCCTTCCCCACAGCACCCGTATATATGGATATATGTTTGTACATATTTATTACTCTATTTATTTTATTTGTACATATCTGTTCTATTTATTTTATTTTGTTAGTATGTTTGGTTTTGATCTCTATCTCCCCCTTTTAGACTGTGAGCCCACTGTTGGGTAGGGACTGTCTCTATATGTTGCCAATTTGTACTTCCCAAGCGCTTAGTACAGTGCTCCACACATAGTAAGCGCTCAATAAATACGATTGATGATGATGATGATGATGATGATAACAGGACACAGGAAGGCTGAAAATTCACTGGGCCTTGAGCGGAACGTGAGTGAGGGGCACTGGGGGGCTGCTTGCTTCTTAAATTTCAATAATGATGATGATTATGGTACTTGTTAAGCGTTTACTATATTCAAACTAAACCCAGGGCACATAGTAAGCGCTTAATACCATAATTATTATGTGCCAAGCACTGTTCTAAACACTGGAGCGTTCATCAGGTTGGACACGGTCCCGGTCCCACATGGGCTCATACTCTTATCCCCGTTTTTTACAGATGAGGTAACTGAGGCACAGAGAAATGACGTGACTTGCCCAAGGTCACGCACCAGATACGAGGCGGAGCTGGGATTAGAACACGGCTCCTTCTGACTCCGGGGCCTGTGGTCTATCCACCGAGCCCCACTGCTTCTCAAGGCTGGGGATGAAACCAGGAGGGCCGCGGACGGCCCCGACCGGTCTGAGCAGAGAGAGAGGGCGTTTCTGGCTCGGCCTTTAGCTGCAACCAAGGGACGCCAAGGACTAAAGTAGCATTTCCCCTCCCCGCTGAAAGCCATCGGCAAACATTCTCCTCCAAAGCCCGTCCGCGGTTCTGACCAAAGGTCTCTGCGAATTTGGCTGAAACCCCAAAAGGGCGGAAGCAGACGCCCCGCCCCGAATGACAGGCAGGGCGGTGAACCCCAATCAGCCGGCCCCGGGACGGCGGGACGGGACCGACGCGGCCGATGCCTGGCCTCTTCTCCTCAGCAAATGGCAACCGTACACACGGCCCACTTTCCGAGAGCGCAGGGCGCCCCAGGGGGAGTCTGCCCGACAGACGGACGGCTAAAAATAGATCAGAACAAAAAAGCGCCCAGAAAACAGCTCGGGCCCTCCCAGACAGCCCGCGCGTTCCGGCTCGGAGCATCTCTTCGGAATCACGGTGCACGCGTCAGACCTCAGGTCAAATGACCGATGACCACATCGAGTACGGAGAGTGCAGTGCTCTGCACACAGTAAGCACTCAATAAATACGATTGATTGACCAGGGTGAGGCCGGTGATTCGGCCTCACCGGATCACCCGAGGGGTCTGTGGCTGGCCCGTTGCCCGCGAGCTGCCCCGTGACCGGATTTGCCCCGGGAGGCTGAAATCCCTTCCACCTGGGCCTTCCGACCGTCCCGCTGTGGAGTTGGAACGCGGCGCACAGGTTTGCGCATTTTAACAGCCTGCTCCAAATCTTCCGACCGCCCCGGCTCGCCCAAACCTCGCCAATTTGTACTTCCCCAGCGCTTAGTACAGTGCTCTGCACATAGTAAGCGCTCAATAAATACGATTGATGATGATGACGATTTAATGAAGTTTCGTTCCGCGGCCAAACTGTGCCTGCCAAACTCCGGACAACTTCGAGACCAGCTCCCCGCCCCCGCTGAAACCTGCTTTTAACACACACACACAAATACACTCACCCCTACAGAGCTTCATTTCTTTGACTAGTTACATAATTATCTGTGCTTTCAATTATTTAATCGAGCTACTTCATCCTGACACATTTGTGCATCGCACTCTCCAACGCGCTTAGTCAAGTGCCCCGCACACAGAAAGCGCTCAAGTACAGTGCTCTGCACACAGTAAGTGCTCAATAAATACGATTGATGATGATAAATGCTGTCGATTGGTTTATCTCTGGCCCGCTCCCACTGACGGTATTTCATTTCTGCATGCCATCTGTCTCCCCGATGACCCAGTCCGCTCCTTGAGAAGGTGGGAACGTGGATCTTAGTTCTGGTGTCTTCCCTGAAGCGTTTAGGACAGTGCCGACAGGAGTAGGAGGGGACGGCTTCGGTGGGCTCCAAAGCAGGTTTTCAGTCCGGAGCCGTTCCTCGCCACAGGCTGCCTGCCCCGAAATCAAACCAGCGCCATGAGGGGTGAATGGGCTCCAATAGAAATGATAATAATAATAATAATAATTATGGTACTAGTCACGCACTATGTGCCACGCACTGTACTAAGTGCTGGAGTGGCTGCAAGCTAATCAGTCCCTGTCCCACATGGGGCTCAGTCTCAATCCCCATGTTCCAGAGAATAATAATAATAATGATGGCATTTATTAAGCACTTACTATGTGCAAAGCACTGTTCTAAGCGCTGGGGAGGTTACAAGGTGAAGCGTGGCTCAGTACCAAGAGGCCGGGCTTTGGAGTCACAGGTCATGGGTTTAAATCCCGGCTCTGCCAACTGTCAGCTGGGTGACCAGTTCTCCGGGCCTCAGTTCCCTCATCTGAAAAATGGGGATTAAAACTGCGAGCCCCCTGTGGGACAACCTGATCACCTTATAACCTCGCCGGCACTTAGAACAGTGCTTTGCACACAGTAAGCGCTTAACAAATACTATCATTATTATTATTATCACAGTCTTAATCCCCATTTTACAGATGAGGCACAGAGAAGTGACTTGCCCGAAGTCATACAGCTGACAAGTGGCGGAGCCGGGATTTGAACCCATGACCTCTGACTCCAAAGCCCGGGCTCTTTCCACTGAGCCACGCTGCTTCTCCAAGCACAGAAGTGAAGTGACTTGTCCAAGGTCACACAGCAGACGTGCGGCGGAGCTGAGATTAGAACCTAGGTCCTTCTGACGCTCAGGCCCGGGCTCTAACCATTAGGCCATGCTTACTTCTCACTTCAATCAATCAATAGTATTTATTGAGCGCTTGCTGTGTGCAGAGCACTGTACTAAGCGCTTGGGAAGTCCAAGTTGGCAACATCTAGAGACGGTCCCTACCCAACAGTGGGCTCACAGTCTAGAAGGGGGAGACGGAAAACAAAACAAAACCTCGCCTCATTGCGAACCCTGGAACACATGCCGGGCTGCTGGACGCTCCTGCATCATCATCATCATCAATCGTATTTATTGAGCGCTTACTATGTGCAGAACACTGTACTAAGCGCTTGGGAAGTACAAATTGGCAACATATAGAGACAGTCCCTACCCAACAGTGGGCTCACAGTCTAAAAGACTGCAGTCAGGGCCGGCCTGAGCCTTGAGCTCTCCCGGGAGAGGGCCGGGAAAAACGACTCCGCTCGGCCCCGGCTCCTTCCGCTGCTTTTCCAGAGCTCCTGGCCCGCCCGGCCTCCCTCGCCACTGAACCGAGGCTTCTATGGCCACGGAGGAGACCGACGCTTCCTGCCTCCGGTCTCGACCGTACGGGCCACTTGTTTCCAACTTGTACTTCCCAAGCGCTTAGTACAGTGTTCCGCACACAGTAAGCGCTCAATAAATACGATTGATGATGATGATGGGGGAGAGGGCTGAATTAGCCCAATTTCCCAACGGGCAAGGTCCAGGTTAGTGAGGTTTTCTGCTCATTTGAAAAGCTCTCTTTTGCGCGGGGACAGGTGCCAGGGATGTCCTCTAATGGACTTGGAACAGTGCTTTGCACCTAGTAAGTGCGTAACAAATACCATCGTTTTTATTAAGTGCGGGGGTAAATGCGAGGTAATCAGAATGCAAATACCATCGTTTTTATTAAGTGCGGGGGTAAATGCGAGGTAATCAGAACGGTTTACCTACCTCCTTCCTTTCCCCACAGCCCCTGTATATATGTTTGTACAGTTCTATCACTCTATTTGACTTGTACATATTGACTATTCTATTTATTTTGTTAATGATGTGCATTTCGCTTTAATTCTATTTATTCTGACGACTTGACACCTGCCCACATGTTTTGTTTTGTTGCCTGCCTCCCCCTTCTAGACTGTGAGCCTGTTGTTGGGTAGGAGCTGTCTCTATATGTCGCCAACTTGTCCTTCCCAAGCGCTTAGTCCAGTGCTCTGCACACAGTAAGCGCTCGATAAATACGATTGAATGAATGAATAATGGACACTTGTGGGAAGGAGGGCCAGGTAACACTGAAAACGCTTAGCTATCGCCCTCCCTGCCCTGCAGCTGACGACAGCGCACTTATTAGTCTTCCCTCTCAGAAGAGACGGCTTATATGAGCACACTCAAGTGGACGCACACAAACACCCCCGGGGCGGACACACACCCTAAGCAGACACAAGTCTGTCTGGATTGTCTCTTGCTCTTGCTGGGAAGGACTGAAGCCACCAGGAACAAGTTCCCCAGGCTTCCCCACTCCTGGGAGCGTCCCGCTCCGGCCCCCAGCTCGGCCTCCCCCCCCATCCCCATCATTGCTCCCCAAGGACCCAGCCCCAGGATCCCAGCAGGGCCCGATGGTTGGCAGAGAAGGGAGGAGGAAGGCTGAGAGGTTTTGTCCCAGGCAGCCTGGAGTGACTCAGTAGGTGTGAGTTGCCAGCCCGGTTGTCCTGAGGAGATTGGGGGTGGGGGGGGGGTGGGGGAGGGAAGACAGGAAGGGGGGTGTCCACACCCTTGTTAGATGGAGTTTCCTGTTGACGGTGAGGCTAGTCAGTGTGGGATGGGTTGCAAGGAGAAACCCTGGCTGGAAAGCGGCTGTTCTGCCAACCCCACAAGGATCCAACTGGGGAACACGAATCGAAATCCTCGCCCCCTCCTACCTCACCTCCCTTCTCTCCTTCTCCAGCCCAGCCCGCACCCTCCACTCCTCCGCCGCTAATCTCCTCACCGTACCTCGTTCTCGCCTGTCCCGCCATCGACCCCCGGCCCACGTCATCCCCCGGGCCTGGAATGCCCTCCCTCTGCCCATCCGCCAAGCTAGCTCTCTTCCTCCCTTCAAGGCCCTATTGAGAGCTCACCTGCTCCAGGAGGCCTTCCCAGACTGCGCCCCTTCCTTCCTCTCCCCCTCGTCCCCCTCTCCATCCCCCCCTTCTTACCTCCTTCCCTTCCCCACAGCACCTGTATATATGTATATATGTTTGTACATATTTATTACTCTATTTATTTATTTATTTTACTTGTACATATCTATTCTATTTATTTTATTTTGTTAGTATGTTTGGTTTTGTTCTCTGTCTTCCCCTCTTAGACTGTGAGCCCACTGTTGGGTAGGGACTGTTTCTAGATGCTGCCAATTTGTACTTCCCAAGCGCTTAGTACAGTGCTCTGCACATAGTAAGCGCTCAATAAATACGACTGATGATGATGAAATCGGATTGAGAAGCAGCGTGGCCTAGTGGAAAGATCCCAGGTCTGGGGGTCAGAGGACCTGGGTTCTAATTCCGGCTGTGCCACCTGTCTGCTGGGTGACCTTAGGTAAGGGACTTCTCCGTGCCTCTGTTCCTTCTTGTGCAAAATGGGGATACAATACCTGTTCGCCCTCCTTCTGAGACTGTGAGTCCCATGTGGGACCGGATTATCTTGTATCTACCCCAGAGTTTAGTACACTGCTTGGCCCATAGTAAGCACTTAAATACCACAATTATTATTATTATTATTATTTAGGTAATCGGTGGCATTTTCTGAGCACCTGGCGGAGACCTCTGGCCCACAACCTGCCTCTGCCCCGAACGCCCACCCTCCTCATATCCAGCAATTACCCTCCCCCGCATTTCAAAGTCTTACTGAAGGCACATCTCCTCCAAGAAGTCTTCCCTGACTAAGCCCTCTTTTCCTGTTCTTCGACTCCCTTCTGTGTCACCCAGACCTGCTGCCTTTACTCACCTTCAAGCCAGACACACAGCAGTTATGTACACAACTGTACCTTATTTTTATTAATGCCCGTCTCCCCCTCTGTTTATAAGTTTACCGTGGGCAGGGAATGTACCTGTCATATTGTTGTACTGTACTCTCCCAAGCACTTAGTACAGTGCTCCGCACACAGTAAGCGCTCAATAAACACAACTAAGGAGGGCACCGCAGCAGGAAAAGACACCCGGTCCCTGCCGTCGAAGAGTTTACAGTCTAACAGGGGAGACGGACAGCCGGTATCACCAGATAGTGACAGGAGGAGAAAGCAGAGAGCAGGACAAATCCATTAGGATGGAACAGCTGCATGGATAACCGAACCATCGGACGCACGGACAACTATGATGGGTGCCCATGGTGGCGAGAGAATGGCGAAATGGGAATCCCACTCGTGGAACCTCAGAATGCCGGCTGGGATGCCACACCCAGAAGTAACGCGGAATCTGGGCAAACGTCTAAGCCATCCCATCTCCTTTCCCCGTGGTCTACCTGCACATTTATTTCGGTGTCGCCTCCCCGGCTTGACTGTCAGGGCTCCGCCACCTGTCTGCTGTGTGACCCTGGGCAAGTCACTTCATTTCTCTGGGCCTCAGTTACCTCATCTGTAAAATAGTGATTGAGATTGTGAGCCCCACGTAGGGCAGGGACCATGCCCAACCCTATTTGCTTGTACCCACCTCAGCGCTTAGTACAGTGCCTGGCACACAGTAAGTACTTGATAAATACCACAATTATTATTATTATGGAACAGCTCGCCTTGAGCTGAACCCGCCACCATCAAAGGGGCTTCGTGTTGGGGGGCTGCAGGGACTGGAGGGGGGCACCGCCCGCTCAGGACCACGGCTTCCGACGTCGAGCCTGCACCCAGTGAATATGGCTTTTATTAGTTCCCAAAAGGGTAATAAAAACTGAGCTCCCAATAAAGCGGCTTCCCGATGCCCAGGGAAACACGGAGGGTGGGAGGGATGGAGAGGGAGATGGGGAAGAAAGGGAAAAGAGGTATCAGTCAACACCAGGAAATGTGAAGAGAAAAGAGAACTGCCGATCCAGGTGCTGGACGCCATGAGCTCAGTAACAGCTCGCTGAAAACGGGGAGCGAGAGAGACCACCCTCCCTCTGCCTGGGGTCTCACGTCATGAGTCGGGCTTTCGGATCCCAACTGGTTTTCCAAGACAGTGGGAAAGACTCCCCCGGAGCCACTCTGACTAGCGTCGTCCATAACGGCTCACCGTACCGGCGGACAATGCGGCGGAGTCTGGCTGCCGGAAACCTGGGTTCGAATCCTGACTCTGCCACTTGCCTGCCGTGTGCGACCTCAGGCAAGTCACTTCACTTCCCTGAGCCTCAGTTTCCTCACCTGTAAAGTGGGGATTCAATACCTGATCTTCCTTTCATTCATTCAATCATATTTATTGAGTGCTTACTGTGTGCAGAGCACTGTACTAAGCACTTGGGGAGTACAACTGGGCAACATATAGAGACGGTCCCTACCCAACAGTGGGCTCACAAGTAGTCCTTCTACTTAGACTGTGAACCCCACATGGGACGAGGACTGTGTCCAACCTGATTACCTGGAATCCACTCCAGAGCTCAGTACAGCGCCAGGCACAGAGCAAGCGCTTAACAAATACCATTATCTTTAGGTTTCGGAGGGACTCGATCCCAGGACCCATTCTCCCCATTAGCCGTCTTATGGCCCGTGTCCTTGGGCACTGGGAGACCGGGCGAGGGAGTGTGGATGGCTCAGTGCCAACCATCACCACTACTGCCCACACAACTTCAACGTTGGCCGCGCTGACTGGGAAAACACGCTGACCGGCTTTAGCCCCCGTGGAATCCCCCCCCTTCAGGTGCCTCTCGGGATCCGGCTCTGCTGAGTGGATGTCGGAACGCCGGGCTACTGGCTCGATCACATCCAAGTCGCACCGTATGGAAAATGGGAACCGCCCCCATGCAGGCTGGATCCTGGGAGTGGGTCGGCGGGAAACCCAGGACTAGGCAACTCCAGGGTGGATCACGTGGGCGTGGGTTGGCACCGGAGAAAACCCACATGGGCATCTCCGATCACGGCAGACGGGAGGGAACCTAGCATAGTATAGTGGATAAAGCACAGTCCTGGGAGTCAGAAAGTCATGGGTTCTAATCCAGGCTCTGCCACATGTCTGCTGTGTGACCTTGGGCAAGTCGGTTCGCTTCTCTGTGCCTCAGTTACATCATCTGTAAAACGGGGATCGAGACTCTGAGCCCCACGTGGGACAAGGACCGTGTCCAACTCCACTCCGGCACTTTGTTCAGTGCCTGGCACATAGTAAGAGCTTAACAAATACCATTATTATTATTATTACTTGTTATTGTTAACAAGAATCCACCAGTGCTATATACGGAGCGCCTCCTGAATGCTGGGGGCTGAACTGAGCATGTGGGAGGGTACATATTTATTATTCTATTTATTTATTTATTTATTTAACTTGTACATATCTATTCTATTTAATTTTGTTAGTATGTTTGGTTTTGTTCTCTGTCTCCCCCTTTTAGACTGTGAACCCACTGTTGGGTAGGGACTGTCTCTATACGTTGCCAACTTCCCAAGTGCTTAGTACAGTGCTCTGCACACAGTAAGCGTTCAATAAATACGACTGATTGACTGATTGATACAGCTGCAGTCTGACACACGTTCCCTGCCCTCAAGGAGTTTACAATCCATCCATGGGGCTGTTTTTTATACTAGGCGCCAAATAAAAGACCGCACACACTAAGATGTGTTGGGATCGTCTTGATCGTTCATTCCCAAGCTTTGAATTCCAGAGATGGCCCCAAAGAGGTACAAACTGGGTTTCCGCCGTTTCTTCTCAAACAAAATGGGCCGTGTAGATTCAAACCTGCCGGAGGCTACCGTCCAGCTACACAATGCCCCGGGCTAAGCCAAGATTCACTGATCCACTGTCGATTGGCAAATTCAACCAGCTACGGGGGAAATGGGAGTTACGCTTCCTAAATATCAAACGCTCTGTGGACAATGGCAATTATGTTTGGCGAATGATGACTGCCAGGCACGAGGTGCGGGAGAATTTCAAGTGGGAGGATGCAGCTCGCTACAAAGGGGCGGACCGTTGTCGGACCGAGTTCGATTTCAGGTCCCAGGCGCTTGGGAGGATCAGCTTTAGCTGCCGAGCGGTGCGGCCTAGTGGGAGGAGACATGACTTCGAATCCCGGCTCTCCCAAGGGCCGGCCGTGTGACCTGGGGCAAGTCATTTAACCTCTCTGGGCCTCAGTTTCCCCCTCTGGGAAACGGAGGTTAGATGACTGCTCTCTCTCCCTCCCTTGCGCTGTGAGACCTGAGGGGATCACAGGCGATCTGAGGATCTCCTATCCACCCTGGCGCCTGACACGGTGCTTGGTGGCCTGTGGTAAGCACTCGGGAGGCGCCTCCACTAAGTAACCAACCAGCTCCAGTGAAGAAAAAGGAAAAGGCAGCTAAAGGAAGAGGCGGCACTTTTGACCCCAGGCCCAGAGCCTTGCATTGGTCCATTTTGAAATCAGGTTGAGAGCTGCCCTGTTCTAGGTCAGTGGGACAGCCCAGCCAGCCGTCACCAAAGGAGACATTCCACCGTGGCGATTCTCCCGCGGGATAACAACGTTCTTCCAGCCCTTCCTCTAAAAATCCATCAGACGACGGTACTGACTGAGCACCTACTCTGTGTGGAGCACTGGAATTAGCGCTTGGGAGAGGACAGGCCAACAGAGTTGGCAGATATGATACTGACCTTCAAGGAACTTATGGTCTAGCGGGGAAGACAGACACAAGATCATACAGAGAGAGGGGAAAAATGGCTGTAGACGAGCGAATGTAGGTACGGGATCACCAAGGCGGCCTGCGTAATTGGCACAGGAGCGCTGAGGGTGGCGGTTATGGTGGGGGTAGTGGGGAGAGGGAAAAAAATTTGTCACGGGGGAGGAAGAGGCTGCTAACGGGGATGCGGCACTGGCCAGAGCTCGAAGAACAGTCAGTCCTGGGGGAAGGGGAAGGCACGGCTTATGAAGTAGCTTGCCGTGCAGATCGTCCAAGGGAACAGCCAAGTTGCTTTGCTACTTAACTCCACTTAAACTCCAGCATGCCAAGCAGAACTTTCTGCCCAAGGCTTCCGGTCCCAGTGACACAGCTTTCCAGCCTCGAACCTTACAATTTCTGATCCAAAGCCCAGAAGCTACCATCCTCGCTCTCACGCCACCTCGCCACTATCACCCTAGAGGGTCGTGGGGCTCGGCCCAAGTCGTCCCCAGGTCCCCTCCGGCCCCCACTATCCGTTCTCCCTGACGGCGATTGCTCTCGTCTTTTGGCCGAATCCATCCCTGGCCCGGCCCGGGCCTCGGCTGAGGCTTGGGAATCATTAAGGGGTTCCCGGTGACCCCTGCCCCCCAGTTTGGGCTCCCACCCCCTCTCTGAGGGGCATACAGGGAAAAGAAATCTGGACGGGGATTGATGAGCTTCAGAAGAAGTGGGCCAAGGGCATTTCAGCATGAAACTGTCCAAGAGCCAGTAAAGCCTTCAGGGCACATGGCCCTAGATGATATTTGTTAAGCACTTACTATGTGCAAAGCACTGTTCTAAGCGCTGGGGAGATTACAAGGTGATCAGGTTGTCCCACGGAGGGCTCACAGTTTAAATCCCCATTTTACAGATGAGGTAACTGAGGCACAGAGAAGTTAAGTGACTTGCCCAAAGTCACACGTCCGGGATTTGAACCCACGACCTCTGACTCCAAAGCCCGTGCTCTTTCCACTGAGCCATGCTGCTTCTCACCTAGAGTGCACATTCCCATATATATATACACATGATGATGATGGTGGCATTTGTTAAGCGCTTACTATGTGCCAAGCACTGTTCTAAGCGTTGTGGGGGGATACAAGGTAATCAGGTTGTCCCATATGGGGCTCACACTCTTAATCCCCATTCTACAGTCAAGGGAACTGAGGCCCAGAGAAGTTAAGTGACTTGCCCAAAGTCACACAGCTGACAAGAGAAGCAGCATGGCTCAGTGGAAAGAGCCTGGGCTTTGGAGTCAGAGGTCATGGGTTCAAATCCCAGCTCCGCCAGTTGTCAGCTGTGTGACTTTGGGCAAATCACTTCTCTGTACCTCATCTGTAAAATGGGGATTAAGACTGTGAGCCCCCGTGGGGCAACCTGATCACCTTGTAACATCCCCAGCGCTTAGAACAGTGCTTTGCACATAGTAAGCGCTTAATAAACGCCATCATTAAGTGGCGGAGCCGGGATTAGAACCCATGACCTCTGACTCCAAAGCCCAGGCTCTTTCCACTGAGCCACGGGCATACAGTTGTACATACACATGCGCATGCACACCAGGCCCCACCATCCCGTACCCACAGATGTGGTTGCCGGTAGGAAAACGTTCTTGGTTGCAGAGGATGAAGAGGATGAGGAAACCCCTCTTCATCTTGCTCCCTTGTGCATCCGAGAATGCTACCACACCTTGCCAGACCACAAACTGCAGCAATCCCAGTTTTCACCGAGCACAAATCCGCATCGCGTTTCTCCCAGGGAGAGCAACCGGCTACTGAAATCAGCAGGGAAGCGATGCGGGAAGGGACTGAGGTCGACAACAGCAAAATTGTAAGAGATTTCCTACCAGCACAATTTTCAGAGGCTGGATTTCGGTTAGCAGGGGAAGGGAAAGGAAGGAGGAGTGGAAATTTGGGGAATGTTAAAATACTCCATGCACACACACACACACACACATATAAACACACAGAGTTTGAGCTCTAGGTGTGGTGGAACCAGGAATCTCCATTCTCTGGCTTTTTTTTTTTTCTGGTTTTGCGTTCAGTACCGCAAACCCCCCAGTTGCCAAAAAGAACAATGGGAAGGAGATCATTTTGGGAATGAATTCAGACCGCCCGCTGCGAACATCGGAGCAGGACTGAGTGCCACCATCCAACCCTGCACAAGCGCTGCCAGGCTCGGCTCCTTTCTTGCAAATATTAAGCCGGTTGCAAAGGACATTGCGGCTATTGTTTTCAAAAGGTGCGCTGTCAGACCCTTGGAACAGGGTGGAAGAAGTATTCACTGACTTGGAAAAATGGATATTTGTCGGGGATCCATTCCCGGGTACCCACTGGAGTGAAGAACCTCTCGACTTTATGAAGCTCGTTAGGGGCGATTAGACAAACACTGCACAATGGCCCATTCTGTTTAATTAATCAGGGGAAGCCACAAATGCACTTGCTAATGAATCGTTCCCCTTCCACTGGGAACAAACAGGATTTAGGTCTTGGCAAACCTTGCATTCCCCCTCTCCAGGGAGGGGAGCGTTTAGTTTTAGCCAGACCAAGAGGAGGCCAGTGCCCACGTCCCCACCAACGCCTCGTTCTTGGGGTTATTTCTAGGAACCCTGCGAGGGACGCTCCATAAATATCACCAGCGCTACTATGGTTGCCTTATGAAAAACCAAGGAACGGGGAGGAAGGGGGGAAAATGGAATGAGATACCAAGTCTCCGCTCTGCTCCAACATGAGGTGAGAAAGCCAGCCCTGATAATGGTGGTATTTGTTAAGCACTTACTATGTGCCAAGCCCTGTGCCTAGGCCTGGGGGAGATACAAGATAATCATCTTGGAAAAATGGATATTTATCGGGGATCCGTTCCCGGGTACCCACTGGAGTGAAGAACCTCTCGACTTTATGAAGCTCGTTAGGGGCGATTAGACAAACACTGCACAATGGCCCATTCTGCTTAATTAAGCGCTTAGTACAGTGCTCTGCACATAGTAAGCGCTCAATAAATACGATTGATGATGATAATCATGACAGATGCTGTCCACGTAGGGCTTGCAGGCTAGGGGGGGAGGAGAACGCCTATCTAATCCCCATTTAACGGATGAGGAAAAAGGCGCCGGCAAATCGAGGGGCTAGCCCAAGGTCACACAGGAGGCAAGTGGCAGAGGCGGCGGCAGAATTGATGGTATTTATTGAGCGCTGCCTGTGCGCAGGGCACTGTATTAAGAGATTGGGACAGTACAAAACAGAACTGATGGACTCATCCCCTTCCCACGATGAGCTTACAGCCTACGAGAGGCGGCAAGGTGTGGTGGATAGGGCACCGCCCCGGGAGTCAGAAGGCCATGACTTCTAATCCCAGCTCTGCCACCTGCCCGCTCCGTGACCTTGGGCGAGTCGCTTCGCTTCCCTGGGCCTCAGTTCCCTCATCTGTAAAATGGGGATTGAGACTGGGGACAGGGGACTGTGTCCAACCTGGTTAGCTCGTAACCACTACAGGGCCTGGCACATAGTAAGCGCTTACCAAATGCCATTATTATTATTATGGGGAGGGGGCAGGCATTAATAGAAATAAATTCTGATCTCGGGCTCCCGGGTCTTTCCTTCAGACCTAACAAATGCCATTATTTTTGTTATTATCACGGGGAGGAGGGCGGACATTAATAGAAATAAATTCTGATCTCGGGCTCCCGGGTCTTTCCATTAGACCTAACAAATGCCATTATTTTTGTTATTATCATGGGGAGGAGGGCGGACATTAATAGAAATAAATTCTGATCACGGGCTCCCGGGTCTTTCCATTAGACCTAACAAATGCCATTATTTTTGTTATTACCACGGGGAGGAGGGCGGACATTAGTAGAAATAAATTCTGATCTCGGGCTCCCAGGTCTTTCCATCAGACCTAACAAATGCCATTATGCCACGAGAAGCAGCGTGGCTCAGTGGAAAGAGCCCGGGCTTTGGAGTCAGAGGTCATGGGTTCAAATCCCGGGTCTGCCCATTGTCAGCTGGGTGACTTTGGGCAAGTCACTTCACTTCTCTGGGCCTCAGTTCCCTCAACTATAAAATGGGGATTAAGACTGCGAGCCCCCCGTAGGACAACCTGATCACCTTGTAACCTCCCCAGTGCTTAGAACAGTGCTTTGCACATAGTAAGCACTTAACAAATACCATTATTATTATTAATAGAAATAAATTCTGACCTCGGGCTCCCGGATCTTTCCATCAGACCTAACAAATGTCATTATTTTTGTTATTATCACTGGGGGGAGGAGGGCAGGCATTAATGGAAATAAATTCTGATCTCGGGCTCCCGGGTCTTTCCATCAGACCTAACAAATGCCACTATTTTTGTTAGTATCATGGGGAGGAGGGTGGGCATTAACAGAAATAAATTCTGAACCCGGGCTCCCGGGTCTTTCCATCAGACCTAACAAATGCCACTATTTTTGTTAGTATCATGGGGAGGAGGGCGGACATTAATAGAAATAAATTCTGATCTCGGGCTCCCGGATCTTTCCATCAGACCAAAAAAATGCCATTATTTTTGTTATTATCATGGGGAGGAGGGCGGGCACTAATAGAAATAAATTATGGATCTGATCTCGGGCTCCCGGGTCTTTCCGAAAGACTGTGAGCCCCCCGTGGGCCAATCTGATCACCTTGTATCTCGGGCTCCCGGGCCTTTCCGGAAGACTGTGAGCTCCCCGTGGGACAACCTGATCACCTTGTATCCCCCGCAGCGCTTAGAACAGTGCTTTGCACGTAGTAAGCGCTTAATAAATGCCATCATTATTACTGTCAGCTGTGTGACCTTGGGCGAGTCACTTCACTTCTCTGTGCTTCAGTTCCCTCATCTGGAAAATGGGGATGAAGACTGTGAGCCCCCCGTGGGCCAACCTGATCACCTTGTAATCTCCCC
Source organism: Tachyglossus aculeatus (assembly GCF_015852505.1). Lineage (NCBI taxonomy): Eukaryota > Metazoa > Chordata > Mammalia > Monotremata > Tachyglossidae > Tachyglossus > Tachyglossus aculeatus. The sequence goes on from NC_052079.1 coordinate 710,543, forward strand.
AGCGCTTAGAACAGTGCTTTGCACACAGTAAGCGCTTAATAAATGCCATCATTATTATCATTATCGCGGGGAGGAGGGCGGGCATTAACAGAAATAAACTATGGATCTGATCTCGGGCTCTCGGAAGACTGTGAGCCCCCCATGGGACAACCTGATCACCCTGTAACCCCCCCTGCGCTCAGAACACGTAGTATGTGCTTAATAAATGCCATCATTATCATTATTATTATTTCATCATCATCATCATCATCAATCGTATTCATTGAGCGCTTACTCTGTGCAGCGCACTGTACTGAGCGCTTACTCTGTGCAGAGCACTGTATTAAGCGCTTGGTAAGTACAAGTCGACAACATATAGAGACAGTCCCTACCCAACAGTGGGCTCACAGTCTAAAAGGGGGAGACAGAACAAAACCAAACATACTAACAAAATGAAATAAATAGAATAGATAGGTACAAGTAAAATAAAGTAACAAATATGTACAAATATGTATTTCCATCGGACCGGGCGATAATCAATCAATCAATCAATCGTATTTATTGAGCGCTTACTGTGTGCAGAGCACTGTACTAAGCGCTTGGCAAGTCCAAGTTGGCAACATATAGAGACAGTCCCTACGCAACAGTGGGCTCACAGTCTAAAAGGGGGAGACAGAGAACAAAACCAAACATACTAACAAAATGAAATAAATAGAATAGATAGGTACAAGTAAAATAAATAAATAAATAGAGTAACAAATATGTACAAACATGTATTTCCATCGGACCGGGCGATTATCAATCAATCAATCGTATTTATTGAGCGCTTACTGTGTGCAGAGCACTGTACTAAGCGCTTGGGAAGTCCAAATTGGCAACATCTAGAGACAGTCCCTACCTAACAGTGGGCTCACAGTCTAAAAGGGGGAGACAGAGAACAAAACCAAACATACTAACAAAATGAAATAAATAGAATAGATAGGTACAAGTAAAATAAATAAATAAATAGAGTAACAAATATGTACAAACATGTATTTCCATCGGACCGGGCGATTATCAATCAATCAATCGTATTTATTGAGCGCTTACTGTGTGCAGAGCACTGTACTAAGCGCTTGGGAAGTCCAAATTGGCAACATCTAGAGACAGTCCCTACCTAACAGTGGGCTCACAGTCTAAAAGGGGGAGACAGAGAACAAAACCACACATACTAACAAAATGAAATGAATAGACTAGATATGTACAAGTAAAATAAATAAATAAAGTAATATGTACAAATATGTATTTCCATCGGACCGGGCGATAAGCCAAGGGGGGGGGGCGGGGGGTCCCCGGAGGGGAAAGGGGGCAGAGGAGGGACCCCATCATCATCATCATCATCATCAATCGTATTCATTGAGCGCTTACTGTGTGCAGAGCACTGCACTAAGCGCTTGGGAAGTCCAAATCGGCAACATCTAGAGACAGTCCCTACCCAACAGCGGGCTCACGGTCTAAAAGGGGGAGACGGAGAACAAAACCAAACATACTGACAAAGTAAAATAAATAGAATAGATAGGTACCAGTAAAATAAATTTTATAAAATTTTTATAAAAAACAAAATAAAACCCCACCCACCCCCCCAGCCGCCGCCGCCGCCGCCGCCCTTGGCCATCTCTCTCCCCCTGCCGTCACCATGGCAACGGGCTCCAGCCCGCCCCCGGGGCTGCCGGCGGCCCCCTCGGCGGAGCGGAGGAGGGGGCGGGGTGGCCGTCCTCGCCGCGGGCACCGGGGGCTGCCACCCGTGCCCACCGCGGCGGCGGCGGCGGCCCCCTCCCCCCGGGCATCCCCCCCACCCCCCCCCGACGGCGGGCAGGGCAGGGCAGGGCAGGGCAGGGCAGCTCACCTGGGCAGCGCCCGCATGGTGCCCGTCGGCTCGGCGGGCCGGCCTACAATGGGCCCCCTCGCAGGTGACATCACCCTCTCCCGGCCGCGGACGATACAATGTAGCCCCCACCGCGCATGCGCCCTCGGGGAGCCGCGCCCCCCCTCCCTCCCCGCCCCGGGGGCCGCTGGGAGTTGTAGTCCCGCCCCCCGCGGGCGGCGCCCCAGCCGCAGGGCGCCGCGGACTCCATTTCCCAGCCTCCCCCGCTCCCCGCCCCCTCCTTCCGGCGGGCCAATCGCTGGGCGCGGAGGGGCAGGGGGCGGGGCCCGCCCTGGCTCCGCCGACTCGACCGCCCCTCAGGGAGGACGGCTCTTCATTCATTCATTCATTCATTCATTCATTCATTCATTCATTCATCATTCTTTCATTCATTCATTCACTCACTCACTCGTTCGTTCGTTCATTCATTCATTCAATCGTTCGTTCGTTCGTTCATTCATTCATCATTCATTCATTCGTATTTATTGAGCGCTGTGTGCAGAGCATTCATTCATTCATTCATTCACTCACTCGTTCGTTCATTCATTCATTCAATAAATCGTTCGTTCGTTCGTTCATTGATCATTCATTCATACATTCGTATTTATTAAGCGCTTACTGTGTGCAGAGCATTCATTCATTCATTCACTCACTCATTCATTCATTCATTCATTCATTCAATCAATCGTTCGTTCATTCATCATTCATTCATTCATTCGTATTTATTAAGCACTTACTGTGTGCAGAGCATTCATTCATTCATTCACTCATTCGTTTGTTCGTTCATTCGTTTATTCATTCATTCATTCATTCGTATTTATTAAGCACTTACTGTGTGCAGAGCATTCATTCATTCATTCACTCATTCGTTTGTTCGTTCATTCGTTTATTCATTCATTCATTCAATCGTTGGTTCGTTCGTTCATTCATTCATTCGCATTTATTGAGCGCTTACTGTGTGCAGAGCATTCATTCATTCATTCACTCATTCGTTTGTTCGTTCATTCATTTATTCATTCATTCATTCGATCGTTGGTTCGTTCATTCATTCATTCATTCACATTTATTGAGCGCTTACTGTGTGCAGAGCATTCATTCATTCATTCAATCGTATTTATTGAGCGCTTACTGTGTGCAGAGCACTGGACTAAGCACTTGGGAAGTACAAGTTGGCAACATCTAGAGACGGTCCCTACCCAACAGTGGGTTCACACTCTAGAATAAATAACAGTCGATAAATTCATTCATTCATTCAATTGTATTTATTGAGCTCTTATTGTGTGCAGAGCACTGTACTAAGCTCTTGGGAAGTACAGGTTGGCAACATATAGAGATGGTCCCTACCCAACAGTGGGCTCACAGTCTAGAAGGGGGAGACAGTCTAGAAGGGGGAGGATAAATAATAATAATAATAATAACAATAATAATAATAATGGCATTTATTAAGTGCTTACTATATGCAAAGCACTGTTCTAAGCAATGGGGAGGTTACAAGGTGATCAGGTTGTCCCACGGGGGGCTCACAGTCTTAATCCCCATTTTACAGATGAGGTAACTGAGGCCCAGAGAAGTGAAGTGACTTGCCCAAAGTCCCACAGCTGACAATTGGCAGATCGGGGATTTGAACCCATGACCTCTGACTCCAAAACCCGTGCTCTTTCCACTGATCCACGCTGCTTCTCCTAATGATGATAATGATGGCATTTATTAAGCGCTTACTACGTGCCAAGCACTGTTCTAAGCACTGGGGGGATACAAGGTCATCAGGTTGCCCCAAGTGGGGCTTACAGTCTTCATCCCCATTTTACAGATGAGGTCACTGAGGCCCAGAGAAATCTTGCCCAAAGTCAACCAGCTGACAATTGGCAGAGCCAGGATTTGAAATAATAATAATGGTATAAGCAGCGTGGCTCAATGGAAAGAGCCCGGGCTTGGGAGTCAGAGGTCACGGGTGCTAATCCCGGCCCCGCCACTTAATAATAATGATGATGGCATCTATTAAGCGCTTACTATGTTCAAAGCACTGTTCTAAGAGCTGGGGAGGTTACAAGGTGATCAGGTTGCCTCATGTGGGGCTCACAGTCTTCATCCCCATTTTACAGATGAGGGAACTGAGGCCCAGAGAAGTGAAGTGACTTGCCCAAAGTCACACAGCTGACAATTGGCGGAGCCGGGATTTGAACCCATGACCTCTGACTCCAAAGCCTGTGCTCTTTCCATTGAGCCACGCTGCTTCTCTAACCACATGTCTGCTGTCTGACCTTGAACAAGTCACTTAACTTCTCTGAGCCTCAGTTCCCTCATCTGTAAAATGGGGATGAAGACTGTGAGCCCCACATGGGGCAACCCGAACCTTGCCCAAAGTCACACAGCTGACAATTGGCAGAGCCAGGATTTGAAATAATAATAATAATAATAATAATAATGATAATAATAATGATATAAGCAGCGTGGCTCAATGGAAAGATCCCGGGTTTGGGAGTCAGAGGTCATGGGTGCTAATCCCAGCCCTGCCACTTAGTAATAATAATAATAATAATAATAATAATAATAATGGCATCTATTAAGTGCTTACTATGTGCAAAGCACTGTTCTAAGCGCTGCGGAGGTTACAAGGTGATCAGGTTGTCCCACGGGGGGCTCACAGTCTTAATCCCCATTTTAAAGGTGAGGGAACTGAGGCCCAGAGAAGTTAAGTGACTTACCCAAGTCACACTGCTGACAAGTGACGGAGCCAGGACTAGAACCCACGACCTCTGACTCCCAAGCCCGGGATCTTTCCACTAAGCCATGCTGCTTCTCTAAATAATAATGACGGTATTTGTTAAGCGCTTACTGTGTGCCAAGCACTGTTCTAAGCACTAGATAAATATGAATGAATGAATGAATGAATGAATGAATACCAGCAGGTGTTCGGCAAAGGGTGCCTAGTAATTTGTGTAATTAGGGGATGATGCACTCACTGTTGCTAAATCCTGTCGGTTCCTCCTACGTGACATTTCCCGAGCTTCCTCCGCCCATCCCTGTCCACCCTAGCAGCCAGCACCCGGTTCAAGCCCTTGTCATATTGTGACTACATGATTACATCATTCATTCAATCATATTTATTGAGCCCTTATTGTGTGCAGAGCACTGTACTGAGCACTAAGCATCAGTCTTCTCGCTGGTCTCCCTGCCTGTAGCCTCTGGCCCCGTCAATAGTAAGAATAATAATGGTATTTGTTAAGCTCTTACTATGTGCCAAGCACCGTTCAGATCATCAGGTTGTCCCACGTGGGGCTCACCGCCTTAATCCCCATTTTACAGGTGAGGTAACTGAGGCCCAGTGAAGTGACTTGCCCAGAGTCACACAGCCGGATTAGAACCCACGACCTCTGACCACTAAACCCCACAGCCTGCTGCTCCGGTCATTTTTCCGAAGGGCCATTCTGAGCACCTCTGTGTGCCTCCAAAATCTCCACTTCCTTCCCCAGCCCGCAAAGATTCCTCCCGATCAGCTCCAGGATCCTCTTATAGATCGACCCTGGTATTTATTGAGCGCTTACTGTGTGCAGAGCACTGTACCAAGGGCCTGGAAGAGTACGACTCTTCTCTGTCTCCCCCTTTTAGACTGTGAGCCCACTGTTGGGTAGGGACTGTCTCTATATGTTGCCAACTTGTACTTCCCAAGCGCTTAGTACAGTGCTCTGCACACAGTAAGCGCTCAATAAATACGATTGATGATGATGACTCATTAGAGTTGGCAGACATAACCTAGTAGGGGAGTGCTGCTGAAATACATGACAGATATTTATTTTATTTTGTTAGTATGTTTGGTTTTGTTCTCTGTCTCCCCCCTTTAGACCGTGAGCCCACTGTTGGGTAGGGACTGTCCCTAGATGTTGCCAATTTGTACTTCCCAAGCGCTTAGTACAGTGCTCTGCACATAGTAAGCGCTCAATAAATACGATTGATGATGATGATGATGATGATAAGAGAAGTGGTACATTGCATATGGACGTGCTGAGGGGCTGGGGAGACCTCAAGGGCATTGGCGACGCGGAAGGACAGGGGGAATAGGGTGGGGAAATGAGAGGTTAGTCGGGGAAGGCTTCCCGGAGGAGATGCCATTTAAGTAGGGCTTTGAAGATGGGGAGAGCGGTAGTCTGCCCGCTTGTTGGGTAGGGACTGTCTCTATATGTTGCCAATTTGTACTTCCCAAGCGCTTAGTACAGTGCTCTGCACATAGTAAGCGCTCAATAAATACGATTGATTGATTGATTGATTTGAAGGGGGAGGTCATTTCAGGCAGGAGGGTGGACCCAGAGCCAGAGAGATAAGATCAAGATCTTCCTCCCTTCAAGGCCCTGCTGAGAGCTCACCTCCTCCAGGAGACCTTCCCAGACTGAGCCCCTTCCTTCCTCTCCCCCTCGTCCCCCTCTCCATCCCCCCATCTTACCTCCTTCCCTTCCCCACAGCACCTGTATATATGTATATATGTTTGTACATATTTATTACTCTATTTATTTATTTATTTATTTTATTTGTACATATCTATTCTATTTATTTTATTTTGTTAGTATGTTTGGTTTTGTTCTCTGTCTCCCCCTTTTAGACTGTGAGCCCACTGTTGGGTAGGGACTGTCTCTAGATGTTGCCAATTTGTACTTCCCAAGCGCTTAGTACAGTGCTCTGCACATAGTAAGCGCTCAATAAATACGATTGATGATGATGATCAAGGTATGGAAGTAGGTTAGTGTCAGAGGAGCAAAGTGGGAGGGCTAGATTGCAGCTCAAATCTTTGCTCTGCCCAAACTCAACTGCTTCCTGGACTTGACCGTCGCCTCTCCTCCGCCCCCGAGCCCTCTCCCCACAAGCCCATCAAGCCTCAGTTCTTTCCCTCGTCAGAGCCCTCCCCCAGCCCCACCTCCAGGAAGCCTTCCCCAATTTACTCCCACCCCCTACAAGTCCTAGCAACCCGCAGACATCAGCACCTGCCTGTACATCTGGTTTGTTCCTTTAATGATTTATCCTTTTTTCTTTGGTATTTATTAAGTGCCTTCTATGTGCCAGGCATTGAACTAAGCCCTGGGGTAGATAATAATAACAATAATAATGGCATTTATTAAGCACTTACTATGTGCAAAGCACTGTTCTAAGCACTGGCGAGGTTACAAGGCGATCAGGTTGTCCCACGGGGGCTCACAGTCTTAATCCCCATTTTACAGATGAGGTAACTGAGGCCCAGAGAAGTTGAGTGACTTGCCCAAAGTCACACAGGTGACAATTGGCAGAGCCGGGATTTGAACCCATAATAATAATAATAATAATAATGGCACTTATTAAGTGCAAAGCACTGTTCTAAGCACTGGGGAGGTTACAAGGTGATCAGGTTGTCCCATGGGGGCTCACAGTCTTAATCCCCATTTTACAGATGAGGTAACTGAGGCCCAGAGAAGTTAAGTGACTTGCCCAAAGTCACACAGCTGACAATTGGCAGAGCCGGGATTTGAACCCATGATCTCTGACTCCAAAGCCCGTGCTCTTTCCATTGAGCCACGCTACTTCTCTTCTAGATACAAGCTAATTAGGTTGTACACAGTTCATGTTCCACATGGGGCTCACAGTCTTAATCCCCATTTTACAGATGAGGTTACCGAGGCACAGAGGAAATGAAGTGACTTACCCAAGGTCACACAGCCGACAAGTGGCAGAGCCAGAATTAGAACCCGTGACCTTCTGACTCTCAGGCCCATCCTCTATCCACTATGACACACTGCTTTCTGAGCACTTGCACTCTCCCAAGTGTGTAGTACAATAAAAATAATAATAATGGCATTTATTAAGCACTTACTATGTGCAAAGCACTGTTCTAAGCTCTGGGGAGGTTACAAGGTGATCAGGTTGTCCCACGGGGGGCTCACAGTCTTCATCCCCATTTTACAGATGAGGTAACTGAGGCACAGAGAAGTGAAGTGACTTGCCCAAAGTCACACAGCTAACAGTTGACGGAGCCGGAATTTGAACCCATGACCTCTGACTCCTAAGCCCGGGCTCTTTCCACTGAGCCACGCTGCTCCCAGTAAGTGCTCAATAAATACAATTGACTACAGGAGAGGGAGAGAGGAGGAGGAGGAAGAAAAGGGAAAAGAGGAGAGGGAGGAGGAGGAGATGGAGGTGGAAGGGAGGAATAGCTGGGACAGGAAGAGGAGTAGGTGGAAGAGGCGAGGGAAAAGACAGAAGAATGGAGAAGGGGGCTCCTATTCAAGTTTCTGGTGGTTACTGATCCTACACAGCAAATCACCCTGGCAGATTTATTCTCCTTCACGGTTGGGCCGGGAAGGCCCGTGGACATTACGTAAGAGCCAGGCTCCAACATGCGACGCGGCCAAACGGACTTGCTGGATTTACAGATTAGGAATCCCTTTAGCCTGTGAACTCTGGGAGGTGGAATTTCTCACAGGCCGCTCCAGTCGGGGTCCGGGTGGCCCGGTCTGTCTGGCTCCCACCGCCCTCCCTGGGCCCCAAACTCCAAGAACGACGTCGTGAAGCGATCGGCCACCCGGCGGGGACCCCGCCACGATCCTTTCTCAGCTTCCTTGGGACCCATTTTCTCTCTGGAATTCTATCTTCTTGACTTGGAAAATTCCCCTCCTTGAAATTGCAGTGCAGGGCGGGTGGGGCACTGGTGCCCGCCACCGTGCTGGGTGTGCATCCTCCGCCCCATTCCCCTCTGCCCATTGCGCCCAGGCAGTGGGACGATGAGGCGGCCAAGGTGGCAATAGCCATCTGGACGAAAATCCCACGGGGCGCTGAGAGTCAGGTGGTCCGAGTTGGGATCGTTCTCGGACGGGGGGGAGACGTGGTTTCGCGGAAAGGGATAATGGGAGTTAGGAGATGCACTTTGGAGCACAAGTCAGTAAGAGTGATGGTAGAGTCTGCCTCAGGCCCGCACCTCAGGGCAGAGCTCTGACGCGGAGGAGTTTTTGTCACCCTCTCGGGTCCCAGCCCAGTGGGGTTTTTTGTTGGTTTGTTTGTTTTTTATGGTATTTGTTAAACGCTTGCTCTATGCCAGGCACTGTACTAAGCACTAAGCTAGATACAAGCTAATCAGGTTGGACGCAATCCACTTCCCACATGGGGCTCACGGTCTTAATCCCCGTTTTCCAGATGAGGCAGCTGAGGCCCAGAGAAGTGAAGTGACTTGCCCACAGTCCCACAGCAGATAAGTGGCGGGGGCAGGATTAGAACCCAGATCCTCCTGACTCCCGGGTCTGTGTTCTGTCCACTAGGCCATGGTGATTCTCGGGGTCTCCCAGGGTTCAGAGTGCAGGGGGCGAGTAGATGAGCAGCATGGTGCTAAAGGCCCACCCCTGCCCTTGGCACATGCCCACTGTTGGGTAGGGACCGTCTCTATATGTTGCCAACTTGTACGTCCCAAGCGCTTAGTACAGTGCTCTGCACACAGTAAGCGCTCAATAAATATGATTCAATGAATGAATGAGTGAATAATAAATACTCCAGAGTCCCCAGGGATTCTCCTGCCATACTAGCCCCTCGCGCGCACCCTCTGGTTGCCCCCATCCCCAACTCCAGCCCCTCCCAAGGTCTTGTCCTGAGTGGCAGAGAAGAGGGAACCCGCTTCCACCACCATCATCATCATCAATCGTATTTATTGAGCGCTTACTATGTGCAGAGCACTGTACTAAGCGCTTGGGAAGTACAAATTGGCAACATATAGAGACGGTCCCTACCCAACATTGGGCTCACAGTCTAAAAGAGATGAAAGAGCACCACAGAGATGCTGCCAATCGGCCAGCCCGTGCTCTTTCCCGAGTGCTCACTTTGTGCAGAGCGCTGCTGCCCAGAGCAGCCCCGTCCTAAATCCATCTCACTAAAGAGGGACTCTGCTGGATGAACCTTTTAGACTGTGAGCCCACTGTTGGGTAGGGACTGTCTCTATATGTTGCCAATTTGTACTTCCCAAGCGCTTAGTACAGTGCTCTGCACATAGTAAGCGCTCAATAAATACGATTGATGATGATGATGATGATGAACCGCCCGCTGGCCGGCACAGGCTACGGCTAACGGGCAGAGGGCGGGACCCGGGGACCACAGGAAGAATGATTTACACCAGTCGAGTGGAGGAAGGAAAGGAAATGGAAATATTACCCTACTACGCCCCAAGCTCGGGAGCTGGATTAAAGAAAACACGAAGTAACTTTATCAGGCGCACGCGGCCCCGGAAAGGTGGCTGGCTCCCTATTCCTGGAAGCTCCTTGGCTTCCATGGACACCGGTGACTATCCCGGGGGGAGGGCCGGGAGGCCGCACCTGGGGTGTTCCAAACAGCCCGACAGGAAGTGGCACTTTAATCATTTCTCTGTTGACAAAGCCAGCGCCATAATCACTTCCCTGCTGCCCTAAACAATAACCACTGAGAACGGAAACTAGTCCGGAAAGCGCTGCGGACCCTGAGACCCCTGAGAACAAGCGTCCCCTCTTTTCCTTCCGATTGTTGGGTCAATAATGGACGTGGGCAGGCCCTAAATACTAATGACCCCAGAGGGTCCCATCTCCCCCAGCGCTCTCTGACAGTCCCGAGAGGCCAGCAGGGCAGGGGACTCCTGGCCCCATTTGTCAGATGAGGGCACTGAGGCCCAGAGAGGCCAAGGGAGTTGCCCTCAGTCACACATTAGGGCAACATCGATCAATCGTATTTATTGAGCGCTTACTGTGTGCAGAGCACTGTACTAAGCGCTTGGGAAGTACAAGTTGGCAACATATAGAGACGGTCCCTACCCAACAGTGGGCTTACAGTCTAAAAGGGGCAACATATCCATATATGCTTGGACCACTAGACCATGCTGCTCCTGTATATATATACCTGTATATGTGCTCCTGTATATATATATACCTGTATATATGTATATATGGTTGTACATATTTATTACTCTATTCATTTACTTATTTGTTTATTCATTTTACTTGTGCATTTCTATCCTATTTATTTTATTTTGTTGGTATGTTTGGTTCTGTTCTCTGTCTCCCCCTTTTAGACTGTGAGCCCACTGTTGGGTAGGGACTGTCTCTCTGTGTTGCCAATTTGTACTTCCCAAGCGCTTAGTACAGTGCTCTGCACATAGTAAGCGCTCAATAAATACGATTGATTGATTGATTGATTGATTGCTCCTCCTGGTCTCCACTCTTCCTCGGGCACAAATCCAAGTGCGAAGGCGATGCAGAAGGGAGAGGGAGTAGGGGAAACAAGGGATTAGTAGTGTCTTGCTACTGTCACAGGCCATTTTGTTAGTATGTTTGGTTTTGTCTCCCCCTTTTAGACTGTGAGCCCACTGTTGGGTAGGGACTGTCTCTATATGTTGCCAATTTGTACTTCCCAAGCGCTTAGTCCAGTGCTCTGCACACAGTAAGCGCTCAATAAATACGATTGATGATGACGATGCTGCCACGAGGTAGCTCTCAGTAGGTACCACCGATCACGACTGACTTTTCACAGAAGAGCATTAATCACCCACAATTGCTGACGATTCTTCCTCACACGGGTTCAGAAGTGCCGCAGCAGCCTTGCCCACCACAGCCCCCCACCGACTTTGTTTTGGGGCAGGACAAGTAGGGGCTGCTCCAAAAGTCATGACCCTCCAGAGGCCATGGGGGACTGGAGTGGGGAGGGAAGACACGTGGTCACTGCTTGCCCCAGATGACAGTGGTGGTTTGTAAGCTCCAAGAGGGCAGGGACCATTTCTTCGACTCTGACTGTAAGCTTGTTGTGGGCAGGGACCGTGTCTTCCAACTCCGTTACATTGCACTCTCCCAAGCGCTCAGTAGAGTGCCCCGCAAACAGTAGAACACTCAGTAAGTAATAATAATAATAACGGCATTTATTAAGCGCTTACTATGTGCAAAGCACTGTTCTAAGCCCTGGGGAGGTTACAAGGTGATCAGGTTGTCCCATGGGGGCTCACAGTCTTAATCCCCATTTTACAGATGAGGGAACTGAGGCACAGAGAAGTTAAGTGACTTGCCCACAGTCACACAGCTGACAAGTGGCGGAGCCGGGATTTGAACCCATGACCTCTGACTCCCAAGCCCGGGCTCTTTCCGTTGAGCCACGCTGCTTTTTATTGATTGATTACTGTTCTCTCCCAAGTGCCCAGCACAGCGTTCGAGAAACAGTAGATCCCTGTACAGTGCTCTGCACACAGTAGGTGCACACAAGGAATAGACTTTTTTAGAGGAAGGGTTGTGTCTTTGGATTCCACTGGCTCTCCCAAGCACTTAGTACAGCACTCAGCACCCAGTAGGTGCTCAGCACAGCAACCTGCACAGTGTCCTCAAGAAGCACGCTCCTTGAGGACCGAGGCCGTGTCTTGATTCCACTGTACTCTCACAAGCGCTTAGTACAGTGCTCTGCACACTGTAGGCTCTCAGAAAATACCATCGATTGATTGTGAGCCCCATGTGGGACCTGATGATCTTGTATCTACTTCAACGCTTTATATAGTGTTTGGCACAGAGTGAGCGCTTAACAAATACCACAATTATTATTGATTGATCAATAAATACGAATGGATGGATCTCCAGTGTCCACTGCTGCCCGATTTCCTTAACTCCTTCCCCTCAGGCACCAATAGGCCGTGTTTTCCCAATTTCCCACCCGAGCTGACTCTGTCCCTGAGTGATGTAGGATCCGGGGGGAAGGGGGACACAAAGAGGAGGAGCTGTGGGATAAAAGTCGCATGACAGAGGAGCACAGAAGAAAAGCGCTGTCAGCTTTTGGGAGAGTGGGTTGCTTTTCAAGCGCCACTGGCATGTAGGACCAGGCAGGGACACTGAATCCAATTAATTAGTGACCTAATTTGCATTGCGGTGTTTTCCATTTGGACAAATTATCTAGCAGTGACAAGAGGGACCGCTCTGCCTCTCTGAAATTCTGCACAAACGCAGCCCTCTCAGGGCTCAGGGGCGGGTGGTTCCTTACTGCGAACCAGAATCAATCAATCAATCAATCAATCGTATTTATTGAGCGCTTACTATGTGCAGAGCACTGTACTAAGCGCTTGGGAAGTACAAATTGGCAGCACATAGAGACAGTCCCTACCCAACAGTGGGCTCACAGTCTAAAAGGGGGAGAAAAGGGCTCTCTTCCCTTAAATAACCCAAGTGCTTAATACGGTGCCCTGCACACAGTTAGCTTTCAATAAATATGACTGAATGAATGAACAGATGAATGAATCCTGACCCAGAGAGGCTTCTTTAAAGGGAAAAGCCAAACGTAAGCTTTTCTCTCTCTCCTCTGGTCTCGCAATTGGCCTTCCTCTTCCTGAGCTGGCCCTCTCAATTTCAGGGTGAGAGTCCCAAGGCTCATTGTCTGTGAAGAGAAGGCCTCAAGTGACCCACTGACCAGGCCAGGTCTCTCAGACGGTGGGGGTTGAGCTCCGAAGTACCGTATGCCGTCCCGGAATCACCGAGTCAACGAGTGAATGGGTCAGGGTGGTTTGAAAATGCCACCAGAGTGGGCATGTTTCATTGCAAATTCCCACCTGATCATTCCTTCCACCACTGGCAGAGCCCTTTTCCTCTCAGCCCCTCGTAGCTATTGTGTGGCATTAAATACTGTTAACACAAAGAAACCCACAGTCCTGCCTGGGGTGCCAAAGTGAGGCTGAGGTGGAGGCCGAGAAGCCTAGGGGCATCACGCCATGCTCGATGCCACTCACGTGCGTATGACCCTGTCGTCACCCCGGACCTACCCACGCCAACATCAATCAATCAATCAATCGTATTTATTGAGCGCTTACTGTGTGCAGAGCACAGTACTAAGCGCTTGGGAAGTACAAGTTGGCAACATATAGAGACAGTCCCTACCCAACAGTGGGCTCACAGTCTAAAAGGGGGAGACAGAGAACAGAACCAAACATACTAACAAAATAAAATGAATAGAATAGATACGTACAAGCAAAATAAATAAATAAATAAATAAATAGAGTAATAAATATGTACAAACATATATACATATATACAGGTGCTGCGGGGAAGGGAAGGAGGTAAGATGGGGGGGATGGAGAGGGGGAAAGAGAGTTAAAGAGATGAAGGAAGCATTTTCCTTTTAGACTAAAGAGGAGACTTCCGGCTGTGAGACCAACCTTTTGATCAAGAGTATTTATTGAGCGCTTAATATGTGCAGAGCACTGTACTAACTGCTTGGGAGAGCACAATACAACAGAATTAGCAGAAATGTTCCCTGCCCACAACGAGCTGTCACCCATAGGTGCAGGTGCGACTGAAGAGACCTGCGGACAACAGGTAATGAGAAGCAGCATGGCTCACTGGAAAGAGCATGGGCTTTGGAGTCAGAGGTCATGGGTTCAAATCCCGGCTCCACCAATTGTCAGCTGTGTGACTTTGGGCAAGTCACTTCACTTCTCTGTGCCTCAGTTACCTCATCTGTAAAATGGGGGTTAAGACTGTGAGCCCCCGGTGGGACAACCTGATCACCTTGTAACCTCCCCAGCGCTTAGAACAGTGTTTTGCACATAGTAAGCGCTTAATAAATGCCATTATTATTATTATTATTATTATTATAATCCAGTTTGCCTTGTGGGTCGGAGGTGCCAGATTGAGAATCTAGGGAGGTGCTAGACTGGGTGGGCATAAGCTTGTCTGCAAGGGTGCTAGATTGGGTGGGTGCCAGTGGGTGCTAGACTGTATATACCCTATATATACATATATAAGGTATATGGTATTTGTTAAGCGATTTCCATGTGCCAGACACTGTTTTAAGCGCTGGGTTAGAGACAAAGTAATCAGCTTGGACACAATCTCTGCCCCACATGGGGCTCACTGTCTTAATCCCCATTTTACAGATGAGGGAACTGAGGTCCAGAAAAGTGAAATGACTTGCCTGGGTCACACAGCAGTCATGGGACTAGAAAGCAGGTCCTTCTGAATCCCAGGCCAGTGTTCTACCCATTAGGCCGCTGTGCAGTCGGTTGTATCTATTGAGCGCTTACGGTGTGCGGAGCACTGTAGTAAGCGCTGGGAAGAGTACACTGTTAACAGTAGAACAGAGCTCATTCATTCAATCATATTTATTGAGCGCTTACTGTGTGCAGAGCACTGTACTAAGCGCTTGGGAAGTACAAGTTGGCGACATATAGGGGCGGTCCCTACCCAACAACGGGCTCACAGTCTCGAAGGGGGAGACAGACAACAAAACAAAACATGTGGACAGGTGTCAAGTCGTCAGAATCAATCAATCAATCAATCGTATTTAGTGAGCGCTTACTGTGTGCAGAGCACTGTACTAAGTGCTTGAATAATGGCATTTATTAAGCACTTACTATGTGCAAAGCACTATTCTAAGCACTGGGGAGGTTACAAGGTGATCAGGTTGTCCCACGGTGGGGGACTCACAGTCTTCATCCTCGTTTTACAGATGAGGTAACTGAGGCACAGAGAAGTTAAGTGGCTTGCTCAAAGTCACACAGCTGACAATTGGCAGAGCCAGGATTTGAACCCCCTACCTCTGACTCCAAAGCCCGGGCTCTTTCCACTGAGCCATGCTGCTTCTATTTATTAATTCTATTAATAAATAGAATTAAAGTTAAATGCACATCATTAACAAGATAAATAGAATAGTAAATATGTACAAGTTAAATAGAGTAATAAATCTGTACAAATGTATATACAGGTGCCGTGGGGAGGGGAAGGAGGTAGGGTGGAGGGGATGGGGAGGAGGAGAGGAGAAAGGGGGCTCAGTTTGGGAAGGCCTCCTGGTAGGTAGTTGGTAGGCACATTCTCTGTCCACAGTGAGCTTAAAGTCTAGAGGGAAGGGGGGTTGCTAGGTTGTTTGGGGTTGCGGGACCGATCGTCAGCACCAGAATCATCATCATCATCATCATCAATCGTATTTATTGAGCGCTTACTATGTGCAGAGCACTGTACTAAGCGCTTGGGAAGTACAAATTGGCAACATATAGAGACAGTCCCTACCCAACAGTGGGCTCACAGTCTAAAAGGGGGAGACAGAGAACAAAACCAAACATACTAACAAAATAAAATAAATAGGACAGATACGTACAAGTAAAATAAATAAATAGAGTAATAAATATGTAGAACCATATATACATATATACAGGTGCTGTGGGGAAGGGAAGGAGGTAAGACGGGGGGGATGGAGAGGGGGACGAGGGGGAGAGGAAGGAAGGGGCTCAGTCTGGGAAGGCCTCCTGGAGGAGGTGAGCTCTCAGCAGGGCCTTGAAGGGAGGAAGAGAGCTAGCTTGGCGGATGGGCAGAGGGATTGGGGGCATTCCAGGCCCGGGGGATGACGTGGGCCGGGGGTCGATGGCGGGACAGGCGAGAACGAGGTACGGTGAGGAGATTAGAATCGCGTCAGGAGAGGAGTGAACCAGCAGCTGCTGCTGGGATTTGGGGCCGGGGCCAGACCCCTGACCGATGGAAGAGCGAAATGCTTCTCCCAAGGCACTGCGCAGTGACTTCCCGCTTTTCTCACCCGGCCAAGCAAGCCTTTCACACCATACCCTTCCCAAGGCGTCGCTACAGATGCTCATGTTTTATCCCCCTTTATCACCTCAGAGTGGCCGAGGACACTGTATTTGTTCCCCGAATAAAGAAGCTTTTGTTCGTCTGGTGCAGAGGCACCGGGCTGTTATGTGAGGGACCGGCCTCCCTCTTCGTAGGAAACATTGTGAACAGAACTCTAGGATGGAAAAATAAAAGAACAGAAGTTCCTCCTCGGAGCTAATTTAGCCTTGAACAGATGGTTGCGTTAATTCAGACTACAGGCCCAAATCTGACAGAGCCGTGTGATCCAGTGAAAAGGGCCTAGAAGCAGCATGGCCTGGTGGATAGACCACAGGCCTGGGAGCCAGAGAACCTGGGTTCTAATCCTGACTCTGCCATTTGTCTGCTGTGTGACCTTGAACGAGTCACCCCACTTCTCTGTGTCTCAGCTACCTCATCTGTAAAATGGGAATTAAGACTGTGAGCCCTTTCATCATCAATCGTATTTATTGAGCGCTTACTATGTGCAGAGCACTGTACTAAGCGCTTGGGAAGTACAAATTGGCAACATATAGAGACAGTCCCTTTGTGGGACCTGGACCGTTTCTAACCTGATTACTTTGTATTAGTACTTAGAATAGCGCCTGACACGTAGTAAGCGCTTAACAAATACCATACATGCTTAACAAATACTAGAGAAGCAGCGTGGCTCAGTGGAAAGAGCACGGGCTTTGGAGTCAGAGGTCACGGGTTCAAATCCCTACTCCGCCACTTGTCAGCTGTGTGACTTTGGGCAAGTCACTTAACTTCTCTGGGCCTCAGTTCCCTCATCTGTAAAATGGGGATTAAGACTGTGAGCCCCCCGTGGGACAACCTGATCATCATCATCAATCGTATTTATTGAGCGCTTACTGTGTGCAGAGCACTGTACTAAGCGCTTGGGAAGTACAATTTGGCAACATATAGAGACAGTCCCTACCCAACAGTGGGCTCACAGTCTAAAAGGGGGATCACCTAAACCTGATCACCATGTAACCTCCCCAAGGTTGTGCTTTGCACATAGCAAGCGCTTAATAAATGCCATCATTATTATTATTATTATATAAAAAAAGAGTCAAGAGACTCGGGTGATAATGATGCCTGTTTACTTGAATTCATACTTGTCTCCCCTCCTCTAGACTGTGAGCTCATTATGGGCAGGGATTGTCTCTCTTTATTGCTGTATTGTACTTTCCCAAGTGCTTAGTACAGTGCTCTGCTCACAGTAAGCACTCAATAAATACAACTGAAGGAATGAATGAATGAATAATCCCAGCTCTGCCACCAGCCTGCAAGTTGCCTCAGTTCTCTGAGCCTCACAACTTCCTCGTCTGTCAAATGGAAGACGATACCCCCTCTCAACCAATGGTATTTATTAAGCGCTTACTGTGTGCAGAGCACTCTACTACCCGCTTGGGAGAATACAATAAAACAATATAGCAGAGTTGGTAGACACATTCCCTGCCCACAATGATCTTACAGTCTAGAGGGGGAGACAGACATGAACAATAATAATAATAATGGCATTTATTAAGCACTTACTATGTGCAAAGCACTGTTCTAAGCACTGGGGAGGTTACAAGGTGACCAGGTTGTCCCACAGGGGGCTCACAGTCTTCATCCCAATTTGACAGATGAGGTAACTGAGGCCCAGAGAAGTTAAGTGACTTGCCCAGAGTCACACAGCTGACAAGTGGCAGAGCCGGGATTTGAACCCATGACCTCTGACTCCAAAGCCCGTGCTCTTTCCACTGAGCCATGCTGCTTCTCTATAAATGTAAATATAAATAAATAAGTATAAATAATTTAAATAAATAAGTGTATAAATAATAATACATAATTTAAATAAATATATAAATATAAATAGCTATGAATATAAATAAAGAAATTACAGATATGTTCAAAAGTGCTGTGGGGCCAAAGGGTGGGGGTGAATAAAGGGAGCAAATCAGGGTGACACAGAAGGGAGTGGGAGAAGAGGAAACGAGGGCTTACTCAGGGAAGGCTTCTTGGAGGAGATGGGCTTTCGGTGGGCAGGGAACGTGTTACAGTGTTGCGTTGTATTCTCCCAAGCTGTTAGTACAGTGCTATGCACATAGTAAGTGTTCAATAAATATGATTGATTGATTTGAAGATGGGGAGAGTAATTGTTGGATTTGTCAGATATGAAGCTTTCCTTCCCACTTAGACCATGGACCCCATATGGGACGGGGACTGTGTCCAGTCTGATAATCCTCGGTCCTAAGAGGTGCTTAATTTCATTCAGTCATATTTATTGAGCGCTTATTGGGTGCAGAACACTGTACTAAGCGCTTATTTTATACCCTCACTACAGTTTTACCAAAATAATTACTCTCAGATCCTTCTGCTAAAGCAGGGTCCAAGTCCTTCAGTAACCCAGACCCACTTTTTGAGAAAAACCCAAGCCAAGTAGTTGCTTTGGAGGAGAAACAAGGGAGCTGAAGGCTGTCAGCTGTCAGCTCGCCGTGAGCAGGGAACGTGTCTTTTATATTGCACTCTCCCAAGCACTTAGTACAGTGCTTGGCACACGGTGAGCGCTCAATAAGTACCAACGACTGACTGACTGATCATCAGATCGTCATTGCTTAAGGAGTGTGCAAACCCTGCCTCTTGGTTTCTTCCTTCGGCCTCCTTGCGAACAGATCCCTCCCCGTTCCCGGCTGTTTGGCTGGAATTCCGCAAGGAACGGCATTTTGACAACCGGGGCTCTGCTTCTCATCAAAGTGGCGGCAGGAAGTAGTTCAAGACAGGTCCGTTCGTGACCTAGAGAACGGTGATGAGCCTCGAATGGATGTTGGCGAGGTTTCAGGGTTTCCAAACTCAAGGGAGATTCTGAAATCTGAGGTCAGTTGCTCAACGGATCGGGAATTCTCTCAGCAGCAGAACTGGTAGGGATAGGAGGAACAGGGTATAGTGGTCCACATTAAGCGCTGGGGAAAGTACACGAGCAAGAGATGTGTTTCCTTGCCAATGAGGAGCTTATGTTCTGAACAGACATAAAAATATTACAATAATAATAATAATAATGATATTTGTTAAGCGCTTACTATGTGCAAAGCACTGTTCTAAGCGCTGGGGGGATACAATGGGATCAGGTTGTCCCATGTGGGGCTCACAGTCTTAATCCTCATTTTACAGATGAGGTAATTGACGCTCAGAGAAGTTAAGTGACTTGCCCAAGGTCACACAGCAGAAATGTGGCGGAGTCAGGATTTGAACCCATGACCTCTGACTCCAAAGCCCATGCTCTTTCCACTGAGCCACGCTGCTTCTCTGAGTCCAGGAGTCAGAAGAAATTCTTGATGGCACAATTGATTAGACCCACGCAGCTAATCAGTCGATCGTGTTTACTGAGCACTTACTATGTGCAGCGTATTTACTGTGTGCAGAGCACTCTACAAAGCTCTTGGGCATGGTGTAGTGAGTAGAGCAGAGGCCTGGGAATCAGAAGGCCGTGGGTTCTAATCCCGGCTCCGCCACTTGTCTGCTATGTGACTTTGGACAAGTCACTTCACTTCTCTGGGCCTCAGTTACCTCATCTGCAAAATGGGGATGAAGACTGTGAGCCCCACGTGGGACCTTGGATCAGCACTTAGAAGTGGCACATACTAAATGCTTAACAAACACCACAACCAGCACTTAGTACAGTGCCTGGCACATAGTAAGCACTTAACAAATACCATCATTATCATTATTCTGTGCCTCAGTTTCCGCATCTGTAAAATGGGGATAAGGAGTGTGAGCCCCATGTGGGACAGGGACTGTGCCCAACCTGATTTGTTTGTATCCACCCCAGCACTTACTACAGTGCCTGACACACAGTAAGTGTTTAAATACAAGCATTATTACTAGTCACTTGGCACTGTACAAAGCTCTCCAAGTGCCGAGAGCCAAAATATATCAGGATTTACTGGAGGTGGCTGCCGAACTTTTAGGACTCGGGGAAGACTTGTATTTGAGGAGCAACGTGGCCTAGTGGATAGAGCACGGGCCTGGAGTCAGGAAGACCTGTGTTCTAATCCTTGCTCCACCACTCATCTGTTGCGTGACCTTGAGCGAGTCACTTCACTCCTCTGTTCCTCAGGTTTGTCATCTGTCAAAATGGGGATCAAGATTATAAGCCCCATGAGGGACATGGACCATGTCCAAACTAATTATCTTGTATCTTTCCAAACATTTAATACAGTGCCTGGGATGTAATAATAATAATAATAATAATAATAATAATAATGGCATTTATTAAGTGCTTACTATGTGCAAAGCACTGTTCTAAGCGCTGGGGAGGTTACCAGGTGATCAGGGTGTCCCACGCCGGGCTCACACAGTCTTAATCCCCATTTTACAGATGAGGTAACTGTGGCACAGAGAAGTTAAGTGACTGGCCCAAAGTCACACAGCTGACAGTTGGCAGAGCTGGGATTTGAACCCATGTCCTCCGACTCCAATGCCCGTGCTCTTTCCACCGAGCCAAAAGTAAGGACTTAACAAATACCATTAAAAAAAAAAAATTGGCAGCACGAGGATTAGAACCCAGGGCCTCTGACTCCCAGAATGGTGTTCTTTCCACAAGGCCATGTTGCTTCTCCTGCTATTTCTCCATTTGCCATCTCTGTTCCTCCCAAGCCAGCCTTCTAGCTGTACCTCGCTCTCAATTCTCCTGCCTCCATCCCCTCAGTGACACTGTTCCTCCAGCACGGAACTCCCCTTCCTCCCCACATCGGACAGTCGCCAAGCTTTCCCACATTCAGATCTCCCCTAAAATCCCATCGCTTCCAACAAACATTTCCCAGCGCTTTGAGCCACATCATCCCTTTGGCCATCTCTTTACGCCGTCCTTACCGCTCACGTACACACGCCTGTTCAATATATGTATTGGACCACTCTAGTCATAAATATTTGTACATTTGTGTCTCCCACTGGAGAGTAAATTCCCTGTGGGTGGGGAACGTGGCACTCCATGAGGTCCCTGGTTTATTGTGCAAATGGCCAGGCTCCAGGCTCTTTTCCTCTCTCACTTGGCATGGCTCTCCTTGGCCCAAAGGCAATCCCAGGGTCTCTGGAGTCTAGACAGTTTGGCAAACATATGTTGGTCTGAGAGAGAGAGGCATTTATGCTTGGAAACACCCATCATTAGGAGCTGAAGAACCAGCAGACTTTCTCAGACTGGTTTATTTGTGGGGTTTAGTTGTTATTTATGGTACTTGTTAAGCACTTACTATGTACCAGGCACTGTACTATGCGCTGGGGTTGATACAAGATAATCAGGTTGGGCACAGACCCTGTCCCACATGGGGCTCAGAGTCTTCATCCTCCTTTTACAGATGAGGTAACTGAGGCCCACAGGAGTGAAGTGACTTAGGCAAGGTCACACAGCAGACATGGCCTCCAGCTGTCCGTGGCCATGGCCTCTGGCGAGCTCTGGCCAGGCATCCCAGATGGACCAGTTTTATAATGGCCACAGCATAGCCAACGGCAGATTTCCAAACTTGCGGAATGTGCCGGGGAAAGAATTTGAACAGAAAAGGGGAGGAGAAGGAGGAGGAGGAGCAGGAAGAGGAGTGAGGGACTCCACTCAGCTCTTCCCCCGTGTTCGGTTTCCCTACATGTCAACGGCCAGAATCCTGGGTGTAGGGCTGGGGCACGTCCTTCCCACCCCACACCCCGATCCTGGACACCATGATGCTTGGGGGAGACTTTTCCATAGCGCGAGCTTTGTCAGAGCCACATTCCCCACTTTGAAGGAGTCCGGCCTTAACTCCCAATCCCAGCCAGCTCCTTGAAGCTGCGGGGAGGGGAACGGTCCAGCCGGGTCATAGCCTGGCCACGACGTAAATCTCCGGACGGGCAAACCGCCGTGCCAAGATGCCCTGGGGGTTAGGGGCAGAAAACGGTGCATCGACCAAGTTCCCAATGAATCAGCCAGCAACGATCAACGTGAGTGTGGAGGTTGCCGACCTCCACTGGGATAAAACACGGTACCTCCGACTATCTTCAGAGGGCTCAGAGCCTAACAAACCCAATCCAAAAGATACCCAGAGGAGCAGGCTTTGGCGAGGGGCCAGTGGCCCCCGCGCCTTCCACAATCCTTCGTTCCTGCCGCATTCATTTCATTCATTCATATTTATTGAGCACTTACTGTGTGCAGAGCACTGTAATAATAATAATAATAATAATAATAATGGCATTTATTAAGTGCTTACTATGTGCAAAGCACTGTTCTAAGTGCTGGGGAGGTTACAAGGTGATCAGGTTGTCCCAGGGTGGGCTCACAGTCTTAATCCCCATTTTACAAATGAGGTAACTGAGGCGCAGAGAAGTGAAGTGACTTGCCCAAAGTCACAAAGCTGACAATTGGCGGAGCTGTACTAAGCACTTGGCACTGTACTAAGTGATCCATCCCTGACACTGAAGGGTCCCCTCCAAACCAAAACAAGTCTGACTGGAGGCCTGTGACTTCTCTCTCTCTCTGATCGGAAACCAACCGAGGGGTCGCCAAGGTGTGTAAGGAGCAGGAGCCTCCCGGGTTCTCCTCTGGGTGAAGCGGGTGGCCTGGGTGCAGGGAGACCCACTGAGCTCCTGCCCCCTTCCTGACCCATGCCAAGGTTAGGCCAGCAAATGTCCCATGCGTCAAGCCTCAAACAAGCATTTTTGCTTTGTTTTGTTTTGTTTTTATGGTATTTGTTAAGCGCTTACCACGTGTTCTAAGCAGTGGCCTAGGTAGAAGTTAATTAGATCAGACACAGTCCCTGTCCCATATGAGACTCAGGGTTTAAGAAGTGGGTAGAACGGGTATTTAATCCCCATTTTACAGTTGAGGGACATGAGGCCTGGAGAATAATAATTATTATTATTATTATGTTATTTGTTAAGTGCTTACTATGTGCCAAGCACCGTTCTAAGCGCTGGGCTAGATACAAGACAATCAGGTTGTTCCATGTGGGGCTCATAGTCTTAATCCCCGTTTTACAGATGAGGTAACTGAGGCACAGAGAAATGAAGTGACTTGCCCAAGGTCACACAGCAAGCAATTGGCAGAGCCGGGATTAGAACCCCTCCTGGGATTAGAACTCCCAGGCCCGTGTTCCTTCCACTAGGCCACACTGCTACTCCACGCTCGTTGTTTGGGACCGGTCAAGAAGAGAGAGGGGGTGATTCTCGGCCAGATGGACAGGACTTCTGAGTCCGCGTTAAGGCCGGGACGGCCCGCCGGACCGCATCATGTCTGGGATGGACCACCTCCCTAACACCTCACTGACTTTTTTTCCCAATTCTTCTCAGGAGGAATCTGTTTTCTGGAAATGGGTCAGAGCAGCGGCCTCGATGACCAAAGTCCTTGCTTCACTCTCAGAAGTCAGCACACTCTCCCGCCCAGCAGAATATCCTGTGTCTTCTCCTCCGTCCACCCCTGCCACCCTTAAAACTGGCTTCAGACTTGGCCCTGAAGCCAACTTCAAATGGCAAAAGGGAAAGTGTTCTCTGCACCGTCCTGGGCACCTACTGACTGTAGAGCATTGGACTATATATCTATTCTATTTATTTTATTTTGTTAGTATGTTTGGTTTTGTTCTCTGTCTCCCCCTTTTAGACTATGAGCCCACTGTTGGGTAGGGACTGTCCCTATATGTTGCTAATTTGTACTTCCCAAGTGCTTAGTACAGTGCTCTGCACACAGTAAGCACTCAATAAATACAATTGATTGATTGACTAGTTGCTCACTGACTGCTGAGCACCGTATCGTGAGATTACTGTGTGCGGAGCACTGTATTGTGAGACTACACTGTACTGGGCATCTATTATGTGTAGAGCGCTGTCCTGGGAGCCTACTAAGCTCCGTGCACAGTACTAAACATTCGGAAGTCTCCAAAAGAGCTACGAGAGATGACTCAGATAATTCGATCCAGAATAAATGTCCAGATCAAGACTTCCATTTCCCTTTCCCAGGGACAGTGGGAAAACAAAGCTTCAAGTCCCCAGCAAATTGTTTCCTCCAGCTTCGGCTGTCTCAGATTGCTCTCGCCAGCCAAAAGTCCAAGCTTTCACACCACTCTTTCCAACTGCAGTTTGAGAATAACCCCAATCGGAAACCAAGAGAATATCTTCCCAACATGAGCGCAATCCCCAGATCCCCCGAAATAACATGACACACTGACCTAACTCACTTTTCTGGACTGGAGGTTGAAGCAACAAACACGTCCCCGGGCCTATTTTTAGAAAGCGTTTCATACATTTTTGCCGGAATTTATCTCCAGTCTGTTTCTCGGGCCGTCTGGGAGCCATCCCCAGTCCCGGCTTGGGCTGTGGAATGGTTCGTTTCTGCCGGGAAGAGGCCGGTACCTCCAAGCCCCGCTGCCCATCCCCAGAGCCACTGGAGGAATTCATCCACCTGCCCATCAGAGGCACGACTCCCTGAGATACCCATCCTGGAGGGCATGGGCTTCCAGTTCTGGTTGGAGATGAAGATGGCCATTCCAGGATGGGAGAGGAAGAGGAAGGGGTACTGAGCGACAACGAAGCAGTGTGGTTTAATGGAAAGAGCCCAGACCTAGGAGTCGGAGGACCTGGGTTCTGATTCTGGCTCTGCCACCTGCTTGCTTTTTGACGCTGAACAAGTCACTTCGCCTCTCTAGGCCTCAGTTTTCTCATCGGTGAAATCAATCAATCAGTCAATCAATCAATCAATCGTATTTATGGAGCGCTTACTGTGTGCAGAGCCCTGTACCAAGTGCTTGGGAAGTCCAAGTTGGCAACATATAGAGACCGTCCCTACCCAACAGTGGGCTCACAGTCTAGAAGGGGGAGACAGAGAACAAAACCAAACATATTAACAAAATAAAATAAATAGAATAGATATGTACAAGTAAAATAAATAAATAGAGTAATAAATATGTACAAACATATATACATATATACAGGTATATGTATACAATATACATATATAAAATGGAGATTCAATTCCTGCACTCCCTCCAACTTAGACGCGAGCCCCCTGTGGGACAGGGATTGTGTCCGACCTGATTAACCCAACTCCACCCCAGAGCTCAGAACAGTGCCTGACACACAATAAGCGCTTAACAAATCCCACCCTTAAAATTATTAATGAAGAATGAGAATTGCATCTTGTTAGGAAGCCGACAGTACTTCGCGGCTCTTAGTGACCGCAAGCAGTTAGCAAAGATCGTTTGCGCTGCGGTTCAAAAATGAAAAGCCACAGAAAGTGACACAATATTGTTCAAGGTTTTTTTTTTTCAGAAAAGCTGATGAGCCAGTGGATGAAGAGTACTGACTGAGCGTCCACTGCATGCAGAGCGCCATAAAGAGAACTCAATAGCATGAGCAGACACAGGTCTTGCACGTTTCCCACCTGGATCAGGACGCTTTGGGGGCCCAGCAGGCTATTCTAGCTGGTCAGCACTAACCCCTCCCTGCTCCAAGGCAGGGGGCTTGATTTGACCCTCTGATGGCTGGGGCCAGACTGCCTTGTCCGTCCTTTCTGCCTCTCCATCTGTCTTTGCTCCCACTCTGCCTTTCAGCCTCCTGCTCCCCACCGATAAAGGGGCAAATCCTCACCGCCGGGCACAGAACATCCGTCCCCCAATGCCTAGGCATTATTTATTTTCCAAAAGGGTTTCCTGTCATCATCCTGTCTCATCCTCACAACATCCCTGCGAGGCCGGAAGAGGCGGGGAGCTTATCTCCATTGTCCAGATGAGGAAACTGAGGCAAGAGAGGTAAAGAGACAGGCTCGGGATCACCTAGCAGTCTTCTAGACTGTGAGCCCACTGTTGGGTAGGGACTGTCTCTATATGTTGCCAACTTGGACTTCCCAAGTGCTTAGTACAGTGCTCTGCACACAGTAGGCGCTCAATAAATACGATTGAATGAATGAACCTAGCAGGCTGGTAGCTGGGCCAGGATTGAACCCGGGCCCTTCCCACAAGACTGCACAAGCTGGCATCACCTCCCCCCATGCCCTGGTGCCCAGAGGCTTGTTCTGCCATGAAACAACACAGAGGGGCAGGAAGAAGATCCTCAGCTTTAACTTCCCAAGGCCTGGAGAAGTCCAGTCAATGAATCAATCAATCAATGTATCTATTGAGCGCTTACCATGTGCGGAGCACTGTACTAAGTGCTTGGGAAAGTACTCTATAAGAGTTGGTAGACAGGTTCCCTGCCCACAGTGAGTTTACACCCCTTCCCTGACCTGATTTTGGAGGGAGTCCACTGCCAAGCTACCCTAATTTCACCCCCAAAGTCCCCCTCTGACGTGAGGGGAGAGTCTGGGTGGAAAGACGCAGTTGGGAAGATGGGGGAGCCCTCGGGGGCTTCCTAATCTCTCCGCTTCTCTCTCTTGAAAGAAGAGTAAGAAAAACTCATGACTCAATCGTGCAGGCAGCTGGCCGCTTGGCTGTCCGGCCTGAGAACCGTCCTGCCCCTTCCCTCCGAGAGTGGGGTGATGAGCTCTGGGGGCTTGGGGCGGCCCCCACCTCCCATCCTCAGCCCACCCACTTGGCCGATGGGGAAACTGGCGGAGGGTCTCTGCTCACGCGGTCGACGGGGTGACTCCGGTGGTCTCCAGAGATGGACCGAAGCCCCCTCGCTAGCCCTTTTGGGCGGCAGAGCCTCTGGGGCCTGGGCTTCTCCTCTGTGGGCTGGGGAGACTGGCCGACGGGTCCACGATGGGTCTCTGCTCCCAGTGGGGATGGGCTGGGTTTTCCAAGGTCCCTGGGGCCTCGCCCCTCGGCTCCCAGATGGACAGAAAGGGGTGGTGGAGTGGTCTGGACTGCACCCGGGTCACTTGGGCTACACGAGGCACTTCCACCCGTGGCAGAGGTCAGGAGCCGGCCAGTGGTTCTCTGCATGAGGTGTCCCCTTTTGGGGAGGCGGGGGGTGATACCCCGACCCAAGGCATCCACCCCAGTAAGGAGTTGAGGGAGACTTCAGGCCGTCAGTCTGTCAATCGTATTTACTGAGTCCTTACTGTGTGCGGACCACTGGACTAAGCACTTGGGAGAATACACTATAACAGACCTGTATATATGTATATATGTTTGTACATATTTATTACTCTATTTATTTATTTATTTTATTTGTACATATCTATTCTATTTATTTTATTTTGTTAGTGTGTTTGGTTTTGTTCCCTGTCTCCCCCTTTTAGACTGTGAGCCCACTGTTGGGTAGGGACTGTCTCTATATGTTGCCAATTTGTACTTCCCAAGCGCTTAGTACAGTGCTCTGCACATCGTAAGCGCTCAATAAATACGATTGATGATGATGATGAACAGACACATTCCCTGCTCACAATGAGCAGACGTTAATTGGAATAAATAATGTTATAGATCTGTACAAACGTGCTGTAGGGCTGGGAGGGGGGATGAATAAAAGGATCAAGTCAAGGCAGCGCAGAAGGAAGTGGGAACGTTGGCTGGTCATTTTAACCTCTCTGGGCATCAACCTTCTCATCTGTAAAATGGAGATAATCAATCAATCATTCAGTGGCATTAGAGAAGCAGCGTGGCTCAGTGGAAAAAGCCCGGGCTTTGGAGTCAGAGGTCATGGGTTCAAATTCCAGCTCCACCACTTGTCAACTGTGTGACTTTGGGCAAGTCACTTCACTTCTCTGGGCCTCAGTTCCCTCATCTGTAAAATGGGGATGAAGACTATGAGCCCCACGTGGGACAACCTGATCACCTTGTAAATTCCCCAGCGCTTGGAACAGTGCTCTGCACATAGTAAGCGCTTAATAAATGCCATTATTATTATTATTATTTATTAAGCACTTACTATGTGCAGAGCCCTCTGCTAAACGCTTGGGTGAGTACAATATAACAGAGTTGGTAGACTTGTTAGACTGAGAGTGTCATGTAGAGCAGGGACTGCTTCCAATCTGATCATTTTGAATCTATGCTAGTACTTAGCACAGTGCTTGGCATTAGTGTAATTATCATATTTGTGCACAAAGGAAATAGCACAGTCAGGCCAGTCATCTGGGCAGGGATTGTCTCTATTCATTGCTGAATTGTACTTCCCAAACACTTAGTACAGTGCTCTGCACACAGTAAGCGCTCAATAATTACGACAATGAATAACAGCCCCTCCATCACCTTCCCTGAGTCTGAAATGTGCATTTGTCTCAGGGGAAAGCACAGTGACTAGCAACTAGCCAGGCCCTCCACGTATTGTGTTGGTGTGCTGTTGTGTATTGCCCCCCTTTAGACTGTAAGCTTGTTGTGGGCAGGGAATGTGTGTCTGCCGATTCTGGTAGTCAGAGGTCATGGGTTCTAATCCCAGCTCCTCCGCTTGTCTGCTGTGTGATCTTGGCCAAGTCTCTTCACTTCTCTGTGCCTCGGTTCCCTCATCTGCAAAATGGGGATCGAGACTGGGAGCCCCGTGTGGGACAGGGACTGTGTCTAACCCGATTTGCTTGTATCCATCCCAGAGCTGAGAACAGTGCCTGGCATACAGTAATAATAATAATAATAATAATAATAATAATAATAATAACAATCGCATTTGTTAAGCGCTTACTATGTGCAAAGCACTGTTCTAAGCACTGGGGAGGTTACAAGGTGATGAGGTTGTCCCACAGGGGGCTCACAGTCTTTAATCCCCATTTTACAGATGAGGGAACTGAGGCCCAGAGAAGTGAAGTGACTTGGCCAAAGTAACCCATCTGACAGCTTGGCGGAGCCGGGATTTGAACCCAAGACCTCTGACTCATTCATTCATTCATTCATTCAATCGTATTTATTGAGTGCTTACTGTGTGCAGAGCACTGTACTAAGCATTTGGGAAGTACAGGTTGGCAACATATAGAGACGGTCCCTACCCAACAGCAGGCTCACAGTCTAGAAAACCCCGGGCTCTTTCCACTGAGCCGGTAAGTGCTTAATAATAATAATAATAATAATAATAATAACGATAATAATGGCATTTATTAAGCGCTTACTATGTGCAAAGCACTGTTCTAAGTGCTGGGGAGGTTACAAGGTGATCAGGTTGTCCCACGGGGGGCTCACAGTCTTAAACCCCATTTTACAGATGAGGTAACTGAGTAAGTGCTCAATAAGTATGGTTGACTGACTGACCTGCTGCTCACACTGGACTCCCCTGCTAGGAGTGGGCTTCTTCTCTAGCACGGAGTTTTCATCAGGGGCACGTCTTGGAGAGCATTTTTTTTTCCCCGTGGATATATATATATATGTATATAAGTTTGTTCATATTTATTACTCTATTTATTTATTTATTTTCCTTGTACATATTTATTTTATTTATTTTATTTTGTCAATACGTTTTGTTTTGTTGTCTGTCTCCCCCTTCTAGACTGTGAGCCCGCTGTTGGGTAGGGACCGTCTCTAGATGTTGCCAACTTGTGCTTCCCAAGTGCTTAGTACAGTGCTCTGCACACAGGGGAAGCAGCGTGGCCCAGCGGAAAGAGCCCGGGCTTTGGAGTCAGAGACCGTGGGTTCAAATCCCGGCTCCGCCACTTGTCAGCCGTGTGACTTTGGGCAAGTCACTTCACTTCTCCGGGCCTCAGTTCTCTCATCTGTAAAATGGGGATGAAGACTGTGAGCCCCTCGTGGGACAACCTGATTACCTTGTATCTACCCCCAGCGCTTAGAACAGTGCTTTGCACATAGTAAGCGCTTAACAAATACCAACATTATTATTAGTAGTAGTAGTAAGCGCTCAATGAATGCGATTGAATGAATGAATGAAGTGACTTGCCCAAAGTAACCCAGCTGACAGTTGGGGGAGCCGGGATTTGAACCCGTGACCTCTGACTCCAAAACCCGTGCTCTTTCCGCTGAGCCACGCTGCTTAACAAATACCGCAACTGTTATTAGTATATTGTACTCTAACAAGTGCTCAATACAGTGCTCTGCACACAGTAAGCGCTCAATAGATAGGATTGACCGACTGATTTCACCCCGTCCTCTGCCCTGGCCTGGCCGTGCGGGGTCCGAGGCTGAGTTTGGAGGACGGAGGCTGCCACCTTGTGTTTACCATCTGGTTCCAATCCCCTCACTCCATCGCTGCTATTGACTGAACCACCCATCTATCACGCGCCGAGCACTGTACTAAGCGTTCGGGACGGTGAAAAACTAAGGCGGCACGATAGAGAAGCCGCGTGGCTCAGCGGAAAGAGCGCGGGTTTGGGAGTCATCATCATCATCATCATCAATCATATTTATTGAGCGCTTACTATGGGCAGAGCACTGTACTAAGTGCTTGGGAAGTACAAATTGGCAACATCTAGAGACAGTCCCTACCCAACAGTGGGCTCACAGTCTGAAAGGGGGAGACAGAGAACAAAAACAAACATACTAACAAAATAAAATAAATAGAATAGATATGTACAAATAAAATAAATAAATAAATAAATAGAGTAAAAAATATGTACAGACATATATACATATATACAGGTGCTGTGGGGAAGGGAAGGAGGTAAGATGAGGGGGATGGAGAGGGGGACGAGGGGGAGAGGAAGGAAGGGGCTCAGTCTGGGAAGGCCTCCTGGAGGAGATGAGCTCTCAGCAGGGCCTTGAAGGGGAGGAAGAGAGCGAGCTTGGCGGATGGGCAGAGGGAGGGCATTCCAGGCCTGGGGGATGACGTGGATGAGTCGTATCCCAGCTCCGCCACTTGTCAGCTGTGTGACCTTGGGCAAGTTACTTCACTTCTCTGGGCCTCATTTACCTCATCTGGAAAATGGGGATTAAGACTGTGGGACAACCTGATCACCTTGTATCCCCCCCAGCACTTAGGACAAGGCTTCGCACGTAGTAAGCGCTTAACAAATACCACTATTATTATTATTATTATCCCTGCTCCGAGAGAGCTTGCAGGGTAGCAGGAGAGGCAGACTCTAAAACAAGTACTTCTCCGCAGCCCACCCTGCACCCTCCACTCCTCTGCAGCTAATCTCCTCACCGGGCCTCGTTCTCGCCTGTGCCGCCATCGACCCCTGGCCCACGTCCTCCCCCAGGCCTGGAATGGCCTCCCTCTGCCCATCCGCCAAGCTAGCTCTCTTCCTCCCTTCAAGGCCCTACTGAGAGCTCACCTCCTCCAGGAGGCCTTCCCACACTCAGCCCCTTCCTTCCTCTCCCCCTCGTCTCCCTCTCCATCCTCCCATCTTACCTCCTTCCCTTCCCCATAGCACCTGTATATATGTATATATGTTTTTACATATTTATTACTCTATTTTACTTGTACATATCTATTCTATTTATTTTATTTTGTCACTATGTTTGGTTTTGTTCTCCGTCTCCCCCTTCTAGACTGTGAGCCCGCTGTCGGGTAGGGATTGTCTGTGTGTGTCGCCGACTTGGACTTCCCAAGCACTTAGTACAGTGCTCTGCACACAGTAAGCACTCAACAAATACGATTGATGGATTGATTCCACTAGGCTTCTTGGGCAAGGGCTCGATGGGTATCAGTGCTTTGCCGGGGACTTCTACTACCTCTTCTGTGCTCTCCCAAGCGCTTAGTACAGTGTTGGGCACACAGTTGCCCTCAAACAGTAGCCCTGACGGATTCAAAGTGGCCCCGAGCGGGTTGATTCGGGCAGCGGAGCCCAGCAGATGGCACCAGAGGAGGTGGTTTATTCGATGCTGGAAATCCCAGCCTTCAGCTCAAAACGGGCACAAAATAAAAATAATAATAATAATGATTCATTCTATCGTATTTATTGAGCGCTTACTGTGTGCAGAGCACTGTCCTAAGCGCCTGGGAAGTCCAAATCAGCAACACACAGAGACAGTCCCTACCCAACAGCGGGCTCACAGTCTAGAAGGGGGGAGACGGAGAACAAAACCGAACATACTAACAAAATCAAATAGAATAGATAGGTACAAGATAAATCAATCAATAAATAGAGTAATAAATATGTACAAACATATATAGATATATACAGGTGCTGTGGGGAAGGGAAGGAGGTAAGATGGGGGATGGAGGGGGAGAGGAAGGAAGGGGCTCAGCGCGGCTCAGTGGGAAGAGCCGGGCTTGGGAGGCAGAGGTCGTGAGTTCTAATCCCACCTCCCCCACAGGTCTGCTGGGTGACTTTGGGCAAGTCACTTTTCGACTGGGAGCCCACTGTTGGGTAGGGACCGTCTCTATAGGTTGCCAACTTGGACTTCCCAAGCGCTTAGTACGGTGCTCTGCACACAGGAAGTGCTCAATAAATATCACTGATTGATTCTCTGGGCCTCAGTTCCCTCATCTGGAAAGTGGGGATGAAGACTGTGAGCCCCACGTGGGACAACCCGATCACCTTGTATCCCCCCCAGCGCTTAGAACAGTGCTCTGCACATAGTAAGCGCTTAACAAATGCCATCATTATTATTATTAGGAAGTACAAGTCAGGAACACATAGAGACGGTCCCTACCCAACAGCGGGCTCACAGTCTAGAAGATGATGGCAAACAAATGATGGCATTTGGGGGTTTTTTTAATGACATTTATTAAGCGCTTACTATGTGCAAAGTACTGTTCTACGCACTGGGGAGGTTACAAGGGGATCAGATTGTCCCACAGGGGACTCACAATCTTAATCCCCGTTCTACAGATGAGGGAACTGAGGCCCAGAGAAGTGAAGCGACTTGCCCAAAGTCACACAGCTGACAGTTGGCAGAGCCGGGATTCGAACCCATGACCTCTGACTCCAAAGCCCGGGCTCTTTCCACTGAGCCACGCTGCTTCTCATTTGTTAAGTGCTTACTATGTGCAGAGCACTGTTCTAAGCTCTGGGGGGGAATACAAGGTGATCAAGTTGTCCCACGTGGGACTCAGTCTTAATCCCCATTTTATGGATGAGGTAACTGAGGCTCAGAGAAGTTAAGCGACTTGCCCAAGGTCACACAGCAGACATGTGGCGGAGCCGGGATTCGAACCCATGACCTCTGACTCCAAAGCCCGGGCTCTTTCCACTGAGCCATGCTACTTCTCGCAGGGAACCCTCGACATCTTGCCCTAAACCTACCTCTACTGGCCTTTTTCTCTTTTTTCATTCCCATTCAGTCATTCAATAGCATTTATTGAGCACTACCTGTGTGCAGAGCACTGTACCCAGCACTTAGAACAGTGCCCTAGTGCTTTGAACAGTGCTCCAGTGCTTAGAACAATGCTCCAGCACTTAGAACAGTGCTCTGCACACAGTAAGCACTTTATTATTATCAATCAATCAATCAATCGTATTTATTGAGCGCTTACTGTGTGCAGAGCACTGTACTAAGCGCTTGGGAAGTACAAGTTGGCAACATATAGAGACAGTCCCTACCCAACAGTGGGCTCACAGTCTAAAAGGGGGAGACAGACAACAAAACCAAACATACTAACAAAATAAAATAGAGTAGATATGTACGAGTAACTGGGACATGTACTGTGTCCAACCTGATTAGCTTGTATCTACCCCAGTGCCTAGTACAGTGCCTGGCATATACTAAGAGCTTAACAAATGCCATTAAAAAAATGTACAGGCACCTGGGCTGGCATAGTGCCCATCGTGCCATTATTATATATATATAATATAAATATAATATTATAACATTAGTATATATATATATATCTATACTAAGCAGCGTGGCTCAGTGGAAAGAGCCCGAGCTTTGGAGGCAGAGGTCATAGGTTCAAATCCTAGCTCCACCACTTGTCAGCTGGGTGACTTTGGGCAAGTCACTTCACTTCTCTGGGCCTCAGTTCCCTCATCTGCAAAATGGGGATGAAGACTGTGAGCCCCCCATGGGACAACCTGATCACCTTGTAACTTCCCCAGCGCTTAAGAACAGTGCTTTGCACATAGCAAGCGCTTAATAAATTTAAAAAAAAAGCACTGGAAGGAGACTGTTGTTAAGAGCAGGGGAGAGCGGGAACCCGCAGCTAACGGGAGCCGGGCCCGACTCCCCACCCTTCCCACTACAGAAAACAAGGAGCTTCCCGGCTAGAGCGGGACAACACTGCCTTTCCTGACACGTGTCCCTCAGGGAACAGATCCTTCCAGAAACTGGTGAGAAATTCCACCCTTCTGCTAGCCAGTCACCACCCCGGTTCTGTCTCCCTGTTTCCCTCTGTGGTGTCGGCGGGGTAAAGATGGACCAGGTTTCTGTGTCAAAGGACAACTAGAGCTGCTCGAGTGACCAGTAGCCCTTCCTGCCCACTGACCTTCTCCTTATTCATTCATTCAATCGTATTTATCGAGCACGTAGGGGGTGTGGGGCACTGTACTAAGCGCCTGGGAGAGTACAATAGAACAATCAACAGACACATTCCCTTCCCACAAGGAGCTTACAGCCTAGAGGGGGAGGCAGGCACTAATATAAATAAATAAATGACACATATGGACATGAGTGCTGAGGGAGCCCACTGTTGGGCTGTTGGGTAGGGACCGTCTCTATATGTTGCTAACTTGTACTTCCCAAGCGCCTAGTACAGTGCTCTGTACACAGTAAACGCTCAATAAATATGATTGAATGAATGAATGAGGGGCTGGGAGGGGGGTGGTGAGCAAATGAAGGAAGTCGGGGGACGTAGAAGGGAGTGGAATAAGAGGGAAGGGGGTTAGGGAAGCCCTCTTGGAGGAGGTATGACTTCAATAAGGCTTTGAAGGTGGGGTGGTGGGGGGTAATTGTCTGTCAGATTTGAGCAGCCCAACCCACCAGATACATCCCGGGTGGGGACACACAGTATTCCTTTCGGGGAAAGCCGTAGCACTGGAGAAAGGAAGACCGCAGGCTTTGGTGCAGAATCTTTCCCTGGGCACTAATGGCTGTGATCAGAACACCACTCTCTCTGTGCAGGTCTCACTTTAGGCATTAGACTGGACTCCCTCCCGCTTCATAGCTCCCCCTCCAACACGCTCCCCATCTTCCAAGTCCTACTAAAACCCATTCGCCTCCAAGAGGCCTTCCCTGATTAACCAGCACAGTCTGGTGGACAGGGCACGAGCCTGGAACTCGTACTTCCCAAGCGCTTAGTACAGTGCTCTGCACAGGGTAAGCGCTCAATAAATATGATTGAATGAATGAATGAAGGGGAGTCAGAAGAACCTGAGATTCTAATCCCGGCTCCGCCACTGTCTGCCGTGTGACCTTGGGCAGGTCACTTTACTTCTCTGAGCCTCAGTTACCTCATCTGTAAAATGGGGATTAAGACTGTGAACGCCACATGGGACAACCTGATCATTTTGTATCCCCCCCCAGCGCTTAGAACAGTGCTTTGCACATAGTAAGCGCTTAACAAATGCCAACATTATTATTATTATTACTTCTCTGTGCCTCAGTTACCTCATCTGGTAAATGCCGATTGAGACCGTGAGCCCCACGTGGGACTGGGATTGTGTCCAACCCGATTTGCTTGTATCCACCCCGGCATTTAGTACAATGTCTAGCACACAGTAAGCGCTTAACAAATACCACAATCATTATTATTGATTATCTTGCATCTTCCCCACCACTTAGTGCTTGACGCAAATACTTCAAAAATACAACAATTATTAGTATTAGCCAGGACCTTTTGGGGCACCTATGGTCCAGATTACACGTCAGACCCTCCACCTGCCTGGTGCCAGCGGGAGAAAGGGAAGGAGACAGGAGAGAGGGCAGAGGGGAAGAGAGAGCCAGGGCACCCTCTGCCATGAGGCTGGATTGCCATCTCAACTGCGAGCCCTCTGTTGGGTAGGGACTGTCTCTATATGTGGCCAACTTGGACTTCCCAAGTGCTTAGTACGGTGCTCTGCACATAGTAAGGGCTCAATAAATACGATTGATTGATTGATTGATTGATTGAACCCCCTGGCATTCGGAGAAGGAGCTCCTTTTATCCTGGCTCCCACGGGCCTTCCTTTTCGCCCACATCATCATCATCATCATCATGTCGTATTTATTGAGCGCTTACTATGTGCAGAGCACTGTACTAAGCGCTTGGGATGTACAAATTGGCAACATATAGAGACAGTCCCTACCCAACAGTGGGCTCACAGTCACATCAATTGGGGGCAGGGCTCTGGGGGTAACAGGGGTGGGGAAGACGGTGGTCTCCCCTACCAAAGCAGGCAGAACCCCCGTCCCCACCAGCCTGACATCCTGCCAAAACCCACGCCCAGCTGCCCCAAAGGGAGAGCCTTTGATCTCTGATGAGGCATCCCCAGGCGAGAGGCGCTGGGACAGGAAATGGGGCACCAGGCCAAGCTCCCCTCCTTCCCCCACCCCTCTCCGTCTCTAACCACTGCTAGCCGGGGACAGGGACGTTTCCCGTCCAGCATGGGACCGGAGCCGGTCAAATCCACCTCTCTCACAGGTGTCTCGGACTCTTGGTCCAGGGAGGTCTGCTGAGAGAAGGAACCCGGCGTCCTGGCCTGGGGCGGATCCGGGGGCAGGAACCGTCTGGAAAGTTGTTCTATGTTCGAGGGATTTGGGGTCCCCGAGACTCAGTCTCCCCCGACCCCATGGGCCGCATCGACTTCCAGACCGGCCTGCTGGTCGTCAGCTACTTCGGGTACTTACTGCTGGGCTCGGTCATTTTCCAAGCCCTGGAGAGAAACTCGGAGAAAGAGCTGAAAGCGTCCGTGTATGAGATGAAAGCCGCCTTCGTGAAGAACTTGGCCTCCCTGACGCCTCAGGATGTGGAGGAGTTTGTGAAGGTAATGGCTGGGGATGGGGAACATGGGGTGAAGGGCCTGGGGGTAAGGAGGGGAGGGGGACACCCCGACCCAGCGAGGCCTAGTGGACGGAGCTTGGTCCTGGGAGTCAGAAGGCCACGGGTACTAATCCCAGCTCCACCACTTGTCTGCTGTGCGATCTTGGGCAAGTCATTTCATTTCTCTGTGCCTCAGTTCCCTCGTCTGTAAAATGGGGATTGAGACTGTGAGTCCCACGTGGGACAGGGACTGTGTCCAGCCGGATTTGCTTGTATCCACCCCAGCACTTAATACAGTGTTTGACACATAGTAAGCACTTAACAAATACCATTGTTATTATAGACAGCAGAGTGTGAGTTCTCCCTTGGGATGGATCTCTCCTCCTCATCCTGGGGTCATCGGGATGCCTTCGGGGGCAGTGGGAAGGCCGGTAAGAGGGCCAGGGCCTCAGACCGGTCACTCCCCCCGTTCCAGCGGCAGGACCAGCCTGGCTGGACTAGCCGGCGGCTTAGATCCTCTGGCTCACTGGCTCTGGCTCTCACCCAGCCATGTCCCACCCGCTCTGGCCCCGAGCCCGCTTCTGGGGCGGCTCTCAGGGACGTGTGGGGGACAAGTCCCAGGGCCCTGGCTCAACCCCTGCCATTCTCTCCTCCAGAACCTGACGCAGGCCGTTCAGAGGGGGGTGTACCCCCTGGGCAATGCCACCGACAAGGACCAGAGCAACTGGGATTTCAGCAATTCCTTCTTCTTTGTAGGCTCCGTCGTGTCCACCATAGGTAAGCACCAGCTGGCGCCGGGCAGGGGCGGTGGAAGAGGTGGGGACATGGCTCCAGTGGTCTGTCTTTTCGACTGTGAGCCCACTGTTGGGTAGGGACTGTCTCTATATGTTGCCAACTTGTACTTCCCAAGCGCTTAGTACAGTGCTCTGCACACAGTAAGCGCTCAATAAATACGATTGATTGATTGATTGATTGGCTCCTGCCACCCTGGGGGACAACTCACTCCACTCTTGGGGACCCTGGATTTCTGACAGACTACTCCCCAATCCTGGTCTGTGTCACCCCCTTGATGCCCTTCCTTCTATTGCCCAAACCTTACAATAATAATAATAATAATAATAATAATAATAATAATAATAGTTTTTGTTAAGCACTTACTGTGTGTCAAGCAGTTTTCTAAGCACTGGGGTAGTGACAGGCTAACCAGGTTGGAAACAGTCCCTGTCCTAGATGGGGCTCACAGTCTCAATCCCCATTTTGCAGATGAGATACCTGAGGCCCAGAGGAGTGAAGGTCATACAGCCCACAAGTGAAGGAGCTGGGATTAGAACCCATGACTTTCTAACTCCCAGGCCCGGGTTCTAGCCACGAGGCTATGCTGCTTCTCAGCATACGCCTTGTGCCCACTCCCTTTGTGCCCCTGATGGGCACAGAGGTGGCTGTGAGTTTGAGCTGTGGGCACTTCTGCGGCTGATGACAAAACCATTTGGAGAGAGCAGATCTGATCAGGCCTTCCTGGGGCCTGGAAAATCCATCCAGTGTCCACCAGATCCCGCCAAGCAGGACGTGGATGAGCCATGTTGAATATCAGAACAATAGGACTCCTGACCGCCACCAATATCATCATCGTCATTGCCATCACCAGCACTTACTGGGCACCTACTGCAGGCTACCCATCCCCTCGCCCCCTCCTACCTCACCTCCCTTCTCTCCTTCTCCAGCCCAGCCCACACCCTCCGCTCCTCTGCCGCCGCTAACCTCCTCACTGGGCCTCGTTCTTGCCCGTCAATCAATCAATCAATCGTATTTATTGAGCACTTACTGTGTGCAGAGCACTGTACTAAGCGCTTACAGGGGGTCCCGCCGTCGACCCCCGGCCCACGTCCTCCCCCTGGCCCGGAATGCCATCCCTTCACACATCTGCCAGCGCTTAGTACAGTGCTCTGCACATAGTAAGTGCTCAGTAAATACGATTGATGATGATGATGATGATCTGCCAAGCTAGCTCTCTTCCTCCCTTCAAAGCCCTACTGAGAGCTCACCTCCTCCAGGAGGCCTTCCCAGACTGAGCCCCCTTTTTCCTCTCCTCCTCCCCATCCCCCTGCCCTACCTCCTTCCCCTCCCCACAGCACTTGTATATATTTGTACAGATTTATTACTCTATTTATTTTACTTGTAAATATTTACTACTCTATTTTATTAATGATGTGCATACAGCTATAATTCTATTTATTCTGACACCTGTCCTTATGCTTTGTTTTGTTGTCTGTCTACCCCTTCTAAACTGCAAGCCTGTTGTTGGGTAGGGACTGTCGCTACATGTTGCCGACTGGTACTTCCCAAGCACTTAGTACAGTGCTCTGCACTCAGTAAGCGCTCAATAAATACAATTGAAGGAATGAATGAATGCTGGACACCTGCTGTGGGCACGGGCACCCCCGGGAGCAGAGTGCCATGCTGGGTGGCTCCCAAGTGCTCTGAGACCATGCAGTCTAGGGAAGAGACAATGAAACTGGGAGAAGCCACAGGTTCTAGTCCTGGCTGTGGCCACTGGCCTGCTGGGTGACCCTGACCAAGTCGCTTCACCTCTCTGGGCCTCAGTTTCCTCCTCTGCAAAATGGGGATAAGACCCTTCTTAGACTGTGAGCCCCCTGTTTAAAAGGCACTGGGTCCAATCTGATGTACTTGTATTTATTTACTACAGTGCCTGGCACATAGTAAGTGCTTAACAAATACCAGATATGTTTTGTTTTGTTGTCTGTCTCCCCCTTTCTAGACTGTGAGCCCGCTGTTGGGTAGGGACTGTCTCTATATGTTGCCAACTTGTACTTCCCAAGCACTTAGTACAGTGCTCTGCACACAGTAAGCGCTCAATAAATACGATTGAATGAACTAATGAATTAATAATAATAATAATAATGATAATATTTGTTAAGCGCTTACTATGTGCCAACCACTGTTCTAAGCCCTGGGGTAGATACAAGGTAATCAGGTTGTCCCGACGTGGGGCTCAGAGTCTTAATCCCCATTTAACAGATGAGGTAACTGAGGCACAGAGAAGTTAAGTGACTTGCCCAAAGTCACACAGCTGACAAGCGGCGGAGCCGGGATTTGAACCCGTGACCTTTGACTCCTAAGCTTCTGCTCTCTCCACTAAACCACACTGCTTCTCAGGTGCTTCGTTACTATTATTATTAGTTCAGCGCTTAGAGCAGTGCTTGGCACAGAGTAAAGGCCTAATAAATGCTACCATTATAAGTATGGAAAAGGAGCTACACCAACGCAAAGCTCTCTCTCATTTCCCAGAGTCGAAGATAATAAGCCGCCTTGGGGGTCATTGACCATCGATGAGTAGTTCTTGGAAGGACGGAAACTGTGGGACTTCCCGTCCTTAAGTGAGGGGAAAGTCTAGGATGGGGCCCGCTTTTCCCACAAGCGGTGCCAAGATTGCGACGGGCGGCGGGAAAGAGGTTCCCGACTGCCACGGCCCGTGTGACTCGGTGGCCCCTGGGGTGAGGGACACACTGGCCACAGAGCTGGGAGTCCAGAAGGTCACCCCAGGTGGGGCGACTGTCCTCTCCTGTCCCCAGTACCGGCTGGGGTCCCCAACGTCCTAGTGGGACGAGAGCCGTGGGCCCAATTCCCCGCTGCTGCGGCGACTGTCGACGGGCTGGGAAGGCTCTCTTTGGCTGAGAAGCCGGATGTCCCATTCAACCTAGGGACCATCTCTATATATTGCCAACTTGTACTTCCCAGGCGCTTAGTATAGTGCTCCGCACACAGTAAGTGCTCAATAAATAGATTGAATCAATCAAACAGCTTCTCTGAGCCTCAGTGACCTCATCTGTAGAATGGGGATTAAGACTGTGAGCCTCACGTGGGGCAGCCTGGTCGCCTTGTATCCCCCCAGCGCTTGGAGCAGTGCTTTGCACATGGTAAGCGCTTAACAAATGCCATCATTATTATTATTATTATTAAATGTAAGGGAGAAGCTATGGGTAATCATAATCCCCATCCCCCCCACCTTACCTCCTTCCCCTCCCCACAGCACCTGTATATATGTATATATCTTTGTACGTATTTATTACCCTATTTATTTTATTTGTACATATTTATTCTATTTATTTTATTTTGTTAATATGTTTCTAGACTGTGAGCCCACTGTTGGGTCGGGACCGTCTCTATGTGTTGCCAACTTGTACTTCCCAAGCGCTTAGTACAGTGCTCTGCACTCAGTAAGTGCTCAGTAAATACGATTGAATGAATGTTTTGTTGTCTGTCTCCCCCTTCTAGACTGTTAGCCCGCTGTTGGGTAGGGACCGTCTCTAGATGTTGCCAACTTGTACTTCCCAAGCGCTTAATACAGTGCTCTGCACACAGTA
Source organism: Tachyglossus aculeatus (assembly GCF_015852505.1). Taxonomy (NCBI): domain Eukaryota; kingdom Metazoa; phylum Chordata; class Mammalia; order Monotremata; family Tachyglossidae; genus Tachyglossus; species Tachyglossus aculeatus. The sequence goes on from NC_052079.1 coordinate 752,017, forward strand.
AGCGCTCAATAAATACGATTGAATGAATGAACACCCGGGACCCCGAAGGCCCCCAGACTATCATCATCAATCGTATTTATTGAGCGCTTACTGTGTGCAGAGCACTGTACTAAGCGCTTGGGAAGTACAAATTGGCAACATATAGAGACTGTCCCTACCCAACAGTGGGCTCACAGTCTAAAAGGGGGAGACGGACAACAAAACCAAACATACTAACAAAATAAAATGAATAGAATAGATATGTACAAGTAAAATAAATAGAGTAATAAATATCTACTAACATATATACATATATACAGGTGCTGTGGGGAAGGGAAGGAGGTAAGATGGGGGGGATGGAGAGGGGGACGAGGGGGAGACTATGTGACTCACGGGAGCCCGAACCCAACGGACGGAGGCCGGGAGCTCACGGGCTCGGCCGGAGACGGGCCCGGGCCGCTGCTGGGCTCCACGGGTCCTCGGCCGGGGAGCAGAGGCCAGCGGGCCCCTGCCCAAGGCCCTCACTGGTGCCCGTCTCGTGTGTCTCTCCCCAGGCTGCGGGACTCTGTCTCCCAAGACGGCAGGCGGCCAGATCTTCTGCGTCTTCTTCGCCCTGTTTGGGATCCCCCTGAATATCATCGTCCTCCACCGGGTGGGAAAGGCCCTGTCGTCGCTGTGTGAGAGGCTCAGGAAATGCCTGTACAGGAAAGGGATGAGAGAGGTAGCGCTTCCCTGCCCATGCCCGGACCGACCTGGGCCCTCTGGGATCCTAATCCACCATTCTTCCTCTGGACCCACGTCCCTGCCGGGACCCCCCTCCAGCAGGCTTTGCAGGCACCTGCCCCCCTCCAGACGGTCGCTACCGCATTTCTACCGTGGGGCACGAAGCTTGTGCCTGGGACGGCAACCAATCACACGGATCAGTAAGACTGGGCTGGGAGCGATCGGGAACCAGAGTTGGGCCTCCTCATAGAAAGTGGGCACTGGCGGGTGCCCTGTCCGGCATGGGGCCGGCAGAGGGGCCGATAACTAACCGATGTCTATGCCGCGCTGACCAGCCGGCCCAGATGCAATCCAGCTCTGAGTCGTGGCCTCAAATTGCTCCATCGGGGCAGACAGACTTAGAAGAGGAAGGTGAGACCAAAGACAGCTCACCTTGACCCCTGCCTTCCATACTGACCCTGAGTCTCAAAGACCTCCTTTTCCCTGTTAGACAAACTAAAAGCGACCGCAAACACAATTCGCTGGTACAGAATGGAAAATTTATAATCCACAGTTGCTCATCAGGACCTTGGGATCCAGGGATAAACTCTGACTCCAGTCACTGCCTCCACACGACAGCCAAGTTTAGGGAAGCAGCTAATGGATGGAGCACGGGCCTGGGAATCAGAAGGACCTGGGTTCTAGTCCCACCTCTGCCATTTGTCAGCTGTGTGACTTTGGGCAAGTCACTTCACTTCTCGGTGCCTCAGTTCCTCATCTGTAAAATGGGGATTAAGAGCGTGAGCACCTTGTGGAACAAGAAATGTGTCCTACCCAATTAACTTGTATTTCGCCCAGGGCTTGGCACATAGTAAGTGCTTAACAAATACCGAGATTATTATTATTATTATTATGTTCGGTTGTTTGAGGCAGTTTGCTCTTCGTGACACTTCCAGTAGCGGCAGCAAGAGCGGAGTAGCAGTAACGGTATTCACTAAAGGCAGGGCACTGTACTGAGCATTTGGGGAAGCCCAACAGAAGCAGAAGAGGCTTCCACTCAAATGGGGCAAATAGACGTTGCAGTATTCACAAGCAGGAACCACATCCAAGGAAATTCAGTATCCGATCGAATACGTAGACAGATTCACAGGACGAGAGTGGGCAAGGACCTGTCATAAGATTTGGGCTGCAGATGATGAGTCAGGGAAGGTCTGCTGGAGGAGGAGGGCTCTGAAGGTGGGTTGGGGAAATGCGGGGTGGTGGGCTCTGGGACGCCGTGAGAAAAGGATGGGAGGCGCTCCTCCTAATTTGTACCTCTTTCTGTTTTGCTCAGAAAAGGATTAAGTTTCTGACGCTCCAGTTCTTCCTGGTGACGGGCGTCCTCGTGTTCCTGGGGTTTCCGGCCCTTGTCTTCCACTCGGTCGAGGGCTGGACGTACAATGAAGGGATCTACTATGCCTTCATCACTCTGAGCACCATCGGTTTTGGGGATTACGTCGTAGGTAAGTCCCCGATCCCCCCCCTCAGGAAGCGAGCCTGCTTCGAGAGGAAATCGGAGACAAGGCGGTAGGGCTGGAGCTGGGATGGAGGCAGGGGCAGGAGCCTGGCTATTAGCCGGGTTTGCTCCCTGGCAGCTGGGACGGGGGCAAGGAAGAGGGGGGAACGTTTCTAGGAAGTTTTAGGCTGGAAACAGCCAGTTTCTGTGTGCCCACATTCGAACCAGGTCACCTGGCATCCTGGGAAAGGTGGCAAATGCCAGGGAGGGCTTGCTGCATATCTGGTGAGGAAGGCTGCAGAGGAAGATGTCCCCCTTCTAGACTGTGAGCCCGCTGTTGGGTAGGGACTGTCTCTATATGTTGCCGACTTGGACTTCCCAAGTGCTTAGTACAGTGCTCTGCACACAGGAAGCGCTCAATAAATACGATTGATTGATTGAGGGGCTTCCAGGTTTGCCTAGTTCTCCAGTGGCCACCTAGGCCCACCTCTCCACCCCCTCCGGCCACAGCACCGCCGATCGTGGTGAAGGAGCACCAATGGCACTCAGTGGGTGCCCACCGAGAACAAGGCGCTGGTCTGAGCCCTTGGCTGGGGGCAGCAGCAGCAGCCAGACACATTCTCCCTACCCTCAAGGAACTTCCCTACCCTCAGGGAATTTACGCTTTAGTAGTCAGCCCGTCACTGGCAAAGGCAGGAGAAGCCAAAGCCCCTTGGACGATGGGCCGCTGGGAACCAATTCTCAGAGCTTGGGGTGGCCATTGAGACCTCCAGGACGAGACCTCCGCCACAGTCCCAGCTCCTCCAGGGGTGGCCTGGAGCAATAGGGTGTGAGAAATAATATGCCCAGAAGTGTGGCAGTGGTGCCAGGGCACGGGAAAGTGTGAGTGTGCAAGTGTGGCAGCGATGCACGTGCCCAAGGGGACATAGACTGGGGATGAGGTCTGAGGGGAAGGACTCCACCGAGGCAGGGTTCAGTCCCTGCTCACTCGGCCGGTGGCCTCTCTCGGCTTTCAGGCGCGCAGCCCGGCCGGACGTACTGCTCCTACTACAGGGCCTTGGTGGCCATCTGGATCCTGTTTGGGCTGGCCTGGATCGCCCTCCTCTTCAACCTGCTCACCACGTTTCTGGAGGACACAGAGCGGAAGATCGCGGAGGACCTCAACAGAATGGCATCCGAGCGGGAGCATGGGAGGAGTATGATCCGCTGCCAGCTCTCCAGGCCGGATCTCAAAGAGGAGAAGGAAGAGGAGCTCATCCTGGGCCCCTGAGGAGATCTTTGAGCTGGATTTTGTGCACCACGGGCCAACCGGAGAAGGGCAAGGGAACAACTCTGCCCTCAGAGGGCCGGGCTCTACCATCTGGGCCCGGGGCTGCTGTCAACACACGTCCAGGGTTGCAAGTTTTCAAATTTCTAACCACGTGGTCGGTCCCGGCCCTGTCAGTGGGGCACCTTGAGGTAGCTAACTCCCTCACTTCTCAGCTAGCCCCGAGCTTGCTATGGCTGGGGGTGGGGGCGAGGGGGGGGGGGGGGGGTCCCCAAACTTGTGAATTCTAGTTGCTCGTGTTTGAAGAGCAATAACTACGAAAAGGAGCTCCCCAAAACCCAAGATCCACAGCTCAATCCCTTTCCTCAAACTCTTCTCTTTGGAGCTGACCCCCTGAGACTCCAAACCCAGAGCCAAGCAGACTCTTCCTCTACTGCTTCCTCCCGAAAGACGCTGGAGACACAAAATAAACTCCTGGTGCCTGGGCTAGCTGTTGTTCCCCCTCGGATATCAGCCATTCTGGAAAGGACTCTCTCTGTGGCGAACGGCAGCTTCCCTTCGTTGGTGCCTGAGAATTGGACCGGACCTCGTTCTGAGGGTCCACCCAATTGCAAGTTAGCTAGCTGTTTGTTCATCCTGACCGCGGGAGAGGCCGGGGCCAGACTCCCTCCGAAGTCACTGCCAGGAAATTCCAATGTCAGCGAGGAGGGGGTGGGAAGGAGGGTGGAAGCGGAGGGGGGGCCCTTCCCTGCACTTAGTACAGTGCTCTGCATAATGTAAACTCCTAATAAATCTCATTATTACTACTCTTACTACTACTGATCAATCACTGGCAATTTCTGAGTGCTTACTGTGGGCAGAGCATTGCACTAAGCGCTTGGGAGAGTAGTAGTAATAATATTCATTCAATCGTATTTATTTAGCGCTTACTGTGTGCAGAGCACTGTACTAAGCACTTCATCATCATCATCATCAATCGTATTTATTGAGCACTTACTGTGTGCAGAGCACTGTACTAAGCGCTTGGGAAGTACAAATTGGCAACATAGAGAGACAGTCCCTGCCCAACAGTGGGCTCACAGTCTAAAAGGGGGAGACAGAGGACAAAACCAAACATACTAACACAATAAAATAAATAGAATAGATATGTACAAGTAAAATAAATAAATAAATAGAGTAATAAATATGTACAAACATATATACATATATACAGGTGCTGTGGGGAAGGGAAGGAGGTAAGATGGGGAGGATGGAGAGGGGGACGAGGGGGAGAGGAGGGAAGGGGCTCAGTCTGGGAAGCACTTGATAATGATAATAATAATAACAGTACTTGTGCTTGTGAAGTGCTGTGTGCCAAGCAATGTACCAAGCACTGGAGTAGATTCAAGATCGTCAAGCCCCACATGGGGTGCACAGTCTGAGGAGGAGGGAGAACAGGGATTGAATCCACATTTTGCAGATGAGGAAACTGAGGCACAGAGAGGTTAGGTGATTCACCCAAGGTCAACAAGCCGGTAAGTGGCAGAGCCAAGATTAGAACTCACGTTCTCTGACTCCCAGACGGGTGGTCTTTCCACTAGGTCATAGTGCTTCTCAATACAAAGCAGTGCAATGCAATAGAATTGGTAGAAACATTCCCCGCCCACAAGGAGCTTACAGTCTCTGGGAGTCAGAGGACCTGGGTTCTACTCCCAGCTCCGCCACTTGTCTGCTGTGTGACCTTGGGTTAATCACTTCTCTTCTCTCCGCCTCAGTTCCCTCACCTTTAAAATGGGGATTAAAACTGTGAGCCCCACGTGGGCCATGGACTGTGACCAACCTAATTAGCTTTCATTCATTCAATAAATCGTATTTATAAAGCGCTTACTGTGTGGAGAGCACTGTACTAAGCGCTTGGGAAAGCGCAATACAACAATAAACAGTGACATTCCCTGCCCACAACGAGCTTGATTCTACCCCAGTGCTTAGTACCGTGCCTGGTACGTAGTAAGTGCTTAACAAATACCATGAAACAAAAAAACTGACCAAACTGCCGCCAACACCAACGGTCAACGAGGCTGGTGGGGCCTGGGGGAGGGCCCTGTCTGTACCTCCCAAGCGGGGCCAGAGGCTCCCCAGGCCTGGCCCAGCCCGGATCCTCGGGCCCACAACATCTGGATCTCTTCTCACATTTTCCAAGATCCAAAGGGACGGCCACCTCTGACCTCTCCCGTTCCCACTCCAGGCCAGCCCCTCGGCCGCACGGGTCAGTCCCGTGCCCCGGCCTCCCTCTCCCGTCATCGAGTGGGCCGTGAGAAGGAGAGAAAGCCAGCTGGCCCGGGGACTGGACAGATATCCCCTGGGTGTCTGACCGCATGACTGCCTCACGGATGATTCTGGATCGGAGAACTCCGGCCTCTTCGTGGGGTGGGTGGGCCCAGCGGGATCCATCGATCAATCAATCCATGGTATTTACTGAGTGCTTACTCTGTGCACAGCCCTGTACTAAGTGCTTGGGAGAGGACCGTGCAACAGAATTAGCGGACACGTTCCCTGCCCGTAACAAGCTTACGGTCTAAAGGGCTTCAAGAATGGGGGACTATCGGGGAGGGTCTCTGGGCCACCGCCTGCCAGGCTGTGGTTCTGAGGTCCAGCGTCAGCCCTGGGCTGTGGTCCCCGCAGCCATCAAAGGGTCCGGCCCTGACAAAACCTGTGCAGCCCCTTCTCCAAGGGCTGAACCACCCCCGCCTGCCACCTTGCTCTCTGCCCCTGCTGTGTGACCTTGGGTTAATCACTTCACTTCTCTCTGCCTCAGTTCCCTCACCTTTAAAATGGGGATTAAAACTGTGAGCCCCACGTGGGCCATGGACTGTGACCAACCTAATTAGCTCTCATTCATTCAATAAATCGTATTTATAAAGCGCTTACTGTGTGAAGAGCACTGTACTAAGTGCTTGGGAAAGCACTTAGTGCCCATCACGTAGGGACGGCAGAGCACGAGTGATGCCATGCAAGCCCCAGTGCTGGTAAAGCAATCCCTCTGCCTCCGTCCCGAGACTCGCCCGTCACCCCTGTGGCAGGCGACTGCCCCGGCTCAGCTCCCCAGCAGAAATCATCTCTGAGCAAATGGCACAACGTGAACCCCGGGGCCTCCAGATGTCAATATAAATTCAATCAATCAATCAATCAATCAATCGTATTTATTGAGCGCTTACTATGTGCAGAGCACTGTACTAAGCGCTTGGAAAGTACAAATTGGCAACATATAGAGACAGTCCCTACCCAACAGTGGGCTCCATCAGCTGCGGCGGCATGTGGCTTTTAGTAGCCTTTCCTGGGGCGTATTTTGGGACAGATTTGGGATTGAGAAGGGAGTGTCTCGGCCCCTCACTGGCCTAGGCAGCATGACCTTGTGGATCGATCATGGGCCTGAGAGTGAGAAGGACCTGGGTTCTAATTCCGGCTCCGCCCCTTGTCTGGTGTGTGATCTTGGGCAAGTCACTTAACTTCTCCATGCCTCAGTGACCTCATCTGGAAAACGGGGATTAAAACTGTGAGCTCCACGTTGGACAGGGACTGTGTCCGACTTGATTAGCTTGTATCTACCCCAGCTCTTAGAACAGCGCTTGACGCAGTGCTTAACAAATACCATCATTATTATTATTATGACCCTCAGCCTGTTAGTCTGGTGGCATGGTAGGCCACCTCCTCTACTAGACTGTCTGTTCTGGCCGCTCCAGGGCAGGGGTTGTGACTTCTAATCCACTGTACTCACCTGAACGCTCAGTACAGTGGTCCGCACACAGGAGTTACTGCATCAATTACCAATCAACCAATACTATGTATTGTGTGCGTACTGTGTGCAGAATACCGTACCAAGTGCTTGGGAGAGTACACTACAACAGAGTTGGGTGACAAGTTCTCTGCCCATAGTGAGCTTACAGTCTAGAGGGGGAGACAGACATTAATGTAAATAAATAAATTATGGATATTTATAAGGAAGCTGTGGGACTGTGGCTAGGGGTGAATACCAAGTGCCCAAAGGAAACAGATTCAAATGCATAAATAATGCAGAAGAGAGAGGGAAGTCTACTTATTTATATTGATGCTGTTAATGCCTGTTTACTTGTTTTGATGTCTGTCTCCCCCTTTCTAGACTGTACACCCGATGTGGGCAGGGATTTCTCTATTGCTGAATTGTACTTTCCAAGCGCTTAGTACAGTGCTCTGCACACAGTAAGCGCTCAATAAACATGATTGAATGAACAAATGAATGAATGAAAGAAGTCCGGCAACCAGGGCTTAATTGGGAAAGGCCTTTTAGAGAGCTGTGATTTTAATAATAATGATAATAATAATGGTATTTATTAAGTGCTTATTATGTGCAAAGTGTGCAGGCTGGGCTGTAGTAGGAGATCACAGTAAGCACTCAGTAAATATGACTGACTGAGCAGGAGACAGGCAGATATAGATCACATATGAAAAATGCAACAAGAGGAGAAACATGGCTAGAACTGCTAATAGTTAAAAGAGTCCAAACAGTGAATGAATGAGTGGATGGAATGAATGACTATATGAACTAATATCCAGGGGAGAGCTAAGGGAGGCTGTGGCTCACATGGCCAGGGAGCTGGGATCATTGAGGGAAGGCCTCCTGGAGGAAGAGAGGATTTCAGATGGCTGAGAAGATGGAGAGTGCTGGTCTGGTGGGTTTGGGGGTGGGTGTTGGGAGTGAATCAGGGAAGGCCTCCTGGAAGAGATGGGGCTTCAAGAGGCTGGGTGAAAGGAGGGAACCAATTGCAGTGGAGGGATTTGGGGGAGAGGCATTCCAGGCCAGGGGAATACTGTGAGTTAAGGGTAGCTTGCTCCCTGGAATAATAATGAATAATTGGTCATGGTATTTTGTTAAGCGCTTACTATGTGCCAGGCACTGTACTAAGCGCTGGGGTGGATACAAGCAAATCGGGCTGGACACAGTCCCTGCCCACGTGGGGCTCACGGTCTCAATCCCCATTTTACAAACGAGGTATCAGAGGCACGGAGAAGTGAAGTGACTTGCCCAAGGTCACACAGCAGACAAGTGGAGGAGCCGGAATTAGAACCCACGACCTTCCGACTCTCATGCCTGTGCTCTATCCAAGGAAACCAGGTCCCTGCCACGTCTGGCCCGGCTGCGCGGCCTGGCAACCGGTAGTGACTGGTCAGCTGCCTGGGATGAGTCCAGTCTGCCTCAGGGCCGGGCAGAGAGAGGGAGCAAGCAAGTCCCATCGTCTTGGGGCGAGCTCCACTCCTTCCCCTCAACCCACCCTGCCAAGGGTGTTGAGGGCTGGGGCCCACTGCGGGAAGGGGCAGCCCCCCACCCAGTCCCCTGCCCCAGACAGAGAGAGAAAAAGAGAGAGAGAGAGAGAAACACATGGTCCCCACCTCTCGTTTCCTCTCTCTTTCTCTCTCTCGCTCTCTTTCTCCTGTTCCATTAGCTGTTTCCCCAGCTGACACTTTTGGGGGCCTCCCGGCCCCCGGATCCAGGCGGCTGGATAAACACTGGCAGGGCTGCGTGGGTGACCACCACAGCACCCAGCTGCAACGACGGGGATGCGGAGCCGAGAGGAAGTGGAGAGAGGGCACGTTCGATCCGTTACGGCAGGCGGCGGGACAGTGTGCGGCTGGAGGATTTGGAAGGGGAGGGAGGACGAGAGGAAAGAAAGACAAAGGGAGAGAGGGAGAGGTGGCCCGCGCTTGCCAGATTTTTATCTGCAGTTCCAAGCAGCACCCCGTGTTCTAAAAGGGATGAATGAGTGTCCAAGGCTCTGAGCAAGTGGGAGAGGACAAAAGAATTAGTTCAGTGCCTGGCACAGAGTAAGCACTTAACAAACACCGTAATTATTATTATTACTAAGAATGAAAATAAGACACGGCATGTGATGGGCGGGAAGATATTATGTACGGGCAGTGAACTCCCGGAGGGCACCTCTACTCTACTCTCCCAAGTACTTAGCACAGTGCTCTCCCTTCAACAAGCATTCAGTAAGACCACTGATTAAGTGATTTGTGTGGAGAGATGAAATCACTGAAAAAAAACCCAAAAAACAATGATCCATTTGCAACAAATAAATCCAGTCACCTATTAAACAGAAGCAATCATTAACAACCAAAGGCAAACTCCAATCCACAGATGGGGGGGGCTTTTTCACACTTAAGGAAACGGAGGTTCAGAGAGGTCAAGGGGCATAATAATAATAATAATAATTGTGGTATTTGTTAAGTGCTTATTATGTGCCAAGCACTGTTCTAAGCACTGGGGTAGATACAAGGTAATCGGGTTGGACACAGTCCCTATCCCACATAGGGCTCACAGTCTTAATCCCCATTTTATAGATGAGGGAACTGAGGCACAGAGAATTTAAGTGGCTTGCCTAAGGTCACACGACAGACAAGTGGTGGATCTGGGATTGGAACCCATGACCTTCCGACTCAATCAATCAATCAATCAATCAATCGTATTTATTGAGCACTTACTGTGTGCAGAGCACTGTACTAAGCGCCTGGGAAGTACAAGTTGGCAACATATAGAGACGGTCCCTACCCAACAGTGGGCTCACAGTCTAGAAGAGCAGGCCTGTGCTCTATCCACGAGGCCATGCTGCTAAGTGCTTGGGAAAGTAAAACAGTTATAACGGACAGATTCCCTGCCCACAGGGAACTTACAGTCCAGATGGGAAGGCAGGCATTAATAGAAATAAATAAATTACGGATATGGACATAACTGCTGTGGGGCTGGGAGGGGGGATGAATAAAGACGGTGTCGCAGAAGGGAGTGGGAGAAGAGGAAAGGAGGGCTTAGTCAGCCTCTTAGAGAAGATGTGCCTTCAATATGGCTTTAAACGGGTTAGGGGGAGATGGAATCTGGCCCCTGGAGCCGACTCCTCAGCCACCGCCGGCCCCTCACGGTAGGATCGATCAGCCTCCAGCATGCCGCCCGCCCGGGCCCGGGGTCATCCACACGCCCGCCCGTCCACCCCTTCCCGCCAGGCCCTGCTGCACGCGTCTCCCCGTGTGAATGCGGCCCTTGTTCGGGGCCGGCCGAGGCGGCGGGGCCGCTTTACGGGGACGCGACGTCGAAGGGGATTTGCTGGGAAAGCCTGCCTTGTGGCTCGGGGTTGGTGGGGACAAAAGGGGCTCACATTCCCCAACTCGCCGCCCCCTCCTCCCCGAGTGCCGAGGTCCCAGGTGGAATAAAATGTCCTGCAAGCAGAAGGGGGAAAAGGAGGAGAAGGAGGAGGAAGAGGAGGAAGAGGAGGGCGAGGAGGAGCCCGCTTTGAAATTCTAGTTTTTAAAGCTCGCTTCTCAGAGCACACAAAATGGGCTTTGTGTCTGTGGGCCGGGCTTTATGGACTGGAGGCATAAGCGCCACATTGAGTGTTTACGAGGGGCCGGTTGGCCCCCGGAAACCTGCCGAATGTAATGGAAAGTCTGTTGGGGGGCTTTCCCTCAGCCTCAGGGACCCAGGTGGTTACCTCTCCCTGACCGGGGAGGGGAGAGGGAGGAGGAGGAGGAGGAGGGAGGAAGAGCTGCCAAGACATAACGGGCAGACTACAGCGAGCCAACCGCTCTTAATCTGAGAAAATCAACTGGAGACACACCACCGTCTGTGTGTGCGTGCATGAGTGCTCGTGCATATGTATCACGCATATGTAGGTGTGCACATATGTGGGTGTGGTATACATGTGGGGACAAATGTGGATACGATTATGGATGATGTGAGCCCCACCACCACCACCTCTCCCTGACCTCAGTGACCCCTCTTTCCCTCTCCCCTCTCCTTTTCCAGTTCCCCTTCTTTCTTTTTCTCCCCTTCTCTCTCTCTTTCTCTCTCTTCCTGTCCAATGGTCAGAGGCCCGGCCTCCAGTGGCCACACCGTCATGGTCAAGTCCCCTAGAGCCCACTGGGAGACCTCCCCTGAACACCGCTACGCTATCTCCGCTTCAGTCCTGCAGGCTAAATTCCCACGACGCCAACCGGAGCCTTTCCTAATAATAATAACTTCCTGGGCTTCACCAAACGTTCTGTGGCTTTAAGTTACTTGCCAAAGGACTAACGGCAGCGACAGATAGTACTTCCAGCCGAGATAAACACAGACAAGGAGTTTCTTTCACCAACCCCATCATCGTCACGGACCACACCACAAGCCGTTATCGCATTCCTACTGGGGACTGTTACCGCGAAGTGCTACAGAGCCAACTGGAGACCCGGCCCCTGCCCTCCAGAAGCTGATCATCAGTCTGGCACAGATGGACTGGCCCGAGACATCCCCAACACGAAATTCAGTAAAGGAACGGCATAGTCTGTGAACAGGGCGATGAACATTTTGGGGTGTGGGGAGAGAAGAATGAAAGCGAATGTTGGGAGCCAGCGGGGAGGGAGTGGTCTGTGGAAGCTGGCACTTCCCAGCCTGGGCTGGAGGGACAAGGGGCTACAGACCCGCATTGAGTTGGAGAGGAGCAACAAACTGTCACTGTTCTTGGGGCCTGCCCCAGCAGACCCCCATTCTCTCAAAGCTCCCATCAGTCAATCCATCCATCCATCCAACCACCCATCCATCCTACATCCACCCACCCATAATAATAATGATGGTATTTGTTAAGCGCTTACTATTTGCCAGGCACTGAACTAAGCGCCGGGGTGAAGAGAAGCGAATGGAGTCGGACACAGTCCCTGTCCCATGTGGGGCTCACAGTCTCAATCCCCATTTTACGGAGGAGGTAACTGAGGAGCAGAGAATAATAACAATAATAATGATGGTATATGTTAAGTGCTTACTATGTGCCAAGTACTGTGCTAAGCTCTGGGAAGCAGCGTGGCTCAGTGGAAAGAGCACAGGCTTTGGAGTCAGAGATCATGGGTTCAAATCCCAGCTCCACCACTTGTCAGCTGTGTGACTTTGGGCAAGTCACAACTTCTCTGGGTCTCAGTTACCTCATCTGTAAAATGGGGATTAAATGGGACAACCTGATCACCTTGTAACCTCCCCAGTGCTTAGAACAGTGCTTCACACATAGTAAGCGCTTAATAAATGCCATCATTCTTATTATTATTATACAAGGTAATCAGGTTGTCCCACGGGGGGCTCACAGTCTTAATCCCCATTTTACAGATGAGGTAACTGAGGTACAGAGAAGTGAATTGTTGTGCCCAAAGTCACACAGCTGACAGCTGGCAGAGCTGGGATTAGAACCCATGACCTCTGACTCCCAAGCCCGTGCTCTTTCCACTATGCCACGCTGCTTCTCAAGCGAAGTGACTTGCCCAAGGTCACACAGCAGATGTGGTGGAGCTAGGATTAGAACCTATGACCTTTGAACTCCCAGGCCCTTGCTCAATCCACTGTGCTCCGCTCTCCACTTTGGGGAGAGTACTGTTCTTGGGGCCTACCGGAGCATCCCAGTATCCCTCGAGGCTGTCAATCAATCCATCCACTCCTCCCTCCCTCCGTCCACCTAGAGTCCTGGCAGAGCTCAGAGTATTTATTCTTCTAGCTGCCATCCTCTATTTGGGGAAACAGAGTTCTCTGTTGATATTTCTACCCACCCCGAGGGCTATTGAATCCGATCTCTTCCGTGCAGGCTTTCCAAACCCTCCATAATGGGTGCTTGCTCTCTCACTCTTTCTCTCTGTTTCTGTGGCTCTCTCTCGCTCTCTCCCCTCGTACACATTTCTAAGCCTGCAGAAGCCGGCGGCTGCCTCTTCCCCCTGTTCCGTAATGAATGGGTTTCTTTTCTTGTTGGGATTGGGCTTGGGCCAGAAACCAAGGCGAGTCCCGGGGGAGGAGTTCCACCCATCAGCTAGGAGCTACTCCGGCTGACTCTGTGCCGGGGGAGTGAACGGAAGGGATCCGGTTTCCCAAATTATCCAGTCTAGAACGCCAACCCCCAGATCTTCCCTCCCTCGGGTCCTCGGTGCGCACCTGGATCGAACCCGCACCTTCGCTCGGAACCCGCCGCCGACACGGGCAGCGCTGCCTGTGGAAAACCCTGGGTTCCAGTCCCGGCTTGGCCGCGGCCCAGCTGTGTGACCTTGGACCAGTCGTTCACCTTCTCTGGGCCTCAGATTCCTCACCTGTGAACTGGGGATCAGATCCCCACTCTCATTCATTCAATCATATTTATTGAGCGCTTACTGTGTGCACAGCACTGTACTAAGCACTTGGGAAGTACAATTTTGCAACATATAGAGACAGTCCCTACCCAACAGCGGACTCTCTCTCAGCTTGAGTGGGACAGGGACAGTGTCTGACCTGGTCATCCCTTAACTACCCCAGTGTTCAGCGCAGCGCTCGACACAAAGAAAGTGTTTAATCAACTACAGACAAGCAGTGTGGCTCGGTGGAAAGAGCCCGGGCTTTGGAGTAAGAGGTCATGGGTTCGAACCCCGGCTCCGCCACTTGTCAGCTGTGTGACTCTGGGCAAGTCACTTCACTTCTCTGGGCCTCAGTTACCTCATCTGTAAAATGGGATTAAAACTGTGAGCCCCCCCCCCCCCCCCCGTGGGACAACCTGATCACCTTGTAACCTCCCCAGCGCTTAGAACAGTGCTTTGCACATAGTAAGCGCTTAATAAATGCCATCATTATTATTATTATTATTATTATCAGCCCTCAGCATAGCAATAGGCATATGGGAAGACGACGATGAAGAAACTGTGTGGACACAATAGGGCAATGGCTGTCGGTGAATGAAGGACATGGGAGACTTCCAGGCCTGGAGCGGGAGCAATGCTGAAAGGCGGGAAACGCCCTGGGCCCTACCCCTCTGCCCGGGCAGGAGGTAGTACGCAAATGGGGCCAGGGAGCATGGCCAAGTCACTTCACTTCTTGGTGTCTCAGTCACCTCATCTGTAAAATGGGGATTGAGACTGGGAGTCACATGGGGGAAAGGGACTGTGTCCACCCTGATTTGCTTGTAATAATAATAATAATGATGGCATTTGTTAAGCACTTACTATGTGCAAAGCACTGTTCTTTGTATCCACCCCAGCACTTAGTACAGTGCTTGGCACATAGTAAGAGCTTAAGGGATACCATAATTATTATCATTAATTGTTAAGCTTTTATTATGTGCCTCCAAGCACTGCACTGAGCTCTGGCTACAAGCAAATTGGGTTGGACACAGTCCCTGTCTCACATGGAGCTCACAGTCTTAATCCCCATTTTACAGATGAGGTCAGTGCGGCACAGAGAAGCAAAGTGACTTGATCAAAGCCACACAGCAGACTTCCTTTCGCCATTTCCCAGCTACTACACTGACTCTCCATGAAATCTGAGCATGAGTCCCCAGAAGGAACCCTGATGCCATTGGTAAATGCCCTCCAAGGCACTATTTTATTTACGAGTGGCCATTCAGTAGGACAGGATGGGCACCTCCTCTGGGCAGAGCGCTGGACTTGGAGGGGAAGTGCAAGGAGCACAGGGATTTTTTTTTTGTCTGTCTTTCCTCTTCCCCCTACCCGCCCCCCTGTTAGAGTAGAAGCTCTTTGTGTGTAGGGATCACAGCCTTGCTGCATTTCCGCTCCCCCAAGTGTTTAGCACAGCACTTTGTACAGAACAGGCACTCAGTAAATATACCATTGACTGAAACTCCTAGGCTGTCTCCACCAGATTTAGTTATTGTGGCATACGTATGCCAGTTTGCCAAGGTTTTACTGTTCCAAGATGCGGAGCCTCTTTCACAGGGTGGGCCATCTTTCTAGCTCTGACATCAGTGTGTCCTCAGGGGTCTGAAACTGCAGACCCTGGTTTGAGCAGCAACTGATTGGGCTGGGCTGGGCTCCGGGAGGGTGGATGGGTGGGGGAGAGGAGGGGGAGGAAGGAGGGAAAGGAGGGAGGGAAAGGGAGGGAAGGGAAGGGAACAGAGGGACAGGAGGGAGAAGAAGGGAGGAAAGGAAAAGAAAGAGAAGGAGGGAAGAAGAGGAGGAAGAAATAGGAAGGAGGAAAAGGCAAAGAGGGAAAGGAGGAGGAGGGAAGGAGGGAGAGGAGGAGCATCATCATCATCATCATCAATCGTATTTATTGAGCACTTACTATGTGCAGAGCACTGTATTAAGTGCTTGGGAAGTACAAATTGGCAACATATAGAGACAGTCCCTACCCAACAGTGGGCTCACAGCCTAAAAGGGGGAGACAGAGAACAAAACCAAACATACTAACAAAATAAAATAAATAGAATAGATATGTACAAGTAAAATAAATAAATAAATAAATAAATAGAGTAATAAATATGTACAAACATATATACATATATACAGGTGCTGTGGGGAAGGGAAGGAGGTAAGATGGGGGGATGGAGTGGGGGGAGCAATTAGAAAGGGGAAGGTGGGGAGGGGAGAAGAGGTAGGAGGTTGCCAGCTGCAGGCCTTGTCCCAAGAGAAACTTGCCTGTTTACTTATTTTGATGTCTGTCTCCCCGCTTTGTAGACTGTAAGCCCAGTGTGGGCAGAGATTGTCTCTACTGCTGAATTTCCAAATGCTTAGCACAGTGCTCTACACACAGTAAGCGCTCAATAAATACGATTGAATGAATGAATGAATGAATGAATGAATGATCAAGGAACTGCCTCTGAGACTCAGTTCTTCCCTGGGGAAACAGAAACACCCAGACAGGCAGACAGACAGACACTCAGACCCACACGAAACGGAGGCATGCTCACCTGCAGGGAACCCCCACCCCCACCCCCCACCCACCCAGGGATAACCACATGAGCACACACACTGAGAAACACATCCCTGCAAATCCAGAAACCCCTCTTAGTGGGACCACCTACGGTCCTGAGGCCGCTCAGGGCCCCCTCCCGCGGGAGCGCTGACCAAGGGGTCGAGAGGGAGACTGAACCCTCTTCCTGGGGGGCTCCTCGGTCCTTCTTAGCCAAGTGCCTGTGGATGGGGGGAGGTCCGGACTGCCACGTCCATCCCCCGCCCCGGCCTGGCCCATCCTCTCTCGCGCCCTGGGCCTGACCTGACTCCCACGCTCGCTCTGTGGACGGGGTCTGTGCACAGGGTGGGTCTGTGCTGGGTGGGGCTGGGCAAGGAGTGCACACACACACACACACACACACACACACACACACACACACACACACACACACACACACACACACACACACACACGCACCCCAGCTCTTGAGCCGACCCCGATCCCCCAGATGGCGCCCCTGTTGTGTATCCGGCATGGAAACCGGATCGGAAACCCTCCCTGCCTCTCTCCCAACGTGCTAATTGAAGCCAGATTTTCCCTGCAGGCTTTCATCCCCGGGAAAGCCCCTGGTCCTTGGGAAGCGGGGAATGCAGACAAAGGGAGTAGCCTCCCCTGCTGTCCCCCAAACCCCCACCCTGCATCCCCTCAGCGGTCAGTGGGTCTGTCCGATGGCCGAGGATCGGAGGGAAGGGAGCAGAGCTTGGCATTCTTGCAGTGACTTTGGCCTTCTGATTCCTGAGCCGCTTGGACTGGCCCAGCAGCCTGACATCACATACTCCATTGCTGACATTTGCTGAGCGCTTTCTGTGAGCTGTGCAGAGCACTGTGCTGAGCGGTTAACCACTGCCACTGCACTGGGTGTCCGAGGGATAGGAAGTGGGCCCATAACTGCCAGATGATGACTCTCCCACTTTTCAAAGCCTTACTGAAGGCCCATCTCCTCCAAGAGGCTCAATAAATAAATAATAGAGCGCTCAATCAATACGATCGATGAAGAGGCCTTTTCCTGACTGAATCCTCTTTTCCTCTTCTCCCACGCCCTTCTGCATCACCCTGACTTGCTCCCTTTATTCATCCCCCTTCCCAGCCCCGTATCTGTAATTTATTTATTTATATTAATGTCTGTCTCCCCCTCGAGACTGTAAATTCACTGTGGGCAGGGAATGTGTCTGTTTATTGTTACATCGTACTCTCCCAAGTGCTCAATACAGTGCTCTGCAGATAGTAAGTGCTCAATAAATATGACTGATTGATTGATTCTCCAGCACCTGAATAAGCTCACCAATCTGGCCCTTGGGGAAGAAGAGACTACGGAGATTCCCCTCCGGCTCGCACAGCCGTATCTGGCCCTTGGGGAAGAAGAGACTACGGAGATTCCCCTCCGGCTCGCACAGCCGTAGCCCTGGGCCCTCTTCCCGCAGCCCATGAGGAGCCGGGGAGATCTCAGTCTGAGGCTTCTGGAGGGAGAATCCATGTGGGGGAAATCATTCAGAGCAGTTGGGCAGTGTCTGGTGACAAACATGCTGAAGTGATCGGAGGCTGCCATGCCGGGACCCGATGGGCGGTATGGCCTTGGTAGCCGCTGAGTCTTCCCCACCCACACTGGCCGGAGGTTTGTTCGGAACTCCTGCTGGGCCAGCCCACCTCGCAGAGCAAACTTCGAAAAGCTCTCCATGACCGGCCCGAGCCTGTCTCTCCCCAACTTTCGATTCTTTGGCCCAGCTGGCTGGGGGACCTCTTGGCTTTCTAGGAACAGCGGGGTCCCATCCTCGGGGGCAAGGTCCCACTCACAGCTATCACAGAAGCCCAATCTGGAGTATTTCCACAGAAAATCACCTAGGAAAAACAACCAACACATGTGATTTGGGGATGTGGGTGACAACTTGTTTTCACTGACATCTATCTTGGCTACTACCATGGAACTCGCCCAAGCCAAAGGCCAAATGGTGAATTCATCAAACGATCAATAGTACTTATGGGGCATAACAGAGGGACAGGGTGTTGGACAAATGAGGTACTGCCTTGCCCTCAGAAACCTTGAGTTTGGACACACGCCCTGTCCCACACGGGGCCTCACTATTTTAGGAGCTTAATAAACTGATTTAAACCCATCTTTGGCACTCATTCATATGTAATAATAATAATAATAATGATAATAATGGCATTTATTAAGTGCTTACTATGTGCAAAGCACTGTTCTAAGCGCTGGGGAGGTTACAAGGTGATCAGGCTGTCCCACAGGGGGCTCGCAGTCTTAATCCCCAATTTACAGTTGAGGTAACTGAGGCCCAGAGAAGTGAAGTGACTTCCCCAAAGTCACACAGCTGACAATTGGCGGAGCTGGGATTTGAACCCATGAACTCTGACTCCAAAGCCCGTGCTCTTTCCACTGAGCCACGGTAGTCATGTGTTCATAGTCGATTGTATATTCCATTATATATTTTAACCACTCCTGAACATATTTTGCTGTGTGTCTCCCTGTTAGAGTGTATGCTCCTCATGGGCAGGGGACACGTCACTTCTTTATGCTGTACTTCCTAAAGACTTGTTTCCAGCCCCTCGCAGGGGCGCAAAATACACTAATACGATTGCTGGTACTACAGGAGATCACTTTAGGAAGAAGCAACGACAAAATCAATGAGGAATAGCAGGAAATAAATAGTCCTTTGGGCAGATGAGGTAACAGAGGCCCAGAGAAGTGAAGTGACTTGCCCCAAGGTCACACAGTTGACAAGGGGCGGAGCCGGGATTAGAACCCATGACCTCTTATTCCCAAACCCGGGCTCCTTCCACTGAGCCACGCTGCTTCTCCCTCCACAGCCATCTTTTTCGAAATTCTTCTTTTTCGACCAGAAGATGCTATCTTTGAAGAATTAGGAAGAGTTCAGAAAAATAAGCTCCTGAAGACAAACATTAGCGAGAACACCATGGAAATATGTCAACGCCCGTGTGGGGCCTTTCAGGCCTCGGCTACCCTCCGATGGTAAAATCTTTGTTTCTAGAAAGATATTTGGGAAAACTGTGGGTGGCCCGGGACATTGGGCCGGTCTTTGAGAAAGGAAGAGGGATGGAATGTGCAATTCCCAAGGCTTTCCTCACTATACAGCCAATGATGGAATGTCAGGGTGGGGGGGAGAGAGGTGTGTTTGTGTGTGTGTGTGTGTGTGTGTGTGTGTGTGTGTCTGTGCACACATGTGCGGGGGAGGAGGGTGTGTGTGAGGGATGGAGAGGGATGGAGAGCGGAATTCAGCATCTGCTTTGGACAGACTGCCGGGGGTCAAGAGAGAGGCCCTCTCGGCGTTTTCACACACACGCAGCATGGTAAAACATCATCATCATCATCATCATCAATCGCATTTATTGAGCGCTTACTGTGTGCAGAACACTGTACTAAGCGCTTGGGAAGTACAAGTTGGCAACATAAAACATCACCTGGAAGGCTCCAGAAAATAGGTTCAAATTGGCCTGGCTCCAGTTGTGGTTGGAGATTAGGACCCTGTGCGGATCCCGTGAGGGAAGGGTCCCTGTAAGCCTGGGGATGGGGAGAGCCAAGCCCCTTTGGGCCCCGGCCCCGAATGGAGTCACCCGGGAGCACGGAGAGGGAGATTATTCGGGTGGCATTGGTAGCATCGAGGAGGGAGCTGGGAACGGAGCGGGAGATTATTTGGGTGGCATTGGTAGCATCGAGGAGGGAGCCGTGTCACTGGGGCTGGGGGAGGAGGCATGGGGATAGGTCAGGTTGGATTATTTTCCCCTCTTCCCCTCGTCCCCCCTCCATCCCCCCCATCTTACCTCCTTCCCTTCCCCACGGCACCTGTATATGTGTATATATGTTTGTACATATTTATTACTCTATTCATTTATTTTACTTGTACATATCTATTCTATTTACTTTATTTTGTTAGTATGTTTGGTTTTGTTCTCTGTCTCCCCCTTTTAAACTGTGAGCCCACTGTTGGGTAGGGACTGTCTCTATATGTTGCCAACTTGTACTTCCCAAGCGCTTAGTACAGTGCTCGGCACACAGTAAGCGCTCAATAAATACGATTGATGATGATGATGATGATTATTTTGCACCTGCCAGTGAGCATGGAACAAACGCCACGACGACAACAGGCTGACAGGGCCATCCACGGGTCCCCAGGGAGGGCAGGGTGGGACAAGAAGCAGCATGGCCAAGTGGACAGAGCACTGGGAGTCAGAAGGACCTTGCTCTAATCCTGGCTCTGCCACTTATCTGCCGCATGACCTTACGCAAGTCACTTGATTTCTCTGGGCCTCAGTTACCTCATCTGTAAGATGGGGATTAAGCCCCCGTGTGGAACAGGGACTGTATCCAACCTGATTACCTTCTATCTGCCTCAGTGCTTAGAACAGTGCTTGGCACATAGTAAACACTTAACAAATACCACTATCATTATTATTATTAAGACACAAACCATGCTCTCAGGGCAAACCACCTGAACCAGGGACATTCAAAACCCCGGGGAAGGAAAAGAGGGCACGGAAGAGCCAAGTAGTGTTGTTGCCTAGTGGAGAGAACACGAGCCTAGGAGCCAGAGGAGCTGAGTTCTAATCAGAGAAGCAGCGTGGCTCAGTGGAAAGAGCCGGGGCTTTGGAGTCAGAGGTCATGGGTTCAAATCCCGGCTCTGCCACTTGTCAGCTGTGTGACTTTGGGCAAGTCACTTCACTTCTCTGGGCCTCAGTTCCCTCATCTGTAAATGGGGACCCCCCGTGGGACAACCTGATCACCTTGTAACCTCCCCAGCGCTTAGAACAGTGCTTTGCACATAGTAAGCGCTTAATACATGCCATCATTATTATTATTAATCCCGGATCCACCTCTTGCTTGCTGAGCGACCTTGGGCAAGTCACTTAACTTCTCTGTGCCTCAGTTTCCTCAACTGCAAAATGGGGATTCAATACCTGTGCTCGCTCCTACTTAAGACTGTGAGCCCCATGATTACCCTGCATCTACCCCAGCGTTTAGTGCAGTGCTTGGCTCACTGCACAGGGCTCACTGGCAGCTTCCCCACCTTCTGGCCACGGTTCTGCCTGAGTACTTGCTGCGTGCCAAGCCTGGCACTGGCAAAGGCGGCAGGCGATCTCGTCCAACTCTGGTCCTGTTCTCCGTTTCACCTTACCCACCTGAAGGCCAAACCAGCGATGAGGTTTCGGCTGCTGCCCTTCTTCCTTTCAGGACAAACTTTGGGGAATCCTTGTGCTGGGTCTTGATTTTGTTTTCGACACTGGGACGGCAACCCTGACTTTTCCACCCTGGGCCTCGCTCATCAAAGTACAGACTCAGCCGGACAGACAGGCGGGGACCAGACACAAAGCGAGACCCCCGCCCACCCAGAGAAATGAGTCCCGGGGGACCACTGCCACGACCCTTGGCTTGTTGAGGGCAAGACTGAAACCAGTCATCATCATCATCATCATCATCAATCGTATTTATTGAGCGCTTACTGTGTGCAGAGCACTGTACTAAGCGCTTGGGAAGTACAAATTGGCAACATATAGAGACAGTCCCTGCCCAACAATTCTGTTGGCCAGGCTATGGGTGCCGGGATGGATGCTCCCACAGGCCAAATGAGGTGCTTGGAAACATATAAAAGAAGTTGAACTCGGGCCCTGCCCACAAGGAGCTAACGATCTGATGGGCGGCCTTTCAATCCCACCCCCAACAAGGCAGGCCAGCATGTAATATTACTACTATTACTATGACTCCTCCTCCTTCTCATCATCATCATCACAGTATTTGTTAAACCGTTACTCTGTACCAAGTAGTGCACTGAGTGCTGGGTAGATCATCATCATCATCAATCCTATTTATTGAGCGCTTACTATGTGCAGAGCACTGTATTAAGCGCTTGGGAAGTACAAATTGGCAACATATAGAGACAGTCCCTACCCAACAGTGGGCTCACAGTCTAAAAGGGGGAGACAGAGAACAAAACCAAACATACTAACAAAATAAAATAAATAGGATAGCTATGTACAAGTAAAATAAATAAATAAATAGAGTAATAGGGTAGATCAGAGATCATCAAGTCAGACAGAGTCTCTGTCCCCCACGAGGCCCCCAGTCCAGGGAGGGGTGTGAAGATCCTCGGCCCAACCTCATAGGGCAGGAGACTGAGAGCTTCCCTCAGCAACAAATGCTGTGCCCAGCCCCACCTCATAATAATAATAAAAATAATGGCATTTATTAAGCGCTTACTATGTGCAAAGCACTGTTCAGGTTACAAGGTGATCAGATTGTCCCACGGGGGGCTCACAGTCTTCATCCCCATTTTCCAGATGAGGGAAGTGGGGCACAGAGAAGTTAAGTGACTTGCCCAAAGTCACACAGCTGGCAATTGGTGGAGCGGGGATTTGAACCCATGACCTCTGACTCCAAAGCCCGGGCTCTTTTCCACTGAGCCACCTTTGCTGCGTTGCTGCCCAGCCTGTCTTCCCCAGGTCCAAACCAGGTTGCACGCACTTAGACACTTTAATGGCGTGGTTCCACGTGCCCCACTCCGGTGCCCAGCACCCTGCAAGCACCAACACAGTGCCCCACTGCCCAGGGGTGACCCAATACGCCCCAATGATAAAGATGCCCCTAAATTGCACCTGGAAGTGGGAAACACAAGCAAATGCGCGTTACCCTTTTAGACCTGTGATTCTTAAGTGTTCTGCAAAGTGTGGGCAGCAGCTCTTAAACAGCCCCAGAGACCCCGCGTGACCCTCCTACCCAATAATAATAATAATAATAATAATAATAATGATGGCATTTGTTAAGCGCTCACTCTGTGCAAAGCACTGTTCTAAGCACTGGGGAGGTTACAAGGTGATCAAGTTGTCCCACCGGGGGCTCACAGTTTTAATCCCCATTTTACAGATGAGGTAGCTGAGGCACAGAGAAGTTAAGTTACTTGCCCAAAGTCACACAGCTGATAGTTGGCGGAGCCAGGATTTGAACCCATGACCTCTGACTCCAAAGCCTGTGCTCCTTCCACTGAGCCACGCTGCTTCTTCTGGACACCACAGCTTCTGCCACCTACATCTGTTTTATTCTTTACTTACACATGCTACTTTTCTAAAGGCAGTAACCTACCTATAAACATTAACTAGACAAAAAAATTCAGGGACATTTCAGTAATGCACAGTGCTTTGCACATAGTAAGCGCTTAATAAATGCCATCATTATAACGAAAGGCAAAAAGTAATAATGATAATAATAAAAATGATGGTATTTATCAAGCGCTCACTACGCGCAAAGCACTGTTCTAAGCGCTGGGGAGGTTAGAAGGTGATCAGGTTGTCCCACGTGGAATCAGGTTGTCCCATGTGGACCAATCATCATCATCATCATCAATCCTATTTATTGAGTGCTTACTATGTGCAGAACACTGTACTAAGCGCTTGGGAAGTACAAATTGGCAACATCTAGAGACAGTCCCTACCCAACAGTGGGCTCACAGTCTAAAAGGGGGAGACAGAGAACAATGCACAGAGGCCCTGCCCATCCCAACATACAGAGACCCTGCACACCAACCCACCCAAAGGCAGAGACCCAAAGCACGTGCAGAGCAGTTCAAGAGGTCCCTCCTGCCTCTGCTGAACCCCAACCCTTTTCCTGCTGCCCTCCCACCCCCCCAACGGCCCCGAGTCCCCACTAGGACCCCGGCTCCGGAAGGCTTTCCGGTCCCAGAGGCCGGCCCAGCTAGCCCGGAGCAGCTGTTCCAAGGTCGCCGACGCCGAAATCCCGGCAGATTCCCCCACGGCGACGGGCCAGCTGCCTTGTCTCCAGGTGGCCGGGGGGGAAGAGGAAGGTATCATCACACAGAGGGGCTCTCGGGGTCCGAAGGTGACACTGCATCGGCGGCAGGACCATCTGAGGCCCGGGAAGGTGACACCGGCATCTCCTTGCCCCCTGACCCCGTGCAGCTGGGGAGCTTCCCATCTGCTCCTTTCATCTGTTCCTCACCAGCTCACCTTTTCTCCCTGGGCCTTGCTCACATTGTTCCCCCAGCCTGGAATTCCCCCTCCGCCACTCAAATCCACCAGATCATGGCTCTCCCCACTTCAATGCCTCCTAAAAATACCACCTCCGGCAGGAAGCCTCCCCCTCTGGACTGTAAGCTTGTTGTGGGCAGAGAATGTGTCCGTTCTATTGCTGTATTGTACTCTCTCAAGCGCTTAGTACAGTGCTCTGCACACCGTAAGCGCTCAATAAATACGATTGAACGAATCGACTGACTGATTAATTTACAATACCAAAGCCGCCTCAATAAGAAGAGTGGGCTGGTGGAAAGGGCGCAGGGCTGGGAAGCAGGAGACCTGGGTTCTAATCCCTGATCCACCACTTCCCTGCTCTGTGATTGGGAAAGTCACTTAATTTCTAGGTTCCTCAGTTTCCTCATTGGTGAGATAATAATAATAATAATAATGGCATTTATTAAGCACTTACTATGTTCCAAGCACTGTTCTAAGCGCTGATAGTGCTTAGATAGTGATTAAACAGCTGTTCTCCCTCCCCATTAGGCTGTGAGTCCCATACAGGGAAGGGACTGCGTCTAATCTGACTACTTTGCACATAGTAAGTGCTGAATAAATGCCATTATTATTATCATTATTATTTTTATATCTATCCCAACCCTTAGCACAGTGCTTGGAACATAGTACACACCTAACTTAATCCCCTTGTCCCCTCTTCACATTCATGCTCACATTCAGCTATTCCAACTTGACGTATCTGTTCTATCTCCAGTTGTTTTTTCTCCTGTCCCCACTAATTGTAGATCATTCCAGGGATGCTGCATGGCCTACTGGATAGATCCCAGGCCCGGGAGTGAGAAGGACCTGGGTTCTAATCCTGGCTCTGGAATTTGCCTCCTGTGTGAACTTGGGCAAGTCACTTCGCTTCTCTGGGCCTCAGTTCCCTCATCTACAAAATGGGGATTGAGGCTGTGAGCCCCTTATGGGAAATGGACTACGTCCAAACTGATTTGCTTGTATCTGCCAGAGGGCTTAGAACAGTGCCTGGCAAAGAGTAAGTATTTAACAAATACTATTATCATTTTTTTTTTTAATGGCATTTGTTAAGCGCTTACTATGTGCAGAGCACTGTTCTAAGCACTGGGGGTGGATACAAGGTGATCAAGTTGTCCCACATGGGGCTCACAGTCTTAATCCCCATTTTACAGATGAGGTAGTTGAGGCTCAGAGAAGTTAAGTGACTTGCCCAAGGTCACACAGCAGACATGTGGTGGAGCCGGGATTCGAACCCATGACCTCTGACTCCAAAGCCCGTGCTCTTCTCCACTGAGCCACGTTCCTGGCGGTCTGTTGGTCTGCCTGCACAATGGACTGGATGCTCCCTGAGGGGCAGGATTTGTCTCTCTAGCTTCTATTAGACTCTCACAATAATAATAATAATAATGATGGCATTTGTTAAGCACTTACTACGTGCCAAGCACTGTTCCACAAGTGCTCGGTTCAGTGGTTTGTAATAATGATGACATTTATTAATCGCTTACTACGTGCAAAGCAAAG
This sequence comes from Tachyglossus aculeatus, assembly GCF_015852505.1. Lineage (NCBI taxonomy): Eukaryota > Metazoa > Chordata > Mammalia > Monotremata > Tachyglossidae > Tachyglossus > Tachyglossus aculeatus. The sequence goes on from NC_052079.1 coordinate 777,724, forward strand.
TTTGTAGTCGATAAGTGCTCAGTACATACCACTGACTGATTTATGGAAGGAGAGAAGCAAAGAAGCAGCGTGGCTCAGTGGAAAGAGCACGGGATTTGGAGTCAGAGGTCGTGGGTTCAAATTCCGACTCTGCCGCTTGTCAGCTGTGTGACTTCGGGCAAGTCACTTAACTTCTCTGTGCCTCGTTTGCCTCATCTGTAAAATGGGGATTAAGACTGTGAGCCCCACCCACACGGGACAATCTAATCACCTTGTATCCTCCCCAGAGTTTAGAACAGTGTTTTACACATAGTAAGCGCTTAACAAATGCCATCATTATTATTATTATTATTATTCTCTGTGCCTCAGTTCCCTCATCTGTAAAATGGGGATTAAGACTGTGAGCCCCACGTGGGTCAACCTGATCACCTTGTAATCAGAGAATGAGCTTAGAGAAGCAGCGTGGCTCAGTGGAAAGAGCATGGGCTCTGGAGTCAGAGGTCAGGGGTTCAAATCCCGGCTCTGCCAATTGCCAGCTGTGTGACTTTGGGCAAGTCACTTCACTTCTCTGTGCCTCAGGTACCTCATCTGTAAAATGGGGATTAAGACTGTGAGCCCCCCGTGGGACAACCTGATCACCTTGTAACCTCCCAGTGCTTTGCACATAGTAAGCGCTTAATAAATGCCATCATCATTATTATTATTATTGTTATTGTAACCTCCCCAGTGCTTAGAACAGTGCTTTGTACATAGTAAGCGCTTAATAAATGCCATCATTATGGATTGTCTGGGGAAGGGAGAAGAGGAGAGAGGGGGGCAGGGGTGAGTGGGAAACTGTCTCTCTATGTTGCCAACTTGTACATCCCAAGCTCTTAGTACAGAGCTCTGCACACAGTAAGCGCTCAATAAATACGATTGATGATTGATTGATTGATTGAGAAAGAGGTGGGGGAAGGTGAAAGGAGGATGAGGAGCAAGGGGGAGGTTGCCCACAGAGTTTATCATCATCAGTCATCATCAATCGTATTTATTGAGCGCTTACTGTGTGCAGAGCACTGTACTAAGCGCTTGGGAAGTACAAATTGGCAACATATAGAGACAGTCCCTGCCCAACAGGGGGCTCACAGTCTAAAAGGAAAAAAAGAAGTACGGGTACCTGAAGTCCACTGTCTTCTTGCTGCTGGCGGGACTAGCAGGCTGGGGGCCGGGCGAGCCATGCCCAAGATGGCACGGCAGAGGAGCGGAGAGGATACCGGTCCCTCAGGAAGGGCACGGGGCCTCCACCCCAAGGCCACATGGAAGGAGAGAGGGCAGCCCAAAGCCATTTACTGATTGAACCCTTGAGGGAAGCACAAACGCCTTTCCCGTTTGGCTGATTCCTCCCAAGAGGGAAGACCAAAGGGCCACGTGGATTAGCTAATTCCACCCGGGTCTGTGACTCTGAGCCACGAGGCCGCGCCCCCGGGGCTGGCATCATCCAGGAGACCCAGCCCCGCCCCACCCGACCCCAATGGCTTCTGATTTAATGCCCACTCCCACAGGTGAGCAGATCAGCATCTTCCAGTGACATCATCATCATCGTCAATCGTATTTATTGAGCGCTTACTGCTTACTGTGCTTACGCTGCTTCTCTTAACTCCCCAGCACTTAGAACAGTGTTTGGTACATAGTAAGTGCTTAATAAATGCCATCATTATTATTACCATCTGTTTTCTTCTCTCTCCCAAGTGCTTAGTACAGTGCTCTGCACACAGTGACTGCTCAATAAATATGATTGACTGATTAACTGATTAAATATTGAGAAGCAGGGTGGCTCAGTGGAAAGAGCCCGGACTTTGGAGTCAGAGGTCATGGGTTCAAATCCTGGCTCCACCACTTGTCAGCTATGTGACTTTGGGCAAGTCACTTAACTTCTCTGTGCCTCAGTGACCTCATCTGTCAAATGGGGATGAAGACTGTGAGCCCCCCGTGGGACAGCCTGATCACCTTGTAGCCTCTCCAGTGCTTAGAACGGTGCTTTGCACATAGTAAGTGCTTAATAAATGCCATTATCATTATTATTAAATATCTATATTTGTCCTTCAAATTATTTTAGACTGTAAGCCCACTGTTGGGTAGGGACTGTCTCTATATGCTGCAAACTTGTACTTCCCAAGCGCTTAGTACAGTGCTCTGCACACAGTAAGCGCTCAATAAATACGATTGATGATGATGATACACACACACACACACTCCCAAGCACCATTTCCCTCTCCCGGCGCCTCCAGGTGGGCATGGAAAGTGTCTGTTTATTGTTATATCTTACTCTCCCACATGCTTAGTACAGTGCTCTGCTTACATACAGGATGCACTCAATACATATGCTACACAAACACACACTCCCAAGCACCATTTCCCTCTCAGGGGGCAGCCAGGTGGGCACAGAATGTGTCTGTTTATTGTTATATCTTACTCTCCCACATGCTTAGTACTGTGCTCTGCTTACATACAGCATGCACTCAATACATACGCTACACACACGCACAAACACACACTCCCAAGCACCATTTCCCTCTCCCGGGGCCCCCAGTTGGGCACGGAATGTGTCTGTTTATTGTTATATCTTACTCTCCCACATGCTTAGTACAGTGCTCTGCTTACGTACAGCATGCGCTCAATACGTACGCTACACACACAGTCTTTTAGACTGTGAGCCCACTGTTGGGTAGGGACTGTCTCTATATGTTGCCAACTTGTACTTCCCAAGCGCTTAGTACAGTGCTCTGCACACAGTAAGCGCTCAATAAATGCGACTGATGATGATCACACACACACACACACTCCCAAGCACCATTTCCCTCTCCCGGGGCCCCCAGGTGGGCACGGAATGTGTCTGTTTATCGTTAGGAATGTGTCTGTTTATCGTTATATCTTACTCTCCCACATGCTTAGTACAGTGCTCTGCTTACATACAGCATGTGCTCAATACATACGCTACACACACAGTCTTTTAGACTGTGAGCCCACTGTTGGGTATGGACTGTCTCTATATGTACTTGTACTTCCCAAGTGCTTAGTACAGTGCTCTGCACACAGTAAGCGCTCAATAAATACGATTGATGATGATGACACACACACACACACACTCCCAAGCACCATTTCCCTCTCCCGGGGCACCAAGGTGGGCAGGGAATGTGTCTGTTTATTGTTATATCTTACTCTCCCACATGCTTAGTACAGTGCTCTGCTTACATACAGCGTGCACTCAATACACACGCTACAAACACACACTCCCAAGCACCATTTCCCTCTCAGGGGGCACCCAGGTGGGCACGGGGCAGGGCTCAGACAACGGCTAGGCCGGCCGCCCGTTGCTCGCCATGGCAAAGTGGAACTTTTGACCCTTGGGCCTCATCCATCAGCCGAGGAGGTGGACAAAGGGGTCACCTTTCATGTGCTAAGTGCCCTCTTTCTGGAGGTTGAGGGCAGAACAATGCGGGGGGCAGGGTCCTCATTAGGAGCTCCTGATGAGGGGGCCCAGATGAAAGAGGGCCTGGTTCCCTGGAATTTCCAAGCACCTTAAGCTTTGATTTCTTAGGGGAGGGACCCCTCCCCTTTCTTTTCCCACAGAAAGCTCATCTGTCCACCCTGTAGTGACCAAAGTCATTATCAGCTCAGCCCAGAGACATTAACATCAATGGGGTTTTGCACAACAAACCCCTGCAGGGGGCTGGGTCAGGCTGGGCCACCCGCCCCAGCTGGGAGAATCTCAGCAGATTCTTCAACTCATCATCATCATCATCATCAATCGTATTTATTGAGCGCTTACTATGTGCAGAGCACTGGACTAAGCGCTTGGGAAGTACAAATTGGCAACATATAGGGACAGTCCCTACCCAACAGTGGGCTCACAGTCTAAAAGGGGGAGACAGAGAACAAAACCAAACATACTAACAAAATAAAATAAATAGGATAGATATGTACAAGTAAAATAAATAAATAAATAAATAGAGTAATAAATAAAACTCATCCTATTTGGGCTTTGTTCATTCATTAGGCAGCCTTTATTGAGCATCTCCCGGGGGTAGAGTACTGTGCTGGGCATCTACTGGGGGCAGAGAACTGTACTGAACCTCTCCTGGGGGCTGAGAGCTGTACTGAGCCCCTGCTGGGAGCAGAGCACTGTCTACTGTTTTATTGTACTCTCCCAAGCCTTGTGCTCTTCAAACGGTAAACCCTCAGTAAATAAGATTGAATGAATGAACGAGCCTCTACTGGATACAGATTCCCTACTCTGCCCAGGGCACTTCTCCAGGCATTTGAGTCAGTCCAGTAATAATAATAATAACAATAATAGCATTTATTAAGCACTTACTATGTGCAAAGCACTGTGCTGGGCATCTACTGGGGGCAGAGAACTGTACTGAACCGCTGCTGGGAGGAGAGCACTGTCTATTGTTTTATTGTACTCTCCCAAGCCGTGCTCTTCAAACGGTAAACCCGCAGTAAATAAGATTAAATGAATGAACCAGCCTCTACTGGAGACAGATTCCCTACTCTGTCCAGGGCACTTCTCCAGGCATTTGAGTCAGTCCAGTAATAATAATAATAATAATAATAATAGCATTTATTAAGCACTTACTATGTGCAAAGCATTGTGCTGGGCATCTACTGGGGGCAGAGAACTGTACTGAACCCCTCCTGGGGGCAGAGCACTGTCTGTTTATTGTTTTATTGTACTTTCCCAAGCCGTCCTCTTCAAATGGTAAGCCCTCAGTAAATAAGATTGAATGAATGAACGAGCCTCTACTGGAGACAGATTTCCTACCCTGTCCAGGGCACTTCTCCAGGCATTTGAGTCAGTCCAGTAAAAATAATAATAATAATAATAATAATAATAATAATAATGGCGTTTTTTAAGCATTTACTATGTGCAAAGCACTGTTCTAAGCGCTGGGGAGTTTACAAGGTGATCAGGTTGTCCCACGGGGGGCTCACAGTCTTAATCCCCATTTTACAGATGAGGTCACTGAGGCCCAGAGAAGTAAAGTGACTTGCCCAGAGTCACACAGCTGACAAGTGGTGGAGCCGGGATTTGAACCCATGACCTCTGACTCCAAAGCCCACGCTCTTTCCACTGAGCCACACTGCTTCTCAATAAAAGACCTTGTTCCTGCCTTCAAAGAGTTTCCAGTCTAATGTGGGCCACAGGCAGGGACAGCAGAGTCCAATATAACAATATAATATAATATAATATATAATATAACAATATAATAGACACATTCCCTTCCCACAATGAGCTTACAGTCTAGAGGGCAAGGATACAGCAGGAAGCAGCACAAAGATTCAATAATAATAATGATAATAATTGTGGTATTTATTAATAATAATGATGGCATTGATTAGGCGCTTACTATGTGCAAAGCACTGTTCTAAGCACTGGGGAGGATACAAAGTGATTAGGTTTTCCCATGTGGGGCTCACAGACTTCATCCCCATTTTACAGATGAGGGAACTGAGGCACAGAGAAGTCAAGTAACTTGCCCAAAGTCACCCAGCTGACAAGTGGTGGAGCCGGGACTTGAACCCATGACCTCTGACTCCAAAGCCCGGGCTCTTTCCACTGAGCCACGCTGCTTGCCAGGCACTGTACCAAGTGTGGGGCGGATACAAGCAAAATCGGGGTGGACACATTCCCCGTCCCTCACGGGGCTCGCAGTCTTAATCCCCATTTTACAGATGAGTTTACTGGGGCACAGAGAAGTTACGTGACTTGCCCAAGACAAGTGGCGGGGCGGAGTCGGGATTAGGATCTATGTCCTTCTGACTTTCAGGCCTGTGCGCTATCCACTAGGCCACTCTGCTTCTCAGACCAGTGCTCCTACCTCCCCTCCTCTCTTCCCCTATCAGCTTTGTTGGCTGGAGAAGTAGATGGCATTCCCTGGCCTGCGATGTCTGCCCTGCAATGTCCAACCTGCCACCCTGGATCATGATGCCCAAACTATTCAATCGTATTTATTGAGCGCTTACTGTGTGCAGAGCACTGTACTAAGTGCTTGGGAAGTACAAGTTGGCAACGTATAGAGACGGTCCCTACCCACCAGTGGGCTCACAGTCTAGAAACCATGACACTTAAACTTCATCGCACAGTCTGGGAGCCCGGCCCAAAACGCCCAGATAACGCACACAGCAAACACTGAATAAATATGATCGACTGACTGATTGATTACATCTGGCCCGTGATGTGTGGCCTCTGACACCCAGCCTGCTGTGCGACCTTGGACAAGTCACTTAACTTCTCTGGGCCTCGGTTACCTCATCTGTAAAATGGGGATTAAGAGTGTGGGACAGGGACTGTGTCCAACCTGATTAGCTTGTATCTATCCCAGTGCTTAGAAGCGTGCTTGGCATGTACTAAGTGCCTAACAAGTACCATAATTAATGATAATAATAATAATAATGGCATTTATTAAGCGCTTACTATGTGCAAAGCACTGTTCTAAGCGCTGGGGAGGTTACAAGGTGATCAGGTGGTCCCACGGGGGGCTCACAGTCTTCATCATTATTATCATTATTATGTTCAGCTCATGATGTCCAACAAAACCCGGACCGCGATACCTGGGCCGTGAATGGTGGCCTGAGAAGTCCGGCCTGTGGTAACCAACCGGCAATGCCCGGATCGTGATGTCCGGCCCGTAACCCCCTGGTTTCCTCCCCTCCCCTCCCTCCCGGCGCATGTGTTTTGTCACGATCGGGATGAGAGTGAGAAAGAGAAGGCCTGAATGGCTGACTGTTCGGAGACTGGGGTTCAGCTGAGCTCGTGCTGATTCCGCGGTGTGTCTGGAGAGCCGAGGGTTTTCTGGATGAATCAGCTGCTCTGTGTGCCTCCCAAGTAGGAGAGGGGCAGGAGCTGTTAAACAAAAAAACCCACAACTCACACTCACACACAAACACACATACGTGCACAGCCCCAACCCCCAAAATGTGCGGACCCACTGATGATTTTTCTCCCCAGAACAGGGAAGACAAACCCGCCTGAAAGCAGAGAGAGGAGACTCCTTTTTGGGGGGGACGGCGGCGTCGGGCGAGGAAGGGAGTGAGGGAGACTGGAGAGGGAGATTGATTTGAAGGAACTTCAAGAGTCTGAAAAATGCTTTAAGATTAAACCCTTTGTGTGCTGAAAAAAAAGCCCACCTCTAAAGCCAATCCAGTCTGACATGGGATATGATTCGTCAAATCGAAGTAATCGTGTTGATAATAAAAATGCTTACTCTGTTCCAGGCACTGTGCCGAGCCCTGGAGTAGAAACAGGATAGTCACACAATCCCTGCCCCAAATGCTCCCAATCTGAGAGGGAGGGAGAGCCTGTATCTTACTCTCAATTTGCAGAGGAGGAAACTGAGACCCAGAGAAATGAAGTGACTGCCCAAGGTCAAACAGCAGACCAGTAGCAGAGCTGGGACTGGAAGCCAAGTGTCCTGACTCCCGACCCCATGTTCTCTGTCACTAGGCCCCATGGACAAACAAAAAATGGTAGACTTGGTCTACGATCCAACCCAGTTAAAACCGGCCCTGGAGCCCCCTGTGTGACCTTGGGCAAGTCACTTCGCTTCTCTGGGCCTTAGTTACCTCATCTGTAAAATGGGGACTAAAAGTGTGAGCCCCATGTGGGACAATCTGATTACCCTGCATCTACCTCAGCGCTTAGAACAGTGCGTGGCACATAGTAAGTGCTTAACAAATACCACAATTATTATCTAGGCCTTCCACTAGGTTTTCTTGTAGTCCCCCCCCGCCTTTTCTGTTAACTCCTTGTCTCTGATGTGCTCCCATGGCCTATTCTCCTATTCTTTCACTCCTCAACCCTTCCGTCCCTCAATCAGTCCACCAGTGGTATTTACTGGGCCCCCGTTTGTGCCATGTACTGGGTGCCTTCTATGGGCAGGGTGCTGTACTAGGTGCCTGCTGAGGGCATCGCCCTGTATTGGTGACCTACCCTGTGAGAATGCCTAATTAAACACTTAAACAAAAAATAATAGTGGGGAACAGAACCCCTGCTCCCGAGGAAGTTCTGCTCTAAAGGAAACACTTTTTTTAAAATGGTAAATGTTAAGCACTTACTATGTGCCAGGCACTGTACAAAGCACTGGTATAGATACAAGGTAATCAGGTTGGACAAAATCCCTGTCCCACATGAGGCTCACTGTCTTCATCCCCATTTTTCATAGATGAAGTAACCAAGTCCAGAGAGGTGAAGTGACTTGTCCAAGGACACCCAGCAGGGATTAGAACCCAAGTCCTTCTGACTCCCAGCTCCCTGGCCTTATCCATTAGGCCACACTGCTTCCCACTAGGCTGGCCCACAGCGATTCCGAGCTCGGTACTGGTCCCTGGGGTTTAGAGGTCGACCAGATTCATGCTACCCTCCTCCCTCCTCACACACCCTCACACCAAACCGAGGCTGGGACCATGAGCTCATTGTGGGCAGGGAATGTGTCGGTTTATTGTTAAATTGTGCTTTCTCAAGCACTTAGTACAGTGCTCAGCAAACAGTAAGCACTCAATAAATTCATTCATTCAATTCAATCGTATTTATTGAGCGCTTACTGTGTGCAGAGCACTGTACTAAGCACCTGGGAAGTACAAGTCGGCAACATGTAGAGATGGTCCCTACCTAACAACGGGCTCACAGTCTAGAAGGGGGAGACAGACAACAAAACAAAACATGTAGACAGGTGTCAAAATCATCAGAACAAATAGAATTAAAGCTATATGCACATCATTAACAAAATAAATAGAACAATAAATATGTACAAGTAAAATAAATAGAGTAATAAATCTGTACAAATATATACAAGTGCTGTGGGGAGGGGAAGGAGGCAGGGCGGGGGGGATGGGGAGGAGGAGAGGAGAAAGGGGGCTCAGTGTGGGAAGGCCTCCTGGAGGAGGTGAGCTCTCACTAGGGCTTTGAAGGGAAGAAGAGAGTTGCTTGGTGGATGTGTGGAGGGAGGGCCTTCCGGGCCAGGGGAAGGACGTGGGCCGGGGGTCGATGGCGGGACGGGTGAGAACGAGGTACAGTGAGGAGGTTAGCGGTGGCAGAGGATCGGAGGGTGCGGGCCGGGCTGGAGAAGGAGAGAAGGGAGGTGAGGTAGGAGGAGGCAAGGGGATGGACAGCCTTAAGCCGAGAGTGAGGAGTTTTTGCTTAATGCATAGGTTGACAGGTAGCCACTGGAGATTTCTGAGGAGGGGAGTAACATGCCCAGAGCATTTCTACTGAATGACTAGATGAATGAATGCCCGGCCTCTGGGCTGACCAGCAGCCCCGGTCCTGGGGCCTAGCCCTGGGGCTCTGGGGGCAGCCAGAGTTGCCTGGTCACTGGATCCAGTGGGCTGGAGAAGCTCTGGGGGATGGGGATGGGCCAGCTTGCTTCACAAGAGGCCAGAAATTCGAAGCAGATGGTACCTGGGGTCTTGGCAGTCTCGGCTGGTAGGCCTGGGAGGCCGGTGCCTTGCCCTCCACCGCGACCCATCCTGGAGAGAGAGGCCAAGAATTTGGGACAAAGCAGTCCTGTTTGTGCTCAGCCTGGCTGGAATGCAGGGGAGGCGGGAGACCGTGGAGGGGTCACTTGGTGAGTCCAACTAGGCCTAGACTATGGGGGTTGGGAAGGGGAAGAGTGATGGACCCGGCTCTTCCCGTGGCCTGAAGCCAACTCATGCGGTCACTGTGGCCATCTCAAAACAAGCCCGTTCTTTCCTTTCCTCTTTTTTTATACTATTTGATAAGCACTTACTATGTGCCAGGCACTAGACTAAGCGCTGGGGTAGACACAAGTTAATCAGGTTGGACACAGTCCTTGTCCACATAGGGCTCACAGTCCTGATCCCCATTTTACAGATGAGGGAACTGAGGCCCAGAGAAATGAAGTGACTTGCCCGAGGTCATACTGCAGACAGGTGGAGCCGGGATTAGAACCCACATCCTCTGACTCCCAAGACCATGCTGTATCCACTAGGCCATGCTCCTTCTCTTTCCTTTCAAGAAGAAAATTGTATCAGCCAGTGTGCAGGGTACAGACCACTCTGGCCCTCTAATGCCCTTCGCCACACCAACATCAGGGAGTTGGTTGTCTCATAACAATAATAATAATAATAGTTTTGGTATTTGTTAAGCTCTCACTATGTGCCAGGCACTTTACTAAGCACTGGGTTGGATACAAGCAAATTGGGCTGGACACAGTCCCTGTACCACATGGAGCTCATAGTCTCGATCTCCATTTTACAGATGAGGGAACCGAGGCCCAGAAAATTGAAGTGACTCACTCAAGTTCACGCAGCAGACAAGTGGCGGAGCCCCGATTAGAACCCAGGACCTTCTGATTCCCAGGCCCGTGCTCTATCCATTGGGGCTTGCTGCTCCTAGCCAGGAAGCAACCTCCACGACCTGGGGTGGTGGTGGTGGTGGGGGGGGGGGGTTGATGATGATGATGGCATTTGTTAAGCGCTTACTATGTGCAAAGCCCTGTTCTAAGCGCTGGGGAGGTTACAAGGTGATCAGGTTGTCCCACAGGGGGCTTACAGTCAATCCCCATTTTACAGATGAGGTAACTGAGGCACAGAGAAGTTAAGTGACTTGCCCAAAGTCACACAGCTGACATTTGGTGGAGCTGGGATTTTAACCCATGACCTCTGATTCCAAAGCCCGGGCTCTTTCCACTGAGCCACGCTGCTTCTCTGGGGGGGTTGCCAGCACCAATGGAAACACCCCAGAATCAAGAAAACACCAAACTTAGAAATGGTCCGGTGAAGTTCAGAGTTCACGTCCCTACAGGTGGACATGTTGATGGCTGCCCCAGCTCAAGAGACTTTAAACCGGTGACTCCCACTCCACCGATGTGCCAAAATTAAGGATCATCTCTTAAGGATTCAGGATCGTTCCACCAAGAGGCTGTTGTCCTCTCGCCAACACTTAGCTGCACCTCGATTATAATACAATAATGGTACTTGTTAAGTGCATACTATGTGCCAAGCACTGTTCTAAGCACTGGAGGGGTATACAAGGTAATCAGGTTGTCCCACATGGGGCTCACAGTTTTCATCCCCATTTTATAGATGAGGGAACTGAGGCACAGAGGAGTGGAGTGACTTACCTAAAGTCACACAGCTGACAGGTGGCTGAGCCAGGATTCGAACCCACGACCTCTGACTCTCAAGCCCGGGCTCTTTCCACTGAGCCACGCTGCTTAACCAATCAGTGGTACTTATTGAGCGCTTATGGGGCTCTGAGCACTGTACTAAGTGCTTGGGAGAGGACAATATAATCAATCAATCAATCAATCGTATTTATTGAGCGCTTACTGTGTGCAGAGCACTGTACTAACCAGTTAAGCTTGTCTCTAACCCAGCACTTAGAACACTGTTTGACTCATAGTAAGCGCTTAACAAATACCATTTTTAAAAAAATGAACCAAAAAAAAAAATAAAAACGGAGGGGAGACGAGTGAGGGTGGGCAGGCAACTCCTCTCCCCCCCTGCCCATCATCATCATCATCATCATCATCATCAATCGCATTTACTGAGCGCTCACTGTGTGCAGAGCACTGTACTAAGCTCTTGGGAAGTCCAAGTTGGCAACGTATAGAGACGGTCCCTACCCAACAGTGGGCTCACAGTCTAAAAGGGGGAGACAGAGAACAAAACCAAACATACTAACAAAATAAAATAAATAGAATAGATATGTACAAGTAAAATAAATAAATAGAGTAATATGTACAAACATATATACATATATGCAGGTGCTGTGGGGAAGGGAAGGAGGTAAGATGGGGGGGATGGAGAGGGGCACGAGGGGGAGAGGAAGGAAGGGGCTCGGGGGCAACCCTGTGCCCTGAGGCCAACTCCCAGCCCCTCTCATTGCCCCCCTTCTTCTCCCTAGCCCCTGCTAGCTCTGTGGATGGCCAGACAGCTGGCCTTCTCCCCAGTTCAGGCCGGTGGAGGAATTTGAGCTTGGGAGACAGCTCCGGGGGAAATTCCATTCACACAATGCGGCCCACATCCCTTAGCCATTCTCCACCGCAGCCGGGGAAGAGGGGGAAGAAGAGCGGGGTATAGTCTCCTCGCCCCTCACACACACCCCGCCTGTGCTGAGACACCGGGGGGTCACGGGACCCAAACCCAATCCAGAGCTTTTGTTTCCATGGAGAATGGAGCCCCTGGGAGGAGACCCAGACTCGAAAACACCACGAGTACCAGGCCACGGGTCACACCGAGCTTCCTTGTGCTGGAGACCGCTTGGCCAAAGAAGAGACAGCGGAGCCTAGATGATGTTAACATGTTTTGTTTTGTTGTCTGTCTCCCCCTTCTAGACTGTAAGCCCGCTGTTGGGTAGGGACTGTCTATATGTTGCCAACTTGTACTTCCCAAGCGCTTAGTACAGTGCTCTGCACACAGTAAGTGCTCAATAAATATGACTGAATGAATGATGATGATGGTATTTGTTAAGCGCTTCCTATGTGCGAAGTACTCTTCTAAGCGCTGGGGGGATACAAGGTGATCAGGTTGTCCCACGGGGGGCTCACAGTCTTCATCCCCATTTTACAGACGAGGTGACTGAGGCCCTGAGAAGTTAAGTGGCTTGCCCAAAGTCACACAGCTGACAAGTGGCGGAGCCGGGATTTGAACCCATGACCTCTGACAGAGGGGATCCCAGTTTTATTCATCCCCCTTCCTAGCCCCACAGCACTTATGTCCATATCTGTAATTTCTTCATTTCTATTAATGCTTGTCTCCCCCTCTATAGTGTAAGCTGATTGTGGGCAGGGAAAGTGTCTGCTGACTCTGTTACTACATTATACTCTCCCAAGCGCTTAGTACAGTCCTTTGCATAAAGTAAGCACTCAGTAAATACGACTGACTGATGCTTGCATGCTGTGGGTCCTTTGGGTGAGCCTCTTAACTCCTCCGGGCCTCAGTTTCCTCCTCTGTAAAATGGGGATAGAAAAGCAGCATGGCTCAGTAGAAAGAGCACGGGCTTTGGAGTCAGAGGTCATGGGTTCAAATCCCAGCTCCACTACTCAGCTGTGTGACTTTGGGCAAGTCACTTCACTTCTCTGGGCCTCAGTTACCTCATCTGTAAAATGGGGATGAAGACTGTGAGGCCCCCGTGGGACAACCTGATCACCTTGTAGCCTCCCCAGCGCTTAGAACAGTGCTTTGCACATAGTAAGAGCTTAATAAATGCCATAATTGTTATTATTATTAGTATTATCCCTGTTTTTCCCTCCCTCTTAGACCATGTCTAGTCCAGTGCCTAGCACAGGGCTGGGCACAAAGCGAGCACCGGGCCTACACCCTCACTCACTCTCTGGACCCAACCAAGCAACACAGTTCCCTAGGGCCAAAGACCGTCAGTGTTTTAAGGAGGCCGCAGAATCCTCCTCTCTCTTGGAAAGAAGACCAAACCAAGCTGGAAAACGGCAAGACCTTCTGATGAGAGACGGAAAGCATTCTTTCCGACCGCAAAGGCAGAGGAATTCCAAGCTGTTAAAGACGGGAAGAAATCTTTTCCTCGGTTATTGTTTTCTCCGGTTAAAAATGAGTCGGCGTGTCCCCGTCTCGGCAGCCCTTCCCCCGCGCTTGGTTTCAATTACTCCTCCCCTGGAGGGAGGCAGAGGTTAGTTGGGGCAAGCAGAAACGCCAGGAGAGAGATGCCAACACCAGGAGAGACAGAGACAGAGAGTGAAATGCCAATGCCGAGAGAGAGACGTCAATGCCGAGAGAGACACCAACATCAGGAGAAAGAGACACAATACGAAGAGAGAGACACCAACACTATGAGAGAGATGCCACTGCCGAGATAGATCAATCAATCAATCGTATTTATTGAGCGCTTACTGTGTGCAGAGCGCTTGATAGATGCCAATCCCTAGAGAGATGCCAATGTCAGAAGAAAGAGAGAGAGATGCCAACACTCCCACTTCCTGGGCCCTCTTGAGACTCTCTAGGTCAGGGGGGTGGGTAGGGCTGGGTCCGGGCACAGCCAGCGGAGCCAACCTGCTCTCTTTCCCTGTCTCTGTCTCTGTCTCTCATCCCATGGCAGAGAGGTTCTTGGGGCGGAGACCGAGGGGGAGCTTTCAGGGCTGCCCTCCTCTCCTCGGGACAGTCGCTGTTTTCCAGTTCTTGGCTTTCCTGGCTTTCCGGTTTCAGCCGGGCCTCTCCCCAACCAAGGAGACTCACAGGCAATTGGTGGAACTGTCCAGGACAGAGAGCAAGCTAATTCCCATCCTACAAGAAAGGGGATGGATACTTTCCAAGGGTCAGAGGAAGTTTATAACCCCTAGGGGGGAAGCTCCACAGGGGAGGTTTCTTCTCTGAACCATCACAAGCGCTTAGTACAGTGCCCCCATCCCTGCCAAGGGCCCAGAAAAGCTGAAGCCCAGTAAATATCACTATTTTAGTTCACTCCTTCCATCCGGGAACACCTTATCCTAAAGCCATGCAGCCTTCCCTTCTCCAGAATAGGTGGCCTCCATCCCTCTAGCCTTCAATCAGTCTGGATGATTGTCCGTGGCTCCTCTGAGTTCTCTCCTGACCCTTTCTTCAGTGAGTCATGTCTCTCTGAAATAGAAAACTCAGGGTTTCCCATGGGGGCAGCTGGATCACTATTGAAAACAACAACAAAAGTAAATTTTTCGGGAACCTTCCGTATCGACACCTTGAACGTGTTGTGCTTTGATTTTCCCAAAGTGCCTGCACAGGAGCGAACTCATGGAGACCTCAAAAAAAAATCCCTGGGAGGCAGAGAGAGAGAGGTAGAGAGGGGCAAGTCTCTCATGCCCATTTGACAAAGGAGGAAACTGAGGTCCAGAGAAGAGACATGATTGGCCCAAGTTCATGCAGCAGGCAAGACTAGACCCAGGTCTTGTTCCCTGTAATCATCTCCTATCCCAGTCCCACAGGACTTATGTTCATATCTGTAATTTATTTATGTATATTAATATCTATGTCCCCCCACCCAGTCTGTGCACTCATTGTGGGCAGGGAATATGTCTGTTTATTGTTCTATTGTACTCCCCCAAATGCTTAGTACAATGCTCTGTGCACAATAACTTCTCAAAAAATATTATTGAATGAATGAATCCCAAGTGCTTAGTACACAGTAAGCGCTCAATAAATACGATTGACTGACTGATTGACTGGCCTGCTCCCCACCAAGATCTGGCTCCATGGGATCCTGCAAAGTTCATGTCCCGGGTGGGGTGAAGGCTTAGTACAATGCTTAAGCACTTAGTACAGTGCTTTACACTCAGAAAGCGCTCAATAAATACGACTGAATGAATTGAACTGAAAGAAGGGATGAGCAGATCCAGGAGGAAACCCCAGGACGCACCCACCACTGGACCACCATTCTCAGGCCGAAGCCCGCTGGGTTGGGATCTCTCAGACGGGCGCTACCATCACCCCCGGGGCAATCGGTCCTAATCACCGAGAGATCAGCAGATCCCAGTGAGTCATATGATCCAGTCTTGGAGCAGAGGCCGAATTTTGCACAATGGCAATCCAGGAACCGATCCAGGTTCCCTCCCCAAGGCCCTACGAAAACTAACTGCCACAAAATCCATCCAAACGTGCCCGGCAGGACGGGCCCGTGGGGAGTTTTTGTTTCTCAGTCAGGGGGGAGGAGTCTGGGGGGTGGGGGTACTGGGGAAACTGCCCAAACCCGTGACCCACATCCCCGCCAAGTCTGGGCCCGGACAAAGTCTCGTTCCAAATTGGCCCTAGGGCCTTCCCTGGCCTCTCTGATTCGGTCTCTCCTCTCAGGCAGCACAGGGTAATTGTCTCCCACAGTCAATCAATCGTATTTATTGAGCTCTTATTGTGTGCACAGCACTGTACCAAGCACTCGGGAGACTGCAACAGAACAGAGTTGGTAGACACATTCTCCGATCACAACAAGCTCACAGTCTGGAGGGAAAGAAAAACTTTAACAGAAATAAATAAATGACAGATTTGGACATGTGTTGTGGGGCTGAGGGACGGGTGAATAAAGGGAGCAAATCAGGGTGACACAGAAGGGAGTGGGAAAAGAGGAAACGAGGGCTTAGTCGGGGAAGTCCCCTTGGAGGAGATGTGCCTTCAATAAGGCTTTGAAGGAGTGAGTGAGCCTTCAATAAGGCTTTGAAGGAGTGAGTGATTGTCAGATATGAAGAGGGAGGGTGAGAGATGGGTGGAGAGATAGATGAAATCAAAGTACAGTGAAGAGGTTGGCATTAAAAGAGTGAAGGTTGTGAGCTGAGTCATAATAGGAGAGTAGTGAGGTGAGGTATGGGGGGGCAAGGTGACTGAGTGCTTTAAAGCTGATGGTAAAGAGTTTCTGCCTGGCGCGGAGGTAGACGAGCAACCACTGGAGGTTCTTGAGTGGGGAAATGGACTGAATGTATTTATAGAAAAATGATCCGGGCAGCACAGTGATGTATGGACTGGAGTGGGGAGAGACAGGAGGCTAGGAGGTCAGCAAGGAGGCTGATGCAGTAATCAAGGGGGGATAGGATAATAGCTTGGATTTACGCGGTTGCAGTTTGGATGGAGCGGAAAGGGTGGATTTTAGTGACTTTGTGAAGGTGGTTGTTGTTGTCTTATGCTGTCGAGTCGTGTCCGACCCATAGCGAAGCCACGGACACAGCTGAACCAGGACGCCCCGCTTCCACCTGCAATCGTTCTGGTAGTGAAACCATAGAGTTTTCTTGGTAAAAATACTGAAGTGGTTTACCATTGCCTCCTTCCGTGCAGTAAACCTGAGTCTCCATGCTGCTGCTGCCCTGCCAGGTGAGTTTTGACTTGTAGCAGATTGCCTTCCACTCGCTAGCCACTGCACAAGGTAGGGATGGAATGGATATGCCTCTGCTTGACTCTCCGTCTGGTAGTCGAGACTGGTAGAGTACTGGAAACTCTCCAGGTGCCACCTTGAGAGGTTTGTCAAGGTGAACCTAACAGGATTTAGTGATAGATGGAATATGTGAGTTGAATGAGAGAGAAGAGTTGAGGATAATGCCAAGTTTACAGGCTTGTGAGACAGGAAGGATGGTGATGCTATCCACAGTGAAATATCAGGGGAAGGACAATATTTGAGTGGGCATATAAGGTGTTCTGTTTTGGACATGTTAAGTTTGAGGGGTCGGTGGGACATCCAAGTAGAGATGTCTCGAAGGCAGGAGGAAGAGGAAGACTGCAGAGAGGGAGAGAGACCAGGGCAGGACATGGGAGTCATCCGCATAGAGGTGGTTGTTGAAGCCATGGGTGAGAATGAGTTCTCCAAGGGAGTGGGTGTAGATGGAGAATAGACGGGGATCCAGAACTAAGCTTTGAGGGACACCCACATTCAGAGGATATCTTTTTATGGAATCTGTTAAACACTTACTACGTGCCAGGCACTGTATTAAGCACTGGGGTAGATACAAGCTAATCAGGTTGGACCCAGCTCCCTGTCCCATATGGAGCTCACAATCTTAACCCATTTTCCAGATGAGGTAACTGAGGCCCAGAGAAGTGAAGTGACTTGCCTGAGGTCATACAGCAGGCAAGCAGAGGAACCGGGATTAGAACCCTGGTCCTTAAGACTCTCAGTCTGGGGCTCTAGCCACTAGGCCACGTTGGGGGGTTGAGGGGCCCCTCCTCCCCCTCTCCATCCCCCTCATCTTACCTCCTTCCCTTCCCCACAGCACCTGTATATATGCATATATGTTTGTACATATTTATTACTCTATTTATTTATTTTACTTGTACATATCTATCCTATTTATTTTATTTTGTTAGTATGTTTGGTTTTGTTCTCTGTCTCCCCCTTTTAGACTGTGAGCCCACTGTTGGGTAGGGACTGTCTCTATATGTTGCCAATTTGTACTTCCCAAGCGCTTAGTACAGTGCTCTGCACACAGTAAGCGCTCAATAAATACGATTGATGATGATGATGCTTCTCACCCGAGACCGTGCCCTGAGCTGGGAGAATCAACTGTTCTCAGAGCTAAGCATTTATTCATTCATTCATTCATTCAATCGTATTTATTGAGCGCTTACTTTGTACAGAGCACTGTACTAAGCGCTTGGGAAGTGCACGTCAGCAACATATAGAGAGAGTTCCTACCCAACAATGGGCTCAAAGTCTAGAAGGGGGAGACAGACAACCAAACAAAACAAAACAGAAAACAAAACAAAACAAAACTAAGCAGTACCAGGCATGGAGTCCCAGGGCTGAGCGATACCGGATGATCAGATCGGATCTGGTCCCCATCCCGCATGGGTCTCATAGCCTAAGAGGGAGGGATAATAGGCATCTTGGCCCCACTCTACAGAGGAGAAGGAAACCGAGGCCCAGGGTGGTCATGCAGCCAGCCAGGAGAAGGGCTGGGATTGGAACGGGAGCTCGCCAGTGGGTGAAAACATCGTGGGGATCGAACCATGCAGCAGAGAGCTATGGGGTCTTCGATTCGGGGCTCCCCACGTCTTTGGGGCCCAGAGGAAAAATGAGGAATATTGTGTCCTTGACCAGCTGTCTTAATGGGTCCCAGGAAAACCGGGAGCTCTGTCAAACTGTGCTAAATGCAGTTGGGCTTCAACTAGGAAATACTGTAGGGTGCCCTGATGCATCACCAAGGTACAAAAATGGACCAAAATAATATCAAAAATCTGTGATTAAAATCCCAATAGTTACACAATTAATTGCACAGCTATTAAGACTGTGAGCCCCGTGTGGGGCAGGGACTGTGTCCAGTCCAATTACCTTGTATATATGCTTGTAAATATACTTGTATACACTACTAGTATATGCTTGGTATATAGTATATATACCATCCAAAGAATGTATACTATGCTTGGTATAGTGTCTGGCACACAGAAACCATTTAGCACATATCACTATTATTATTTTTATCATCATCATCATCAATCGTATTTATTGAGCACTTACTGTGTGCAGAGCACTGTACTAAGCGCTTGGGAAGTACAAATTGGCAACATATAGAGACAGTCCCTACCCAACAGTGGGCTCACAGTCTAAAAGATTACTTTTACTGTTATTATGATCAAATGGCAATGCAAATAAGAACCAGAAATAAAATATTTTTAATTCAATTTTTCTGGACCCATACGTGACTAGTTTCCAAAGTGTTACCTTTCACCTCCCAATCAGCAAAAAGGCACCTAGTGCTAACAATAATAATAATAATTGTGATACTTGTTAAGCACTTATTATATGTCAGGCACTGTACTAAGCACTGGGGTGGGTACAAGCAAATCAGGTTGGGCACAGTCCTTGTCTCATGATGGGCTCATAGTGCTAATCCTCATTTTACAGATGAGGTAACTGAGGCTTAGATTAGTTAAGTGACTTGTCCAAGGTCACCCAGCAGACAGGAGGCGGAGTCAGGATTAGAACCCAGGTGCTTCTGACCTCCAGGCCTGGGCTCTATCCACTAGGCCACGCTGCAGACTAAGGATCTATCCATCCGATGCTAAATGGAGAACAAACAGCTGTTTTCCATTTGATTCAGTTGAAGTACTTCAAAGGGTACCCGAGGAGGGGAGGGACAGAGTGCGGAAAGGAAGGTTTTGAGGCAAGGTGGACTTTGTCGGAATGGCTGGGCTTAGTAAGGTGAGAAAGCACCTTAAAGCAAAGCAGCATTAAAATGTAATAACAAAAGTGCTGTCTCTAAGGAGCACTGGTCATTCATTCATCCCATCGTATTTATTGGGCGGTTCCTGCATGCATATTTTGGACACATCGACAGGAAGACAAATTCTCTGGAGAAGACGCTAATGCTCCTTAGAGCATTCTGCTTTCTTAGAGAAACAGCGTGGCTCAGTTGAAAGAGCCCAGGCTTTGGAGTCAGAGGTCATGGGTTCAAATCCTGGCTTGGCCACTTAGCTGTGGGACTTTGGACAAGTCACTTAACTTCTCTATGCCTCAGTTCCCTCATTTGTAAAACGGGAATTAAGACTGTGAGCCGCCTGTGGGACAACCTGATCACCTTGTAACCTCCCCAGTGCTTAGAAGAGTGCTTTGCACATAGTAAGTGCTTAATAAATGCCATCATTAATGCTAGGAAAAGTCCAAGGAAAACGTGAAAGAGGCAGACCGACGGCTAGATGGTTAGAAACCATAACAAAGATAAGGGAAGAGCTCTTAGCAATGTTAGGGATTATGGCAGAGGATAGGACGTTCTGGAGAAAACATGCCCATAAAGTTGCTATGAATCCAAAACGACTCAACCGCATTTGATATATAGGTACATCTACTGTGTGCAAAGCATTGTACTAAGAGCTTGGGATAGTGCAATAAAATAACAAACAGGCACATTCCCTACCCACAATGAGGCTACTGTCTAGACGGGGAGACAGACATGAATAGACAGAGGGTGGTGGGGGGGTGGGGAGGAGTCCCTTTGTGGGGCCAGAACTCTGAGGGAGAGTCTAAGGTCACCCAGTTCACAGACCCAGATGGACCGGGCCAGGCTGATAGGCTGACCAGGAATGATACAGAAGCAGAAGAAGAATCAATCCTGTCAATCCATCAACCAATCAACAGTATGGACTGAGCACCTAAAGTGTGCAGAGCACTGTACTAAGCACTTGGGAGAGTACAACAAAGTTAGTAGACACGATCCCTGCCCTCGTGAAGACCAACACTGAAACAAACTACAGGCGGGAGGAAGAAAGTATGAGGGCCTGGATGGGGTGTTTTAGAGCGTCAGGAATGGGGTGTGTAAAATCTGTACCCCAGTTACTCTAGGACCGGCTGAAATCACGGGCAGAAATGCACAAGTGGCAGTTGGGGGGACAGACGGCGGGATGACGAACGATTGATTGCTCAGAGAAGAATCCCCGGAGAAGATGATATTTCAGAAGGGCTTTGAAGAGCGGGAGAGCAGGGGGCTGCCGGATGAGACGGGGGGAGGGCAGGAGCAAGGGGTCGGTGATTAGAGAGCCAAGAGGAGGAGGAGGACGATGTGTGCGGGCTGGAGAGGAGTGGGGGGGTGATGGGGATGAGTATTGGGGAGAGAGCTGAGCGACTGCCCCGAAAGCCAATGGTCAGGAGATTCTGCATGATGCAGAGAGAAAAGGAGGACCACGGAGAATTCTGGGGAGTGGGGAGAGGGTATAGGAGGGTGTTGTAGAAAGTGACCCGGGCGCAGAGAGAGAGGGAGCCACTGGAGGCAGGGAGGTCAGGGAGGAGGCTGCCGCAGATCAATAGCAGCAGGGGTGGTGGTGATCGTCATGGCGATGGGGACTGATCACCGCTTGCTGGGCTCTGTGTGAGCAAGTGCCCACCACACCAAGGCCCGAACAGGAGGAAACGGGAACGGGACTCACCGTGACTGCTTTTCCCTCCTGGTTGGGGGAACTGGGGCAGTTCAAGGTGTCCTTCTAGGTGTCCTTTTGGGGAGGGGGAGTGCCAATCCGTGCCCACCCATCTCTGAGCCCCCTGGGAGATTGGAATCCCTTCTCCAATCTGCAGGCTCAGCCTGGGTGGAAGGTCTGCACCCAGTGGGTGTCCCCAGTTTGGGGAGTGGGAAAAGATTCATCCCTCCTTCCTCCTTCCCCCTAAATCCACAGGTCTGGAGGGCTGGGCTGACCCTCCCAGTCTGGACCAGTTGGCCCCAAGCCCATGGGAGAGGGGCAGACTCCCACCAGGCTCCCTGCCTGCTCCTGGAGATAACACTCCTGCCAGTCATCAATTAATTATGGTCTTGATTAAGCACTTACTCTGGGCTAAGTAATTATGGTGTTTGTTAAGTGCTTACTATGTGTCAAGCACAGCTCTAAGCGCTGGGGTAGATACAAATTAATCAGGTTGGACACAGTCCCTGTCCCACATGTAAGTAAGAGGGAATGGTATTTAATCCCCATTTTACAGTTGGGGTAACTGAGGCACAGAGAAATAAAGTGACTTGCCCAAGGTCACACAGCAGACATGTGTTAAAGCCAGGATTAGAACACAGGTTCTCTGACTCCTAGGCCGGGCTCTTTCCACCAGGCCACACTGCTTCTCTGTACTGGGGTAAGACACATGGTATTGAGGTTAGATTTCATTCCTTCATTCAATCATATTTATTGAGCACTTACTGTGTGCAGAGCACTGTACTGAGTGCTTGGGAAGTACAAGTTGGCCAGATCCAGTCACACTCTTCCACAGGGATCAGGGGCTAAGAGGGAAGGAGAGCTGGTACCTTATTGCATTTTACAGGGGAGGAAACTGAGGCCCAGAGAGGTTAAGTGACCTGCCTGACATCACCCAGCAAACCAGGGGCAGAGCTGGGATTAGAACCCAGGGTATCCCGACTCCCAGACTCACGCTCCTGCCCCTCCGCTGGCTTGCCATCAAGCCCTGGCACCCCTCCCTCGGGCCAGGGTTCGAATCCTTTTTCTCCCAGGGAAGCCAGTGCAGAGAATCAGTAGGAGGGAAAAACCAGATATCTCCCTTCCTCGCCCCTCTCCCTCACACCTGGAAGTCCTGGGTGCTGTTATAGCGTGGCTCAGTGGAAAGAGCCCGGGCTTTGGAGTCAGAGGTCATGAGTTCAAACCCCGGCTCCGTCAACTGTCAGCTGGGTGACTTTGGGCAAGTCACTTCACTTCTCTGGGCCTCAGTTACCTTATCTGTAAAATGGGAATGAAGACAGTGAGCCCCCTGTGGGACAACCTGATCACCTTGTAACCTCCCCAGGGCTTAGAACAGTGCTTTGCACATAGTAAGCGCTTAACAAATACCATCATTATTATTATTATTATAGCCTTCAAACCAAAGGATGCTACCACTTGTGGTAGGGATTGGGATTGGGGGGGAAGGAGGGATTGGAAAGAGAGAGAGAGAGAGAGAGAGAGAGAGAGAGAGAGAGAGTATATGTGTGTATGGGTGGATGAGTGTGGGGGTCTGTGTGCATGCGTGTATAGCTGTATATATGTATATATGTTTGTACATATTTATTACTCTATTTATTTTACTTGTACATATCTATTCTATTTATTTTATTTTGTTAGTATGCTTGGTTTTGTTCTCTGTCTCCCCCTTTTAGACTGTGAGCCCACTGTTGGGTAGGGACTGTCTCTATATGTTGCCAATTTGTACTTCCCAAACGCTTAGTACAGTGCTCTGCACATAGTAAGCGCTCAATAAATACGATTGATGATGATGATGATGCGTGGATAGGTGAGTGTGGATACGTAGGTAAGTTCTGCTTGGGTGTTTGTGCAAGTGCATGCACCCAAATGAGATTCTGTGCATGTGTGTGTGTGTGTGTGTGTTCGTTCATTCATTCATTCAATCCTATTTATTGAGCGCTTACTGTGTGCAGAGCACTGTAGTAAGCGCTTGGGAAGTCCAAGTTGGCAACATATAGAGGTGGTCCCTACCCAACAGCGGTCTCACAGTCTAGAGTGTGTGTGTGTGTCTGCCTGGGTGTCCCCCCTTGTAGTCAGTTCTAGAGAGAATACAGGTAGTTCAGTTGAGGGCTTGGGAGTCAGAGGTCATGGGTTCGAATCCCGCCTCCCCCACATGTCTGCTGCGTGACCTTGGGCAAGTCACTTCACTTCTCTGTGCCTCAGTTCCCTCATCTGTAAAACGTGGATTAAGACTGTGAGCCCCACATGGGACAACCTCATCTCCTTGTGTTCCCCCCAGCGCTTAGAACAGTGCTTTGCACATAGTAAGCGCTTAACAAATACCAACATTATTTATTATTATTATGTGCAGCTAGAAGGGGCAGAGCTTAATCTCCTTTCTGGCCAGCCCCCCCACAAACACCCCCACCCCCGGCTCAGGTCGCCTCCCAACACCATCACTGTCGCTCAGCCATCTATCTTTTCTTGGTAAATTTGGAACCTGTTGAGCTGGGCTTTCTTTTTTAATGATATTTGTTAAACACTTACTGTTTGCCAGGCACTATACCAAACACTGGGATAGATAGAAGCTAATCAGATTGGACACAGTCCCTGTCCCACATGGGGCTCACAGTCTTCACCCCCATTTTACATTAATTCATTCATTCAACCGTATTTATCGAGCGCTTACTGTGTGCAGAGCACTGTATTAAGCGCTTGGGAAGTACAAGTTGGCAACATATAGAGACGTTCCCTACCCAACAGCGGGTTCACAGCTTGGACGCGGGAACCGAGGCCCAGAGAAGTGAAGTGACTCCCTCAAGGTCCCACAGCGGATGAGTGGCGTAGCCGGGATTAGAAACCAGGTTCTTCTGACTCCCAAGTCCTTGCTCTGTCCATTAGGCCAGACTGCCTCGCTGAGCTGTCCCCTAAATACCACTGATGGATTGATTGATGGATTGGTCAGAGTCCCATCAGGCCCAGGGCCTCTGAAAGCTAAAGCCAAAGGCAGAAGGTCTCCTTAAACAGCAGCAAATAATGCCCAACAGCCGCGACTCTCCCTGCAGCTCTGAACCCTTTGCCCAGTCCCATGGCTGGAGCCGGAGTCCGAGCCCAGCTCTCCTGGGAATCGAGACCAGCTGCTTCCGTCCTGCGGAGAACATTCTTCAGCGTCGCCTTTCAGCTGTCAAGCTAGCTAAATGATCCCCCTTCCCTTGATCTTTCCTCCCAGGGCCCCTCTCCCACCCCTTTCATCTTCTCTGCGCTGGCCTCCGCACCTTCCCGGAGTTCTCCTGGCCCCTGCCGGACACGGAGTCCCAGACTATGCCCATATGTACCGAGCGCTGCCGCCTGCTATTAAGCCCTAGGGAGGATCGCCTCATTGCTCATCCAGTCATCGTCCTGGGAACGCGCTGCATTCTTCCCAGAGATGCTGGATTTCGGAATCCTTCAGCTGGTGGTCTGCCTGACCTCCGGCTCTTTCTCTGCCTTACTGGGGGCTCATCTGCCACAATCCATCGCGTTCCCCACCCCCAGACAGTCGAAGCCACCTCACCGGGCGCCAGTTCTGACAGGAGACGCGTGGATGGCGTGTTCAGACTCCTGCCCGGCCGGCAACACTTTTCTCTCCGAATCATCGTGAACACGGGGGTCTTCAGGTCCATGCCCCATGTTTGGGTACACACTCCAACCACAGAGGTATCCCTCCAATCTGTATCCTCTCCCGGGCTCCACAGTGGGCTAGTCAGTCAATCAGTCATATTTATTGAGCACTGTGTGCACAGTACTGTACTATGTGCTCAGGAGAGTTCAAAACAACAGTAAACAGATACATTGCCAACCCACGAGCTTACAGTCTAGAGGGGGAGACAGACATTAATAGAAATAAATGACAGATATGGACATAAGTGCCGTGGGGCCGGGAGGAGGGATGAATAAAGGGAGCAAGTCAGGGTGATTCAGAAGGGACAGGGAGAAGAGGATAGGGGAGCTTAGTCAGAGAAGGCCTCCTGGAAGAGAAGTGCCTTCAGTAAGTCTTTGAAGAGGGGTAGAGCGATTGTCCGTCTGATATGAGGAGGGAGGGCATTCCAGGCCAGAGGCAAGGTGTGGCTAGCGGGATAGCACCTCCTGTCTCCCCTCCATCGGGCAGGTCCCATCGCCCCTTCTGGGACCAGGAGCAGTGGAGGTAACATCCAGCGAGATTCCGAGGGCAGAAACCGACGCCCCGAAGGCCATCCCGTCCCCGTCGGGGATCGTTACCCATTCCCAGTCCTCCCACCCCAACCCCTGGCTGCAGCTCAAACATTGCAGCTGGCCCATTAGGCACAAAATGGAAATGTAATAATGCTAAGTGGTTCCATGTGCCGCTACCCCTGCAAAAGGCCTACAAAACGAACAACACTCACAGGCCAATGAACCCTGATTCCATTTACTCCTCAAAAGGCTGAGTTCATCCCTGGGCGATGGAAGCCACCGGGCCAGAAAGCTGCCACTTTGGGTCTCTTCTGAAAATTCTCGGTTCCCCTCAGAGAGCTAGGAGAGAAAGACTAGGCGTCCAGCTCACACAGTTGGGTGCGGGGGGAATGGGAATCTCTCGTCCCCTTAGCCCCCGAGGAAGTGGGCGCAAATATAATAATAATAAGGATGGTATTTGTTAAGCGCTTACTATGTGCAAAGCACAGTTCTAAGTGCTGGGGGGATACAAGGTGATCAGGTTGCCCCACCTGGGGCTCACAGTCAATCCCCATTTTACAGATGAGGGAACTGAGGCCCAGAGAAGTGAAGTGACTTGCCCAAAGCCACACAGCTGACAATTGGCAGAGCTGGGATTTGAACCCCTGACCTCGGACTCCAAAGCCCGGGCTCTTTCCACTGAGCCACGCTGCTTCTTTAGTGATATGATCTAGGCTTGCTCGTGGGCAGAGCCTGCAGACAAATAAGATGGACTAAAAAGTCATATCTGAACCAAGAACTCGTGTTCTATCACTTTAGGGTGGGATTCCTTCCTTCCTCTCCCCCTCGTCCCCCTCTCCATCCCCCCCATTTTACCTCCTTCCCTTCCCCACAGTACCTGTATATATGCATATATGTTTGTACATATTTATTACTCTATTAATTTTACTTGTGCATATCTATTCTATTTTATTTTGTTAGTATGTTTGGTTTTGTTCTCTGTCTCCCCCTTCTAGACTGTGAGCCCACTGTTGGACAGGGACTGTCGCTATATGTTGCCAACTTGTACTTCCCAAGCACTTAGTACAATGCTCTGCACACAGTAAGCGCTCAATAAATACGATTGATTGATTGATTGATTGATTCCTGGTAGTTCTGATCCAGCTGAGCCCCAGCCTGCCTGAGACTCATTCGTCCAATCAGTCGTATTTATTGAGCGCTTTCCATGTGCAGAGCACTGTACTAAGCACTTGGGAGAGTACAATACAACAATAAACAGAGCAGCCCCATAGGGAGCGGCGTGGCCATGTGGGAATGGGGGTGGACAGGGCCAAGGGGGAGAGGAGAGTCCAAGAAGAGAGGGATGAGACCACTCTGCTCCCTAACCCGAATGGCTCCAAACCCTGGTCACTGAGAACCTCCCTACACGCGTCCTGGACACGCTTCCTAGCAAAAACCGGGAGCAGAGGAGTAGCTCCTTTCATTATTCACTCCATCCCTGGGGGAAAACTACTCAACATCAGACCAGATCCTATCCTAAATTCAGAGGATGCCATATTTAAGGTGACAAAGCAAAAAAGCTACCTTTTCTTTCTCTGCGGCTACCTGTTCCAATGAGGACAGAAGGAAGACAGTCAGACAGTCTCTCCCGTTCGGTTCGCCTCACCGCCGGCAATCTCCACGAGTTGGGCCTTTGTGGCTTCCCACATCTGGTTTTATACAGCGGTAACAAACTTAACGGCACTGAAACAGACTGTTTATTACAGTGTATAATGGGTTCTATTAATTTACACAATGATATATAAAAACGCACACGGCTTACGTTGCATGGTAACTCGACGTCGACAGGCACGGCAGACAAACACCACTCACGCACTGACATGCATATGTTGGGAGAAAGCGATTTTTACACGATACAGTTTGCAGAGTAGTAAATAAAACCCTCCTCCCCGCAGCCCCCCGCGATCCGGGAGCATTGCACAAACACGATCCGGGCCTCGAGGAGAGCTGGCCAGGCCGGTTGACCGGAGGAATCCAAAAGCTACGGGATCTCCGAGGGCCAATCTTCCCTGGGGGGCGACCAGTTGTTTGGATGGAAATACTAGCCAGTGCCCACGCTCCAGGCAGATGGGACCAGGCGAGTCCAAACTATGGCCGAAAGTCGTCGGTGGGCAGATGGGTTCCGGACGGCACCCCCTTTCTGCTCCCCCCCCCCCAGATCCAACCCCCATGTGTCTGGGCCGTGCAGCTCAGCGGACAGGACCCAGATCAATACAGGGACTGGGCGAGAAAGGACAGAGAAGGGAAAAGGTCGGAAACCAAACCGTCCCAGGCCGCTGCCAACCGCTTCTGACTCAGGGAGGGCCCCGAGGAGACGATGGCAAACAGCTCCGGGCCGTCCGGTCGCCTCCTTCGCATGGCTCCCCGTGACGGCCCTTCTCTGGGTAAGAGGCAGCAAAGCGTGGAGCCCGTGTCCCCTCCGTTGAACCCACAAGGCTGGACTTCCCCTGAGCGGGATTGGAAGCAACACATCATCGCGCATGGGGCACACCCTCTCCCGTCCGGATAAGGTTCGAGACGGTCCCGATCTCTCCCCTCAAGGGCTTTGGACAACGGGGGCCTGAGGAGATGAGACCTGACCCTCCTTCCTCTTAAATTCGGTCAGAAAAGGCAGGGCGTGGGGCAAGGGCGTACCCCCCCTCCCCTCCCGCCCGGGCCCCCCGCCGAGCCCCTCAGACGGTCGTCATCAACTTGAGAGAGCCAGACCGGAAGCGAAGGATCTTCTTCTTGAGATTGTGTGACGCCTTGATCTTGACGAAGGTCTCGGCGGGGCGGTCGGGCAGCTCGGGGAGGGTCTGGACCAACTGGGACCAGAGGAGCCCCCCGCTCTCCTCCGAGTCACTGGAGGTCGTGCTGTCGCCCCCAAACTCCGCCTCGCTCACGCTCGACTCGCTGTCCCCGAAGCAGTTGGTGGTATAGTTGCTCCGCTCGTCCTCGCTCGTGTCCACCACGGTCGAGTGGAAGAGCGACTCGCACTCGGCCGAATACTCGGAGTCGCTGGCCACGAAGGCGTAGGGGCTGGCGAGGGGAGGCGGCGGGCCGCGTCCCGGCAGGGCCACCGCCATGCCCTCCCGGCGGTTCCTCCGGGCCCTGCGCAGAGCATCTTCGAAGGAGGCCTCGGCCGGTGGCCGCCACCGTTGGTAGTCGGCCCTTTTGTGCTTGG
This sequence comes from Tachyglossus aculeatus, assembly GCF_015852505.1. Lineage (NCBI taxonomy): Eukaryota > Metazoa > Chordata > Mammalia > Monotremata > Tachyglossidae > Tachyglossus > Tachyglossus aculeatus. Next base: position 806,441 of record NC_052079.1, read on the forward strand.
GCTTGGCCACCAACGCGTCTCGGCTGGGACCGTGGGCCCTGGTCCCCGACCGCTGGGCGCCCAGGGATCTGCCAGGGTGGCCGGGCTCTGGCGGGACGCCCCCGGCCCTCCGGCCCCTCGCCAAAGGCTTCTTGGATCTCCGGTTTGTATCCGAGTCGTCGGGGAGACGGCCCTTCCGGGCCCCTACCCTGCTCTTTTCACGTACGGCCTGGGCACCGCTGACCGCCGAGGGAAGCGTGGGCGCCCTGACCTTCGGCGTGGAGCTTCTTGAGCCCCTCACGTGCCTGCTGCTTTGGGGTGGCCGGGTGCTCCTCTGTGGCCCTGTGGTGGACGGACCCTTCCTTGGCCGGCCCGCGCCTGGGCTCCGTGGGGGAGACGCCTGGCTCTTGGACTCCACCGTGGGCCTCTCCTCTGGTAGGCGGGCCAGAGCGGGGGCCGGAATGGGGGCCGGAGCGGGAGCCAGAGGGAGGACTGGTGCGGGAGCCGGTGACACCGGCCGAGGCGCTCCCTGGCCGCCGTCCTTCGAGGGTGCCCTCTTGGGCGGTTGGACCGCCCTGTTCTCGGGCAGGGGGGCCAGGCTGCGGCCGGGGCTCTCCTTGGGAGAGGCAGGGAAGGGTGGAGGGCTCTCCTTCGGGACATCCCCCGGCCCAGGAGTGGAGCCACGGGGGAGCTCCGGGGTGGTGTGCTTGGCGCCCTGGGGCTCGCCGGGAGTGCCGGCGGGGCAGCCTGCTGGGGCCCTCCTGTTCTCGGGCGGCTCACCGTGGGGCTCTCGGGCCCACGGCCTGGGCTGGGGGGAGGAGAAGGCAGCGGTCTCTGAGGCAGGGCGGGCACCGGGCAGGTGGCCGCCGTGGGCCAGGGGTCCCCCGCCGGCCTGCCGCACACACCCGCTCCCGTGGCGCAGGACGGCCTTGGCCGGGTCCGCGCTGACGCTGGTCCGCGGCTTGTTAGTCCGCACCGGCTGCACCTTTCTCTGGACCAGACTCAGGATGTAGCCCGCCATCTTCTGACTGGACGGGGGGCCGGGGGCCGGCCAGGAAGCGCTCGGGGAGAGGAGGAAGGCGTCGTCCGGGTGGGCGGCAGCGGCGGGCGGCTCAGCTCCGAGGCGGGGGTCCCCGGCCCCGAGGCCCGGCTGCTCCCCCTCCCTCAGGGGGCCGCCGGGGGGGGACCGGGAGGAGGAACATGGGGCTCTGCACCGCCACGGCATGGAGCGGGCTGGGGTAGCGGTAAACGTCGTTCCCGTTCTTGGACACCAAGTCACACTGGAACTTGGGGTTCACATCAGCCACGACGTCGAGGGAATCGGCCCGGGGGCTGGACGGTGAGCAGCCGCTCACCGTCCAGCCCCCAGACACCTGCTCTTCACACTGGCCTTCTCTACAGTCCAGCCACCCGACGAGATCTGCAAGAGACGAAAAGACACGAGTCGACCAAACCGACCTTCCATCTGTCAGGGCCCCAGCTCGGCCCGTCCGAGAGGAAGCCCCCATCGGCCGCGGGTCACCCCGACGCAGGTCCAGGGGTTGCCGACGGAGAAGACGTCGAGGGCACGGCTGCCTCTCGGCCCTCTGTCTTGATGGGGATGGGAACCTGGAAGCGGGGAAGTGGGAAGAAGAGTCCTAGCCTCTCTACTAACTTCGCCTTCCCTGAGCTTTGAAGAACTCTTGATGTTCTGAGTTATTTTTAGCTGCAGATTCCCAGACTCCTTTGGTGGACCAGGGAGGGGAGAAAGGAGATATGCTTTGCAGTTTTCAAAGAAGCTGGCCATTCTTCTTCCATTTTGCGGCTCTCCCACCGCTCCCCATAGCTGGGGATTGACCCCAAAGCCTCTCCACCTCTTCCCTACCACGGTTTCCTGTAGCCAAACGATCCCCCGGAGCCCCGGCGTTCCAGGCTCGTTGCCCACTGCCCAACGGGAGGGCACAGAAACCAGTCAGACAGCAAAATCTCCCCCCGAAGATGGAGCGGGTGGGCCCGAGACACTAAACAACAGTTCGCCGGGACTCTCTGGAAAGTTAATAAAAGCAATCTGTTGGGATCCGTCCCTTTGGAGGAGGCCGCTTTCTTAAATACCCGAAGCCGAAACAGAGTGTTTGATCCTTGTTTCAAAAAGCCCTGATACTCAGAGACCAAGATGCCCGGCATGTTTAATCACCGAGAAAATGGCCATCATTCTCATCTCCTTTCCCGCCGGGGGCCGAGAAGAGGAAGACTATTTGGAAGCGACCACCGATTCTACACATCAAGGTAGAGGGGGTAGGGGGCGAAGGGGCCGCAAGTCCCCATTCCGGTTCTTCAGTGGAAACAAATTTGGCGGTGAAAACCGCTCTGTAATCCTCCCTCACAACTGTCATTAAGGTCCCTCGGTTTTGGTCGATCCTCCCAAATTAGGCAGGATTAAAGTCTCCGCACACAAGCCCTTTCCATAAAGCCAGCAAGTCAAAAATCAAAACATGCCCTCCCGCCTAATTGCTCTCACACCACAGGGTCGAACCATTTGGAAACTCGACCTCGGGTTTCCTTTTCCCAAATACAACAAAGAGGCGGCCCGCTGTCCACCCCACCCCCAATCCTCGGTATCCCCCCCTGCTCCACCTCAGCAGCCCCAGGGAGGAGGGGGCCCAGAGCAGAGGGGGATGAGGATTAGTTGACTCTTTTCAAGGATCTAAGGTAAACAGGGTCAGCCTAGCATTCACTATCCTCCACCTTTCTTCCAGGGCCTACCCAAAAGGGAAGCCAAGTCTGAGGTCCTGGGTTCTAATGCCTTCTGGAATGCATCAGGTGCTTTGATTTTCCCAGAGTATCCTCACACCACCGGTCTCATTCATCCCTCACAACATCCCTAGGAGGCAGAAAGAAGCAGGGCATATCACCCCCATTTAAATGATGAAGAAACTAAGGATGAGAAAAACGGAGCGATTGGCCCAGGTCACACAGCAGGATAGGGCCAGAGTTGGGTCTAGAAGCCTTATCCCCTGGACTTTACTGCCTGTTTTTATAAGAATGATAATTGTGGCATTTGTTAGGCGCTTACTATGAGCCAAGCACTGTTCTAAACATTGGGGTAGATACAAGGTAATCAGGTTGGACACATCCATGGGTCTAGAAGCCTTATGCCCTGGATTTAACTGTCTCAGTTTTTATAAGAATGATAATTGTGGTATTTGTTAAGCGCTTACTATGTGCCAAGCACTGTTCTAAACACTGGGGTAGATACAAGGTAATCAAGTTGGACACAGTCCATGTCCCTTATGGGGCACACAATCTTGATCCCCATTTTTACAGATGAGGTAACTGAGGTACAGAGAAGTTAAGTGATTTGCCCAAGGTCAGCCAGCAGACAGGTGGCAGGGCCAGGATCACCATCATCATCATCATCATCAATCGTATTTATTGAGCGCTTACTGTGTGCAGAGCACTGTACTAAGCGCTTGGGAAGTACAAGTTGGCAACATCTAGAGACAGTCCCTACCCAACAGTGGGCTCACAGTCTAAAAGGGGGAGACAGAGAACAAAACCAAACATACTAACAAAATAAAATAAATAGAATAGATATGTACAAGTAAAATAAATAAATAAATAAATAAATAAATAGAGTAACAAATAAGTACAAACATATATACATATATACAGGTGCTGTGGGGAAGGGAAGGAGGTATGACCTTCTGACCCCCAGGCCCGTGCTCTACTCCCCCTTCTAGACTGTAAGCCCATTGTTTGGTAGGAACCGTCTCTAGATGTTGCCTACTTGTACTTCCCAAGAGCTTTGTACAGTGCTCTGCACACAGTAAGCGCTCAATAAATATGATTGAATAAATGAATGAATGAATCTCGACCCAAGCAAGGTGGAAAGCATCGCTAGTGTGGCGGTTAAGAAAATGCTTTGAGAGGGCATCTAGTCCCCCGCATCTCCCTATGACAGTGGTCCCTGTTCACCAATGGCACTGGTGAGGGGGCATCTGGGGGTGCATGGCAAATTGGCATTCCAACCCAGAGGGCATTAATCAGTGCACTAACTCTCCTACAGCTTCACCCTGAGATTTTTTCTTCACTTTAGAAAGGTAACAATCCTAACCTGGGCCGATTTTCCTCAACTGTTGGGGCCTTCTAGGCCCACCAAACACACTAGGCTAGTATTATTATTATTAATAATAATAACAATATTATTGTTATTATTAGTATAGTATATATATTGCACATTATATATAATATAATATGTATGATATGTATATTGTCTTCCCCTGTCACACAGGGGCTGTGATCTTGAAGATCCTCTCATCGTGGAAAAGGCACTTTCAGAGTAACTTTAGAGTAACCTTCGATTCACTGAGAGTGGACGGGTCGCAGGGTAGCCCCACGCATGGCATTGCTAAGTATAAATTTTTGTGTCATACTGTTGTGTCCACCTTGCACTTCACTGTTATTTAGGTGAATTTTCACAAGCCCCTGTTGTTGTTATTATATATATATATATATATATATATATATATTATTATTATTATTATTATTATTATTATTATTATTATTATTATTGGGAAGCAGCGTGGCTCAGTGGAAAGAGCACGGGCTTTGGAGTCAGAGGTCAGGGGTTCAAATCTCAGCTCTGCCAATTGTCAGCTGTGTGACTCTGGGCAAGTCACTTCACTTCTCTGGGCCTCAGTTACCTCATCTGTCAAATGGGGATGAAGACTGTGAGCCCCCCGTGGGACAACCTGATCACCTTGTAACCTCCCCAGCACTTAGAACAGTACTTTGCATATAGTAAGTGCTTAATAAATGCCATCATTAGTAGTAGTAGTAATAATAATAGTATGTACTAATTAGTAATTACTACTACTAATAATAGGGGCATTTGTTAAGTGCTTACTATGTGTAAAGCAGTATATTACGTGCTGGAGTAGATTCAAGATAATCAGGTCCCACAGAGGGCTCGCAGTCTGAGTAGGAGGGAGGGCAGGTATTGAATCCCCATTTTGAAGATGAGGAAACTAAAGTACGTAAGTAAAGTGACTTGCCCAAGGTCACACAGCAGACAAGCGGCAGAGCCAGGATTAGAATTCAGACCCTCTGACTCCCACGCCAGGGGTTTTTCCACTAAGTCACGCTGCTTCCCTCTGGCTCATAGAAACCCCAGCCTCTTGGAGATGAGGCATCAGGTTCTCAAGTGGATGAGACGCAGCTTTTCGCAACAGCTGGTTCGGGTTCAGAAAAGCACATAAACAGCTTCTGGAACCATCCCTGGACCCCACTGGTTTATTTAATAATAATAATAATAATAATTTTGGTATTTGTTAAGCGCTTATTATGTGCAAAGCACTGTTCTAAGTGCTGCGGCGGATACAAGGTGATCAAGTTGTCCCATGTGGGGCTCACAATCTTAAACCCCATTTTACAGATGAGGTAACTGAGGCAGAGAGAAGTTAAGTGACTTGCCCCAAATCACACAGCTGACAAGCGGCGGAGCCGGGATTTGAACTCATAATAATAATAATAATAATAATAATGGTAGCATTTATTAAGCGCTTACTATGTGCAAAGCACTGTTCTAAGCGCTGGGGAGGTTACAAGGTGATGAGGTTGTCCCACGGGGGGCTCACAGTTTTAACCCCCATTTTACAGATGAGGGAACTGAGGCAAAGAGAAGTGACTTGTCCAAAGTCACACAGCTGACAAGTGGCGGAGCCGGGATTCGAACCCATGACCGCTGACTCCAAAGCCCATGCCCTTTCAACTCATGACCTTTGACTCCCAAGCCCGGGCTCTTTCCACTGAGCCACGCTGCTTCTAGACCCCTTTAGCCACGAGGACTAATACGGGCTCTTCCCCTGTCACACGGGCTGTGATCTTGACGATGCTCTCATTGCGGAAAGGGCACTTTCAGAGTAACTTTAGAGTAACCTTCCATTCATTGAGAGTGGACGGGTCGCAGGGTAGCCCCGCGCATGGCATTGCTAAGTACAAATTTTTGTGTCACACTGTTGTGTCCACCTCGCAGTTCACTGTTATTTAGGTGAATTTTCACAAGCCCCTGTTGTCCCAGAGTCCTCCGCTGTACAGATCAGTAAGGCTGAGGCAGAGGCCTGGCAACGAAGCAGGGTAATAATAATAAATAATAATAATAAGGCACCACATCCAAGGGGACCACCTGTGCCAACGGGGGTGGGGGGAGTTCACGTTGTAGACTCGCTACGCGCGGGGAGAACGTTTCCGGACCCTTCCGTCATGCTCCATCCCGATCCCAGGATGGTTCGCCGCGTTTCAGTGCCGGGCCCCTGGGCCTCTGACCGTGGCTCTCACCTGCAGACTTGGGCCGCCCATCTGACAGATTCAAGGACGTCTCCAAAGGGCTGCAGAAACAGGAGCTGGAAGGGCAACTGGATAAGCACTCGCTGAAGACGGAGTTGGAGGAATTGGAGAGGGATCCGGAAGTGCCGTCACTCAGCTCGTAAAACCCTGACGCGGAGAATGCAGACACCGTTAGGGAACCGGCCGGCTTTGAACAAGGGGAAACAGTTGGCCCCTAGGACAGGGAGAGGTTCAGAGTTGGGGACAACGTGAGCTTTGTTCCTACAGCCTGCGGGAGCTGGGGGTGAGGATGGAGGCGAGAAAGTCCCCCAAATCCACCACCTCCTGATGCCCAGCCAATCTAGGAAGAGAGCTGCTCCACAAGAGACACTCAGATCTGTCCAGAGGCCATGGGCTGGAGTCCTGAGGGGGCTCAAAGGAGAGTAATTGTCTCCCCCACCGCCCCGAGAAGTCTGTTTCGGAGGCAAATGGCCGGTAACTTTGAAGTGGCCTCAGGAAGCTGAGGTGTTACCGGTTTCCAGGCCCAGGGGACCCAGGGGACGCTTCTGGATCAAAGGTCAGACTATGCTTTTCAGAAATGAGAACGGCAGCTTTTCTTTTTCCCACATGGGGAATTGCAGGAGGCTCCATCTCTGCCGTCACTCAGTCCTTCTGAGGGAACGAGTGGATTCGCCTCTTTGTCTGCTTTGGCAAAGGACTTCCTTAATAATCCACGGGCCACGTGGAAACCGAGGGGGGGGAATAATTAATCAATCAATCAATCGTATTTATTGAGCGCTTACTGTGTGCTTTTAGACTGTGAGCCCACTGTTGGGTAGGGACTGTCTCTATATGTTGCCAACTTGTACTTCCCAAGCGCTTAGTCCAGTGCTCTGCACACAGTAAGCGCTCAATAAATACGATTGATGATGATGATGATGATGATGATGCAGAGCACTGTACTAAGTGCTTGGGAAGTACAAGCTGGCAACATATAGAGACAGTCCCTACCCAACAGTGGGCTCACAGTCTAGAAATTACTGCTATTCTGGTACTTATTCAGCACTTACTAGGTGCCAAGCCCTGTGCTAAACGCTGGGGCAGCAAGATATTCCTGGCTAAGCTCTCGTTTCCTCTTTCCAGCGTTTAGAACAGTGCTTTGCACATAGCGCTTAACAAATACCAAAATTATTATTATTATTATTCTCCCATTCCCTTCTGCATCACCCTTGCCCTTGGATTTGCACTCTTTATTCACCCCACCCTCGGCCCATGACACTTGTGTACATATCTGTAACATTCAAAAGAAACACCCCCTTCCCTGACAACCAAATGCACAAATGTTTGTTTTGCATAAAACGCCCACCCGTTAGAGTAGTTGCAGATATATTCCTGCATTTGTTTTGGTGAGGAAGAAGAGATTGTAGTCTGGGTTTAGGAAGACTGTGACTTCTGAGGCTATTTTCATTCAGTACATTTTTTGCTTTCACTAAGGCCCAAGTTGTCCTCCACAGAAACTGCCAGCTCCCCCGTCTTTTTCCAATGCGTGGTTGTCTTATTCTTTTGATAAGTGGTTTTCTTTTTCATTCCCATCAAAGACCTCTGTGTGTTTTAGTTATGTCTTCAAGTAGTCTTCAAATATTACTCAATATTACAATAATAATATTGCAATAATATTAATAATAATATTACAAATAGTATTCAAATAGTCTTCAAGGTCTTCAAATATCACTCTATTTTATTTGTACGCATTTATTCTATTTATTTTATTTTGTTAATGTGTTTTGTTTTGTTCTCTGTCTTCCCCTTCTAGACTGTGAGCCCGCTGTTGGGTAGGGACCGTCTCTATACGTTGCCAACTTGGACTTCCCAAGCGCTTAGTACAGTGCTCTGCACACAGTAAGCGCTCAATAAATACGATTGAATGAATGAATGAATTCACATTAATGTCTCCCTCCCCCCGTAAGCTCCTCGTGGACGGGGAAAGCGTCTACCGACTCTGTCCTACTGGACTCTCCCAAGCGCTTGGTACAGTGCTCCGCACACGGTAAGAGCTTGATAATTACGGTTGATGGATTACGGGATACGATCCGGTCCTTGCCCCATGTGGGGCTCCCAGCTTAAGAGGGAGGGACAGCAGGGAACCTCCCCCCACTTTACAGATGGGGGAACCGAGGCCGAGGGAGGTGAAGTGAGTTGCCCAAGGTGACCCTAAGGACCAGCGGCCGACCCCGCCGACTCCTGCGGCCCGTGATTCCGGCCTCACGGGGCCACGCTGTCCCTCCGGCGCTTCCGTTTCCCACGCGAGCACTCTACCTGAACTGGGCCGACTATCCGTCTCCAGACGCTCCTCCACCGTCTTTTCTCCGTCCAGCCTGAGGTCGCTGATCTGTTTGTCCAGTTCCTGCAGCTGGCTCAGCAGGCCAGCATCTCTCCGCCTCAGACAGTTCTAGGGGGCACGATCAATCAATCAATCAATCAATCAATAGTATTTATTGAGCGCTTACTGTGTGCAGAGCACTCTAAGCGCTTGGGAAGTACAACCTGGTAACATATAGAGACAGTCCCTACCCAACAGCGGGCTCACAGTCTAAAAGGGGGAGACAGAGAACAAAACCAAACATACTAACAAAATAAAATAAATAGAATAGATAGGTACCCTACCCAACAGTGGGCTCACAGTCTAAAAGGGGGAGACAGAGAACAAAACCAAACATACTAACAAAATAAAATAAATAGAATAGATAGGTACCCTACCCAACAGTGGGCTCACAGTCTAAAAGGGGGAGACAAGAGAACAAAACCAAACATACTAACAAAATAAAATAAATAGAATAGATATGTACCCTACCCAACAGTGGGCTCACAGTCTAAAAGGGGGAGACAAGAGAACAAAACCGAACATATTAACAAAATAAAATAAATAGAATAGATATGTACCCTACCCAACAGTGGGCTCACAGTCTAAAAGGGGGAGACAAGAGAACAAAACCAAACATACTAAGAAAATAAAATAAATAGAATAGATATGTACCCTACCCAACAGTGGGCTCACAGTCTAAAAGGGGGAGACAGAGAACAAAACCAAACAGACTAACAAAATAAAATAAATAGAATAGATCTGTACAAGTACAGAAGGCCCAGCGCGCACAGTTGAGAGGCTGAGCAGATGGTCCTACCTACGAATATTAAAATCACCCCGCCTCACCATCTTGCTAATCTGACAGGGCGCATAATTTTCCGACACGGCTCGCTCCCCAACGTTGGAAATAAAAACGCCTTAATGACACATTTGTTGATATCCACTTTCTCTAATTGGGCCAACATTGGGCTCTCAGATGCTTTCGGCATAAACCTTCTTACCCCTCGGGTCGCTAATAGATGGAGGTGACGGGAGAGCAATTCCAAGAACACTAAAGGGATAAACAGCATGGTTTAGTGAAAAAAGCACAGGCTTGGGAGTCGGAGGACATGGGTTCTAATCCTGGCTCCGCCACTTGGCTTCTGTGTGACCTTGGACAAGTCACTTAACTGCTCTGTGCCTCAGTTACCTCATCTGTAAAATGGGGATCAGGGCTGTGAGCCCCACATGGGACAACCTGTTTACCTTGTATCTACCCCAGTGCTTAGAACAGTGCTTGGCACATAGTAAGCGTTTAGTGGATAGAGCAGAGGCCTGGGAGTAAGAAGGTCATGGGTTCTAATCCCGGCTCCGCCACTTGTAGGCTGTGTGTCCTTGGGCAAGTCACTCCACTCCTCTGTGCCTCAGTTCCCTCATCTGTAAAATGGGGATTAAAACTGTAAACCCCATGTGGGACCGGGACTGTGAGCCCATTGTTGGGTAGGGGCCGTCTCTATATGTTGCTGTCTTGTACTTCCCAAGTGCTTAGTACAGTGCTCTGCACACAGTAAGTGCTCAATAAATACGACTGAATGAATGAACCTGATTTGCTTGTATCCACCCCAGAGCTTAGGACAGTGCCTGGCACATAATAATAATAATAATAATAATAATAATAATAATAATAATAATAATAATAATGATGATGGCATTCATTAAGCACTTACTATGTGCAAAGCACTGTTCTAAGCGCCGGGGAGGTTACAAGGTGATCAGGTTGCCCCACGGGGGGCTCACAGTCTTAATCCCCATTTTACAGATGGGGTAACCGAGGCCCTGAGAAATTAAGTGACTTGCCCAGAGTCATACAGCTGACAACTGGCAGAGCTGGGATTTGAACCCATGACCTCTGAATCCAAAGCCCGGACTCTTTCCACTGAGCCACACAGTAAGCGCTTAACAAAACCCACAATTACTTTTATTATTAATAACAAATATTATTCTTCTTATTATTCATTCATTCATTCAATTGTATTTATTGAGCCCTTACTGTGTGCAGAGCACTGTACTAGGCGCTTGGGAAGTACAAGTTGGCAACATATAGAGATGGTCCCTACCCAACGGTGGGCTCACAGTGGAGAGGGGAGGCTGGGGGAGACTGGTCTGTCCTAGGTTTTGCGGTGCCCCTCACCACCTGGCGTGCAACCTCAGGGTCTCCGGGAGTTGTTCAGTTGGGTTTCCTTCTGCAGCCCAGCCCGCACCCTCCGCTCCTCCGCCCCTAATCTCCTCACCGTTAGGCCTCGTTCTCGCCTGTCCCGCCATCGACCCCCGGCCCACGTCATCCCCCTGGCCTGGAATGCCCTCTCTCTGCCCATCCGCCAAGCTCGCTCTCTTCCTCCCTTCAAAGGCCCTACTGAGAGCTCACCTCCTCCAGGAGGCCTTCCCAGACTGAGCCCCCTCCTTCCTCTTCCCCTCATCCTCCTCTCCATCCCCTCCGTCTTACCTCCTTCCCTTCCCCACAGCACCTGTATATATGTATATATGTTTGTACATATTTATTACTCTATTTATTTATTTATTTTACTTGTACATATCTATTCTATTTATTTTATTTTGTTAATATGTTTGGTTTTGTTCTCTGTCTCCCCCTTCTCGACTGTGAGCCCACTGTTGGGTAGGGACCGTCTCTATATGTCGCCGACTTGGACTTCCCAAGCGCTTAGTCCAGTGCTCTGCACACAGTAAGCGCTCAATAAATACGATTGGTTGATTAATTGATTGCCAACTTGGACTTCCCAAGTGCTTAGTCCAGTGCTCTGCACACGGTAAGCGCTCAATAAATGCAGAGCACTGGACTAAGCACTTGGGAAGTCCAAGTTGGCAACATATAGAGACGGTCCCTACCCAACAGTGGGCTCACAGTCTCACAGTCTAGAAGACCGCTTACTGTGTTTAGAGCACTATACTAAAGTACAAATCGGTGGAGAAGCCGCATGGCTCAGTGGAAAGAGCACGGACTTTGGAGTCAGGGGTCATGGGTTCAAATCCCGGCTCTGCCAATTGTCAGCTGTGTGACCTTGGGCAAGTCGCTTCACTTCTCTGGGCCTCAGTTACCTCACCTGTAAAATGGGGATTAAGACTGTGAGCCCCCCGCGGGACAACTCGATCACCTTGTAACCTCCCCAGCGCTTAGAACAGTGCTTCGCACATAGTAAGCGCTTAATAAACGCCATTAAAAAAAATAAATACGATTGATTGATTGATTGATTGATTGATCGGCCTTCCCGGTGGAGGGCCGCAGCAGCTGGGGAGAGTAAGGGGAGCCCACGAGGGGCTGGAAAGGCGTCAAACGCCTTGCCCACTTGGGAAGGGGGGGCGCAGGATTTGAACCCAGTTCTCCGCGCACTCACAGCGCCACCTAGTGCTCGCGGAGGAGAGGGCGCAGCGCGCATCTGGTTTAAATCAGGGGCGTCGAGGGGGACGCATGAAATCCCTCCACTGCCTGATGGCCTGGGGCCTCTCCTGGAAGAAACGTGGCTTAGACGAAAGAGCCCGGCTTTGGGAGCCAGAGGACGTGGGTTCTAATCCCGACCCTGCCCCTTGTCTGCTGTATGACTTTGGGCAAAATCACTTTCATTCATTCAGTGGTACTGATTGAGCGCTTACTGTTCATTCATTCTTTCGATCACTCGTATTTATTGAGCGCTTATTGTGTGCAGAGCACTGTACTAATCAATCAACCAATCGTATTTATTGAGCGCTTACTGTGTGCTGAGCACTGGACTAAGCGCTTGGGAAGTCCAGGTTGGCAACATATAGAGACGGTCCCTACCCAACAGTGGGCTCACGGTCTCACAGTCTAGAAGACTGCTTACTGTGTTTAGACCACTATACTAAAGTACAAATCGGCAGCATATAACACTTCACTTCTCTGGGCCTCAGTTATCTCATCTGTAAAACGGGGATTAAGACTGTGAGCCCCGGTTGATGACCTTGGATCTCCCCCAGCGCTCAGAACAGTGCTCTGCACGTAGTAAGCACTTAACACATAGCATCATTATTATTATTATTAGGCCGCGGCCCCGCTGGGCCCTAGCAGGCTGGAAGCCAATAATAATAATGGCATTTGTTAAGTGCTTACTATGTGCGAAGCATTGTTCTAAGCGCTGGGGGGGATAAAAGGTGATTAAGTTGTCCCACGTGGGGCTCACAGTCAATCCCCATTTTACAGATGAGGTCACTGAGGCTCAGAGAAGTTAAGTGACTTGCCCAAGGTCACACAGCAGACATGTGGCGGAGGCGGGATTAGAACCCACGATATCTGACTCCCGGGCTAGGGGTCAGCCCGGGTGGCCGGGGTCAGCCCTCTCCTTCCCTGGGCGGGTATTTTCGGGGGGCACCCAGGGCCGTCCGTCCCCGGAACAAAAGTCTAGCCCATTTCCCGGGTCTCCCCCTCCACTGCGTCACCTCCTAAATCTCTGGGGCATTGGAGGGATCTTAGAGGGATGACCACCGACCCCTGCCCACGTCCTACCTCTGGGCCAGGAGCCCCCTCCCTCCTCAAATCCGCCAGACATTGACTCTCAATCAATCAATCAATCGTATTTATTGAGCGCTTACTGTGTGCAGAGCACTGTACTAAGCGCTTGGGAAGTACAAGTTGGCAACAAGACCCCACTTCAAGGTCTTACTGAAGGCCCCTCTCCTCCATGAGGCCTTCCCAGCCTAAGCCCCACTTTTCCTCACCTCCCACTCCCTCCTGAATCTCTTCCCCCCTCTCCCCTTAGGTGTTTAGCTGTCATTTCATTTATTTAAGTTGATATCTGTCTCCCCTCTAGACTGTGAGCTCGTTGTGGGCAGGGAGTGTCCCTCTTTACTGCTGTATTGTCCTCTCCCAAGCGCTTAGTCCAGTGCTTGCACACAGTAAGCCCCCCTTTTCCTCCGCACCCCCTCCACTCCGAGCCACCTCAACTCGCTCCCTTTGCTCTTCCCCCCCCGTCCCTGCCCCACAGCATTAATGTACGTATAGCAGCAGCGTGGCTTGGTGGAAAGAGCCCGGGCTTGGGAGTCAGAGGTCGTGGGTTCTAATCCCGGCTCCACCACTTAGCTGTGTGACCCTGAGCAAGCCACTTCACTTCTCTGGGCCTCAGTTACCTCATCTGTAAAATGGGGATTAAGACTCTAAGAGCCCCATGTGGGGCAACCTAATTGCCTTGTATCTACCCCAGCACTTAGAACAGTGCTTGGCACATAGTAAGCGCTTAACACATACCAACATTATTATTATTATTATCTATAATTCTATTCATTTGCATTGATGACAGTTTACTTGTTTTGATGTCTTCCTCCCCCCCCCCCCCCCACAACCCCTCCAGACTGTAAGCCCATTGTGGGCCGGGACTGTCTCTCTTTACTACTGAATGGTCCTTTCCAAGCGCTTAGGCCAGTGCTCTGCACACCGTAAGCGGTCAATAAATACGATGGAATGAATGAGTGAATGGATGGATGGATGGATGGATGGAAAGACTGTGAGCCCGTTGTGGGGCAGGGACCGTCACCGTCTCTATATGTTGCCAACTTGTACTTCCCAAGCGCTTAGTACAGTGCTCTGCACACAGTAAGCGCTCAATAAATACGACTAAATGAATGGATGGATGGATGGATGGATGGATGGATAGCTGGACGAAAGTAAGCGGTCCACAGACACGATTGAAGGAGTGAATGGGGGGTGGTGCCCGATGATGCCCGATGCCCAAGGGTGGGGCTGGGCAGGAGGGGGGTCTCCAAGGTGCCCCCGGGTGCAGGTCAGCCCGCACCCCGCCCCTCCCGCCCCAGGGCACCGTCGGAGGGGCCCCGGCGGGGGCGGGGGCGGGGGCGGGGGTACCCACCAGCTGTCTCCTCAGCAGCAGGATGTTGTCCTCCAGGAACTTCTCCTCCAGCCGGGTGCGGTGGGCGGGCTGGGCCGGCGGGTCCTGGGCCCCGTGCCCGTGCCCGTGCCCGTGCCCGTGCCCGTGCCGGGGCCCGTCCGGGCCGGGCAGAGCGCTCCGCAGAGCGGTCCGCACCAGCAGCTCCTGGCGCTGCCGCAGGTAGTCGAGCTCGGCCAGGCCGGCCAGCGTGGCCTCCAGCCGCTCCCGGGGCCTCCGGCGCTCCGGCCCCCAGGCCTGCTGCTCCTGCTGCTCCTGCTGCTCCTGCTGCTCGCCGCCCCCCGCCGCCGGCCTCGCCTTCATGGCCCCCGCCCCGAGGCTACCGCATCCGCCCGGCGGTGGCCCGGCGGTGGCCCTCCGCTCCTGGTTCTGCTCCCGCTGGTCCCGGTGGTCCTCTGGTCCCGGCCGGCCGCCCCCCTCCCCTCCTTTCCCACCCCCCAGCCCCCGGCCCGGCCTCGCCGCTGATAAGGTCCCGCTCAGCGCAACGTCACACTCCCTCGTCCAGCCCTCGGTCCCACCTTTTCTCCTCCTCCTCCTCCTCCTCCTCCTCCTCCTCTTCCTCCTCGGGTTCTGCAGCCCCCTCCCCCCTTTCCCTCCCCCCTTTCCCTCCCCCCCTTTCCCTCCCTCCTTCGCCTCCCGGAGTCCTCCCACCCGCTCCTCTTCCCCTTTCTCGCTTTTCCTCTCCTTCTCTTCGCCCTAGCCCTCTCCCCCCTTTCTCCCTTTCCCTCTCCTCCTTTCTCCCTTTCCTCCTGTCCCTCTGTCCCTTCTCCTCCTCTCTCCCCTCTTCCTCTCCTCCCCCTTTCCCCTTTCCCTCTCCTCCTTTCTCTGTCCCTCCTCCTTTCTCCCGTTCCTCCTCTCTGTCCCTTCTCCTCCTCTCTCCCCTCTTCCTCTCCTCCCCCTTTCCCCCTCCTCCTTTCTCTGTCCCTCCTCCTTTCTCCCTTTCCCTTTCCTCCTGTCTCTCTGTCCCTTCACCTCCTTTCTCCTCTCTTCCTCTCCTCCCCCTTCCCCTCTTTCTCCCTTTCCCTCTCCCCCTTCCTCCTTTCTCCCTTTCCCTCTCCTCCTTTCTCTATGTCCCTCCTTTCTCCCTCTCCTTCCCCCCTCCCTTTCCCTCTCCTCCTCTCTCCCCTCTTCCACCCTCCCCCTTCCTCTATCCTTTCTCCCTTCTCCTCTCCCCTTCCTCCTTTCTCCCTTTCCTTCTCACACTCTCCTTCTTTCGCCCTTCCCCTTTCCTCCCTTCTCCCGTTCCCTTTCCTCCTTTCTGTCCCGCCTTTATCCCTTTCCTCCCCTTTCCCTCTCCTCCCCCTTTTCCCTCTCTCCCTTCTCCCTTTCCTTTCTCCTTTCTCTTTTTCTCCCTTTCCTTTCCCCCTCCCTTTCCCTCTCCTCCTCTCCTCCCCCCCTTATCCCCTCTCCCTTTCTCCCGTTCCCTCTTCTGCTCTCCCGCTGCGCCTGTCACTTCCTCTGTTCCTCCCCAAACGCCTTTAGTTTTTTTCCTGACAGCCCCGGCTCCTTGCAATCTCAGAGGCAGCTAGGCTTGGAGCCCCCAAGGTACCAGGAGGCCGGGGACGAGACGAAGCCTGATCCCTTCCGAAACTTGGACGATTTTTGGCCTCTGCGGATTAACCCTCCTTCCTCATCTGGCCCAGCCCCTTACATGCTTTCAACAATCCGGAGAGCGCCTCGCTCCTCACTGTGTTTTTGTGTCCCCTTTAAGAAATTGATTGGAAAGCAGCGTGACCTAGTGGAAAGAACAAGGGGTGAGGAGTCGGAGACCTGGGTTCCAGTCCCAATTCTGGACCCAGATCTGCTGGATGACCCTGGGCAAATCCTGCAACCCCTCTGGGCCTCGGTTTCCTCAGCCGTAAAATGGGGATAAGCCATTTCTTCTTCCTCGAGGTGTGATACCTGCTCTGTTCTTGGACCGTGAGCCCCATGTAGGACAGGGACTGTCCGATCTGATTATCTGGATCTACCCCAGGGTATGGCACAAAGTAAATGCTTAATAAATACTATCATTATTATTTCTATTACTAATTATTAAGAGGGAGGAGAATTCGTCCTGGCAGCTGAGGTAAAGATGGAGTGAGAGCTACAAAAGAGCTCAGAAAACATTTTCAGAGAAGGTGTAACCCTCTTTCTAAGAATAATAATAATAATTTTGGTATTTGTTAAGTGCTTACTATGTGTCAAGCACTGTTCCAAATGCTGGGGTAGATGCAAGGTAATCAGGTTGGACACGGCCCATGTCCCTCATGGGGCTCACAGTCTTGATCCCCATTTTATAGATGAGGTCACTGAGGCCCAGAGAAGTGAAGTGACCTGCCCAAAGTCCCGCAGCAGACGTGGCAGAGATGGGATTAGAACCTACAACCTCTCACTCCCAGGCCTGTGCTCTTTCCACTAGGCCATCTGTTTCACCTCTCTAGAAAATTATAGAGAACTAGGAGGATCCAACTTGCTGAAATCTACTTTCGTATACGTTTTATTTTCATGGTATTTGTTAAGCCCTTATTATGTGCCTGGCACTGTACTAAACACTGGAGCGCATACAAAGTAATCAGGTTGGACACAGTCCCTGTCCCACATGGGGCTCACAGTCTCAAACCCCATTTTACAGATGAGGTAAAAGTCCATAACTTGGATTACAGCCTAGGGGGGGAGTTTACAGTCCATAGTCTAGCTCCTCGAGGGCAGGGAATATGTCTACTAACCCTGCCATACTCTCCAAGAGTTTTGTGCGGTGCTCTGCCTCCTGTAGGTACTCAGTACATAGCTTCGATTGATCTATTGATTCTTGGGCAGGGCTTCCCCGGGACCCTTGCTCTCCTCCAAGCCATTAGGTGAAGGCTTGGAGGTGGGAGGGCAAAACATCCTGGGAAACGCTAGTGGAAACCCTAGGCAGAAATGGAAAAGTCAGCAAACAATCAGTTGTATTTCTTGAGCACCTACTGTGTGCTGAACAGTGCTGTACTAAGCACCTGGGAGAGGACAACATAGAGTTAGTAGATACGTTCCCTGCCCACTAGCTTTCAGTCTAGAAGTCCACACGGTGCTATGTATCAAGTGCTGTTCTAAGCGCTATTCTAGCGGTTAAACTAGACCCTCTGCTTCTTGGGGTTTTGAGCAGGTTAGACCCATTGTTTTATTTTTTGTCTCCTTTGGACCCCACCATGTTTAAAGACAGGGGTAACAGACGATGGGGAAATCAGAAATCATATGAATTGGAACACAGCACAATTGTAATTTGAAACGTGAGATGGTAAGTCCCCCATGGGGCTATAACTGTTTCAAAGACAGTACATTCTTAAGTACATACAGTACCTTAATTGTACATTCTTAAGCCTTCGGTGCAGTGTTTTAACCTACAGCAGGTGCCCAGTATAGCCATCTGCACACAGTAAGCAGAGAAGCAATGTGGCCTAGTGTAGAGACCATGAGCCTGGGAATCAGAGGACCTGGGTCCTGTCTCTGCCGCTTTTCGGCTGTGTGACCTTGGACAAGTCACTTCACTTCTCTGTGCTTCAGTTACCTCCTTTGTAAAATGTGGATTAAGACTGTGAGCCCCAGGTGGGACAAGGATTGTGTCCAGTCTGATTAGCTTGTAACTACCCCAACCTTTGGTTCAGTGTCTGGCACTTAGTAAGTGCTTAAAAAATACCATTTTAAGACAAAAAAATGAGAAGCAGCATGGTCTAGTGGAAAGAACATGGATTTGG
The DNA here is from genome assembly GCF_015852505.1 of Tachyglossus aculeatus. NCBI lineage: Eukaryota > Metazoa > Chordata > Mammalia > Monotremata > Tachyglossidae > Tachyglossus > Tachyglossus aculeatus. The sequence goes on from NC_052079.1 coordinate 824,701, forward strand.
GAGTCAGAGGACCTGGGTTCTAATTTTAGCTCTGCTGCTTGCCTGCTGAGTGTCCTTGGACATGTCATTTCAATTATCTCCTCATTTCACTTCTATGTGTTCTCTGACTGCCAGCAAAAATGCCACTTTTATGGGATAGCTCTTAAGTCCCAAGTTCCTACACTATGGGTCCCAAAGTCTCTTAACCTGCATGTTTAAATTCAAAGTTCTACCAATGGGTCCGTCATTAAAAAAAACCAATAAAATACTCAACCATTAGGAAGAGTTAATTCCTTACAAAGTACAAGTTACCGATGAATACTATAATGCTGTCCAATGCTGTCCATTCACATCTCAGTTTAAGAAGAACAAGCACAGGTTTGGAAGGTAAACTTCAAAACAATGCAAAATTCTGTTCCAAAGGGAGGTTTTAAAGGCTATTTGGATGCCACCCTCCCTCAATTCAGCCCCTTGTGTTCTTCCTAATGTAAACTCCTTGAGGCAGAGATCACTGAACCTAATTATTCAATTTTCGCAAGCAGTTCATATGGTATTAAGCCCTGGGGAAGATATAGATTAATCAAGTAGGACTTAGCCCATGTCCCACATAGGGCTCCAAGTCGCTAATCCCCATGTTACAGATGAGGGAACTGAGGCACAGAGAAGTGAAGTGACTTGCTCAAGGTCACACAGCAGACTGTAAGCTCGTTATTGGCAGGGAATTCATTCATTTATTCAATCAATCACATTTATTGAGCGCCTACTATGTGTTATGTTGTTTAGTGCAGTGCTCTGCACACAGAAAGCGCTCAATAAACTTGATTGACATACCGACAGCAGATAAGTGGCAGAACTGGGATTAGAACCCAGGACGTTCTGACTCCCGGGCTGGTGCTCCATCCACTAGGCCATGTTGCTTTACTGAGCATCCTTTGGTGTGAATAATAATAATGATGGCATTATTAAGCCTACTATGTGCAAAGCACTGTTCTAAGCGCTGGGGAGGTTACAAGGCGATCAGGTTGTCCCACGGGGGGGCTCACAGTCTTACTCCCCGTTTTACAGATGAGGTAACTGAGGCCTGGAGAAGTGAAGTGACTTGCCCAAAGTCACATATAGCTGACAATTGGCGGAGCCGGGGTTTGAACCCGTGACCTCTGACTCCAAAGCCCGTGCTCTTTCTACTGAGCCACGCTGCTTCTCTGCGTGTGAATGCACTGTACTATGCAATTGGGACGTATAAAACAGAGAAGTGGCACTGTCACCTGCCCACAAGGAGCTTACACTCTATGCAGCCACACACAGAAAGCAACAGAAAGGTGTCACCCATTCCTTTCCCCTCTGCCCCCCATTTCCTGCTCAGCAGGCTAGGAAAGACAAGGGACATAGGGGGTACTCCATCACCTCCCTGCTGCTCATCACCCCACTCCAATTTCCCCACAGGCCTAGTCTCCAAAGCTCTTTGTTTCCCCAAACATGCACTTGGGGGGAAATTTGCCAGCAGATGGACCCTGAGAGTGGTACCAAATTGCTGAGATAAGCGTGCAAATGGTTTTAACACTCAGTGGGGGCTGAATTTCTTTCCTGGGAAGGTGGCACCGATGGCTGGCTGTCTGGCTGGCAGGCGGGCGAACCCTTCTCCCTCTGTGCCATCCAGCCTGCTGACGTCCAACCTCCCTGCGCAAATGCCTCATCCTGGGGAGCACCAAGCCCAAACGCCACACAAGACCGCAGCAACCAAACAAAACGAAGCCTTGTGGCATTTAGGGCCCAACCCGCCTGCCCGAGGGATGCCTGCCCTCCGGCAAGAGCTGCTCCCTGTCAGAGGGGGTGAGGAGAAGGAAGCTTTTTGAGCCTGGGCAAAGACCACTCTATTGGCATCTGGGATCAAAGCTCCAGGGAGACTTCAAAGCCCATTTGAATCTAATGCCAGAAGAGCTACAGTGAATTCAACTTTTTATATATACATGAACTAATTACAGACTGGGGTCAGCAGTTAGGCCCATACCGAGGGGCGTATTGTCGGGGAAGAAAGGGGACACTGAAAAAAACAACTCAGAAAAACAGAAAGGAAAGTAGGCAGCAAAACAGGGTAGTTTTGTGGCCCGGATCAACTTGTTAAAGTCCTTTGAGGGCATAAGGGAATAGCTCCTTCTCTAGAATGTAAGCCCCTCCCTCTAGACTGTAAATTTCACTCCTCTAAACTGTAAGCTCCCCCCTCGAGACCGTAACCTTCACCCTCTAATCTGTAAGATCATTATGGGCAGGGAACGGGTCTGCTCATTCTGTTGTGTTGTACTCACCCAAGCACTAAGTACAGTGCTCTGCACATTGTAAGCACTCAATAGATTGACTGATTGAAAGGAAAAGCTCTCGGGACTATCGTACAATACGGTTCTTGTTTGGGAGGCCGAGAGCAGGATGCAGCCCTCTCTGGCTTTGCGGGTGTACCAGATCCAGCTCTCTTCCCGGGAGGATGAGCCATCTGGGTGACCGAACAGATGGGGACCTCGATATTCCGTCTATGGAGATAGATGCTGTTGGGTTTCTGTTTCGGGAGCCCAGATTACTTTCACCAATTCAAAATATCCCAGGATTAATCAATAGCACTTTGGGAATGCCAGCAGTGGGCAGAGTGTTCTACTTTAACGCTTGGGAGGGTACCAAAGAAATACCACAACCGATCCCTGTCCTCAAGGGCCTTACAGTCCAGGAGAATCCTGTACTGAATAATCCAGAGTAAAATACGCTGTCATCTCCCACCGTCTGCTGGTTCCTCCTCTGAAAACTGAGCAGCTCCTAGCTCTGGTTTCTGGGTCTCTATGCAGAGCCTATAGATACGGCAGAGCCTATAGATATGGGGGGAAGGCAGAACCAGACATTCCGAAAGTACGCGTCTGCCCATTGAAATGGAGTTTTAGAAGGGGCTGTGCAGGCTTTTACGAGACGTAAAACCTCCTTTTTGCCCTGACTCCAATCTGACAGGGGAGAGCGCATGGATTGGATTCCGGGTTCATTTCCCTTTTTTTACCCTCTCCTGATCTCACTGGCTGGTCCGAAGCGGTGGCAAGCTTCCCCAAGTTTCGCGGTGGCATTTCCTTTTGGGTTAGAATTGGAAATTTGCTTTTAGAGCAGGGAAGTGGGAGTCAGGAGATCGGAAGAACCATTAGAACGGAGGGAGTCTGGGTTTGGGGCCGCTTCTCGGTTATCCAGCGACTCCAGTGAGAAGCAGCAGGGTGTAGTGGATAGACAGTGGCTTGGGAGTCCGAAGGTCTTGGTTTCTAATCCCGACTGCTCTGTGGCCTTGGGCAAGTCGCTTCTCTGGGCCTTAGTTTCCTGATCTGGAAAATGGGGATTTAAGACTGTGAGCCCCCTGTGGGACAGGGACTGTGTCCAATCCGATTTACTTGTTACCACCCCAGAACTTAGTACAGTGCCTGGCACATAGTAAGCGCTTAACAAATACCACAATGTTATTATTATTACTGCGGAGCCCAGCTTTCCCCTCTCCCCCGCTCCCCGCCCAGTTGTACTAATGGGGAGGCCCAAATGGGAGGCCCATGGAGACCGAAGCACAGATGCCCCTGAGCTGGCCACACCCCATCAGCCTGGCTCCCCAATCCTCAATTATCTCGTCCCAATTCATTCATTCAATCGTATTTACTGAGAACTTACTGTGTGCAGAGCACTGTACTAAGCACTTGGAAAGTACAATTTGGCAACATATAGAGACGGTCCCTACCCAACAGTGGGCTCACAGTCTAGTCCCAATCCGTTAGCATGAACGAGGATCCGTGCAGCCCGCCCTCTCTCCAGCCTCCGTCCCGAATCATCTCTTCAGCAGTCACAACAAGGGTGTGAATGCGGAGGAGCAGCGCGGTCTAGTGGCAAGAACACGGGCTTAGAGGATGTGGGTTCTAATCCCGGTTCTCCAGTGGCTACCAATCAATCTGCGCATCAGGCAGAAACTCCTCACCCTGGGCTTCAAGGCTCTCCATCACCTCGCCCCCTCCTACCTCACCTCCCTTCTCTCCTTCTACTGCCCAGCCCGCACCCTCCGCTCCTCTGCCGCTAATCTCCTCACTGTACCTCGTTCTCGCCTGTCCCGCCATCGACCCCCGGCCCACGTCATCCCCCGGGCCTGGAATGCCCTCCCTCTGCCCCTCCGCCAAGCTAGCTCTCTTCCTCCCTTCAAGGCCCTGCTGAGAGCTCACCTCCTCCAGGAGGCCTTCCCAGACTGAGCCCCTTCCTTCCTCTCCCCCTCGTCCCCCTCTCCATCCCCCCATCTTACCTCCTTCCCTTCCCCACAGCACCTGTATATATGTATATATGGTTGTACATATTTATTACTCTATTTATTTATTTATTTATTTATTTTACTTGTACATTTCTATCCTATTTATTTAATTTTGTTGGTATGTTTGGTTCTGTTCTCTGTCTCCCCCTTTTAGACTGTGAGCCCACTGTTGGGTAGGGACTGTCTCTATGTGTTGCCAATTTGTACTTCCCAAGCACTTAGTACAGTGCTCTGCACATAGTAAGCGCTCAATAAATACGATTGATTGATTGATTGATTGATTAGAAAGGTTGAGGATTATGGCAGAGGACAGGGCGTTCTGGAGAAAGTCTATCCGTGGAGCCGCTATGAATCGGAAATGACTCGAAGGCACTTAATAATAATAAAAGAGTTCCAGGGAAGAGAAACGGCATGAGCAAGGAAGGGCTCAAAGGTGGGAGAGACTAGAAGAAATGATGCACATTCATTCATTCAATTGTATTTATTGAGCACTAACTGTGTGCAGAGCACTGTACTAAGCGGTTGGGAAGTACAAGTTGGCAACATATAGAGACGGTCCCTACCCAACAACGCGCTCACAGTCTAGAAGGGGGAGATGAGTAGGTTTGCTGCACAATGAGTAGGTTTGCTGGAGAGGAATGTATATATTTGTACAGATTTATTACTCTATTTTACTTGTACATATTTACCATTCTATTTATTTTGTTAATGATGTGCATCTAGCTTTAATTCTATTTGTTCTGACGATTTTGACGCCCGTCTACATGTTTTGTTTTGTTGTCTCTCTCCCCCTTCTAGACTGTGAGCCCGTTGTTGGGTAGGGACCATCTCTGTAGGTTGCCGACTTGGACTTCCCAAGCGCTTAGTATAGTACTCTGCACACAGTAAGCCCTCAATAAATACGATTGAATGAATGAATGAATGAATGAATACTGGGACGTGGAGCACTTTAAGTAGCACTTGGGAGAGTACAGTTCAGTAGAGTGGAAGTAGTGAGGCCCAGGGGAAAGAACACAGGCTTGGGAGTAAGAAGACCTGGGCCCTAATACTAACTCTGCCATTTTCCTGCTGCGTGACCCTGGACAAGTCACTTGACTTCTCTGTGCCTCAGTTCCCTCATCTGCCAAATGGGGAGTCAATACCTGCACTTCCTCCTCCTCCGAACGTGAACCCCATGTGGGACCTGGTTGTCTTGTGTCTACCCAGTGCTGAGTACAGTGTTTGGCACATAGGAAGCACTTAACAAATACCACAATTATTATTATTATTGGAGAATTAATGGAATGCCATAGAGCCAATGATCAGGAGAGGATTCGGAAGAGAAGATGAATAGATCTGGTTTTAGATATTGAGTTTACCACACCAGTGAGACATCTCTGTAGAGATGTCCTGTCCATATAGGATAATACAGAGCTGATGAGAAGCAGCGTGGCTCAGTGGACAGAGCCCGGGCTTTGGAGTCAGAGGCCATGGGTTCAAACCCCGGCTCCGCCAATTGTCAGCTGTGTGACTTTGGGCAAGTCACTTAACTTCTCTGTGCCTCAGTTGCCTCATCTGTAAAATGGGGATTAAGACTGTTAGCCCCCCATGGGACAACCTGATCACCTTGTAACCTCCCCAATGCTTAGAACAGTGCTTTGCACATAGTAAGCACTTAATAAATGCCATTATTATTATTATTATCATAAGAGGGTGAGGGGTTAGTTGGGAGTCATCTCAAGCCTGGAGATAGATCTGAGTCAGCAACACGGAGATCTTAGCTCCTCAAAGGGGAAGAGCAGTTATGTAAATATCCTATAATCTAATATTTTGTCTATCTATAATGTATTTTGATGTCTGTCTCCTTGCGGGCAGGCATCAGGTCTACCGATCATAGGTCTACCGATCATACTACACTGTGTTTTTTCAAGTGCTTAGTACAGTGCTGCGCACACAGTAAGCGCTCAATAATCAATCAATCCAATCGGGGCTTACTGTGTGCAGAGCACTGTACTAAGTGCTTGGGAGGGTACAATATAACAGAGTTGGTCAACATCTTCCCTGACCACAAGGAACTTACAATCGAGAGGGGGAGATAGATATTAATGTAAATAAATACATTTCATCGATGTACCTAAGGACTGTGGGGCTGAGAGTGGGGGGAATAAAGGGGGCAAATCCAAGGGCAAATAAATAATTGCTCAGTCAATACCACTGATTGATTGTTTGAAGAGAAGGGGGCTCAGAACAGTGCCTGAGGGACACCCACAGTTGGGGGTCGGGGGGGAGAGACAGAAGAGGAGCCAGGGAAGGAGACTGCTCAGGAGAGAGGTGAAAAGAAATCTGAGAAAAGAGTGAGAAGGAGAGAGGTGAGAAGAAATCTAAGAGAAGCATCACAGGCAGGCAGACTCCCGTCTGACAGTCCCCCTGCCTGTTTAATTAGTTAATGTTCCTAGGGACCTGGGGGGTCCCTGATGAAAAGCACCCCAATAGCATTCTCATCCTCAGAGATAGATTAGGTTTCTGAAGCTTTTCCCCAGGGGGGCTAACTCCTTCTTATCTTGGGGCACCGTGTAGAAGCAATGCAAAGAAAGGGAAGCACTGCACTTCAAACAGAATGGAGCTGGGTTGTGGGGGAGAGGAGCTGTGTGGCTCTGTGTGTGTGTGTGTGTGTGTGTGTGTGTGTGTGTGTGGAGGGGAGGTGTGAGGGAGGAGAAATAAGAGCCTCACATTCAAAGTAAAGTCAGCTGGAAAAGGCTTGTAAATGACAGATTAAGTCTGAGATCTCCGGGAGTCCTGGGAGGGCAGGTTTGAGAACTGGGTATCCTGCTCAGACTGAGGTTGGATGGAAGGGGGTGGTCGAAGGGAGGGAAAGAGTGGGACAGAAAGGGAAAGAGGAAGAGAGGAAGAATGTATATATGTGTGGCTGTCTAGGCCCAGCGCTTGGCTCGTCAATCAATCCATCAATCAGTTATATTTATTGAGTGCTTACTGTGTGCAGAGCACTGCCCTAAGCAGTTGGGAGAGAGTACAAAATAACAGAGCTGGCAGACACATTCCCTGCCCACAGAGAGCTTATGCTCTAGAGGGGGAGACAGACACTAATAGAAATAAATAGAAAACTTACCATCTTTCATACCCCACACCTTTCCAGAAAGTTTGATGCCACAGGAAGCTAGGCAGCTCCATTTCTGAAAAGATAAGAACGGAGGTCCGATAGGGACAAAATTCCTGTGGGGTTGGTGGAGTTGAAACAAACCGTGGCCCTCCTAGTCCTTTGAAGTTGACGAGAAGCAGAGAAGGGCCCACTCTCCTGCTCCTGGTTTCAGGGCCGAAGGGCAGAGCCCTTTCCACCCGGGACTTTGGGGGATTGCCCCGATGACAATTTGCTTTTTCTCATCTGATAGCAGGTCTGCCCAAATCTCTCCGACTTGGATTCAGAGGTTTCTGAGCCCCCTTTCTCCCGACAAGGATGGCTGCCCCTCAACTCTCTGATCTTTTGCCATTTGGTGCTGTCACGGAAGCCATGGTGGAAGTTGCTTGCAACGGTCAGGGGTCCTGTGTCCTAATCTCGACTCTGCCACCTCCCCGCTGCGGGACGTTGGGCAAACTGCTTACCCTCTCTTTGCCTCGGTTTCCTCCTCTGTAAAATGAAGAGGGATGTTGTGAGAATAAAATGGGGTAATTGTGCCACGCCCCACAGTAAGGGCTCAAGGAATATCACTGATATGTGCTTTGGGAAAATAGAAGTATTCTGCAAATCAATCAATCAAGCCATCATATTTATTGAGCACTCATGGTGTGCAGAGGAAAGAATTGCGATCGTGTGGCCATGCACCTAGCGCATAGATTGTTCTCCGTGAGGTAAGATACCTTCAATAAAATTGATGCCTCCGTGATTTTTGTATTTTTTTGTTTGTTTTTTAAAATAGTAGTTAAGCATGTTTCAGGCACTGTACTAAGTGCTATTTAGATACAAACTAATCAAGTTGCACACCATCAGTGTCCCACACGGGGTTCAAAGTTTTAACTCCCATTTTACAAATGAGGCTCAGAGAAGTTAAGTGACTTGTACAAGTTGTGGAGCTGGGATCAGAACCCAGGTCTCCTGACTCCCAAGCCTGTACTGTTTCCACTAGGGCCACACTGCTTCTCAGTAAGAGGTGAGAGGAGGATGGCTTCCCCAAGGATATTCCTACTCTACAGAATGCTTAAGCCCATGAGGATGCTTAAGCCCTCCCCTCCCCAGCCACAGGTCCCTGGTACCAAATGTTCCGCTGCCAAAAGCTCACTGTACTTTGGCAGTTGTTATTGTTGTCTTATGCTGTCGAGTCGTGTCCGACCCATAGCGACGCCCTGGACACATCTCTCCCAGAACCCCACCTCCATCTGCAATCATTCTGGTAGTGGATCCATAGGGGTTTTCTCGGTTAAAAATCCGGAAGCGGTTTACCATCGCCGCCTTCCATGTAGTAACCTGAGTCTCCGCCCTCGACTGTCTCCCATGCCGCTGCTGCCCAGCACGGGCGAGTTTTGACTTGCAGCCGATGGCTTTCCACTCACTAGCCACTGCCCAAGCTAGGAATGGAATGGTTCGGCCTCTGCTTGACTCTCCCTCCCGTAGTTGAGACTGGTAGAGGACTGGAAACTCTCCAGATGCGACCCTGAGAGCTGACTTTGGCTCTGCTTCCCAAGAAGAGGGCTTGCTGGTCTCCCCTAAAAAGAGGATCTGCCCAAGGGCATCCAAGTGGCAGCGCTGGGATTGGAACCTGGTTTTCTGACCCTCAATCATGGGCTCTTTCCATTAGTCCTATTCTATTTATTTTATTTTGTTAGTATGTTTGGTTTTGTTCTCTGTCTCCCCCTTTTAGACTGTGAGCCCTCTGTTGGGTAGGGACTGTCTCTATATGTTGCCAACTTGTACTTCCCAAGCGCTTAGTACAGTGCTCTGCACACAGAAAGCGCTCAATAAATACGATTAATTGATTGATTGATTGATTGCTAGTCCTCCCTGTCCTGCCTAGGGTCTTGCCCCACCCCAGATACAGAGATAGATACAGAGGGAGATAGTTGTGTCCTTCTTCTAGGCACTGACTACTCAGGTGAGCATTGTTCAGAGTAAAGTGCTTTACACACAGTAAGCGCTCAATAAATACGATTGAACGAATGAATGACGAGACAGTATGCCAACTCTATGCCTCACGGCATTACATTTTTCTGTTTTCCATGGGGCAGAGCCAAATTTGGGGATCTTATAAGCCCCTTCATTTCTCAGTACTCAAGTTATTGGCTGCTTGACTCCAATACGACAGACACAGTCCCTGCCCGCAGAGAGTTTACAGTCTGGAGGGGGAGGCAGACATTAATATAAATTAAAAAATTACAGATATGTACATAAGTGCTGTGGGGCTGGAAGGGGGGATGAATAAAGGCAGCAAGTCTGGGTGACACAGAATGGAGTGGGAGAAGGGGAAAGGAGGCTTAGTCAGGGAAGGTCTCTTGGAGGAGATGAGCCTTCAAGAAAGCTTTGAAGGTGGAGAGTAATTGCCAGATCAGTCAATCAATCAATCAATCAATCATATTTATTGAGCGCTTACTGTGTGCAGAGCATTGTACTAAGCGCTTGGGAAGTCCAAGTTGGCAACATCTAGAGACAGTCCCTACCCAACAGTGGGCTCACAGTCTAAAAGGGGGAGACAGAGAACAAAACCAAACATACTAACAAAATAAAATAAATAGAATAGATATGTACAAGTAAAATAAATAAATAAATAAATAGAGTAATAAATATGTACAAATATATATATATATATACAGGTATATATACAGTCCAGAGATAAGACATGGGCGAGAGGTTGGCAGTGAGATAGATGAGGAGATCGAAGGTACAGTGAGAAGGTTGGAATTTGGAAGGAGCCATCTTACCTCCTTCCCTTCCCCACAGCACCTGTATATATGTATATATGTTTGTACATATTTGTTACTCTATTTATTTATTTATTTGTTTTACTTGTACATATCTATTCTATTTATTTTATTTTGTTAGTATGTTTGGTTTTGTTCTCTGTCTCCCCCTTTTAGACTGTGAGCCCACTGTTGGGTAGGGACCGTCTCTATATGTTGCCAACTTGTACTTCCCAAGCGCTTAGTACAGTGCTCTGCACACAGTAAGCGCTCAATAAATACAATTGATGATGATGATGATGATGATTTGAAAAGCCAAGTGTGTGGGCTGGGTTTTAGTGGGACACCAGCAAGCTGAGGTAGAAGGGGGCAAGGTGATTGAGTGATCGATTGATCTGTGGGAAAAATGACGGTGCCCTCTCCTTGCAGTGGTCACCACGAGACTTTCCCCCACCTGCCTAAGCCGACCACTGAGGTAGAAGGAGAAGCGCTTAGTACAGTGATCTGCACCCAGTAAGTGCTTAATAAATACGATTGAATAAATGAATGGACCAGTGGCTGTTACCTTCTCCCCAGATCAAAACCTCCGCGTCCCAGTGGATGTTTTTAATCCACATCCTGGCCCCAATTTCCCCTTCTACCTCGTGCCTTTGATGGGAGCGCCCGGGAAGAGCAAGTAATAAGACCGCGTTTCCTATTGACCCAGCTGTCTATAAACAGAGGGCTTCCTGCTAGGAAAGGGAATGACATTTCAATTGCCGAAAATTATCAGCCTCTAACTCATCTGACTCTCATGGCTGGGCTGCTAATTCAGGAAATGGGAACCATGAAAAGTTTCTTTTTACATTCTATTGGGACCAGATGTGGAATATGAGAAGAATCTTGACCAAAATATCTTCCAGTAGCTGGAATGGCAGGGTGTGGGAGACTCTTCACGTCCCAGATCCGGGACAGGTGCTGGCCTCTGCAAAGTTAGCCGTCTGGAGGGAGATATCGGGACGGGGCGACTTGCAGATAAATCATCATCATCATCAATCGTATTCATTGAGCGCTTACTGTGTGCAGAGCACTGTACTAAGCACTTGGGAAGTACAAGTTGGCAACATATAGAGACAGTCCCTACCCAACAGTGGGCTCACAGTCTAAAAGCAATCAATCTATGGTATTTATTGGGCACTTACTATGTGCAGAGCACCTGGGAGAGTACACTAATGATGGTATTTGTTAAGCACTTACTATGTGCCAGGCACCGAACTAAACGCTGGGGTGGAAACAAGCAAATCGAGTTTGACACAGTCCCTGTCCCATATGGGGCCCACAGTCTCAATCCCCATTTTAAAGATGAGGCAACTGAGGCACAGAGAAGTGACTTGCCCAAGTTCACACAGCAGACAAGCGACGGAGCCGTGCTTGTGCCCAGTCCCGTGCTGCTTCAACACGACAGAATTAGCAGACACGTTCTCTGCCCATAACGCACCGACGATCTAGGGGAGAGAGGAGTTCCGGGGATAGGGAGCTAGAGATTGGGCTGGAGAGACAATGCAGAAAGCAGGAATCCTGCCAAGTGAGGAGAGGTGGGCTTCCCCTGCTCCATCCTAATAACTACCTTTTCCCAGACTTGACTAGGGAAACAACCCCCTCTCAGCCGATCTCTTAGCTGCGTGTTCAACAGGCCGTTTCCTGTGCTCATGACGACTTAAACACCACATCAGCCCCTGCCAGCCTTGCCAGCCCCGTGGATGCCTGATAGGAAGAGTTAGTCCCGGGTGCCAAATTCTGGGAATGCTTTTCCATTATTCATGGATGTCAAGTGCGCCCGTGGAGCCCTTCGACGCCGCTAATCGGTCTCAGGTAATTTGTCATCTAAACATCTATAATCTGGTCGTTAATACACGGAATTGCAAACGAGCTGGCAGTCCTGAATCTCGAGTGTGTGATTCCTTCAGCTTGCCTCCTTTCTGGGTGGGGGAAGGGGCAGCGGAAACCACAGTAGGACTGCAGATTTCAGAGCCGAGTAAAATACAAGGTGGAGGACTACCCGACAGAGCCTGCGGATCCCAGCCTAGACTGGCTAATAATAATAATAATAATAATAATAATAATAATAGTTCTTGTTAAGTGCTTACTATGTGCCAAGCACTTTTCTAAGCACTGGGGTTGATAAGAATTAATCAAGTTGGACACAGTCTCTGTCCTATATGGGGCTCACACTCTTAATCTCCATTTTACAAATGGGATAACTGAGGCCCAGAGAAGTGAAGTGATCTGCCCAGGGTCACACAGCAGACAAGTAGCAGAGCCAGGATTAGAACCCAGTTCCTTCTGATTCCCAGGCTCGTGCTGTGTCCAGTCAGCAATGCTGCTTCTCATTTGTATGGGGCTCACACTCTTAATCTCCATTTTACAGATGAGAGAACTGAGGCCCAGAGAAGTGAAGTGATCTGCCCAGGGTCACAGAGCAGACAAGTAGCAGAGCCAGGATTAGAACCCAGTTCCTTCTGATTCCCAGGCTCGTGCTCTGTCCAGTCAGCAACGCTGCTTCTCATTTGTATGGGGCTCACACTCTTAATCTCCATTTTACAGATGAGAGAACTGAGGCCCAGAGAAGTGAAGTGATCTGCCCAGGGTCACACAGCAGACAAGTAGCAGAGCCGGGATTAGAACCCAGTTCCTTCTGATTCCCAGGCTCGTGCTCTGTCCAGTCAGCAACGCTGCTTCTCATTTGTATGGGGCTCACACTCTTAATCTCCATTTTACAGATGAGATAACTGAGGCCCAGAGAATTGAAGTGATCTGCCCAGGGTCACACAGCAGACAAGTAGCAGAGCCGGGATTAGAACCCAGTTCCTTCTGATTCCCAGGCTCGTGCTCTGTCCAGTCAGTAACGCTGCTTCTCATTTGTGCGGGGAAGACCCCCCACTCCCCTCCATAGACACAAACACAAATTTGGAGGATGTTTGGGAAAAAAATCCCCCTAAAAAATGGCTGTCTTTCCCCCGCATCTTCACTTAGGAGTGAAATCTCCCCATCTGCAGGGTTGGTTTGGGACCCTTTTTCTTCTTGTCAACTGCCTCTCTGTGCATGGGAGACAGGGGAGAGTGTGGATGGCTCTGTGCGAACCCTCACCACTCCTGGAAGCCCAACTCCTGTACATGTCCTACTGGAAATAGGACACACCTTTCCCCTCTTTACCACGGCTGTCTGAGCAATGCTCACCCACATAACTAGGGGTTCAAGAAGGGCACGGAGATTGCTCCTAGGTCAAGGGTCCTTAGTCAAAATCAGCGAGAAGCAGCGTGGCTCGGTGGAAAAAGCCGGGGCTTTGGAGTCAGAGGTCATGGGTTCAAATCCCGGCTCCGCCAATTGTCAGCTGTGTGACTCTGGGCAAGTCACTTCACTTCTCTGGCCCTCAGTTCCCTCATCTGTAAAATGGGGATTAAGACTGTGAGCTCCCTGTGGGACAACTTCATCACAGAGTGCTTTGCACATAGTAAGCGCTTAATAAATGCCATAATTAATTAATTAAAATCGACCCTGGTCAGATTTTCTGCCGGCTTGTCTTCCCCAGGCCCCCATCCTGCCTCCGGCCAGATGAGCGGGCACTCTGCTGGTGCCTGTGCCCTGCAGAGAGGCCTTGCATGCTCTCGGGAGCAATAACGGGATCGGCGCGGAGCGGCTGGGTTTACCATTCGGAATTGAACAAGCAAGATATCACTAATTTACTTATTATCATCATCATCATCAATCGTATTTATTGAGCGCTTACCGTGTGCAGAGCACTGTACTAAGCGCTTGGGAAGTACAAGTTGGCAACATCTAGAGACAGTCCCTACCCAATAGTGGGCTCACAGTCTAAAAGGGGGAGACAGAGAGCAAAACCAAACGTACTAACAAAATAAAATAAATAGAATAGATATGTACAAGTAAAATAAATAAATAGAGTAATAAATATGTACAAACATATTTACATATATACAGGTGCTGTGGGGAAGGGAAGGAGGTAAGATGTGGGGGATGGAGAGGGGGACGAGGGGGAGAGGAAGGAAGGGGCTCAGTCTGGGAAGGCCTCCTGGAGGAGGTGAGCTCTCAGTAGGGCCTTGAAGGGAGGAAGAGAGTAAATACACTAGTATTATCTATACTAGTGTCTGTTACGCCACCACCCCCCCCCCCGCCCACCAGACCGTAAGCTCGTTGTGAGCAGGGAACATGTCTCTCAACCTGGGAGTCAGAAGGACGTGGGTTCTGATCCCGTCTCCACCACTTGTCTGGTGTGTGACCTTGGACAAGTCACTTCACTTCTCTGGGCCTCATCTGTAAAAAATGGGGCTGAAGAGTGTGAGCCCAATCTGGGAGACGGACTGTGTCCAACCTGATTAACTTGTAACAATAATAAAAATAATGTTGATATTTGTTCAGCGCTTACTATGTGCCAGGCACTGTTCTAAGCGCTGGGGTAAATACATGGGTATCAGGTTGTCCCACGTGGGGCTCACAGTCTTCATCCCCATTTTGTAGATGAGGTCTCTGAAGCAGGGAGAAGTTAAGTGGCTTGCCCAAGGTCACACAGTTGGCAAGTGGCAGAGCCGGGATTCGAACCCAGCGCTTAGAACAGTGCTTGGCACATAGTAAGTGCTTGAAAAAGCCATAATAATAATAACTATTATTATTCTCTTAGCCTCAGTACTTCATCTGTAAAATGAGGATTTTGACCGTGAGCCCCACATGGGACAGGGGACTCTGTCGAACCTGATTTGCTTGTATCCACCCCAGTGCTTAATTCAGTGCCAGGCACATAGTAAGCACTTAACAAATACCATCATTAAAATGGAGATTACGACTGTGAGCCCCATGTGGGACAGGGACTGTATCCAACTTGATTAACTTGTATCTACCCCAGTGCTTAGAACAGTGCTTGTCACATAGTAAGCCAAGTACCATTATTATTATTATTATTATTATTATCAACTCTGTTATATTGCACTCTCCCAGGCACTTAGTACAGAGCTCGGCACACAGTAAGTGGCATTTGTAATAATGATGGCATTTGTAAGTGCTTACTATGTGCAAAGCACTGTTCTAAGCGCTGGGGAGGATACAAGGTGATCAGGTTGTCCCACTCGGGGCTCACAGTCTTAATCCCCATTTTACAGATGAGGGAACTGAGGCCCAGAGACGTTAAGTGACTTGCCCAAAGTCACACAGCTGACAATTGGCGGAGCCGGGATTTGAACCCATGACCTCTGACTCCAAAGCCCATGCTCTTTCCAATGAGCCACGCTGCTTCTCTGTAAATAAGTGCTCAATAAATATGATCGATCGAAGCGGAGGTAGGGTTGGGATGGCAACTGAGGGAATTTTGCCGGCTCCTCTCTCCCTACAAACGAGCAGGGAGCGGGAACTGGTCTGAAGAAACAAACGATCCCAAACGAGAGCTCTCCTAGTCTCGGGAAGGAAAAGGTAGCCCTCTTCCCCCACCGGGTCCCTCCCCATCTTGGAAAATCAATGGAAACATCTGATCCTAATGTAGACACAATCCATCACGCCGGGCGTCCCCACCCGGGATCTGAAAGCCGCTTAAAGGAAAAGAGCGAGGAGCCACGGATGCTTTCGGGAAAAGCAAACTGAAGCTTCACGCTCTCATATCCGTGAGAGATCCAGTGTAAAAACTGGACAGGGAGAAACCCGTCTGCTAACAATGGGAGACTTGAGCAAGGAAAGAGCACAGGCCTACAAGTCAGGAGACCTGGGTTCTAATACCCGCTCAGCCACTTCCACCTTTGTGACCTTGGGTAGGACACCTAACTGCTCTGGGTCTCAGTTTGCCCACCTGAGAAATGGGCATCCAACCCCCTTCATCATCATCATCAATCGTATTTATTGAGCGCTTACTATGTGCAGAGCACTGTACTAAGCGCTTGGGAAGTACAAATTGGCAACATATAGAGACAGTCCCTACCCAACAGTGGGCTCACAGTCTAAAAGGGGGAGAAACCCCCTTCGTCTGTGAGTCCCGTGTGGGATGGGGAATGTGTCTGATCTGATTGCCCTGTATCTACCCTGGCACTTAGCCCCTAGTAAACACTTAAATACCACAATTATTATTATTAATAGTAATAGTAATAGCCAATTGTCAGCTGTGTGACTTTGGGCAAGTCACTTCACTTCTCTGGGACTCAGTTACCTCAACTGTAAAATGGGGATTAAGACTGTGAGCCCCCCATGGGACAACCTGATCACCTTGTGACCTCCCCAGCACTTAGAACAGTGTTTTGCACATAGTAAGTGCTTAATAAATGCCATTAGTAGTAGTAGTAGTAGTAGTAGAAAGCAGAAATGTGGAGGGTGCAGGGAATAGGTAATTGTTGTTGTCATTCACCCCCTCCTCCTCCTCCTCCTTCTCTTCCTAATAATAATAATGATGATGGCATTTATTAATCAATCAATCAATCAATCGTATTTATTGAGCACTTAATGTGTGCAGAGCACTGTACTAAGTGCTTGGGAAGTACAAGTTGGCAACATATAGAGACGGTCCCTACCCAACAACGGGCTCACAGTCTAGAAGGGGGAGACAGAGAACAAAACCAAACATATTAACAAAATAAAATAAATAGAATAGATATGTACAAGTAAAATAAATAAATAGAGTAATAAATATGTACAAACACATATACATATGTATAGGTGCTGTGGGTAAGGGAAGGAGGTAAGGCGGGGGGGGATGGAGAGGGAGTGCTTACTATGTCTTTTAGACTGTGAGCCCACTGTTGGGTAGGGACTGTCTCTATATGTTGCCTACTTGTACTTCCCAAGTGCTTAGTACAGTGCTGTGCACACAGTAAGCGCTCAATGAATACGATTGATTGATTGATTGATTATGTGCAAAGCATTGTTCTAAGCGCTAGGGAGGTTACAAGGTGATCAGGTTGTCCCACGGTGGGGGGGTTCGCAGCCTTAATCCCTATTTTCCAGAAGAGGTAATTGAGGCACAGGGAAGTTGAGTGACTTGCCCCAAGTCACACAGCTGACAACTGGCAGAGCCGGGGGTTTGAACCCATGACCCCTGACTCCAAAGCCTGTGCTCTTTCCACTGAGCCACGCTGCTTCTCTTTTCTATATGCGGCAGGGGCAGCCCCAAAGCAGGGAGCCAGGCAAAGCTCTCCCCATTGAGGGTCAGGGCTCCACCACCGCTTGGGCCCCCCATTTTTTCTTTGAAGGTTTGGTCTGCCCCAGCTCCAGAGGACTCCCAGACGGAGTCTGTGTGTATTTCCCCAGCCCTTCCCATTGTTAGGCTAACCCTCTTCCAATGCCTGGCTTCCTGTTGCCCTCCTGCAGCCCTTTGCAAATGGGGGTTTGCAGACCAGAGGACCTAATGGTGACCTTCCACCTCCCTCAGGCTAGTCTCCCCTAGAGCCCAGTGGCTGCTCTATTACTATGGCTATTTATTACTCTATTTATTTATTTATTACTCTATTTATTTATTTATTTATTTATTTATTGCTCTGTTTATTTATATTTATTTATTTTACTTGTACAGATCTATTCTATTTATTTCATTTTGTTAGTATGTTTGGTTTTGTTCTCTGTCTCCCCCTTTTAGCCTGTGAGCCCACTGTTGGGTAGGGACTGTCTCTAGATGTTGCCGACTTGGACTTCCCAAGCGCTTAGTACAGTGCTCTGCACACAGTAAGCACTCAATAAATAGGATTGATGATGATGATGATGACCTAAGGGTGACCTTCCACCTCCCTCAGGCTAGTCTCCCCTGGGGCCCAGTGACTGCTCTATTACTATGGCTATTTATTACTCTATTTATTTATTCATTTATTTTACTTGTACAGATCTATTCTATTTATTTCATTTTGTTAGTATGTTTGGTTTTGTTCTCTGTCTCCCCCTTTTAGCCTGTGAACCCACTGTTGGGTAGGGACTGTCTCTAGATGTTGCCAAATTGGACTTCCCGAGCGCTTAGTACAGTGCTCTGCACACAGTAAGCGCTCAATAAATACGATTGATGATGATGATGAAGACCTAATGGTGACCTTCCACCTCCCTCAGGCTAGTCTCCCCTGGGGCCCAGTGGCTGCTCTATTACTATGGCTATTTATTACTCTATTTATTTATTTATTTATTTTACTTGTACAGGTCTATTCTATTTATTTTATTTTGTTAGTATGTTTGGTTATGTTCTCTGTCTCCCCCTTTTAGACTGTGAACCCACTGTTGGGTAGGGACTGGCTCTATATGTTGCCAACTTGGACTTCTCAAGCGCTTAGTACAGTGCTCTGCACACAGTAAGCGCTCAATAAATATGATTGATTGATTGCTCTTGTCTGGCAGAGATGGTGGTGGCAGCTGGGACCAACTGTTTTTAGTCAACCAATCAATCAATCAATCGTATTTATTGAGCACTTACTGTGTGCAGAGCACTGGACTAAGCGCTTGGGAAGTCCAAGTTGGCAACATATAGAGACGGTCCCTACCCAACAGTGGGCTCACAGTCGAGAAGTTTTCCCTCCACTTGAGTTATCCCAAGCACATGAAAGGCCCAGTGACTGCACAGCTAATTGCCGATGACTGAGGCGGGGACTCCGGGAGCAAGTTGTTGTCAATCAATCAGTCAGTGGTATTTAATCAATCAACGGTATTTGTTGAGCGCATAATAATAATAATAATAATAATAATAATAATAATAATGATGGTAGTATTTGTTAAGTGCTTACTATGTGCCAGGCACTGTACTAAGTTAGGGCAGATACGAGCACCCTGTCCCAAATGGGACTTCCAATCTCGATCCCCATTTTTTACAGACGAGGTAACCGAGGCTCAGAGAATAATAGTAATAACGATGGCACTTATTAAGCACTTACTATGTGCAAAGCACTGTTCTAAGCACTGGGGTGGTTACAAGGTGATCAGGCTGCCCCACGGGAGGGCTCACGGTCTTAATCCCCATTTTACAGATGAGGTAACTGCGGCCCAGAGAAGTGAAGTCACCTCCCCAAGTCACACAGCTGACAAGTGGTGGAACTGGGATTTGAACCCATGACCTCTGACTCCAAAGCCCGGGCTCTTTCCGCTGAGCCATGCTGCTTCTCTAGTAATGTTGGAAAAAAAATGAAAGAAATAAAAATGAAAGAAAAGGAGAGGGACAGAGAAACCCTCAAAGAGAAGGAACAAGAGGGGGAGAGATAGAAAGAGGAGGGGAGAGAGAGAGAGAGAGAGAGAGAGGGAGGAAGTGATCTAGACAGGGAGGGAGTGCAAGAGACAGAGAAGAGATAAGATGAGAGGAGGTAAAAGGAAGCACAGGGAGAGAGGGAGGGAGGTGGGAGAGGGAGGAAGAGAGTGGCGGGAGAAGGGGGGGGAAAGAAAGAAAAGGAGAAGCAGTGTGTCCTAGTAATAATAATAACAATGATGATGGCATTTATGATGGCCAAACACTGTTCTAAGCGCTGGAGAGGTTACAAGGTGATCAGGTTGTCCCACGGGGGGCTCACAGTTTTAATCCCCAATTAACAGATGCGAGAACTGAGGCCCAGAGAAGTGAAGTGACTTGCCCAAAGTCACACAGCTGACAATTGGTGGAGTCGGGATTTGAACCCGTACTTGGCATATAGTAAGTGCTTAAAAAGTATGTACTTTTTACTTCCCAAGCGCTTAGTACAGTGCTCTGCACATAGTAAGCCCTCAATAAATATGATTGATTGATTGATAATAATAAGTAATATTATTATTGATGCCAGTGCTGGAGAAAAAAAAAGCCTATCGACATGGCATGGGGGGACTAATATGTTTTGTTTTGTTGTCTGTCTCCCCCTTCTAGTCTGTGAGCCCACTGTTGGTAGGGACCGTCTCTATATGTTGCCAACTTGGACTTCCCAAGCGCTTAGTACAGTGCTCTGCACACAGTAAGCGCTCAATAAATACGATTGAATGAATGAATGAATCCCCATTTTACAGATGAAGGAACTGAGGCCCAGAGAAGTGAAGTGACTTGCCCACAGTCACACGGCTGACAATTGGCAGAGCCGGGATTTGAACCCATGACCTCTGATTCAGAAGCCCGGGCTCTTTCCACTGAGCCCCGCTGCTTCTCTAACAGAAGCAGAAGCAGAGTCGGTAGACATTTGCCAGATGAGGTAACTGAGGCTCAGAGAGGTTAAGTGACTTGCCCAAGGTCGCATGGCGGACATGTGGTGGAGCCAGGATTCGAACCCATGACCTCTGACTCGAAAGCCCGTGCTCTTTCCACTGAGCCACGCTGCTTCTCTGTAGTGCACACACCGCACGCACAAAATATGTTTTGTTTCGTTGTCTGTCTCCCCCTTCTAGACTGTGAGCCCGGTGTTGGGTAGGGACCGTCTTTCCAACTTGGCCTTCCCAAGCGCTTAGTCCAGTGTTCTGCACACAGTAAGCGCTCAATAAATATGACTGAATGAATGAATGAATGTTTTGTTTTTGTCGTCTGTCTCCCCCTTCTAGACTGTGAGCCCGCTGTTGGGTAGGGACCGTCTCTAGATGTTGCCAGCGTGAACTTCCCAAGCACTTAGTCCAGTGCTCTGCACACAGTAAGCGCTCAATAAATACGATTGAATGAATGAATGAATGTTTTGTTTTTGTCGTCTGTCTCCCCCTTCTAGACTGTGAGCCTGCTGTTGGGCAGGGACCGTCTCTAGATGTTGCCGACTTGGCCTTCCCAAGCGCTTAGTCCAGTGCTCTGCACACAGTAAGTGCTCAATAAATACGACTGAATGAATGAATTAATGTTTTGTTTTTGTCGTCTGTTTCCCCATTCTAGACTGTGAGCCCGCTGTTGGGTAGGGACCGTTTCTAGATGTTGCCAGCTTGGACTTCCCAAGCGTCTTAGTCCAGTGCTCTGCACACAGTAAGCGCTCAATAAATACGATTGAATGAATGAATATTCCCTGCCCATCCCAAGCTGCCAGCCTAGAGGGAGTCTAGAATTCCCATTATGGATGGAGTGAGGGGGTGAGCGTTTTGGGGGGCGGGGAGTGGGAGTATTGCCCCAGACACCGCTCCCACCCCAGGACCCAAGGCCCTCTCCTCAGCCTCGTCCAAGTCCTGGACCGGCCTCTTTCCTTCCATCTGTGATGTGTGTGGTCCGACAGAGATTCCTCAACCTCCGCTGTCTCTCCTGATGGGTCTCGGTGGGCCCTGCGTGGGGCCAGACGTTCGCTGAAAAAATAAGGAGGTTGCAGCCATATTACTTTTGCCTTTTCATGGCCCAAAAAGTGTTTACACGAGTTGCGGGTTTTGCGGCATCCTACCGCTGTGAACATTAACCATGACCTGCAGTGTTTACCCTCCAAGGAAGCAAGCGTATTAGCTCAGGAACAGAATGAACTCATTTTATTCCAAATGTTGAAGACAGACCGAATACTTTTCTTACACCTTTGACCTATATCGGTTTCCTTATCCTGAAACACATTTGTTTTTCTATGTGAAACTGAAGGGGAAAAAAAGGAAAGAAAAAGAGCAAGTGGGGCCGGGGGAGCCTCGAAGACACTGTTCTCTCCTGCCCCGACCAGAATTCCAGAGGTGGTGGCGGGGGCAGGGTCTTCTTAGTGTCCCAGGAAAGAAACAAGGACGCGATAAACAACCTAAAGCAAAAACTGCACGGAAATCCCGGACCGCCCCTTCCAGACAAAGGAATCAAGAGGTAAAATAAGCCCCCTCCAACCTGGGCTCGCCAACGCCGTGGCCTAATTCCCGAGTCAATAGTTTAGGCGAAAATATTTTCTGGGCATTGTTGAGGCCCCAGAACCAATTGGCGCGGGGTGGGTGGGCTGTCGGGAAAAAGCTTTTCTTTCCCTCGAGCCCCTGCCCGGAGAGGTGGCAGGAGCCAGATTTAGGAGGACGAGGGGCGGCCGGGAGAATAATTACACGTAGTTCTCCATGCTGGCCTGTTAGGAAGTACTGCCTGGGCCTGTGGCTTTGAAGAGCAAGTCACCGCCCAAGTGACAAAGGCGGTAATAGCTTCCATTTCTGAGGTGCGTTAAAAGCCACTGCTCATTTGATTACCCTTTTAGCTGCGGGATAATCATAATCCATTTTCTTTTCAAGTCCCATTTCTATTTACAAGGCCAACCACCATGACGGATGCAAGGCTTCTGCTGTGCCTGCCTTCTGTAGCGTCAGCGGGGGCGAGATGAACTGCTCTGGGTTTCTGGGGGTCTCCTCGGGAACAATGAGATCGCCATGCGATAATGCCTCCCCCTCTCACCACCCCGGAGGTTAAAATCCAGTGGGCCCTGGGCACTGTACACAGTAAGCGCTCCGGAAATATCACGGATTGGATGATAGATTGACGGTCACAGACAACAGCAGGGGCCTCTCCTAAAACGGCATTCTCGGTTTTTGGCTTGAGCTGTCACGAGGGTGGGATTTAATGCCAATTTAGGGCAAGAGTCCTCATCAAGACACTGGATTTCTCCCCAGGAAAGAGAGCCCTCCCCAAACCGTACAGCACTCAAGTACTTAGCCCTAATTTATTTTAATGCCTGTCTCCCCCCCCGGCTAGACTGTGGGCAGGCCTACCAATTCTTTACAATGTACTCTCTCAAAGGTACAGTGCTCTGCACACAGTAAGCGTTCAATTTATATGATGGAATGAATAACCATCGCTCTCTCTCTCTCTCTCCATTCTCCCCTCCCCAAACCTGGATGGAGTTGGGAAATTCATTTAGGGTCTGTAAGAAGCCATCGTACTCCCAGGTGATTAGGTGTGAATTTGGGGTCAGCCTCCCAAGCCTTCAAGTTTCTGAACAGTCGCCAAAGAGGCAGGTCTCCTTGCCACCCACCATTCCGGGCACCACTATGGCCCCGGGCTCGGCCATGCCAATAGCTCTTGAGCGCCAGCTCTTCCGATTCTATTGATTTTATTTTGTTAATGTGTTTGGTTTTGTTCTCTGTCTCCCCCTTCTAGACTGTGAGCCCACTGTTGGGTAGGGACTGTCTCTATATGTTGCCAACTTGTACTTCCCAAGCGTTTAGTACAGTGCTCTGCACACAGTAAGCGCTCAATAAATACGATTGATTGATTGATTCCCCTTAACAAAGTGCCATGGTCAGTTCTCTCTGGGCCAACCAGTCCCCCCTCTGAGACCAGAAGTCCTTGGCTTCTGGAGTCCCCTTAGGGCACGTGCTCTCTGCCCAACACCGAAAAAACAAGTCTGTTCCAAAGCAGAACTTCCTTTAGTTCCCAGTGGCTTGGGCGGGTTTGGACAGTAGCACCTCAGGGCAGTGCTTAGTGCAGTGTTTTCCAACCAGCTGGAGCTCAGTACATACCGTCCAATCCATTCTAAGCGCTTAGTACAATGCTCTGCACATAGTAAGCGCTCAATAAATACGATTGATTGATTCTCCCTCCAGTGTAGGCTGTGAGCCCCATGTGGGGCAGGGACTTGAGCCTAGCCTGGATATCCTGAATCTACCCCAGCGCTTAGTACAGGGCTTAGCATTTAGTAAACACTTTGCAAATACCACAGACACTATTATTAACATCGATGCTACTAGCAGTTAGGCAAGGGATAGAAATTCAGGATTTGATCTCTGTCCCGAGAAAGGGAACAGTGCGTAAAGGCCACAGGTTTTTCCAAGGATAGAAGGAAAGGAGAAAGAAGAAAGCTCCCAATCCCTCATCACTTTTAAGATACTTCTCAAACACCAATCAGTCAATCAATCAATCGCATTTATTGAGCGCTTACTGTGCGCAGAGCACTGTACTAAGCGCTTGGGAAGTACAAGTTGGCAACATCTCAAACACCAGACAAGCAGCAGCCTGGAGGGGCAACAGGGGTCACCTCTAAGTGACCTCGGGAACAAAACCTGCTCATCCAGGAGAGTTGTGGGTCTGATCTAAGACAATCAACCCATCAATCGTATTTACTGAGCGCTTACTGTGTACAGAGCACTGTACTAGGTGTTTCAGAGAGGACAATAACACGGAGTTGGTAGTCACATTCCCTGTCCACAGGAAACTTACAGTCTAGAGGCCAATTGACAACCACTTTTAACTGCGCTCTTCCCACTCAACTTCCTCTTCCTTGTTCCCAGGAGGATGGTCTGCCCTAGTCCTAAGGGCAGAGACAGAGACGTGGTGAAAAGATACCACGGTGGGGCTGCCGGTTCATCCCGGAGAGCGGAGGTTATTTTCGGAAGAGTATCGCAGAGCTACACACGGCAACCGACTAAAGCGGCAGGAAATACAAGGAGAGGAAATGAAAACACTGCACAATGAAGTGTAGCTCCATGAAACGGATCGGCAGCGGCTGACATTTACATTTCAATAACCACGTGCCATTCCTATTTGCGACTTCAGTTGGAATTTTAATGAAGAGCCTCGGAACTAATTATTCCCATTTTACCCACCCCAAGCTCTCGGAGAATACATGGGCGCCAGACGACTGAACCCCTCGTTAAAGGACCACTTGCCCTACTGTGTACCTCAGTCTCCTCCATCTCTCCGGCCCACATCCTGCCTCTGGCCCGGAATGCCCTCCCTCCTCATAATCCCAAACAATTATTCTCCCCCACTTCAAAGCCTTATTGAAGGCCCGTCTCCTCCAAGAGGCCTTCCCTGACTAAGCCCTCCTTTCCTCTTCTCCCACTCCCTTCTGCATCGCCCTGACTTGCCCCACATCACTTATGAACCCATCTGTCATGTATTTATTTACATTAATGCATATATGTATATATGTTTGTACAGCATCATCATCATCATCAATCGTATTTATTGAGTGCTTACTATGTGCAGAGCACTGTATACTAAGCGCTTGGGAAGTACAAATTGGCAACATATAGAGACAGTCCCTACCCAACAGTGGGCTCACAGTCTAAAAGGGGGAGACGGAGAACAAAACCAAACATACTAACAAAATAAAATAAATAGAATAGATATGTATTTACATATTTACATATTTATTTACATATGTATGTACATATTTATCACTCTATTTTGCTTGTACATATCTATTCTATTTATTTTATTTTGTTAGTATGTTTGGTTTTGTTCTCGGTCTCCCCCTTTTAGACTGTGAGCCCACTGTTGGACAGGGACTGTCTCTATATGTTGCCAACTCGGACTTCCCAAGCGCTTAGTACAGTGCTCTGCACACAGTAAGCGCTCAATAAATACGATTGATTGATTGATTGATTGATTGATTGATTAATGCCTGTCTCTCCCCTAGACTGTAAGCTCGTTGTGGGCAGGGAATGTGTCTGGTCTACTGTACCCTGCCAAACGTTATAGTACAATGCTTTGCACATGGTAAGCGCTCAATAAATATGATTGACTGACTGAATGACACAACCAGTAGCCCCATGGGAGCCCGGGAGGGCCCCTGCCCTGTCCTGGGTGGCAAATTATATATATATGTATATGCACCTGTATATATGTATATATGTTTGTACATATTTGTTACTCTATTTATTTATTTATTCATTACATATTTGTTACTATATTTATTTATTTATTTATTTTACTTGCACATATCTATTCTATTTATTTTATTTTGTTAGTATGTTTGGTTTTGTTCTCTGTCTCCCCCTTTTAGACTGTGAGCCCACTGTTGTACAGGGACTGTCTCTATATGTTGCCAACTTGGACTTCCCAAGCGCTTAGTTCAGTGCTCTGCACACAGTAAGCGCTCAATAAATACGATTGATTGATTGATTGATTGATTGATTAATGCCTGTCTCCCCCCTAGACTGTAAGCTCGTTGTGGGCATGGAATGTGTCTGGTCTACTGTACCCTCCCAAACGTTATAGTACAATGCTTTGCACATTCATTCATTCATTCAAAAGTATTTACTGAGCGCTTACTGTGTGCAAAGCACTGTACTAAGCGCTTGGGAAGTACAAGTTGGCAACACATAGAGCCGGTCCCTACCCAACAGTGGGCTCACAGTCTAGAAGGGGGAGACAGACAACAAAACAAAACATATTAACAATCAATCAATCAATCAATCAATCGTATTTATTGAGCGCTTACTATGTGCAGAGCACTGTACTAAGCGCTTGGGAAGTACAAATTGGCATCACATAGAGACAGTCCCTACCCAACAGTGGGCTCACAGTCTAAAAGGGGGAGACAGAGAACAGAACCAAACATACCAACAAAATAAAATAAGTAGGATAGAAATGTACAAGTAAAATAAATAAATAAATAAATAAATAGAGTAATAAATATGTACAACCATATATACATATATACAGGTGCTGTGGGGAAGGGAAGGAGGTAAGACGGGGGGATGGAGAGGGGGACGAGGGGGAGAGGAAAGAAGGGGCTCATAAAATAGAATAATATGTACAAATAAAATAGAGTAATAAATACATACATTTACACATATATATGCACATGGTAAGCGCTCAATAAATACGATTGACTGACTGACTGACTGACACATCCAGTGGCCCCACCGGAGCCCGGGAGGGCCCCTGCCCTGTCCTGGGTGGCAAATTAGGGTTTCAAAATCCCAGGGAGATGCCTGCCCAGATGCCTGGGGCTGGGCTCATCAGTAAAGCACAGAATAAAATCTAACTGTTCTAAAATAAAATCTAACAGAGTCCTGTTCCCTCACATTTACATGCAAAGCCAATCAAAGGGAGCCACTCCAAGAACTGGAACAATGAGGGCCTTTGTGGCTGTGGGAGCCGGGGGAAACTGAATTGGGAAGCAGTGCCAATTGAGATGGCTGGGTGGGAAGGCCGGGAGAATAAGCCAGCGGAAGCTGGACAGTGCGGAGCTCTCCAGGTGTGTCTGGCTACTAAGGGGGCTTCGTTGGTGGCCAGGGAGCGTCCAGTTGTCCTGGCCAGGTGAGTCTCTGGGATGTGCCCAGAGCTCGCTCTCTTCCTCCCTTCAAGGCCCTACTGAGAGCTCACCTCCTCCAGGAGGCCTTCCCACACTCAGCCCCTTCCTCCCTCTCCCCCTCGTCCCCCTCTCCATTCCCCCCATCTTACCTCCTTCCCTTCCCCACAGCACCTGTATATATGTATATATGTTTGTCCATATTTGTTACTCTATTTATTTTATTTGTACATATCTATTTATTTTATTTTGTTAGTATGTTTGGTTTTGTTCTCTGTCTCCCCCTCTTAGACTGGGAGCCCACTGTTGGGTAGGGACTGGCTCTAGATGTTGCCAACTTGGACTTCCCAAGTGCTTAGTCCAGTGCTCTGCATAAAGTAAGCGCTCAATAAATACGATTGATGATGATGATGATGATGTGCCCCTTTGTGGGAGCCAAGCACTCCCTTGGCGGAGTGAGAATGAGGCTCAGGCAAGCCACGCTAAGGGAAAAGCGGGCGGCAGAAAATGTTGGGAAACGTGGCCTCTGACTCAAAACCACCTTGATTCTTGGGGGCAATTACTTGGGAGAGGCCTCGGGGAAAGGGCGGGAGCCTGGGAGCCTGAAGATCTGAGTTCTAGTGCTACTCTATCCCTGGCCTGCTGGGTGACCCTCAGTCAGTCAATCATATTTATTGAGTGCTTACTGACTGTGTGCAGAGAACGGTACTAATCAATCAATCAATCAATCGTATTTATTGAGCGCTTACTGTGTGCAGAGCACTGTACTAAGCACTTGGGAGAGTGCAATATGAGATTATAACGGGTATATTCCCTGCCCACAGTGAACTTGTAGACTGTGAGCCCACTGTTGGGTAGGGACTGTCTCTATTTGTTGCCAATTTGTACTTCCCTAGTGCTTCGTACAGTGCTCTGCACACAGTAAGCGCTCAATAAATGCGATTGAATAAATGAATGAACTTACAGTCTAGAGGTGGAGACAGACATTAATATAAATAAATAAATTGCAGATATGGACATAAGTGCTATGGGGCAGCAGGGAAGTCACCTTAAACTCTTTAGGCTTCTGTTTCCTTATCTGAAAAAACAGGCAAAGATACATGTCTCTGAACAATAATAATAATAGTACTTAAGTGCTTATTATGTGCCAGGCACTATACTAAGCGCTGGGGTGGATAGAAGCAAATTGGATTGGATACAGTCCCTGTCCCGCAAGGGGTTTACAGTCCTAATCCCCATTTTAGAGATGAGAAAACCGAGGAACAGGGAAGTGAAGGGGCTTGCCCAAGGTTACACAACAGTCAAGTAGCAGAGCCGGGATTAGAATCCAGGTCCTTCTGAGTCCCAGGCCCCTGCTCTACCCAATAGGCCACACTGCTACTTTACAGGAATGTTGTGAGGGTAAAATGGGAAAAGTAGTGAGAAAGTGCCTCAGAGGAACAAAAAGGCAGTTATTTCTTCAAATAACAGGGGTTGTGTTCCCAAAGAAACTTGCTGTACAGAAAAAGCGCATCCTGACCAAGGCCGCATGAAACCGTTTCTTCTGACACGGACATGTTTTATGGGGAAAATGTTTCATCATTTCTTGACAGCGTTCTGCCCAAAGCACATAATGAAAACCCGTGTTTTAGAAGAACTGGCCGCTGCCGTTCCTCTCACTTCAATGACTGTGAATTCTCAGTCCCCCCAAAGCTCAGAAGGGATCCACCAGTAACACCACCTTAATCGTGTATCAAGTCACTTAACTTTTCTGTGCCTCAGTTCCTCATCTGTAAAATGGGGATTGACTGTGAGCCCTCCGAGGGACAACCTGATCACTCTGTAGCCTCTCCAGCGCTTAGAACAGTGCTTTGCACATAGTAAGCGCTTAATAAATGCCATCATCATTATTATTATTATCGCACTTCTTTATTTTTCCAAAGAACTGCAAGTCTCATTTTGTCCTCACAACTACCCCCGTGAGGGAGGGAGCCTGGGTGAATCGCCCCTATTTTACAGATGAGGAAACTGAGGCCCACAGAGGTGACGTGACCTGCCCTTCAGGCCATTGTGAGAACTGGGGTCATGACCCAGATCTCGGGGACTCCCAGCCCGGACTCGTTCGATCGCATTTATTGAGCGCTCACTGCGTGCTGCGCACTGTACTAAACGCTTGGGAGAGTACATTACATTATATGTTGCCAACTTGTACTTCCCAAGCGCTTAGTACAGTGCTCTGCACACAGTAAGCGCTCAATAAATACGATTGATGATGATTACGACAACAAACAGTCGCATTCCCTGCTCCCAACCACTGGCCAGGCTGTCTCTAGCCACTGATCGACCACTGGACTTGTCAGCCTGCCTCAGGCTTGACGTTCCCTTACCTTGTGAGGAAGAATGCAGTCATCATCATCATCATCAATCGCACTTATTGAGCGCTTACTATGTGCAGAGCACTGTACTAAGCGCTTGGGAAGTACAAATTGGCAACATATAGAGACAGTCCCTACCCAACAGTGGGCTCCCACTCCCATCCTGGAGCTTCCGGGAGCAGGGCTGCCATCGGTCCGATGTGGGTAAGGCTCCGGTGGCACGGCAGCTTGTAACTATCTCCTTTCTCTGGGAATTCATGGGTGGATGGGACAACCAGACATCCTCTCCCAAAATCCCAAACAGAGAAGCAGCATGGCTCAGTGGAAAGAGCCCGGGCTTTGGAGTCAGAGGTCATGGGTTCAAATCCCGGCTCCGCCACTTGTCAGCTGTGTGACTTTGGGCAAGTCGCTTCACTTCTCTGTGCCTCAGTTCCCTCATCTGTAAAATGGGGATTAAGACTGTGAGCCCCCCGTGGGATAACCTGATCACCTTGTAACCTCCCCAGCGCTTAGAACAGTGCTTTGCACATAGTAAGCGCTTGTACATATCTATTCTATTTAGTTTATTTTGTTAGTATGTTTGGTTTTGTTCTCTGTCTCCCCCTTTAAGACTGTGAGCCCACTGTTGGGTAGGGACTGTTTCTATATGTTGCCAATTTGTACTTCCCAAGTGCTTAGTACAGTGCTCTGCACATAGTAAGCGCTCAATAAATACGATTGATGATGATGATGATGAATAAATGCCATTATTATTCTTATTCTTATTCTTATTATTATTATTATTATTATTATTATTATTATTATCCCTCTCTGCCCCGCAGCTCTTTGGGTGGCCTCCAGCATCTATGCACGGAAACATACGCGGTGGCGTTCACTCATGGCACAGGAATAACCCTCTCCGGGGTATTTCACTCCCATTTCCTTGTGCAGGGCAGTGACTTGCCCCTCAGAAATGGCCTCTGAATGCACAACAGTGTGGCCCAGTGCATAGAGCGTGGGCTCGGGAGTCACGGGGCCCTGGGTTCTCATCCCCGCTCCACCACTTGCCTGATGTGTGACCTTGACAAGTCACTTAACTTCTCTGGGCCTCAGTTAGGTCATCCGTAAAATGGGGATTAAGACCATGAGCTCCATGTGGGACGTGGGCTAGGGCCGACTTAATTAGCCTTGTAACCACCACAGCGCTTAGAACAGTGCCTGGCACATTGTAAGCATTTAACCAACACCATTTAAAAAAAGAAAATCAATCAATCAATCAATCACATTTATTGAGCGCTTACTGTGTGCAGAGCACTGTACTAAGCACTTGGGAAGACCAGGTTGGCGACATATAGAGACGGTCCCTACCCAACAGTGGGCTCACAGTCTAGAAGGGGGAGACGGAGAACAAAACAAAACATAGAAACAAAAGAAGCAAAACAAAACAAAAATCTTCCCTGGAACTTTTGGAGAGAGCGATTTATAGTCTCCATTTAGACATTCCACTTATCCCACATTCTTGCCTTTTCCAGCTGCGTCAATGTTTTGCCTCCTACTTTCACGGGATACGTATTGTTCATGTCTGCCTGGCTCCCTTGCTAGATCGCAAGCTCCTCAAAAGCAGCAGTATATGTCTTCTACTCCCAAACACCTAGTAAGTGCTCTGCACAAAATAAGCACCTAACACAGTGCTCTGTTCAGAGCAGACGCCTAGTACAGTCCTCTGCCCACAGAAGGCATGCAGTGAGAGCAGGAGGGAAAACATAGCTACGATAGGTGTCAGCAAGAGTGCAGGAGAGTTAATAAATACTTACATGAGTAAAGAAATGGAATAAATGAATAATCACCTATGTGCTAAGGGTGAATATAGGGTTGACCCGACATGGGGAGGTGGTAATTGATGCAGCGAAGGCCTTCTGAAGGGGTGGGGGGTGGGTTTCGACCCCTCCCCTGAACGGGGGTGTGAGTTTGAAGTGAATTGTGATGGGAAAGGGAAGTGTCCGCTTTGGTGGAACATCATCATCATCATCATCAATCGTATTTATTGAGTGCTTACTATGTGCAGAGCACTGTACTAAGCGCTTGGGAAGTACAAATTGGCAACATATAGGGACAGTCCCTACCCAACAGCGGGCTCACAGTCTAAAAGGGGGAGACAGAGAACAAAAACAAAACCAAACATACTAACAAAATAAAATAAATAGAATAGATACGTACAAGTAAAATAAATAAATAAATAGAGTAATAAATATGTACAAACATATATACATATATACAGGTGCTGTGAGGAAGGGAAGGAGGTAAGATGTGGGGGATGGAGAGGGGGAGGAGGGGGAGAGGAATGAAGGGGCTCAGTCTGGGAAGGAACATGAGCATGAACATGAACATGAGCTAGGTTATTCCCAAGCGCTTAGTACAGTGCTCTGCACACAGTAAGCACTCAATAAATACGATCGATTGATTGATTATTCCTGAGGCAGCCCCATGGCCAACCTGCCCAGTACTCAGTTTCCGAAAAGGGAAGTGAGGGATCCCTGACGACTCTCCTTGGCATCCCGAAGCCAGCTTTTTCCAAAGGGAAGCTCCCCGCAGGTCTCAGGCTGCCTAGTGCTCCTGGGCTCCGCTAACAAAGCCGATGTAATTTACACCTCTCCGGGAGTGGGAAGAAGCGCTAATGCAGAAGGCCAGCCTCGGGAATGGTTCACGTTGTTTGGCCTGGGATGCGGCTGCCATTTTCCTGACATACCCAGGACAGCCCTAACCGGCACCCGAGGCACGCATGTGGCCGTTTCTTCCGACAGCACGTTGCCTTCTATCCGGACGGAAGTACGCTCCCGGACGAGCGGTCCCTAATTCCCTCACGGTGTCCCCCCAGCAAGTGAAAATCCAAGCTGCAGGAAGCTGAACTGCTGCTTGTAATCGTGTCCTAACCACGGGCTTGTCTGTCTCCCGAAGATTCACCTTCCCGAAAGCGGGTAGACCTCGGGCTTCAGAATCCAAAGTCACCACAAACATCCCGGTGGAAACTCTGTCTACACAGCCCAGCCATTACGTCTCTCCACTTCCCAAATTCCCATCACCCACAGCCTTTCACGGAGTAAACAAATCTGTCTCCAATAACAGCACGAATGTGGCTGCCCTCCTCTTATGGGGCCTGTGTCAGGAGGCAGAACAATAGATAGACTGTGAGCCCACTGTTGGGTAGGGACTGTCTCTATTTGTTGCCAACTTGTACTTCCCAAGCGTTTAGTACAGTGCTCTGCACACAGTAAGTGCTCAATAAATACGATTGATTGATTGATTGACGGAACTACGCACTGCTCGGGGCGGCTGGCCGCTAGCTTGGGCCCTCTTCCCTGAGCCCGGAGGCTCCCTTCCAGGGGTGCCCGGCCCCACCTTGGGCATCTTTATTACTCTATTTATTTATTTTTTTTACTTGTACATATTCTATTTATTTTATTTTGTTAATATGTTCTGTTTCGTTCTCTGTCTCCCCCTTCTAGATTGTGAGCCCACTGTTGGGTAGGGACCGTCACTATATGTTGCCAACTTGGACTTCCCAAGCGCTTAGTCCAGTGCTCTGCACACAGTAAGCGCTCAATAGTATTATTGAGCAGCAGTCTGAGGAGAAGCAGCGTGGCTCAGTAGGAAAGAGCCCGGGATTTGGAGTCAGAGGTCGTGGGTTCAAATCCCGGCTCTGCCAACTGTCAGCTGTGTGACTTTGGGCAAGCCACTTCACTTCTCTGGGCCGCAGTTACCTCATCGGTAAAATGGGGATTAAAACTGTGAGCCCCCCGTGGGACAACCTGATCACCTTGTAACCTCCCCAGCGCTTAGAACAGTGCTTTGCACATAGTAAGCGCTTAATAAATGCCATAATTATTATTATTATTATCAATAAATATGATTGAATGAATGAAAGAATGAATCTTGGGCTGGGTCCATCTTGGGCAGCCCACGAACCGAGAGCCAGCCAGGGAAAGACCCATTTCCTGCCACTGTTCTGACCACGCTAAAGCCCACCGGCTAATAATAATGATAGTAATTATGGTATTTGTTGAGCGCTTATTATGCTCCAGGCACTGTACTAAGCGCTGGGGTGGACACAAGCAAGTCGGATTGGACGCGGTCCCTTCTCCCCCGTGGGGCTCACAGTCTCATCCCCATTTTACAGATGAGACAGCTGAGGCCCAGAGAAGTGAGGCGAATGGCCCAAGGTCACGCTGCAGACAAGTGGCAGAGCCGGGATTTGAACCCATGACCTTCTGACCCCCAGGCCCGGGCTCTATCCACTAATTCCAACGGACACAAGGGGTTTGTGGAGGCTCCTGTTCCTCAAGGTGGGGGATGGACAAAGGGGATTTGTAATCAACCCCGTCAGGATGGAGGAGTCAATCATTTAATAATGATGGAATTGGGTAAGCGCTTACTATGTGCCAGGTCAGCTATGAAAGAGTCTCTGGAGAGGGAAGTTGCCAGGACCACTGCCAGGAATAATACTGGAAAGAGTCCGGGCTTTGGAATCAGAGGTCATGGGTTCAAATCCCGGCTCTGCCAACTGTCAGCTGTGTGACTTTAGGCAAGTCACTGAACTTCTCTGTGCCTCAGTTACCTCATCAGGAAAATGGGGATTAAAACTGTGAGCCCCCCCCATGGGACAACCTGATCACCTTGTAACCTCCCCAGTGCTTAGAACAGTGCTTTGCACACAGAAAGCGCTTAACATCACCATCAATCGTATTTATTGAGCGCTTACTGTGTGCAGAGCACTGTACTAAGTGCTTGGGAAGTACAAGTTGGCAACATATAGAGACAGTCCCTACCCAACAGTGGGCTCACAGTCTAAAAGAAATACCATAATAATAATAATAATGACGGCATTTATGGCATCATCATCATTATTATTTGAAGCTGCGTGGCCTAGTGGATGGAGCCCAGGCGTGGGAGTTAGAAGGTCCTAGGTTCTAACCCCGGCTCCGCCACTTGCCTGCTGAGTGACCTTGAGCGAGTCACTTTACTTCTCTGGGCCTCAGTTCCCTCCTGTTTAAAATGGACATTAAAACTGAGGCCCACGGGCTGCGTCTAACCTGATCAGTTGCATTAGGCGTAGAGTGCATTGCTTGGCATATGGTTAGGGGTCAATACCAGAAAAAATAATAATATCAAACGACCCGTCTGAGGTACATTATGCGGCCCCTGGGCCACAACTCTCCATGCTCGAGGCTGCAAGTTCTGTCCTCTGGCCTACAGGCCTTCGACACTCCTCTCCCTCCTGCCCCTCCTTCTAACGCTGCAGAGAAGCAGCGTGGCTCAGTGGAAAGAGCCCGGGCTTTGGAGTCAGAGGTCATGGGTTCAAATCCCGGCCCTGTCAACTGTCAGCTGGGTGACTTTGGGCAAGTCACTTCACTTCTCTGGGCCTCAGTTACCTCATCTGTAAAATGGGGATTGACTGTGAGCCCCCCGTGGGACAACCTGATCACCTTGCAACCTCCCCAGTGCTTAGAACAGTGCTTTGCACGCAGTAAGCACTTAATAAATGCCATCATTAATCCAGGTCCTGGCGGGAAGCCACGCACAGATCTGCCGGTGGAGCAACCGTGCGAGGGTACAAATTCCCAAACTGGCACCGGGACCCGTTAGCAGTAGGGTCGCGGGATGCCGGGAGAGGGTGGGAGAACGTGGGAGTTCCTTCCTCTCCCCCTCGTCCCCCTCTCCATCCCCCCCATCTTATCTCCTTCCCTTCCCCACAGCACCTGTATAGATGTATATATGTTTGTACATATTTATTACTCTATTTATTTATTTATTGTACTTGTACATATCTATTCTATTTATTTTATTTTGTTGGTATGTTTGGTTTTGTTCTCTGTCTCCCCCTTTTAGACTGTGAGCCCACTGCTGGGTAGGGACTGTCTCTATATATTACCAACTTGTAATTCCCAAGTGCTTAGTACAGTGCTCTGCACACAGTAAGTGCTCCATAAATACGATTGATGATGATGATGATGATGATATCTATTCTATTTATTTTATTTTGTTAATATGTTTGGTTTTGTTCTATGTCTCCCCCTTCTAGACTGTGAGCCCACTGTTGGGTAGGGACTGTCTCTATATGTTGCCAACAGGTACTTCCGAAGCGCTTAGTACAGTGCTCTGCACACAGTAAGCGCTCAATAAATACGATTGATTGATTGATTGATTGATTGATTGGGAGTGTTCCCCATCATGCTCCTCAAACCCCCGGTGTGCGTCACTGGCAGAACTGAGGCGGACGCCCAACGTCCGATCTCTCTTTTCAAATGATGCCCACCACTGCTGGGCATCACATCTTGTACAATCACAACTTGTACTTCCCAAGCGCTTAGTCCAGTGCTCTGCACACAGTAAGCGCTCAATAAATACGATTGATTGATTGATTGCTACAACTCTGGTTATCCTGAACCCAGAACACCACTCCGCAGTCCAACCTGATTAACTAGTGCAGCGTGGCTTAGTGGAAAAGAGCGCGGGCTTTGGAGCCCGAGGTCATGGGTTCAAATCCCGGCTCCGCCAACTGTCAGCTGTGTGACTTTGGGCAAGTCACTTAATCAAACAATCAGTCGTATTTATTGAGCGCTTCCTGTGTGCAGAGCACTGCACTAAGAGCTTGGGAAGTACAAGTTGGCAACATACAGAGACAGTCCCTACTTAACTTCAGCGCTTAGAACAGTGCTTTGCACATAGTAAGCGCTTAACAAATGCCATTATTATTATTATTAACTTCTCCGTGCCTCATTTGCTTCATCTGTAAAATGGGGATGAAGACTGTGAGCCCCTCGTGGGACAACCTGATCACCTTGTATCCTCCCCAGTGCTTAGAACAGTGCTTTGCACATAGTAAGCACTTCATAAATGCCATTATTATTATTATTACCTCGGTGCTTAGAACAGTGCTTGGCGTATAATAAGCGCTCGGCAAGTACACCGAGTAGCCCTGGCCAGATTTAACCTGCTTGCACACAATGCTGCCTTGAGGTGACTAGGTTGTTATTTTAAAATACAATACGTTATCCCAGCCACAGTGGTGTGCAGTGTGTAGGCCTCTAATATATCAGCAAGGGGGTAAACGCTTTAAGGATTTATTGGTATAGCACATCATTAGAGTTATGAGACTATATTAATCAAAACCACGAGCCTGGTCACAGAGAAACATGAGGTAAATCCACATTCCTACATTTCGCTTATTAAATCTGGGGCGCCAGTCTCTAGGTAACGTGGGTGACGTCAGATAAACCAGCATTATAACAACCGCTTACAACTTTAAATGTTTATTCTGTTGTTTAAAAGGCGCTCCGATTAACCTCCTTTCTAATGTTGGTCAAGGAACAAGCTGAAGGAATTTAACTGGAAAACGACTCTCCTTTTAAGTACACTCTGTAAAAGTTAGGCAAACATCTCCGGGAATTTTATTTCGCTGTAAATCGCAGATTTGACCGAGAGGAATTGTGAGGGCGGAGAGAAAAATCACATTCGGCGAGGGATCTCCTAACGGCTGGACATCTTTCTGCAGATCCCCTTACTGGGGCCCAACTAGGCCCTCATCTCCTCTTCATACATTCAATCGCATTTATTGAGCGCTTACTGTGTGCAGAGCACTGTACTAAGCGCTTGGGAAGTCCAAGTCGGCAACATATAGAGACGGTCCCTACCCAACAATTCTGTGTCTCCCTTACACTTAGATTTCCACCCTTTATTCACCCCTCCCTCAGCCCCACGGCACTTATGTGCATATCCAAAATTTATTTATATTAATAAAAATAATGATGGTATTTGTTAAGCACTTACTATGTTTTAAGTGCTGGGGTAGATACAAGGTGATCAGGTTGTCCCACGTGGGGCTCACAGTCTTAATCCCCATTTTACAGATGAGGTAACTGAGGCTCAGAGAAAAAAAAATGTTGGCATTTGTTAAGCACTTACTATGTGCAAAGCACTGTTCTAAGCGCTGGGGGGGATACAAAATGATCAGGTTGTCCCATGTGGGGTTCACAGTCTCAATCCCCATTTTACAGATGAGGTAACTGAGGCTCAGAGAAGTTAAGTGACTTGCCCAAGGTCACACAGCAGACATGTTGCCAACTTGTACTTCCCAAGCGCTTAGTACAGTGCTCTGCATACAGTAAGCGCTCAATAAATATGATTGATTGATTGATGTGGCGGAGCTGGGATTAGAACCCATGACCTCTGACTCTAAAGCCCGTGCTCTTTCCACTAAGCCATGCTGCAAGTTCACACAGCAGACATCATCATCATCAATCGTTTTTATTGAGCGCTTACTATGTGCAGGGCACTGTACTAAGCGCTTGGGAAGTACAAATTGGCAACATAAGACATGTAGCAGAGCCGGGATTAGAACCCATGACCTCTGACCCCCAAGCCCGGGCTCTTGCTGGTGAGCCACGCTGCTTCTCAGCCTGAGAAGCAGATTAATATTAATTAATTAATTAATATGCAGAGAAGCAGCATATTAATGCCTGTCTCCCCCTCTAGTCTGTAAGCTCGCTGTGGGCAGGGAACGTGCCTGTCAACTCTGTTGTATTGGTACTCTCCCAAGCGCTCAGTACAGTGCTCTGCACACAGGAAGCGCTCAGTAAATTCAAACGATTGAGTGACTGATTGCGGTTCACCGGAGCAATGTACCGGAAAGGGGTTCAGATCCCAGTTTCCTGGTCACCCCCCCCCTCCCGAGGGCAGTCGGGGCTCCGGCTTGGACTCCCGGGGATGATGGGGGTGCCGGAGAGGCCTGGAACCCCGGAATCCGGGTGGGAATCTTCTTTCCCGGTGGCACCCGGTTGCGTGTTACTGTCAGGACGCATCTGGTCCTAGGCCGGGCCTGGAGTTCCCTGAAGGCGGTGACGAGGAGTAGAACGGAAAAGAGGCAAGAAGGCAGGAAAGAAGGCAAAACAGAGGATGGGGAGGAGAAAGGAGAAGCAGCGTGGCTCAGTGGAAAGAGCATGGGTTTTGGAGTCAGAGGTCATGGGTTCAAATCCCGGCTCTGCCAATTGTCAGCTGTCTGACTTCGGGCAAGTCACTTAATAATAAGAATGATGGCATTTATTAAGCGCTTACTATGTGCAAAGCCCTGTTCTAAGCGCCGGGGAGGTTACAAGGTGATCAGGTTGTCCCACGGGGGGCTCACAGTCTCAATCCCCATTTTCCAGATGAGGTAACTGAGGCACAGAGAAGTTAAGTGACTCGCCCAAAGTCACGCAGCTGACAATTGGCGGAGCCGGGGTTTGAACCCATGACCTCTGACTCCAAAGCCCGGGCTCCTCTCCACTGAGCCATGCTGCTTCTCAGTGCCTCAGTTACCTCATCATCATCAATCGTATTTATTGAGCGCTTACTATGTGCAGAGCACTGTACTAAGCGCTTGGGAAGTACAAATTGGCAACATCTAGAGACAGTCCCTACCCAACAGTGGGCTCACAGTCTAAAATGGGGATTAAGACTGTAAGCCCCCCCACCGTGGGACAACCTGATCACCTTGTAACCTCCCCAGCACTTAGAACAGTGCTTTGCACATAGTAAGCGCTTAATAAATGCCATCATTATTATTATTATTATTATTAAAGGGAGGGCGAGGCAAGAGAAATGACAGAACTGATCATCCTTTGCAGGTAATAGAACGCTTTCATTTCTCCAGAGTGTTTTCTCACTGGCTTATCTCACATTTTACCCTCACACGATCCCCGTGAAGTAAGGACCATTATCCCCCTTTACAGATGAAGAAACTGAGGCCCAGACAGGTTAAAATACTTTAAATGATGTGAGACGGAAGTTGCAGCAACTAGCCCAGTGACTTGCGGTTTAGGGAAGAGCACGAGTGAAAGCTGGGAGTCAGACAACCTGGGCTCCGGCCCCAGCTCTGCCACAGACTTGCTGGGTGACCTTGGACAAGTACTTACCCACCCTGGACCTCAGTTTCTTCATCTATATAATGGGTCTAAAATACATACTCTCCCCCCTTCTTAGATTGTGAGTCGGTGGGGGATGAGACTGGATTCTCATCTAGTAAGCAGCGTGGCTAAGTGGAAAAGAGCCCGGGCTTTGGAGTCAGAGGTCATGGGTTCGAATCCCGGCTCCACCACATGTCTGCTGTGTGACCTTGGGCAAGTCACTTAACTTCTCTGAGCCTCAGTTACCTCATCTGTAAAATGGGGATTAAGACTGTGAGCCCCACGTGGGACAACCTGATCACCTGATCCCCCCATCTTACCTCCTTCCCTTCCCCACAGCACCTGTATATGTTTGTACATATTTGTTACTCTATTTATTTATTTTACTTGTACATATCTATTCTATTTATTTTATTTTGTTAGTATGTTTGGTTTTGTTCTCTGTCTCCCCCTTTTAGACCGTAAGCCCACTGTTGGGGAGGGACTGTCTCTATATGTTGCCAACTTGGACTTCCCAAGCGCTTAGTACAGTGCTCTGCACACAGTAAGCGCTCAATAAATACGATTGATGATGATGATGATGATCACCTTGTATCCCCCCCAGCGCTTAGAACAGTGCTCTGCACATAGTAAGCGCTTAACAAATGCCATCATTATTATTATTATTATTATTCTGATTACCTGTATCTACCCGAGCACTTAGCAAATGTTCAGCACACAGCAGGCACGTGGTAAAGGTCACCATATTGATCATTATTCGTCAACAGAGTACTTTCCAATTTCTGTTCCGCTACACAACCGAGAAAGGTCGGTGAGACAACTGCGTCTCACTAAACAGAATAATAATAATAATAATAATAATAATAATAATAATAATAATAATAATAATAGCATTTATTAAGCACTTACAATGTGCTGTTCTAAGCGCTGGGGAGGTGATGAGGTGATCAGGTTGTCCCACGAGGGGCTCACAGTCTTAATCCCCATTTTACAGATGAGGTAACTGAGGCGCAGAGAAGTGGCTTGCCCAAAGTCACACAGCTGACAACTGGCAGAGCCGGGATTTGAACCCATGACCTCTGACTCCAAAGCCCGGGCTGTTTCCACTGAGCCACACTGCTTCTCAAAAATCAAAAAATCAACATCAGAAAACAAAAATCTTCTTTGTTTTGGGAAGCAGCGTGGCTTAGCGGATGGAGCACAGGCCTGAGAGAGTAAGACCTGAGTTCCAATCCTGGATCCGCCACTTGTCTGCTGGGTGACCTTGGGCAAATCACTTCACTCTCTGTGCCGCAGCTACTTCATCTGTAAAATGGGGATTAAGACTGTGAGCCCCATGTGGGGAGGAGGCTGTGTACAACCGGATTAACTTGTATCTACCCTGGTGCTCAGTACAGTGCCTGGCATATTGGAAGCGCCTTACAAATACCACGAAGAAAAAGAAAAATCTCCTAACCTTACCTCTGAAGGGGAGGTATTTCAAATTCGCCAACAACTTGAAAGGATAGAGATCGGCTAGGATTTAATAGTCAATTCAGACAATCATTGTAATGTACTCAATAATAATTGAGAGAGTAATAATACTACTTAATAATACTTTGTAATAGCAATAATAATGATAATAGTGGTATTTGTTAAGCACTTACTATGGGACAAGCAAGTGCTGGGGTAAATACAAGGCAATCAGATTGGACACAGTACCTGTCCTACATGGGGTTCACATTCTTGGTACCCGTTTTACAGAGGAGAAAATTGAGGCACAGAGAAGTTAAGTGAATTACCCAAGGTCACACAGCAGACATGTGGCGGAGCCGGGATTAGAACCCAGGTGCCCTGATGACCAAGGCCATGCTCTTTCCACCCGGCCACGGTGATTCCCCGTAAAGTGCTCTGCACGTAATAAGTGCTCAATAAACACCACCGGTTGATAACAAAAAAATGATCGGGAAACATCTCACCAGGGTTGATTGACACATTATAAAAACATTGTCTTAATCGCCATTTCCTTCTGAGAGTCCCCCAAGCTGCATTTCCTGGAGATTCAGGATCGATGGTCTTAACGACGGAAATTTCCATGGTGTTGCCGGCCTCCCCATCCCGCTTCGGCCCGCTTATCTTTGTTTAGAACGTCGCTGGGTGACGTTCTCGGAGAACAGATGTTTTACCTGCTCCCAACAGCATCTCTCCCCAGGGAGATGTCTCCGTTAAGGACCCATCACCCTATTGCGCCCGGAGGAAACCCATTTCAGAAATGTCGGCGGCACGTCCCCGAAGAGACATCGCAGGAACTTCACACGTCATTAAAATTTACCAGTGACATCTCGGAGCGTTTGGGAAAAAGTTTCAGTTTGAGGGTTTGGCTAAAGTGGCGTGGAGGCCTTGTCCGGCCTTGTACACTCTATTTTACGGTCCCATTTTCACGAACCATCATCTACTTCTCCGGCTCACTCAGCTGAGCGCTTCCATCTGCGCGGCCTCCGTCGGGAACAGGAGGAAATTCAATTCCTTCCCAAGTGCTGTTCTCCCAGGGCTTGCCGCTCTCGTGGAAGTTCAGCGGCCTTCCTGAAATGCTTCCTCGTAACTGTTTTCCCGAACAGGCGGGTCTAGGGGGGTCCCAGGTAGACTGTCCGTTTTCCCAGGTGGGTGCCCAGCAGGGACCCCTTGATGTCGGTGGGCCGCCCGGGACTCCACGTGGCTTCCATCTTTCCGAAGTTGGACGGGAACCCGTTTTCTTAGGGAAGAATCCTGAGCTCTGTTTCCTTAGCTGGTTAGAGAGAGGCCCTCGGTGTAGCCTTTGGCAGTGGTGAGAGAGCAAATTCCTTCCCAACGTCTGACCCGGTGCATAAATAGGATTTTTATTTTGGACCCTTTTAAGACTCCCTCAAGCCCTTGGAAGCATGATCACCTTGGATGGGAGTCCTGCTGGCTCGCTGAAATTCCGGCCTGCAACCATCAAGCCAATCTCCAAGAATCACAGACCGATAGAAGCGCGGTTGAACTGGTTCCCCTCCATGGAAAGGGGGCTGGGAAAGACCGAAATGACCCCCGTTAGAGTTGTTAGCCCAGGACGGCACCGCCAACTTTCAGCGTTTACACGGGAGAGGCTTCGAGGCCAGGCTGGTCTTTATCCCTTTCAGCCTGGCTCACTTAGTGGAGGTCGAGAAGACGGTCTTAGGAATCTTAAAAGCAAAACCATCATGTCCGAAAGAGAAGCCCTTTTGGGACTGGGGCTCCCGTTTACAACTTCTCTCTGAGCTAGCTTTTTTTTAAAAAAAAAAAAAATTTGAAATGGTTTTTGTTCCTAAGCGCCAAACACTGTACTAAGCGCTGGACTTAGACTGTGAGCCCACTGTTGGGTAGGGACTGTCTCTATATGTTGCCAATTTGTACTTCCCAAGCGCTTAGTACAGTGCTCTGCACATAGTAAGCGCTCAATAAATACGATTGATGATGATGATGATGATGATGGGGTACACATAAGAGAAGCAGATCGGACACACAGCTCCTGTCCCGGGTGGTGCTCACAATCCAAGTAGCAGGGAGAGTAGAATTAAGTGGAACCCCTCATTTAACAGATGGGGAAACTGAGGCAACAGGAAGTGAAGTGACACGGGCCAATTGACCGGACCGTGGTGAGAACCCAGGTCCTCTGATTCCCGGGCCCATCCATTCATTCAATCGTATTTATTGAGCGCTTACTGTGTGCAGAGAACTGTACTAAGCGCTTGGGAAGTACAGGCTCTTTCCATTAAGCCATTGCTGTTCCTTTCTAGCCAGACCAGATTGAGGGAAGCCAAACTGCAAGAGGGATCCAAGCTAGTCATGCTGCATTATATTTCTCTCCTGTTCAGTTCCATTCCAAATATGATTGATTGATTGATTAGAGCTGGGAAAACAGAAAGTTATGGAATGCCATTGGGCGCACTTCGGGATTTCACTCTTGTAAAGTGGGCTTGATCTGCAAGAAGCAGCAGATTAAAGAACTCAAGCTTCTGGAGACAGAGGAATAACACGTCAATTGTGTTTACTTGTCGGGATGAACGATTTATGCTTTCCCTGTGGAGATGGGTCGGAGGAAAAAGGACATGTGACACTGTTTAGACAATCTCCAAAGAAAGGCGGAATCCCTCCTTCGGAAAAGGGGTTTCGCTTTCTGTTTAAGATACAAATGGTACCGGCAACTTGGAGGAGAAAAAAACAATACATGGTAGGTTCTAAGGAACAACTTCAAGATGGACCTAATTTGGTTCCTACAATTGGAGCAAGGTGAGCAGTTCAGGGAAAAAGCAAAAAATGTGAGGTTCAGGAACAATCCCATCCAAAAGGGTCTGTGCTCTGGTCACTTCCGGGTGTCTTGGGGTACACATTTTAAAGATGGTTTTCTGGGAGAAAAACTGAAAGATGGGTTTTGGGGCCTGAAGTTGCTTGGGGCAAGCCAATGAACGGAGGGCGGGAGGCCTCTGAGTCCTCCTTCGGAGCCTCCTCCTCTTCCCGCCCGCATCGATCGGCTGCATTCGCACTCTGTGACCCCAGCGGACCCTTCCCACCGGCCGGCCCCGGCTGCCGTGGCCGACCTCGGGCCGGCCCGCAGACATTGGACTGAATCGCAGCCCGAGAAAGGGGGTGGAAACAGTGTCGCCTATTCCCCAAAGGGCAGCTCCCGTTCGGCGAGCTCCTGGGTCAATTCGGAGAAACTTACACGGACTCGAGCCGATGCTGCAACCGACCGGTCTGCTCCATCCAATTCCCTCTTTGCAGGCCAGAAGGTTCCAGCAGAAAATCCTCCGGGCGTCGGTTAAAGCAGGTGGATGCTATGAAATGCTTTCCATCTGCTTTCCATCCGTTTGGTCCGGGCAAGCTTGAACCTGCTATTCACCTGGGAGGGAGAGGAGGCCGCTGCCTTTTCCCTTTTCGTCAGTTGCCCACACCTCCGGGGATTCCTTTATGCTCTCAATTCTCCGTCTTATTTACACTACTGAGCTGGAGGCTTAACGGTCCACGGGGGAGGGCGAGGGAAATGAAATGAATCGGAGCGATGTCTGCAGCACGGAGAACGAGGTTGACTCCAGATTGGGAAGACAAAAGCGCGGAGAGGTGACGGTGGAAGGCTAGAAATTCGCGAACGTTGTCGACGGGGTGAACGGGGAATTATCGTTGACCAAATCCCACACCACCAGGACAAGGGGGTCCCTACTGAAGCTTGAAGGGGGTGGGATCGACAGAAAAAAAGAAACGCTCCTTCCCTCAGCTTTGGATGGCAAGCCTGTGGAAT
Source organism: Tachyglossus aculeatus (assembly GCF_015852505.1). Classification (NCBI taxonomy): domain Eukaryota; kingdom Metazoa; phylum Chordata; class Mammalia; order Monotremata; family Tachyglossidae; genus Tachyglossus; species Tachyglossus aculeatus. The sequence continues at coordinate 869,232 of NC_052079.1, forward strand.
ATATTAGCCCCTGAAATAGTGCTGGAAATATCAATACATCCAAGAAGATTCAGCTAAAATTTATGGCTGCTTAGGTCCACAATGGCTTAGTGAAGGGAAAAGTGAGGTCTGTTAGAAGGTGTAAGAATGGTTAGGATCAAGCAGCGTGGCTCAGTGGAAAGAGCCCGGGCTTTGGAGTCAGAGGTCATGGGTTCAAATCAAATCTCAGTGGAGCCAGGATTTGAACCCATGACCTCTGACTCCAAAGCCCGGGCTCTACTGACTGTCAGCTGTGTGACTTCGGGCACGTCACTTCACTGGGCTTCAGTTCCGTCATCTGGAAAATGGGGATTGAGACTGTGAGTCCCACGTGGGACAACCTGATCACCTTGTAACTTCCCCAGCACTTAGAACAGTGCTTTGCACATAGTAAGCGCTCAATAAATGCCATTATTATTATTATGACACTTGTTAAGTACTTACTAGGTGCCAGGCACTGTTCTAAGGGCTGGGATACATACAAGAGAGTTGGGTTGGACACAGTCCCTGTCCCATTTAGGGCTCACAGTCTTAATCCCCATTTTACAGATGCGGGAATTGAGGCACAGAGAAGTTAAGCGACTTGTCCAAGGTTGCACAGCATTCATTCATTCATTCAATCGTATTTATTGAGCACTTACTGTGTGCAGAGCACTGTACTAAGCGCTTGGGAAGTACAAGTTGGCAACATATAGAGACGGTCCCTACCCAACAGTGGGCTCACAGTCTAGAAGAATGAATGAATGCAGTCTGGCAATGCCTTCTATCAGGGCTGACATGCACAGCTATAACCACCCAAGTGTTAAAAATGTAAAAATCCCCAGTCTTAAATGGAACAAATGCTCTCATCTCCTATTTCTTGACTGTTAATTCTGTCACCATTGAAGGCCTGTTATAATAATAATAATAATGATGGCATTTATTAAGCGCTTACTATGTGCAAAGCACTGTTCTAAGTGCTGGGGAGATTACAAGGCAATCAGGTTGTCCCACAGGGGGCTCACAGTCTTCCCCATTTTACAGAGGAGGGAACCGAGGCCCAGAGAAGTGAAGTGACTTGCCCAAAGTCACACAGCTAATTGACGAAGCCAGGATTTGAACTCATGATCTCTGACTCCAAAGCCCGGGCTCTTTCGACTGAGCCACACTGCTTCTCTAGAACACCTAGATACTCCCTGAACTAAATATTCTTAATTAACTACACAGGTCATTTTGAAATCCACACTTCTATTTCCTCCTAAGCGAGGCTGTCAGCTCGCTGTGGGCAGGAAATGTGTCTGTCACATTGTTCGGTTGGACTCTCGCAAGTGCTTAGTACAGTGTCCTGCACATAGTAAGTGCTCCAAAAATACAGAAGAGAAATAGAGAAGCAGCGTGGCTCAGTGGAAAGAGCACGGGCTTTGGAGTCAGAGGTCATGGGTTCAAATCCTGGCTACGCCACTTGTCAGCTGTGTGACTTTGGGCAAGTCACTTAACTTCTCTGCGCCTCAGTTACCTCATCTGTAAAATGGGGTTTAAGATTGTGAGCCCCCCGTGGGACAACCTGATCATCTTGTAACCTCCCCAGCACTTAGAACAGTGCTTTGCACATAGTAAGCGCTTAATAAATGCTATCATTAAATACAGACCGATTGATAACATTAGAGTCTTGATGGCATTAGTTCTGCCGGAAATATGAAGAGACAGAGGGGTCCTCCCTAAAGATACACCCTCCGGAAAGAAGCCGTTCTCCCCACGAGAACAATATATCCATTCCACGATGCGGGAAAGGGAGGACTTCGGCTTTCAGAGGGATCCTTTCGGGCCGCTTTAAGAAACAGATTTCTGGGCATCATCTTCCCCATGTAATAATATTTATGTTCAGCTGTTTTGACTGAAAGAAGGCATTCCTGAAGACAAGTGAGGTCAGTGTCAGGAGTTAAAAATAGCTTCAAGCGAGAGATAAACGACAATAAATTCCTTTTCCAAGCATCTCCACGCTGGAACGATGACAAAGGCTTTCAAGACGGTCACGAAAACGAGAGCGCTAACAAGACACCACGTACGCAGCACATTCTCAGTTTTTTTCAGACTTCCTGGCTGATTCTGAAGCGTTTCATGGGAGGGAACCGACATTCGACTCCTCGCGAGGCATATTGCTGGCTAATATTTTCCACGGCATTTTGGGCAAATTCCCAATGCCCCAATCCCTTGGGGAAGGTGGGCTGAGAAGTCCTGTGCTTTAGCCAGGGGCTGGAGGGGAAGAAATCAAGCCACCGCTTCGGAAAGACAGAAGGGGCGATTTTCCTTAAACTGTTTCAGTTCTGACCAGATCCTCGGAGGGGATGGGGGAGTTTTTCAAAACTTTTGCACAGGCAGACCTTGAAAACGGATTGTTTTTCTACCTCCGCTTCCCCTCTCCCATTTCCAGTTTTTGCTAACTCTCCTAAACCCCAAGGACTGACGCGGAGGAAATCAAGATTGCTTTACCTTCGACATCTCCCAGGCACGCCTCATCTCCAGGGACGATTCGACGCAGTAGGTACCAAGTGAGGATTTTCCAAGAACGCTGACCAGCACATACCTTCTCACATTCACACACCCTCACAAGTACCCACCCTTTCCCTTGGGTTCTATGTTTTTACTTCACAGCATCACTAAAATCCGCCCTTTCCCCTCCATCCAAAGCACTTAGCATACCAATCCTGCCTCGAGCACTCGGTGACCTCCGTCTCCTGTCTCTCCTCACTCCAGTTCACATGTCGCTCTGCTGTCCGGGTCGTTTTTGTACAAAACTGTTCAGTCCGTGCTTCCCCGCTTCTCATGAGCCTCCAGGGTCAGCCTGTCCACCTCCACATCAAACAGAAATTCCTCCCCTTTGGATTTAAAGCACTCCATCAGCTGCTCCCTGCCCAATTTTTTGCTGATTTCCTATTACGACCCAGTCTGCACAATATGTTTCTCTAATGCCAACTTACTCACTGTACCCCCCTTGACCCCTCGCCCACTCCTTCTCTCCCCACCTTCAAAGGGGTAGGGACTGTCTCTATATGTTGCCAACTTGTACTTCCCAAGCGCTTAGTACAGTGCTCTGCACACAGTAAGCGCTCAATAAATACGATTGATGATGAGGAAAGCCTTATTAAAATCCCATCTCATCTCCAAGATGCCTCTCCTTTCTGCAGCACCCTCACACTTGAATAAATACCCTTTAAGCACTTCACAGTCTCTCCCACCCTCAAGCCCACAGTATTTATATACATATCAGAAATGTATTTATTTTGATGCCTGCCTCCCTCTCTAGACTGTAAACTCCTTGTGGGCAGGGAATGTGCCTACTAACTCTACTGTATTGTACTCTCACAAGCGCTTAGTACACTGCTCTGCACACGGTAAGCGCTCAATATGACAATGAATGAATGTAGGCCCCTTCGGTGCTTCCATAAAACGAACTTTTTTCCCGCCTCTGGTGTCTGTATCCGCACTTTGAAAGCGAGCAGAGATTTGCAGGTCAGTACAGTGCTAAGTGCTTAGTACAGTGCTCTGCACACAGTAAGCGCTCAATAAATACGACTGAGTGAATGAATGCAGGTGACATAAGCATGGCGTAGTGCATAGAGCACGGGCTTGGGGGTCAGAAGGTCATGGATTCGAATCCCGGCCCCGCCGCTTTCCTGCTGTGTGACCTTGGGCAAGTCACTTCACTTCTCAGAGCCTCAGTTACTTCATCTGTAAAATGGGGATTGGGACCGTGAACCCCATTTGTTACAGGGACTGGGTCCAACCCGATTGGCTTGTATCCAGCCCAGCAGCGCTTAGAACAGTGCCCAGCGCTTAGAACAGTGCTTTGCACATTGTAAGTGCTTAATAAATGCCATCATTATTATTATTATTATTATACAGTGCCTGGCACGTAATAAGCGCTTAACAAATGCCACAATTACTATTATTATTATTATGTAATAGATGTGGTAAAAAATACAGAAGTAGTTTACTACTGCCTTACGGATCCACTGTCAGAACGGCAGCAGATCGAAGTGGAGGTCTGGGAGCGATGTGTCCGTGGAGTCGCTCTGGGTCGGAGACGACTCGACAGCATAATCAATCAATCAATCAATCGTATTTATTGAGCGCTTACTGTGTGCAGAGCACTGTACTAAGCGCTTGGGAAGTACAAGTTGGCAAATAAGGAGGTAAGCATAAGACAGGACAATGGACGTGGTCCCAATAATGAGAAGGGGGGGCATTTCTTCTTACAACTCCTATGCTTAAACCCCCAAGCACTTATGTGTGGTATTTCCTTAGGTGACCTTGCCCTTTATTTTTCTTTCCAGGCTTTTGCGGTCAACAGCTGTGGATGGTCTGCGGCTGTCAGTCTCCTGCTCTTCTCTCCCGTCAGAAGGTCAGCTCCTTGAGAGGTAGGGCCTGCCTCTTCCTTAATTATATTCTTCCAAGTCCTTCCCACCGTACTCTGCAAAGCGCAAGAGGCGTTCAAATCAACACCACCGACTGACTGGCTCCATTTAGTAAAGCTTTCCAGGCCCACGGATGCCATTCGGTGTTGCTGGAGGTGGATTCTCCTGAATGCTTTATGGAAAGAGTTAGTGGATCCCCCTCGTCCCCCTCTCCATCCCCCCCATCTTACCTCCTTCCCTTCCCCACAGCACCTGTATATATGTATATATGTTTGTACATATTTATTACTCTATTTATTTATTTTATTTGTACATATCTATTCTATTTATTTTATTTTGTTAGTATGTTTGGTTTTGTTCTGTCTCCCCCTTTTAGACTGTGAGCCCACTGTTGGGTAGGGACTGTCTCTATATGTTGCCAATTTGTACTTCCCAAGCGCTTAGTACAGTGCTCTGCACATAGTAAGCGCTCAATAAATACGATTGATGATGATGATGATGGATCCCCTTCTAATGGACAACAGGCTGTCTTACTGGGTGGTGTCGGTCCGATAGTCTCTGCATTTCACCGGGCTCTAAGCTTCAAGCCAACAGAAATACGTCAAGCACAACCCACTACGACGTGTCACTGATTGCATGTTTAAAAGTACTTTTATTTAAAACAGGAACTTGAGCGTTCTTAGCTCGTCCCCCTACTCTAATAAAAAAGATTAGTATAAAGAGAAAAAGTCAAGGATTACCCTGTGTCCAAATAGTCTGGTAAATGAAGGGGGCGAAGAAGGCCCCTGTGGCTTTATTTGGGCAACGGGGATGACTGAGGCGTGGCTAAAATGTATCTGCCCCCGACGAGTTCCCGTCCCCGGTACTGATGCTCACAGAACCGTCGTCCACGTCTGCCGGTGGAAGAGTCGTGGTCAACTTGGCAGCCGGGGCCTGGGAGATTAAGTGCGGCATAGCTTCCCCACCTACAACGAAGATCAGGTCATTCGACAATTTCCACTAGGGTTATTTCACGTCTACACCAACCCAGCGTGGCCTACTGGATAGAACCCGGGCCGGGGAATCGGAGGACCTGGGTTCTAATCCCGGCTCCGCCACTTGCCCGCTGTGTGACCATGGGCAAGTAACTTTACTTCCCTGGGCCTTACAATAATAATAACGATGGCATTTATTAAACGCTTACTGTGTGCAAAGCACTGTTCTAAGCGCTGGGGAGGTTCCAAGGTGGTCAGGTTACCCCACGGGGGGGCTCACAGTCTTAATCCCCATTGTACAGATGAGGGAACTGAGGCACAGAGAAGTGAAGTGACTTGCCCAAAGTCACACAGCTGACAATTGGCAGAGCCGAGATTTGAACCCATGACCTCTGACTCCAAAGCCTGTGCTCTTTCCACTGAGCCACGCTGCCTTAGTTCCTTTTACTTGTACCTATCTGTTCTATTAATTTTATTTTGTTAGTATGTTTGGTTTTGTTCTCTGTCTCCCCCTTCTAGACTGTGAGCCCACTGTTGGGTAGGGACTGTCTCTATATGTTGCCAGCTTGTACTTCCCAAGTGCTCAGTACAGTGCTCTGCACACAGTAAGCGCTCAATAAATACGATTGATTGATTGATTGATCTGGAAAATGGGGATTAAGACTGTGAGCCCCATGTGGGACAGGGACTGTGTTCAACCCTGTGTTCACATTTCTCAAGCCAGAGGATCACGTCTTAATCACATCTATCGATGGTATTTATTGAGCACTTACTCTGGGCAATTGTGTTGCCAATTTGTACTTCCCAAGCGCTTAGTACAGTGCTCTGCACATAGTAAGCGCTCAATAAATACGATTGATTGATTGATTGATTGGGCAGATTGCCTGCATTAAGGGCTCTGGAGAGTACAATACAACAAAGCTGGTAGACACACTCTCTGCCCTCAGGGTGCTTCTTATCTGAAGGTCCACAGCCCCACAATTAATGTAATCATCACAACACTATTACTTTGGAAAATCCGCTTCACTCGCTGTTTCCACATCTCTCCCATCGGGAACAATCTACACATTCACGAATTAATCTTTCTGGGATCAGTGCGGGTGCAGGTCTGATGATTTGAATGCTGCCCTGATCCCTGTCCAAAACAGTCCTGGCGTCCGAACGATCATTCTTCACACTTCAAGAATCACTTTGTCTGAACTGTGAAGTGAATTTCTCTTTCATTATTCTAAACAATGCAATGTAAAATCCTGGTGGGTAGGAACAAGGTAGTAGTTTAGTTTCAAATTAGCCACACATACTTAAACGCTCATCTCATTTCACCACAATGCGATCTTCCCAGGAAGAAATCAGTGTGCTAGTTTTAATGAAATAACTGCTAGGGTTAAATACGAGAAGCAATCCGGGGCTTAGGTTGGTACGACAAAGGGCAGAAAAATAAAGATTCAGCCGCCACAGGAATTCTCTTCGTGAAATGGTCGTAATTTTTTTCATACATTTGAAATACTATTTGCTAAGCGCTAAGTGCCAGGCACTCTACGAACCGCTGGGGAAATGTAACAGGTTGGACACAGTCCCTGTCCCACGTGGGACTCATGGTCTTAATCCCCATTTTACAGATGAGGTAACTGAGGCCCAGAGAAGTTCAATGACTTGCTGCCCAAGGTCCCACAGCGGACAAATGGTGGAGCAGGGATTAGAACCCAGGTCCTTCTGACGTCCAGGCCTTTGCTCTACTCACTAGACCACGCTGCTTTTCACCTGACAACCCACTTCCCAGTAGTCATATCCATAACAAAAAAGCAAAGATTTACAGCCAAACCAAATTACCTTCATAACAACACTTCTGCTTAAACCAGTCTTCAACATATATTATTTGTACATATTTATTCTATTTTATTTTGTTAATATGTTTTGTTTTGTCATCTGTCTCCCCCTTCTAGACTGTGAGCCCACTGTTGGGTAGGGACCGTCTCTGTGTGTTTCCAACTCGTGCTTCCCAAGCGCTTGGTACAGTGCTCTGCACACAGTAAGCGCTCAATAAATACGATTGAATGAATGAATGAATGAATATTATTAAATCAGCATCCTCTCCCGCTTATTTTGGGAAGCAAACCTGTTCTCTCGATTTCACGCAGAAAAATCTGCTCGGGACTAAACTCTCCCTCCACGCTCACATTGACTTACCCACCCTCTCGCCTAATTCGATGGAACAGCCTGGGGTTCACCTAACCTCTTCAAAAAGAGGCTTCAAATCATGGATTAAATTGCCGAACAACGTAACGAGAACCCGAGTCGATTTAAAATCCCATCCTGGGTTTTTCGTTCCGGAGCAGGTTGCCAAGTCCCAAGGAAAACATTCAGTTTCAACCTAGGCAAGAAGTGCAAGAGACTGTGCACTCTGGAAAAGCTTTTTGGAAGTGCCACATTGAGACACGGGAGCCAAAAGCTACAGATTCAAGACTTAAAGGGCCTTCGAGGGTTTAATGGGACTTGAAAATCATCTCTCTAGAGAAACGCAAACCGGACGACGATCCCCAGAGAAGCCACGTTCCTTCGGTCCCGGTGACGGTCAACTTGGCTTTGTTCTACAAGGAGGCAGAGTGTCTGAGCAAACTTGGTAAATCACCAATAAAGCTAATGTAAATCTCTTGACCTCTGGTCCCCGTAGTTGGATGCTTTCGGAGCTTGACTTTGTTAACAATTTCCAGCCCTGCCCCGGCTCCATGATGTCATTGTTTCAACAGCTGTTTTCGGGTTTGTCGAAGAAGACTATTCCCCGCTCCCAAAGGGTGTGCAGTCATTTCATCTCAGCTGCCAAGGGCTTGAAGCTGGGGTGCTGAAAGACCCCGTGGTTGGAGTTCTTCCGAACTCAGAGGACGCAAATGTCTTCTGCAGATGTTCGATTTGCCGCTCGGTTTGGGAGAAACCGTCGGAGTCTGTCCGGGAAGATTGACTTGGAGCCCGCGACTTGGACGTGAGCTTCTGCCCGTCCCTCCCAGGAGACCGTCAGCTCCTTGTGGGCAGGGAGTGGGCCACTACTGTTTTGTTCTTTCCAATCACTTAAAACAGGGCCAAATGGGCATTTGGGCGTTCATTCAATCGTATTTAATACGCGCTTGCTGTGTGGAAAGCTCTGGACCAATCATCATGTGCATCATCAATCGTATTTATTGAGCGCTTACTATGTGCAGAGCACTGTACTAAGCACTTGGGAAGCACAAGTTGGCAACATATAGAGACAGTCCCTACCCAACAGTGGGCTCACAGTAAGCGCTCAATAAATACGACTGATTGATTGATTGACTGATACAAAGTACAATCAACAGTGACATCCCTGCCCACAATGAGCTCACAATTTAGAGTGGGGGAGACAGACACCAATCAATTATGGGTATTTATTAGGCACTTACTAATACTACACTAATACTAATAATAATACTTACTAATGCTGTACTATCCCCACCACTGCTGCTACCTATGAATAATAATGATGGTACTTGTGGGTGCTTAAAGCACTGGGGAAGATTCAAGTTAATCAGGTTGGGTGTAGTTCCCGTCCCACATGGGGCTCACACTCTTAATCCCCATTTTACGGATGAGGGAACTGAGGCTCAGAGAAGAAGTGATATGACTTGCCCAAGGTCACACGGCAAACGTGCGACTGGAGAGAAACCGAGGAATTGGCGAGCTCAGGGACTTGCTCGGAGTCTCCCAGCGAGGCAACGGGGACACCACCCCACTCGACAGCTTCCTGCTCTCGCGCCTCCGCCCCGAGTCGACTCTCCCAAAGATTCCGCTTCATCCCATTCTCTCCCAAACTGAATGATTCGACCACAGGCCGAATCAGACGGCATTGAGGTCCACAATCAATCAATCGTATTTATTGAGCGCTTACTGTGTGCAGAGCACTGTACTAAGCGTCCACAACCCTTACCCTCTCCCCCTTTTAGACTGTGAGCCCACTGTTGGGTAGGGACTGTCTCTATATGTTGCCAACTTGTACTTCCCAAGCGCTTAGTACAGTGCTCTGCACACAGTAAGCGCTCAATAAATACGACTGATGATGATGATGTCTGAAAGGGGCCTGCTCATCTCTGGAGATTGCGGCCAGGTTCCGCCCTAGAGAAGCAGTGTGGCTCAGTGGAAAGGGCCCCGGGCTCTGGAGTCAGAGGTCATGGGTTCAAATCCCGGCTCCGCCACTTGTCAGCTGGGTGACTTTGGGCAAGTCACTTCACTTCTCCGGGCCTCAGTTCCCTCATCTGTAAAATGGGGGTGAAGACTATGAGCCCCCCGTGGGACAACCTGATTACCTTGTATCCCCCCCAGCGCTTAGAACAGTGCTTGGCACATAGTAGGTGCTTAACAAATGCCCCCATTAATTAATTAATTAATTAGATCAGGCTGGCAAGGAAGCAGAGGGCATCGCCAGGGCAAGAGCTGGGTCACTGGGGTAGGGTTAGCACAATTTTCTACCACCCTCTGAGTGCCACTCTGGGCTTCTGAACTGTACGGGGAGAGCGGGATGGGTCGCGGGCGCGAATTTGGTGGCGGCTCCTGCCATCCCGCGACACGGCGGCAGAGCCCAGAGAGGCTCCTGCGGGTGCGGGGGAGGCGGAAGGACGGCCAGCCTCAGATGGCATCCCAAACATCTAAGCCAGCCCCGGGACTGTGCTCCACAGACATCGGTTTCCCTGGGGGCTTGGGTCAGCCCTTGGTACCCGAGAGGACTCGCCGGGGGTCATGCTGAAGAACAAGACGGCGTCGTTTCAGCCCTACATTTTAGACACCTTGAACTGAGACCCCTGCCCGGTCTCAGAAGGCACGCGTAGTGTGCTGCCCGCTTAGGTGACCCACGAGAAAAACTCATGAGAAGCAGCATGGCCTAGTGGAAAAAGGATGGGCCTGGGAGTTGGAGGACCTGGGTTCTAATCCTGGCTCTGCCACTTGTCTGCGGTGTGATCTCGGGCAAGCCACTTCACTTCTTTTTCTGCTGTTAATTTTTTCCATTTTTTTCTGTTTGAGGTCAGGATTTTCACATACTGCAGAGAGAGATGTGTATATATGTAACATATATAGATGTACATCTCTCTCTCTCTCTCTCTATATATATATATATACACAGACACATACACAAATGTGGGTCTTTATAAACTACCCTGATCCTGCAATAGGTTACAATACAATTTTCGTGCATCATATACATATGCGTGCACACACACACTCATGTACACACATACAACTTTGTACCTGGCAGTATGCACACAGGCATGGGTTCTTTTTAAACTGTTCTTAGGCTTCCACTCATATAATCAGAGCTTGTTGATTTAAAGTCTTTAAGAGAGATAATTGAGAGGTGATGGAAGGAGGGGAAAAACGGCATGGATGATGCAAAACGATGGATGATACAAAACAGAGTGTCCTGGGGGACCCGGAAAGACAGTGCACTCCCATCTGAGGAGAGGTTTTGAAAAAGCTGCTGCGGACAGAATCCAAATAATGGAGAATTCGAAAAGCCACTCATGGATAATCAAGAGTGGAATTAATTTCTGGTCTGGTCTCCCTTCTCCCGCCTCTCCTTTTAACTGTTTGAATCCTAAACCTGATGAAAAAATCAATCAATCAATCAATCGTATTTATTGAGCGCTTACTATGTGCAGAGCACTGTACTAAGCGCTGGGGAAGTACAAATTGGCATCACATAGAGACAGTCCCTACCCAACAGTGGGCTCACAGTCTAAAAGTCTAAAAGAAAAAAGCGCTGTAACTCTCAGAAAATAAAGTGGAAAATCTAGTGCTCCCCTGTGGAGAGCGCAACCCGACACGTACGACGGAGAAGTTGAGACGGGCCTTTCCACCCACCTGCAGGCCCCCAGTGGGTTGGCTCCTTTCCAAGTGGCATCGTGATGGTCACCCTTTTCCCTGGAGGTGAAAGGGACACTTCTAACCACGCTATCCCTGTTGGCTGCGGGATGACCCGACGCCCTTTTCGGCCCTCCACCTTTTCGCTGGCCTGGGCTGCATTCGCAGTTGGGTCTCCATCCATTCATTCAATCGGATTTACTGAGCGCTTACAACTCCAACTCTTTCCCTCAAGTTAAGCTACTTGTCCAAGGTCACACAGCATTCATTCATTCATTCAATTGTATTTATTGAGCGCTTACTGTGTGCAGAGCACTGTACTAAGCACTTGGGAAGTACAAGTCGGCAACATATAGAGACGGTCCCCACCCAGCAGCGGGCTCCTCCTGGAGCGTCTGAGGCTTCTGGCTAAAAACCCACCCCTTTCAGGGAGGCTGAGCCCACCCTGTGCTCCACGATGACCAGCCAGGAGGTCTTGGTGGCTGCTTTAGACTGTGAGCCCACTGTTGGGTAGGGACTGTCTCTATATGTTGCCAACTTGTACTTCCCAAGAGCTTAGTACACTGCTCTGCACACAGTAAGCGCTCAATAAATACGATTGATTGATTGATTGCAGTGGCCTTCCAGCTGTCCCTAGAAAGAGTCCAGCATTTCCAGATGGATGAGCCCCGGAAGGCCCTTTCCTGGCCATCTCTCTCCTCCTTCAGGCCACTGAGTGAGCCACTGTCCACCTACTTCCGCTCAGTCCACTCCCCGGCTTAGCTGGACCAATCGGTGCGCCACGAAATCCACAACTTTCGAGGAATAAAAGAGTGCTCGGTTCTGGCCCTTTGGTATACCATCCTTAGCACTGGAGTACATTCAATCACACGGAGAAGCAGCACGGCTCAATGGAAAGAGCCTGGGCTTTGGAGTCAGAGGTCATGGGTTCAAACCCTGGCTCCGCCAATTGTCAGCTGGGTGACTTTGGGCAAGTTACTTCACTTCTCTGTGCCTCAGTTCTCTCATCTGTCAAATAGGGATGAAAACTGTGAGTCCCCCGTGGGACAACCTGATCACCTTGTAACCTCCCGAGTGCTTAGAACAGTGCTTTGCACATCGTAAGCGATTAATAAATGCTATCATTATTACTATTATTCTGATGCCTCTCTTTGCAAGCATACCTTATGTCTGTCCCCGCCACCAACCCATTGAGAGGGTGAATTCCTTGATGAGGGAATTATCTTATGCTTATCTTAGAGAAACAGCGTGGCCTGGTGGAAAAGGCATCGGCCTGGAAGTCAAAGGACCTGAGTTCTAATTCTGACTCCACCACTTGCCTGCTGGGTGACCTTGGGCAAGTCGCTCCCTTTCTCTGTGACTCAGTTTTCTCAGCTGTAAAATGGGGCTTCAATACCTGTTCTCTCTCCTACTTAGACTGCGAGCCCCATGGGACTGTGTTCAACCCGACAACTTATAACCACCCCAGTACTTAGAAGAGTATTCAACACATACACGGCGCTTAACAAATGCCGCTATTATTGTTATTGTTATTATTATTTTTAAACTTCCACTGAACTTTCACAAGTGCTTAGTACTTGGCCCTACTGAGAGCTCACCTACTCCAGAAGGCCTTCCCAGACTGAGCCCCTTCTTTCCTCTCCCCCTCGTCCCCCTCTCCATCCCCCCATCTTACCTCCTTCCCTTCCCCACAGCACCTGTATATTTGTACAAATGTTTGTATATATTTATTACTCTATTTATTTATTTTACTTGTACACATCTATTCTATTTATTTTATTTTGTTACTATGTTTGGTTTTGTTCTCTGTCTCCCCCTTTTAGACTGTGAGCCCACTGTTGGGTAGGGACTGTCTCTATCTGTTGCCGACTTGTACTTCCCAAGTGCTTAGTACAGTGCTCTGCACACAGTAAGCGCTCAATAAATACGATTGATGATGATGATGATACAATGCCCTGCACCCAATAGGAACTCACAAATACTGCTGGTTGATTGGGGACTCAATCCCAACATATAGTATTTGATTCACGGATTTAATACTGCTGAGAAAACCATACCAATTCCAGGCTCCCTTCCTGTGTTTCGAATGGCAAGAGCACAGTTTTTTTTTTTTATGGTACATGTTTAGGACTTATTAGGTGTCAAACATTGTTCTGAGCACTGGGTGAGATCCAAGTGAATTCAACTGGACACAGTCCCTGTCCCGCATGGGGCTTCCAATCTAAGTAGGAGGGAGCTACTCTTTCCATCTCACACCTCTAGTTATTTACCAGTGTGAGGTGAGTTTTAGACGAGCGAATGCTTACTTTCCTGGGGTGAATTTAAGGCTCCCCCCAAACCCAACAGCTTCTATGGGAACATAAACGTACAGGCACCTGTAAAAACAGCTCCAACTCTTTCCCTCCCGGAGCAAGAGTTAATAGGAACGGCTCGTTTCTTCTCCTGCCAGATTCCAGCCGCTCCACTCTGTTTAAAAACGGACTTCAAAGCTAAGACGCTGTCCTCTCTCCACGAATGGCCTCCCCCAGGTGGAGTGGCTGAGGTCTAGCCTCGCCGCTCCGAGCCCCACACCTGAACCCCTTTCATTTCACATTTTATAAACTCCCAAAAGGGAAGTGACTGTTTCGTTCTAAATTTATTCCCTGCCCTGTGCCTTTTTGGGGTCTAGAGTAAACACAGGCAGTTATACATCTGGGTTGTGTTTATAGACTCCTCCACGGGAAGAGAAAAATGGTGTCCACGGCGCTTGCCCTGTTGATTACTTGGCGAGAAAGGATCCTCGGGGTCCAGAAGGATCCCCTCAGCCTCAGGTAAACGGAATGGCGACCTACAGCATTCCTTCTTCCATTTCCCACTTCTTTCCATCTACCTTCTTCCTTCTAGTTGTAAAGTCTTTTGGTATCTGTCTCTCCGACTCCATCCTAAGCCCCCTCAAGGGCAGGGATCATGTTTCCCTCTTCCCGCCACTCACCCACTCATGCACAGAGTAGGCTGGTTAATTTTGGAATTTACTAAGTGCTTACTATGTGCCCAGCATGGGGCTAAGCCCTGGGGAAGATGCAAACACAAAGGATCAGCTCCAGACCCTGTCCCACTTGGACTCCCGATCCAGGAGCCCGAGAAATACGACTTTCCGACTGGTTGTAACACTTACCTGCCAGAAAAGGCCTGAGATGGATGTTAGGCTCCACGGGTGTCCGATCCAGATCTCCTGCGGAAAACAAAAATCCCTACAGTCAGTGTGGCCGGACAGAACCGTGCTGGAGAAGTTTAAATCTCTCTTACAAACAGTACTAAGAGCTCGATGAACTGAAATCGGGTGTAGATGTGTGAAACGGGGAAGTGAGAAAATGAGATGAAACTTGCAGTAATAATAATAATAGTATTTATTAAGTTCGTTCTAAGCGCTGGGATAGATACAAGGTAATCAGGTTGGACGCAGTCCATGTCCCATTTGGGGCTCAGAGTCCCCATTTGACGGATAAGGTAACTGAGGCACAGAGAAGTGAAGCGACTTGGCCAAGGTCACACAGCAGACCATGTGTCTGTTTATTGCTGCACTGTACTTTCCCAAGTGGTTCATAAAAATAATAATGGTATTTGTTAAGCACTATGTGCTGAGCACTGGTCTAAGCGTTGGGATAGATCCAAGGTAATCAGGTTGTCCCAGTGGGGCTCACAGTCATAATCCCCACTTTACAGATGAGGTAACTGAGGCACAGAGAAGTTAGGTGGCTTGCCCAAAGTCACACAGCTAAGTGGTGGATTAGAACCCACGTCCTCTGACTCCCAAGACCGTGGTCTTTCCACTAAGCCAAGCTGCTTCTCAAATACAGTGGTCTGCACACAGTAAGTGCTCTATAAATACAACTGAAAGAATGAATAATAATAATAATAATGGCATTTATTAAGCGCTTACTATGTGCAAAGCACTGTTCTAAGCGCTGGGAGGGGTACAAGGTGATCAGGCTGTCCCACCGGGGGCTCACAGTCTTCATCCCCATTTTACAGATGAGGTAACTGAGGCCCAGAGAAGTGAAGTGATTTGCCCAAAGTCACACAGCTGACAGTTGGTGGAGCCGGGATTTGAACCCATGACCTCTGACTCCAAAGCCCGGGCTCGTTCCACTGAGCCACGCTGCTTCTCAATGAATGAAAGTAGTCCCTCAAAAACAACCCACTCCAAGGCCGAATGTGCGTCCTTCCACAGTCCGAAAGCAAGGATTTCTTAAAGAAGCAAAATCCTAACTCTCTTTTCTGCTCACTGTGGGCAGGGAATGTGTCAGTTATATAAGTCCAAGCGCTCAGTACAGTGCTCTGCACACAGTAAGCACTCAATAAATAGGAATGATTGACTGCTTCCTCCCTCCAACACTCTGCCGCCACTAAACTAAGGTCGGAGCCCACAAAAGAAAGGGTGTGGAGGTGCCAATCAAAGTAAATCTGGATCTCATCCATTTCGGCAGCACTTAGAAGAGTTAAGGAGGCTATAAAAATCACATTTTATGGTGGGGGAAACTATGGTTGGAGAAGGTTAAATGATTTAATCAAGAGAACGGTGCGCTGGAAGGCGGCGAGCAAACCCGGAATTCACCGTTGCTTGTCTCAGGCCTCTGCTTCACCACTCCCCGTGACTGCTTTGGCCGTTGAGGTTTACACGTGTCTTGGACAATGAAGAGAGACAGTAACCGGACGATGAACCGGGAATGTACTTTGTAGCATAATCACTCTTTCAAATTTAGGCTTGCCCTTTCAACAGACACTCAAAGCTTCCGGAATTTTCACCCTGTCGAGCAGATGTGCAGGGAAGCGGTGTTTAGTAAATGAACACAAGGCTCTAGTATTACGTAGTCTATAAACAAAATGAGACGTTCTTAATCAAAGCGTCTCGCAACGTTCAGCTCTTCCGATACGTCGGAGGAAATGTTTCAGGAAAGGGAGAGGTGCAGGTGTACGAAAAGATTTCCAGGGAAGATAGCTGATGGTAAAAAAAGAAAATCAGAGTGAATGATTCTTGGTTCAAGGGACCTTAAAAACATATTGAATTTTAAGGGTTCAAATGAGAAAAAAAGGGTAATCCTGCACTTTGTTCTACTCCACAGCTGCCAAGCTATTTATTTATTTATTTATTTTACTTGTACATATCTATTCTATTTATTTTATTGTGCTAGTATGTTTGGTTTTGTTCTCTGTCTCCCCCTTTTTAGACTGTGAGCCCACTGTTGGGTAGGGACTGTCTCTATATGTTGCCAACTTGTACTTCCCAAGTGCTTAGTACAGTGCTCTGCACACAGTAAGCGCTCAATAAATACGATTGATTGATTGATTGATTGAGAAAAGAGTGTGGCTTAAAAGTTTCTGCGCTCCTGGGAAGAAAAGCTGTGTGATCTAGTGGATAGAACCCGGGCCCAGGAGGACCTGGGTTCTAATCCCACTCCACCTCTTGTCTGCTGTGGGATCTTGGACAAGTCATTTCACTTCTCTGAGTGTGAGTGGGCCTCAGTAACCTCATTTGCAAGCCCCATGTGGGACATGGATTGTGTCCAAGCTTAGGACTTTTACCTACCCCAGTGCTTAGCACGGTGCCCGGCACATAGTCAGAGCTTTAATGAATACCATGAGAAAAAAAAGCCCCAATAAAGCAAAAATGAAAGAAGAATCGCTAGCCGGGAAATATTCTAAAAGTCCAAAGTGAGCGGATCACATTTCACGCCCTGGTTTCGCTACGATTTTGCCAGGAGTAGCGTCCTGCTGACGCTCACCCGATGCTTGCCGACTGCATGGGAATGTTGGAGTCTTCTCCTTTGGTGGTGCAGCTTGAAATTGCAAAATATTCCTGCCTCTCTCCCTGACCTCTGCAGTCACTTATACCCTTACGAAGACTACCTTCACTGCTCGGAATCACCGCTGCTTCCCTGGCTCCATCCGGGAAGGATCACTTACTCTTCCACACTTCCCTGAGAACAGAAGCCTTGGTACCAGGCCCAAGTTTCCCAATGGAACCCGAACGTAAAATCGACGACACATTATTTATAACGCACGCTTGTAACGGGAACCTACGCGCACTGAAGCTGAGTCTGACGAGGAGCGAACATTTCTCCGAGCACCGTCGGAGATCCTTTCAGTAATAGCGGATGGAAATCTCTGAAAGTGGCATCAGTGAATTGGAAGCATTCTTCCTGTCTGTTTGGTTCCTGAAATGGGGCCCAGTTTGTTGGTAAGGAAGGTTCAGGAATTCCTTAACCTCCTTAGGAAGGATGCTGTGTAGTAATAAAAACGTTTAAGCAATCAGAATCCGAGATTGCATTAGGCTAGGATTTCACGGATCAAATCGGAATATCTTTACCAAATACATGAGGGCTTGGAAAATAGACACATAGGATTAACGTAATCTGAGATCAATCAGATCTCCGAGGACTCAGTGGCAATTTACTCGAAGACATCTCTAACCTTTCCCTGACCGTTCATCAATCAGACCAGAGCATTCATTGAGCACCTGCTGTGGGCAAAGTGTTGTACTGAGCGCTTCGGCGAGCGTGATGGAGTTCGGGGACCTTCGAGGAACTGGCTGTCAGTGTTTCTGAAAGAAATTCCCCAGACGCTCATTTGTATGAAAGACGGCGTAGTGGATATAGCCAGGCTTGGGAGTCAGAAGGACCTGGATTTTAATACCTCCTCCGCCACTTGACCGCTGTGTGACCTTGGGAAAGTCACTTTACTTCTCCATGCCCACTGTTGGGTAGGGACTGTCTCTATATGTTGCCAACTTGTACTTCCCAAGCGCTTAGTACAGTGCTCTGCACACAGTAAGCGCTCAATAAATACGATTGATTGATTGATTGATTGATTGACTGATGCCTGGTTACCTGATCACCTTGTATCCTTCCCCAGTGCTTAGAACAGTGCTTTGCACATAGTAAGCGCTTAACAAATGCCATCATTATTATTATTATTACCTCATCTAGAAAATGGGGATTGAGACTGTGAGCTCCCATTTGCGACAGGGACTGTGTCCAACCTGATTTGCTTGCATCCACCCCAGCGCTTAGTACAGTGCCTGGCAAAAAGTAAGTGCTTAACAAATACCATCATTATCCCTGTGGGCAGGGAATGTTTAATTCCTTTGCTTTGTATCCCCCAGGCACTTTGTACCGATTCTGTTCCTGTGATGTTCTCTCCTTTGCACTTAGAAAAAGGCAAAATTTAGCTCCATTAAGCTGCTTTCAGTAATAGTGGATGGAAATCTCTGAAAGTGGCATCAGTGAATTGGAAGCATTCTTCCGATCTGTTTGGTTCCTCCAACTTGTACTTCCCAAGCGCTTAATAAAGTGCTCTGCACACAGTAAGCGCTCAATAAATACGATTGATGATGATGATGAAATGGGGCCCAGTTTGTTGGCAAGGAAGGTTCAGGAATTCCTTAACCTCCTTAGGAAGGATGCTGTGTAGTAGTAAAAACGTTTAAGCAATCAGAATCTGAGACTGCATTAGGCTAGGATTTCATGGATCAAATCAGAATATCTCTACCAAATAAATGAGGGCTTGGAAAATAGACAGGATTAACGTAAAAGCTCCGGTCCACTTTCTGAGTACACAGTAAGCGCTTTACAAATACCACTATTATTCATTCATTCATTCATTCAATCGTATTTATTGAGCGCTTACTGTGTGCACAACACCGTACTAAGTGCTTGGAAAGAACAATTTGGCAACAGAGACAATCCCTACCCAACAACGAGCTCGCAGTCTAGAATGATATCTAGAATAATATAATATTATTATTATTACTATTACCAGTCAGTCACTCAGTCATTCAGATTTACTGAGTACTTACTATGTGCAGAGCACTGTACCAAGGCAATGCCCATCTCTACTTTTGGTCTGTGTCATTCGTTCATTCATTCAATCATATTTATTGAGCGCTTACTGTGTGCAGAGCACTGTACTAAGCGCTTGGGAAGTACAAGTTGCAAACATATAGAGATGGTCCCTACCCAACAGTGGGCTCACAGTCTAGAAGGGGGAGACAGAGAACAAAACAAAACATATTAACAAAACGCGGTATCAAAAATAATGATGGTATTTGTTAAGCCCTTACTATGTGCCAAGCACTGTTCTAAGCGCTTGAGTAGATACAAGGTAATCAGGTTGTCTCAAGTGGGGCTCACAGTCTTAATCCCCATTTTACGGATGAGGTAACTGAGGCACAGAGAAGTTAAGTGACTGGCCCAAAGCCACACAGCTGAGAGCGAGGAGCAGCGTGGCTCAGAGAAGCAGCATGGCTCAATGGAAAGAGCACAGGCTTTGGAGTCAGAGGTCGTGGGTTCAAATTCCGGCTCTGCCAACTGTCAGCTGTGTGACTTTGGGCAAGTCATTTAACTTCTTTGTGCCTCAGTTACCTCATCTGTAAAATGGGGATTAAGACCGTAAGCCCGCCGTGGGACAACCTGATCACACTGTAACCTCCCCAGTGCTTGGGACAGTGCTTTGCACATAGTAAGCGCTTAACAAATGCCATCATCATTATTGTTATTATTATTATTATAAGTGGGGGAGCCGTGATTGGAACCCAAGACCTCTGACTCCCAAGCCCGTGTTCTTTCATTCATTCATTCAATCGTATTTATTGAGCGCTTACTGTGTGCAGAGCACTGTACTAAGCACTTGGGAAGTACAAGTTGGCAGTATATAGAGACGGTCCCTACCCAACAGTGGGCTCACAGTCTAGAAGGGGGAGACAGAGAACAAAACCAAACATATTCACAAAATAAAAAAATAGAATAAATATATACAAATAAAATAAATAGAGTAATAAGTATGTACAAATATATATTCAGGTGTTCTTGCCACTAAGCCATGCTGCTTCCCCTGTAGGACTGTCAAAGAGGCTGATGAGGCCAAGCAGCAGAGCCTAATTCAGCCTGTCTAAATAATTTGACCATTTTTTGGTTAATTCCTAAGGGAATAATTATTCCTTGCCCACACTGGAATTAAAATGTGTTCCCAGCACAAGGGAGGGCAGTAAGGTGTTGTGGTGGGGAGGGGAAGGTGGGGGAGGGTCAGGAGAACCCAGGATAATAATAATAATAATAATGATGGCATTTATTAAGCAATTACTATGTGCAAGGCACTGTTCTAAGCGCTGGGGAGGTTACAAGGTGATCAGGTTGTCCCCCTGGGGGCTCACAGTCTTAATCCCCATTTTACAGATGAGGGAACTGAGATGCGGAGAAGGGAAGTGACTTGCCCAAAGTCACACGGCTGACAAATGGTCGAGCCGGGATTTGAACCCATGGCCTCCGACTCCAAAGCCCGGGCTCTTTCCACTGAGCCACGCTGCTTCTCTAATGTGGTCCCAGCTCTGCCACTGCCTTGCTGGGTAACTCACAGCAAGTCACAACTTCTCTGGGGCTCAGTTTCTTCATCTGTAAAGTGGGACTACGGTACTTGCTTTCTCCTTCTCAGATTCTGAGTCCCACGTGGGCCAGGGACTGCAACAGCATCCAGCGCTTAGAACACTGCTTTGCACGCAGTAAGTGCTTAATAAATGCCATTATTATTATTATTACCAGATTATCTTGGATCTAATCAACCAGTGGCATTTCTCAAGTGCTTAGCCAAGCGCTGGAGAGAATACAATAGAGTACAATGAATACAATAGAGTAAGCGCTTAGTACAGTGCTCTGCACACAATAAGCGCTCAATAAATACGATTGATTGATTGATACAATGGGGTCCCTGCCCACGAGAAGCATACATTTTCGTGGCAATATCTGCTCCAGCACTTAAGAAGCACTTAATAAATACTTCTATCATCACCCTGATGACAAATTTTCAGGGATTGTCTCTCTCTGTTGCTCAACTATACTTCCCAAGCACTTAGTACAGTGCTTTGCTCACAGAAAGTGCTCAATAAATATGACTGACTGAATGAATGAAATTTTCATTTGCATCAGTTTCGCTGTGGATGGAACTTCAATATTAATTTTTACCGGGTCTCCGAAACAGAATTATTTTGCTGGGGAGTACGTAATGTGAGGTTTTAAAAATAAGATGTGCTCCTTTACGCACAGTGAACTAGATGCTCCTTTCCAAGTAAGTAACTTATTTCCTGGATAGAAGGCAGGCATTTACTCTTTCAAAACCATTCAAGGCGTCCGTCATTCATTAAAGTAGTACTCCAACGGCACAAAGGGCCCTCAAGCAGTTTAAAATAGCAAACGCGCCCTACCAAAGGTCCTGCTCCACACTCCCAACTCTGGAGAATAAACAGTCAGCTCCCAGGACTGATGCTCGTCTCTTTAATGGGAATGAGTGAGATTCCCTTTTCGTTATTATGCAATTTTTCAAAACGCTGTATCGACAGGGATTTTATGCTTCAATTTGTAGCAATAACACCAAACCCCTGGAAACCGGCCTGCTGCTCTGACCCAACCGCTCTGAAACCAAGGCAACCCCGGATTTAAGATGACGGCCTTGACGTCTAAAGCTTTAGAAGCCAAAAGGTGATTTTACATACTAAATCGTACTCACTTCCTCCTCATCATCATCAATCGTATTTATTGAGCGCTTACTATGTGCAGAGCACTGCACTACGCGCTTGGGAAGTACAAATTGGCAACATATAGAGACAGTCCCTACCCAACAGTGGGCTCACAGTCTAAAAGGGGGAGACAGAGAACAAAACCAAACATACTAACAAAATAAAATAAATAGGATAGATATGTACAAGTAAAATAGAGTAATAAATATGTACAACCATATATACATATATACAGGTGCTATATATACATATATACAGGTGCTGTGGGGAAGAGAAGGAGGTAAGATGGGGGGGATGGAGAGGGGGATGAGGGGGAGAGGAAGGAAGGGGCTCAGTTCCTCCCCCATTCTCAAACACAGTACCTTCATTCATTCATTCGGTGGTATTTACTGCTTGTCTACTGTGTGCAGAGCACTGTACTAAGTGCTGGGGAGG
Organism: Tachyglossus aculeatus; assembly: GCF_015852505.1. Lineage (NCBI taxonomy): Eukaryota > Metazoa > Chordata > Mammalia > Monotremata > Tachyglossidae > Tachyglossus > Tachyglossus aculeatus. The sequence goes on from NC_052079.1 coordinate 891,458, forward strand.
AGTTCAATAAAGGATGAATGAGTCTCTGGCCCTAGGGGGGTTGATGACAATTACCTTTGTCTCTCCCTGGTCTTCCCACAGAATCAAAACTGCAATGGACTAGGGCTTTTAGGTCCTGGGGGGGTGAGCTTTGAACTCTTTAATGACAGGAAGACATCCCCTGCAGCCCTGCACTTTGTCCCACTGCCCCAGTGTTCAAAGGCTGTTCCTGGGCAATTCTGACCTGCTTTCAAGGCAAGGATCAGTGTAATAAGCGCCACCCCCCTGTGGCCCCCACAAAGCTGGACCCAAGAGCTGCAGAGAGCATCCCCGGGCCCCCAAATGGGGCCTGGGGTGGAGGCAAGGGGGGTCTGGGATGGTGGATGAGAGCAGTGACCGACTGGGAGGCATCCAGGTTTGCTAATGACAATAATAATAATAATAATGACGGCATTTATTAAGCGCTTACTATGTGCAAAGCACTGTTCTAAGCGCTGGGGAGGTTACAAGGTGATCAGGTTGTCCCACGGGGGGCTCACAGTCTTCACCCCCATTTTACAGATGAGGGAACTGAGGCCCAATGAAGTGGAGTGACTTGCCCAAAGTCACACAGCTGACAATTGGCGGAGCCGGGATTTGAACCCATGACCTCTGACTCCAAAGCCCGGGCTCTTTCCACTGAGCCACGCTGCTTCTCTGATACTCCAATACTTCTCCAATACTGCAGGCAAGTCCGTTTTAATCAATCCTAAGGTGAGGGGCTGGTTTTGGTTTGGTTTTGGGGGGGGGAGGATGCAAAAGATTCCAAAACTCATCTTAAGTTTTGTTTGTTTTTAATGGCATTTGGTAAGTGCTTACTATGAGTCAAGCACTGCTCTGAGTTAATCAGGTCGGACACGGTCCCTATCCCCACTCTACAGGTAACTGAGGCACAGGGATGTTAAGTGACTTGCCCAAAGTCACATAGCAGATAAAAAAAAAATCAGAAAAAAAGCATTCTAAGATCGTTTCCCAGTATTCAGTGTCTCTAGGCCTGGAAAGAACTGGAAGAGTTGGAGGTTTTTTATAGGAAAAGCACTTCGTAGAATAATAATATGACATTTATTAAGCGCTTACTACGTGCAAAGCACTGTTCTAATAATAATAATAATAATAATAATAATAATAATAATGATGGCATTTGTTAAGCGCTTACTATGTGCAAGGCACTGTTCTAAGCGCTGGGGAGGTTACAAGGTGATCAGGTTGTCCCACGGGGGGGCTCACAGTCTTCATCCCCATTTTCCAGATGAGGTAACTGAGGCCCAGAGAAGTGAAGTGACTTGCCCAAAGTCACCCAGCTGACAATTGGCGGAGTCGGCATTTGAACCCATGGCCTCTGACTCCAAATAATAATAATAATAGTAATAATGGCATTTATTAAGCGCTTACTATGTGCAAAGCACTGTTCTAAGCGCTGGGGGGTTACAAGGTGATCAGGTTGCCCCCCGCGGGGCTCATAGTCTTCACCCCCATTTTACAGATGAGGGAACTGAGGCCCAGAGAAGTGAAGTGACTTGCCCAAGGTCACACAGCTGACAAGTGGTGGAGTCGGGATTTGAACGCCTGACCTCTGACTCCAAAGCCCGGGCTCTTGCCACTGAACCACACTGCTTCTCTATACTGTACTATAGTATACTGTAATATACGACATACTATCCCATTCCCAAGCGCTTAGCACTGTGCTCTACACAGCGTAAGCGCTCAATAAAAAGCCCGGGCTCTTTCCATTGAACCACGCTGCTTCCACTGAGCCACGCCGCAAGTCCTATGGCCTTGCGTCTCACCACTGGGCAAGTCATGGCTAAATAAACTTCTTTTTAGGACAGGTCTTCTGCAATTTCAAGATCTATAAGCGAGGCTCTAGAGGCCATTCATTCTATGCCTAATGTTTCTTCGCTGTTCAGGGAGAATTTCTAAGCGTCCAAATGACAGACGCCTTGACCGTGTTTGTGGTCCCTCTTCGGCACCAAATCATCAATTATTTATGGAGCTCTTTCGTCCTGACAGATTGCTGCCAGTCACTCCCAGTTGCGTCTCTCTTCTTCCTTCTGCTCCGTCTATCTGGAAAGAATTCACGTCTGCCAGTCTCCCCCACAATGAGCTTACAATTTCTACTAATGTCTGTCTCCCTTCTAGATTGGGAAGGGAATGCGTCTGTTATACTGTCGTATTGTACTCTCCCAAGCGCTTACGCAGCGTGGCTTAGTGGAAAGAGCCCGGGCTTGGGAGTCAGAGGTTGTGGGTTCTGATCAATCAATCAATCAATCGTATTTATTGAGCGCTTACTGTGTGCAGAGCACTGTACTAAGCGCTTGGGAGTCCAAGTTGGCAACATATAGAGACGGTCCCTACCCAACAGTGGGCTCACAGTCTAAAAGGGGGAGACAGAGAACAAAACCAAACATACTAACAAAATATAATCCTGGCCGCTTGGCAGCTGCGCGACCTTGGGTAAGTCACTTAACTTCTCTGTGCCTCAGTTACCTCATCTGTACAATGGGGATTAAGACTGTGAGCCCCATGTGGGACAAACTGATAAGCTTGTATCTGCCCCAGTACTTAGAACAGTGCTTGGCACATAGTAAGCGCTTAACAAATACCATCATTATTATTATTATTACAGTGCTGTGCACACTGTGAGCGCTCAATAAATACCATCAATCAATCAATCAATCATATTTATTAAGTGCTTACTGTGTGCAGAGCACTGTACTAAGTGCTTGGGAAGTACAAGTTGGCAACATATGGAGACAGTCCCTACCCAACAGTGGGCTCACATCAACTGACTGACTAGATTGTAAACTTCTCAGGAGCAGGGAATACTTTCTTCCAATCAATCAATCAATCAATCAATCGTATTTATTGAGCGCTTACTGTATGCAGAGTACTGTACTAAGCGCTTGGGAAGTACAAGTACAGTGGTTTGTTCTCATCAGGCCCTCAAGAAACACCATGGATTGATCGATCAATTAAGCACTGGCTGAAAAGTCAAGGCAGTATAGAATGATTTGAAAAACTTGAAGAAAAAAAAATCACCATGCGATTTTTGCATTTCTGGGTCACAGTCAGTATTAACGGATAACATGAATTATCTTTTGCCATTTGGCCCAAGCTCTGGACGTTTTACAACTCGTTTAAAGCATTCCATCTGGCGGGAGAGGGAGAAATGAATCAATGGCAATCAAGTGAGCACCAACTATGTGCAGATCCCTGCATTAAGAACTAGTCCTCTAGACTGTAAGCTCACTAAAAATAATAATAATAACAATAATAGTGGTATTTGCTAAGCACCTAGTATGTGCCAAGCATGCGGTACATACACGGTAATCGGGTGGGACACAGTCCCTGTCCTACTTGGAGCTCGCAGTCTAAATCCCCATTTTACAGACGAGTTAACTGAGGTACAGAGAACTCCAACGACTTGCCCGAGGTCACAGAGCAGGCAAATGGCAGAGCCAGGATTTGAAAAAACTAAGGAAAAAAAACCCAAAATCAACCCCACATTATTACAGGAATCAGGATTCTTGCTGATCTCATTTTATTCCCCAAACCAACTGGCCAACCCTGAGGGCAAGTAGACTCACACGGAGGATTTCCTAGACCAAAGCTCCTTCCTTCTATTGTTTCTAGGCCAAATATTCACGTTCAGGAGTGGGAAAGTCATTCTAAAAAGCAAGAAGATCTCTCAAAGGACACCCTAAGCCAACAAAGTATTCATTATTTTACCCGATCGGCCGGATGAAACGAAGAAACGAAAACGAGCGCATTGAGGCCCACCACCTTGGGCGAAAGAATGAAGAATGAGTTCTCGGATCCAGGAAGCCCCTAGGAAAGACAAACTACGCCAGGGCAGACGCAAAAATCAAGAGCTTTAAGGAATTTCTGTCCAATAGGTGGGGGATCGGGGGGGAAAAAAAACCGTATTCTGCTCACTGTACACACGACACCGGTGGGAATAAAGGCCAGTTCAAGTTCTAAGTTACCATTACTTGGAGTAATAGCTTCAAGCTGTAAGACACAGCTGTACCGGTCCAGCCAGACGGCCTATAGCCGCAGTGCTTTGATAGCGTTGGCCCTTAAGTGTCAGGATATAGAAAAGGCAGCAGTTGTTGGCTGTGAAAACAGTCTGATACAAACCAGATGGGGACTCGGGCCGATGGGCAGCACAAAGGAAAACAATTGGCTCATTCAACAAAGTCAGGCCACTGCCCCGGAGAATTAACAGAAGACAATAACAGTCAACCGGAGTTGAGGCAAACAAGAAACAGCCATGTGGCTCGGGTTTAAAAGAATTGTTTTCCCTCAGACTAAACATAAAGTTTTGATTTCTAATTCTTAGATTCATTAATGGCGGTCTGGTTGGGAGGCCCCCGCCCCTGCCGCCGAAGCCTTCTGCCGATTCGTTTCTGTCACTTTCGCTTTCGGGACCCCGAGGGAGAAAGAGAGAACCTAGCGAGAAACTTGGGGGTGCTTCCCTGGAGAGCGTTAAGAACCTCGGCTCGTTCTAAAACTATGTCGGGGACCTGGCAAACGCACAGAGAGAGTGTGCGTGCAAGCAGACACATCTGGTTAAAAAAGCTGAACGTCCGGGGGTTTTTGTTGTCTGTTTTCCCTTTCTTTTTGGAGGGGGAAGGCCATTATCCTGCTGCTGTTTCACTGGGCTTGTACCATGTTTGAAGCTTGGTGGTAGAGGAGGAGGAGAAAGAGGAAAAGGAAGGGCAGGAGGAGGAAGATAAAGAGAAGGCGGTTGGAATGGGAGGTACTGTAAGCTCGGTGTGGGCAGGGAATGTGTGTATTGTTATATTGTACTCCCCCAAGTGCTTAGTACACTGCTTTGCCCACGGCACGTGCTCAATAAATACAACTGATGATTGATTGATTGAGGAGGTGGAGGAGATGAGAGCCGGAGAAAGGAGATGGGAGCTGAGGAAAAGAAGTGAGGCTCTAGGGAGGCTCCGTCTGCTTGAGGCAACGGAAGAAGAGTGGGTTCTGCTCCACTCGGATGGAAGGCCGGGAGGGAAGGGAAGAGGAACGAGATGAAGATGAAGGAATAGTCCTGCTCAGGGACCACCAAGCTCACTTCCCATGAAATGAGCCATGAAAAAATGACTAGTTATTTATCTCCTCTGGAGTTAACGCCCAATAAACTGGACAGGCCCAGTGCAGTTGGAAAAGTGTCTCTCAGAGGGTGGTCCAGAGGGAGGGGAGGGAGAGGCCGCTGGGTCTCGTGTCCTGCCAACAAGATCCTCGAGCTGAAAAGTTTGCGGGCTTAGAGAAGGGGACGGCTCTTGGATTCCAAAATCTTTTTTCTTCCCGATAAGAGGATGAAAATGAAGAAAGGTGCCAGATGGGACTTAAGGATTGGCCTGGCTCAAAGTGAATCCCCCACAGTACGGTAGGCACTTTGAGCGGACCGATAGCTCTTCATCCCATCCAGGGGACAAATAAGTGGGTCGGGGGCATTTCCTGTGCCGACCCTAGGGACCAGGGCAGAGCTGGTGAGCGGCCTGATGGTTGGACTCTGGCCCAGAAAAAGGAAGATTTCAGTTGAGTGAGAGACAGCTGCAAAGTGATCAGCGATAGCAGCCCCCAAGAATAACTCCTCGTCCTCCCTCCCAAATCTTTTCCTCCACAATCCTTTCCTCCACCTAACTTTCCCATCACTCTTGACACCACCTCTCAAGCCCAAACCTTGGCATTCAGTCCAGAGCATTACTAATACTCCATAAAAGCAACCAATGGTATTTATTGAGCACCTACAGTGTGCACAGCACTGTACTAAGCGCTTGGGAGGTAATCAATCGATCAACTGTATTTATTGAGCTCTTACTGCATGTGGAGCGCATTACAACAGAGTTGGTAAACAGGATGATTCCGTGCCCATGAGCTTACTGTCTAGAGTGGGAGGCAGACATTAATATAAATAAAAGCAGACCCTTTGAAGACCAAGGAGTACAACTCACAAAGAGTTCGATCTTTTCATTATCGCCACCACCACACCAATGACTGTGTCTATTTGGCACCTACTGTGTAAGTAATTAGCACTTGGGGGATATCCAGAAGAAGTATGAGCTAGCGATAACTTCCCTGAAGGAGTTTAAAATTTAATTTTACAAACCATTACTATCGTTGTTTAAAATTAATCTCAGATCGTTGCTGGATCATTCCTCGAGTCGGCCATGGCCTTCCGCCCCAACCCCGTCCTAACTTGTGTTTCTTATCCTTCGGAATGATAATAATTACGGCATTTCTTAAGCGCTTACTATGTGCCAGGCACTGGGGTGGGTAGAAGCAAATTGGGTTGGACCCACGTGGGGCTCACAGTCTCAACCTTCACTTTACAGATGAGGTCTGAGGAACAGAGAAGTGAAGTGACTTGCCCGTGGTCACACAGTAAACAAGTGGCGGAGCCTGGATTAGAATCCCTGACCCATCTATCTCCGAGGGGCAGCCTCTAGCTCCCTTTCACGCTCGTATAACCAGACTCTCCCTGGACCTCGTGATTCATCGGGAACAAATGTCCACATGTAGTTACGGTGTATTCCGGCGTGATTTGTTTGCATTACTGCCTCAGACAGAACCCAAATTCCTCAGAGTAGGGCCGGAGTCCAAACTCTGCAAGCTCTGAGCGAGCCAAGGAATGGTTGTGGAAGATGAGCAAAATGCCTGTGGTGTTCCTGAGTGGGAAATGTCCGGCTCGGTGGGAATGGGATGTAACACTGCCACCCATCACTATCGACAGAGAGAGGGGGAGAGAGACAGAAAAAAGAGCCAGCATCATGCAAGCCACTGAAGTGGTCCAGAATGCTCCAGGGGGTTTCATCCTTTGCTGGGGATGAGGCTCTCTCTAGGGAAACGGCAGCATGGAGAAGCAGCGTGGCTCAGTGGAAAAAGCCCAGGCTTTGGAGTCACAGGTCAGGGGTTCAAATCCCGCCTCTGCCACTTGTCAGCTGTGTGACTCTGGGCAGGTCACTTCACTTCTCTGGGCCTCAGTTCCCTCATCTGTAAATTGGGGATGAAGACTGTGAGCCCCCCGTGGGACGACCTGATCACCTTGTAACCTCCCCAGCGCTTAGAACAGTGCTTTGCACATAGTAAGTGCTTAATAAATGTCATTATTATTATTATTATTGTATAAGAAAACAGCATTCAAGGTCAAACTAGTGATCCGGCTGGCTGCAATCAGCAGCTGCCAAGGAACCTTACAAAGATGGTTGTCCACCTTGGCAACCGACCATACAGTTAGAGATGTACCCGCCACTACCAGCCCCAACTTTCCCCTCCAATGTCCTCTCATCCATGAATTTCTCCAAGGGCTTCTTCTTCCTATTCATGTTTTCCACCCATACAACTTCCCGTTCCCTCTCCTCTTCATCTTGCCAGGCAGAAGCGTTCTAATCTTTTGGGTCCACCCCCAGAGAAAAGTGGCTCCGCTTCCCGCAAAATGCTATCCTCTCCTTCTTGTTGTGTCACATGTTGGACTGATAAGCCGAGGAACAGTCACTCAATCAATCAATGGAATGTATGGACAACGATTCCACGATCCCTTTCCTGCGTCCTGATAGCCCGAACAGAGTTCATCATTTATCATCATCTGGATTTATGTCTCTAGAAGCACCTCCTCACATCTGCTGATCCAGAAACACTTCATTTTCCCACCTATCCATTTGGTTCCAATAATAGTAACAATAATGATGATAATAATAATTGTGGTATTTGTTAAGTGCATACTGTGTGACAGGCACTGCTCTAAGTGCTGGGGTCGATATAAGGCAATCATGTCGGATACGGTGCTTAGCCCACATGGGGCTCTCTGTCTAAGGAGGAGGGAGAACAGGCATTGAACCCCCATTTTACAGATGAGGAAATGGGGGTACAGAGAAGTGAAGTGACTTGCTAAAGATCACATCACAGGAAGTTGTGGTCTTTGGACTCCAAAGCCTGGACTCTTTCCACTAGGCCACGCTGCTCTTCTTGCACGTCCCAATTCACCCGCTGGCTCTTTTCCACCCACTAATGAGAAGCAGCTTGGCTCAGTGGAAAGCACTCCGGCTTTGGAGTCAGAGGTCATGGGTTCAAATCCCGACTCCACTAACTGTCAGCTGTGCGACTTTGGGCAAGTCACTTCACTTCTCTGGGCCTCAGTTCCCTCATCTGTAAAATGGGGATTAAGACTGTGAGTCCCACGTGGGATGACCTGATCACCTTGTATCCCCCCAGCGCTTAGAACAGTGCTTTGCACATAGTAAGCGCTTAACAAATACCATCATCATCATCAATCGTATTTATTGAGCGCTTATTATGTGCAGAGCACTGGACTAAGCGCTTGGGAAGTACAAATTGGCAACATATAGAGACAGTCCCTACCCAACAGTGGGCTCACAGTCTAAAAGGGGGAGACAGAACAAAACCAAACATACTAACAAAATAAAATAGAGTAGATATGTACAAATAAATTAAATAAATAAATAGAGTAAAAAAATATGTACAAAACATACAAAACATGTACAAACATATATACATATATACCACCATTATCATTATTATTAACGGGTCCGGCTGTTGTGTCCATTTTCACACCTCTGCAGCCACAAATGGCTGACAGCAGTCACTACACTGAAAGAGCCCCAGAGTACCTGGCGAAGGAGGTATTGTTTCCGCAGATCTGCACAGGTCTAATTTTTCCCATCCTCCATTTACTGTGAATAAAGAGCAGAGCGGGTAGGCCTGAGAACCGCACCGTCAGCTGAATTTTTTTTCTTCCGCGCTTGAAGGGCGGGTCACCTCTTCCCTCTTTGAAAAGGTTGTGTGGAACGGAGGATGCACGGGGCTGGGAAGGGTCGCTTGGCTATCACACGTCTGAATGTTTCACGTGAACACTTCAACAAGCCAACATATGGCCAGGGTACGGTCGTTTTGTATTGCCGTGCACATTTTATCAATTACCATTTTCTCCTTGTAGCAGTGCCTTTGAAACCAAGAACAGGGCTGCCGTGGGAATACAGTGGTGAAATCTTGTAGTTAAATCTACGTTCTCTCTGCCGGCATATCGACACAACTTCTGGCCCAGGCTCGCTCCGCTAAGGTGAGCATTTTCCTAAGGCTGGGGGGCAGGGGAGGGTCCATATGGGTGGACCATCGCACTCAGTTTAACAGCAAATATTTCCAATTTGTGTTTAGTTCCCCTTGAGTTTTTTTGAGGGGTAAATTTAGATGGCTTCCAGGGAACCTCTTTTGCTGGAGACGATGGAGTGTGAGTCAAAGGGAAGACAATGACGAGAAGAGAAAAGGAGAGGGCCTTTGATAGAGTCTCCGACACTTGGGAAGGTGGTTTCTCTGCTGATGTTAGGATGAGGTCGGCAATTGAGAAGCAACATGACCTATTATACTCTGTACAAAAGAGCCCGAGTCTGGGAATCGGGAGGACCTGGGTTCTAATCCCAGGACCGCAACTTCATCATCATCATCTATCGTATTTATTGAGCGCTTACTGTGTGCAGAGCACTGTACTAAGCCCTTGGGAAGTACAAGTTGGCAACATATAGAGACAGTCCCTACCCAACAGTGGGCTCACAGTCTAAAAGGGGGAGACAGAGAACAAAACCAAACATACTAACAAAATAACATAAATAGAATAGATATGTACGAGTAAAATAAATAGAGTAACAAATATGTACAAACATATATACATATATATAGGTGCTGTGGGGAAGGGAAGGAGGTAAGATAGGGGGGATGGAGAGGGGGAACTTGTCTGCTGTGTGACCTCGAGCAAGTCGCTTCATTTCTCTGTGCCTCAGTTATCTCCTCTGTAGAACAGGGATAAAACCTGTGAGCCCCACATGAGACACGGACTGCGTCCAACATGACTGGCTCGTATCTACTCTGGTGCTTAATATAGTGCCTGGTACATAGGAAGCACTGAACAAATACCGGAAAAAAAACGAATGGGGTCAGCTCACTGGCAGAGTTGGGTGGGCAGTGGAAGGGAATTGATGAGCAAATAGACATAAACACCCCCTGTTGCTTGAAAAAAACAAAACAAAACAAAAAACAGTCCTCTAAAGAGTCAGGGTGAAATGTTTGGCCTTAACAAGATGTTCTCAATTCATCTATTTACATCTAAGCATGTCAAACCATTGGGACACTGCCTCAGAAGAAAACATTTAGCGAATAGCAGGTAGGTGGGGAAAGCAGAACAAATGAGGAGACACCCATTTTCTCTTAACAAGGGAAGAAGAAAATTGACTGTTGGGATTTATTGAGTGCTTACTATATGCACAGCACTGTAGCAATAGCTTGGGAGAGCACAATACAATACACAATCTTTGCCCCCAGAAAGCTTACAGTCTTGGGTGGGGTGGGAGGGGGGAGGACAGACATTGAAATACATTACAGATAGGGGAATAATAATTATAATAATAATAATGGCATTTGTTAAGTGCTTACTATGTGCAAAGCACTGTTCTAAGTGCTGGAAATAGCAGGGTATAAGGATAATAATAATAATAATGATGGCATTTATTAAGTGCTTACTATGTGCAAGGCACTGTTCTAAGCGCTGGGGAGGTTACAAGGTGATCAGGTTGTCTCACGGGGGGCTCACAATCTTAATCCCCATTTTCCAGATGAGGAAACTGAGGCCCAGAGAAGTTGAGTGACTTGTCCAAAGTCACACAGCTGACAATTGGCGGAGCTGGGATTGGAACCCATGACCTTTGACTCCCAAGCCCATGCTCTTTCCACTGAGCCACGCTGCTTCTCTATGGACTTGCGTATTTGTGGGGATGAGGAGAGGGTGAATATCAGTACTTAAAGGGTATAGATGTCAGCGCACAGGTGACACAGATGGGAGAGTGTGCGCTTAGTACAGTGCTCTGCACACAGTAAGCGCTCAATAAATATGATTGATTGACTGAGAGTGTGAAGGGCAAATGGAGGCTTAGTTGGGAAAGGTCTCTGGGAGGAGATGTGACTTTGGGAGGGCTCTGAAGATGGGGAGAGTCTATTAGATGCTGGAATTAAATAATTCTGGAGGCCAACCACACAATACATATGAATTCTACGGGACATACTGGTGATACAAAAGTACCATTTTTCATATCTGTCGGATACGAAGGGCGAGAGTGTTCCGGGGCACAGGGAGGACAAAGTCAGGGTTCTGTGGCAAAAGAGACGACATCAAGGTACGGTGAGTAGCTTGGCATAAGAGCAGTAAAGTGTGTGGCTGGACTGTACCAGGAAATCAGAGAGGTAAGGTCACGTGTGGAGAGTTGATTGAGTGCCTTAAAGCCGGTACCTGATAATGACAGGTGACATTTTGAAAGAAAAGAAAAATCCAACAAACATTTCAAACTTCAAGCCCTGGAAGATTATGTGATAGAACTTCCTTTTTCATTCATTCATTCAATCGTATTTATTGATTCATTCCTTTCAGCAGACTTCAGTGTCCAAGTTAAGCGAACTGGGATATCATAACAACTACTACTACTACTATTATTATTACTATTTGTAAATACTTTTAGGTCTGTTTGCCCTGTTAGAGTTTAGGCTCCTTGAAGGCAAGGAATGAATCTTGTACTTCTATTGTACTTTCCAAGTACTTAGGACTGTGCATGGCACTTGGTAGGTACTCAGTAAATTCAATCGTATTTATTGAGCGCTTACTGTGTACAGAGCACCATACTAAGCGCTTGGGAAGTACAAGGTGGCAACATATAGAGACGGTCCCTACCCAACAACAGGCTCACAGTCTAGGAGGGGACTAGAATATCACTAATATATATGTATATATGTTTGTACATATTTATTACTCTATTTATTTATTTATTTTACTTGTACATATCTATTCTATTTATTTTACTTTGTTAGTATGTTTGGTTTTGTTCTCTGTCTCCCCCTTTTAGACTGTGAGCCCACTGTTGGGTCGGGACTGTCTCTATATGTTGCCAACTTGTACTTCCCAAGCGCTTAGTACAGTGCTCTGCACACAGTAAGCGCTCAATAAATACGATTGATGATGATGACTAATACTTCCCCTTTGGGGATTAGTATCTATTCCCCATCCCTTGTCATGTAATGATCCTCTCTCTCTCTCTCTCACTCTATCTCTTCTCTCTCCCTCCAACAACGGTAATTAAAAAAAAAAACACAATTGCCTCTGGCCTTGACAGATGAGTCTATTAGATGCTGGAATTAAATAATTTTGGAGTACATACGAATTCTAAGGGTCATGCCAGTGACAGAAAAGCACCATCTTACAAGCTGAAATTCTCCTCTATCAACCTCAGGGAGAAGTTTAATATAAAAATGGGTAACATCTGGCTTAGCTATATAAAATTTTAAGGGTGATCTGTAAAGGTTGCGAAAGCATCCACGAACTTGCTTTTGAATTCTCAAGGACATAGATTCAAAACCCCATCTTCAGACCTCATAATAAAAATGGTGTCAAGAAATAATTTAGGCATAATAAGCCCATAATAAAAATGGTGTCAAGAAATAATTTAGGCATAATAAGCCCAACTGTCCAATCCTTGGAAAATGTCTCTTTCTTAAATCCGCACACACCTCATTTATTGAATACAATATTCCAGAGTACAACAAATAGTCTATTTCCTGCTAAATTGTTTCAAGGCCTTGACGAAAGATCCGCTGAACGTGAAAAACTGAAAACCTCAGACACACACACATGCACACAATGTGTTCATTTCAATCATTTCAGCCAAACCAGCATTCTAGCCAATTACAGTACGTTAATGGGAGGCATGTCACTTGGTTATTTTAAAACGTTTATCAAGTAGGGCAAAGAAAAGAGGCCTCCCTCCACTCTACACATGAATAGGAGTGTGATTTTAAATATGCCAAAGTCAGGAAAAACTGGGCTAGGTTTTCTATCTTGCATAAATCAGCTACATTTAAAACCCAAAGGAAAACAGAAACGCTTCCAGGATATTAATGAATGCCGAGTTGTTCATTTGCACATTTGGGTAGAATTACAGTTGCGCTGGAGCCCCTGAATTTTGAACTTCCTGACTCGCAATCTTAACACCTCAAGTTGCATAAATATCATTTGCCATAACATTTTGCGGTTCTGCGTAGGGACAAGATTTCCCACCGAATCCTGCCCTCTTTCCTTGAACAAATTGCCATAATTATATTTGTTGAATGATTCCAACAGTCCCTCTTGGAATCGAAATCACCTACAACTACAAAAAAAGAAAAAAAGCCCAGGCTGGAATCGGGAAAAGAAAGCAGTTGGTTTTCCCTGTTTGATGGTTTATGGTGGCTGCCCCTTACAGCGTCTTGGGGAAACCTAGTCCAGAGATCATCAAATGGATATTCACAATTTTAGAAGCCGCTCTCGGAGCATTTGTTATGCTACAGTGTGAATAAGTGGTTCCAGATTTATTAGTAGAGGCAGGGTGGCCTAATGGAAAGAGCTTGGGATGGTGACTCAGGTGGCTGGGCTCTAATTCCAGCACAGCCACTTTTTTTTAATCATCAATCGTATTTATTGAGCGCTTACTATGTGCAGAGCACTGTAGTAAGCGCTTGGGAAGTACAAATCGGCAACATACAGAGACAGTCCCTACCCAACAGTGGGCTCACAGTCTAAAAGACAGTGGGCTTACAGTCTAAAAGCTGTTTATGGTCTTTGTTAAGCGCTTACTATATGCCAGGCACTGTAATAAGCAGTGCGGTAGATACAAGCTAATCAGAGTGGACACGGCTCCTGTCCCACATGGGGCTCACAGTCTTAACCCCAATATTAGACGAGGTAACAAGAGGCACAGAGAAGCAGAGTGACTTGCCCAAGGTCACACAGCAGACGAGTGGTGGGGCCAGGATTAGAATCCAGGTCCTGCTGACTCGGTGGTCCTCTAGCTAAGACACGTTCCAGACTGTCAGCCCGCTGTTGGGTAGGGACCGTCTCTATATGTTGCCAACTTGGACTTCCCAAGCGCTTAGTACAGTGCTCTGCACACAGTAAGCGCTCAATAAATACGATTGAATGAATGAATGAATGCTGCTTCAAACTTACCTGCTGGGGGACCGTGGATGAGTTGTTTAATTGCTCAGTGCCTCGGCTTCCTCGTCTGTAAAATGGGGATTCAAAATACCGGTTCTCCCTGCTTCTTTCACAATATGAATCCCGTGTGGGATTGTTTCAAGGTTCATCTACGTCAGCACTTGCGCCTAACTTAGCTCAGTGCCTGGCGCACAGTAAGGGCTTAATAAATACCATAATTCTTATTTTAACTAGTTTTTCACTTAATAATAATAATAATAATGATGGAATTTGTTAAGCGCTTACTATGTGCAAAGCACTGTTCTAAGCGCTGGGGGGGATACAAGGTGATCAGGTTGTCCCACGTGGGGCTCACAGTTTTAATCCCCATTTTACTATGTGCAGGGCACTGTTCTAAACGCTGTGGGGGGATACAAGGTGATCAGGTTGTCCTATGTGGGGCTCACAGTCTTAATCCCCATTTTACAGATGAGGTAACCGAGGCTCAGAGAAGTTAAGTGACTTGCCCAAGGTCACACAGCAGACGTGGCGGAGTCGGGATTCGAACCCACGATCTCTGACTCCAAAGCCCGGGCTCTTTCCACTGAGCCACGCTGCTTCTCGACCTTTTGACCTTTCCACTAGGTCGAAAGTGACCTAATGGAAAGAGCCCGGGCCTGGGTGTCTGAAGGCCCTGGGTTCTCATTCGGGCTCTGCCACGTGTCTGCTGTGTGACCTTGGGCAAGTGGCTTCACTTCTCTGTGCCTCACTTTCCTCACCTGTAAAAGAGAGGTGACTTGCCCAAAGTCACCCAGCTGACAATTGGCAGAGCTGGGATTCAAACCCATGACCCCTGACTCCAAAGCCTGTGCTCTTTCCACTGAGCCACACTGCTTCTCTAAGCCACTTAGAGAAGGCTCTATTTATTTTTTGTTAGCATGTTTGGTTTTGTTCTCCGTCTCCCCCTCTTAGACTGTGAGCCCACTGTTGGGTAGGGACTGTCTCTAAATGTTGCCGACTTGTACTTCCCAAGCACTTAGTACAGTGCTCCGCACACAGTAAGCGCTCAATAAATACGATTGATGATGATGATGATGTAAATAAGTGATTAAGGCTGCAAGCTCCAGGTGGGAGAGAGACTGTGTCCAACCTGATTGCCTCGCGTCTACCCCAGCGCTTAGAGCAATGCTTGTCCCACAATAGGCTCTTAACAAATACCACAATATAGAACAGAGATTGGGTCCGATCTGAATGACCTGGGTTCTAATCCCGGCGCTGCCATTTGTCTGCTGGGTGCCCTGGGCAAATCACTTCACTTCCCCAGGCCTCAGTTCCTCATCTATAAAACGGGGATTAAGACCGCGAGCCCTACGTGGGACAGGGATTGCGTCCAACTTGACTAGCTCAGCGTTTAATAAGAGAAGCAGCGTGGCTCAGTGCAAAGAGCCCGGACTTTGGAGTCAGAGGTTGTGGGTTCGAATCCCGACTCCGCCACATGTCAGCTGTGTGACCGTGGGTAAGTCACTTAACTTCTCTGAGCCTCAGTTACCTCATCTGTAAAATGGGGATTAAGACTGTGAACCCCACGTGGGACAACCTGATCACTTTGTACCCCCCCCCTCCAGTGCTTAGAACAGTGCTTTGCACATAGTAAGCGCTTAACAAATGCCAACATTGTTGTTTAATATAGTGCCTGGCACATAGTAAGTGCTTAACAAATACAAAAAAAAAAAGAAGTAACGCAGCTGGGACTACAACCTAGATATAGCCGATGTGGCACTCTCCCCAAGCCCTTTGTCGCGTGCCTAGCATTTAACGGGTGCTCAGCAGATAGCACTGATGGATTGGAGGCTTGGCTTTCCTCCCCTGTGCACGGGGGCTTGGGTTCAGCCTGGGGGACAGGGGCGGTCCTGGCACCAAGTTTGTTTGCAGGGCTTGATGTGTTTTTACAAGAAAAAGGCTCTTTTAAAAAAAAAATGGTACTTGTTAAGCGCTTACGATGTGCCAGGCATTGTTGTAAGCGCTAGTATAGATACTGGGTCATCAGGTTGGCCACAGTCCACGTCCATGCGGGGCTCACAGTCTTAACCCACAGTAAACACTCATTAAATACGACTGAATGAAGGAATTTATGACGGCCTTGTGGACTCCCCGAATTTCACAACATACTCTCTGGATGTCAGGAGAACATCACCCAGCTGCCCCTTTTAGACTGTGAGCCCACTGTTGGGTAGGGACCGTCTCTATATGTTGCCAACTTGGACTTCCCAAGCGCTTAGTACAGTGCTCTGCACACAGTAAGCGCTCAATAAATACGATTGATGATGATGATGCCCCAAATTTAGATTCCCCAATCCCTTCTCCAGGTCATCCTCACCATGGGAGACTAATCTACCGTGCGTGCACTGATAAAACCAAAGGGAGCTCTGCTTAGAGCCTTAGATGGCGGACGCCTCACTTTCTGAATTTTCATTTCTTTTACCCAAAAGGTTATTCCAGACTCTTGATTTTCGTTGTTGGTTGAACCCGATGAGGGCTCGGAAACAGTCGTGAATCCGACGGGGCTAAATCCTCTTTAAATAAAGCTTTCTGTTTTAGGCTAACCGATCGGTTTGTAATCCCTTTGTGATTTTTACGAATACACTGGACGGGAAATGGACACTACGCTTGCCATAATAGCAATCCACACCGATCTTTCGGGAAAGTAACAAATCTGACTGTTGCCATCTTGTGGTCCGACAGACAAAGAGAAATAGGAAATGAAATGAAAAGGCATTTCGGTTTCCTGAAGAGATTTATGTGGCTTTCTGAGCTCACCGGTGAAAATGTATTTTCCAGTGCCGCGCTTCAGAAAAATCGTGACCCCGAAATTTCAGATAACGGCAACATCCTGGAAGCGTGAATTCACGGACGCTTCGAAGACCATAAAAACCTCTCGTTATGGGATAAAGTAATGCTTTATCCTAGCTGAAAGCCAGCCACAAAAGAATTTCCAGGGAACTTCAGTTGTTGACATTCGTTACGGGCATGGATCGTGTCTGCTAATCCTGTTGTATTGTACTCTCCCAAGTGCTTAGTACAGAGCTTTGCACATAGTAGGCACTCAATAAAATACATTGATTGGCTTTCCACTCCACTCTTCCCAGCCATCTGCGCACCGAATGATTTTCTGCCTCTTTTCAGCTTTTTTCCCTGCTAATTGTCAGCTTTCCTGGGCTCGAGGGGCCCCCTCTTTGCGCCGCCTCTCTCCTCCCCCCGTCTTTGGGGCTCACTCTCTGTTCTGACCTCGACTGGGAATAATTCAAGGTCTCTCTCTCTCCTTCCTGCCCCAGCCCCCTCCCTGCTGCCGGGCCGAGGGAGCCGAGGAGGCTGCGTTATTTCTACGGCTTATTGGCAGAAACACTTCATTAACCAAGGTGCGAGGGGTAAGTTTGCTCTGGAACTGGGCTGTCAGCATCATTCCAGAACCGTATCCTAGCCGGATGCTTTAATCATAAAAAAAAAAAAGCCAACAACAGCAAAAAAATCCCACTGCCGTAAGAAGCCCCTCCCAGGGAGCCGAAACATGTTCTCTGGGTTTTCTTTCTTTCTTTTTTTTTTTATGGTTTGACAAAGAGCAGTGGCAGAAACGGTTAATGGAGCGAGGGGGATAGGAATGGAGATAAGCAGCAAAGAAATGTGAGCGGAGAGAGAGCTTCAAGTTTAAGCCACAAATTCTGAGTGACATTTTCGGCCTCCTCCCTACTGGGTTCTTTCCCATTAAAGGTAAAACTAGCCTGGCTGGGGCACGTTAAACATTATGTGAAAGCATGTGAGCGGGCCAACTGAAGAGCAGGGTTCAGGGGCCTAGCAGAAGCAGTCCCTCCAGGAGATCCTGTTAATAAATGGCATTTATTGAGTGCTTACTAAGTGCAAAGCACTGTTCTAAGCGCTGGGGAGTTTACAAGGTGATCAGGTTGCCCCACGTGGGGCTCACAGTCTTCACCCCCATTTCCCAGGTGAGGGAACTGAGGCCCAGAGAAGTCTTGAAGAAGACTTGCCCGAAGTCCCACAGCTAAGTGGCAGAGCCGGGATTTGAACCCGTGACCTCTGACTCCAAAGCCCGGGCTCTTCCCACTGAGCCACGCTGCTTCTCACAAAAATGTCACTAGGGTCACTAGCTCGGTGAGCAGTTCTGGCTGTCTTTCCCTCCCAGCTCTTCTAATCATAATAACTGTGGGTTTCGTTCAACGCTTACAATGTGCCAAGCCCTGTATTAAGCGTTGGGATGGGTGCAAGCAAATCAGGTCGGACACAGTGCCCGTCCCACTCGGGATTCCCGGTCTAAGTAGGTCCTTGTGTTCTCGCCATGTGTCAGCGTGAGAACGGGGCGAAGAGATCCAGGCCCAGAGAGGGGGGTGGCAGCGGCAGGAAGCTAACCTGTAGAGGAGATTTTGCCCCGGATTTAATTCTGGAGCTCAGTGGGCACCACCTCCCGATCGCTGAGGCAGGAAACTGAGCTGAAATTCCCGTGCCAGCCGGAGAACGCCGACTCACGTCACTTTCCCCCATGGGAACATCCCGGGGGGAAAAGGAGGATCCTGTAGGGGTGCTCCTCTTTCCCATCCTGGAAACGCTCCACCAGGCAGACTGGATCTCACCTCTCCACAGAGATGCAAGAAGTTTTGTTTTGTTTCGGTTGGAGGGCTTGCTGGGGGCTTAAAGGGACCAGAAGAGAGGAGCTCTTCCCTTCAGGTTGAACTCTGTCCAATCTAATTAGCTTGTATCTACCCCAGCACTTAGAACAGTGCCTGGCATAAAGGAAGCACTTAAATACCACTGGAAAAAAAAGTTTTACCATGCAGCAGGCGCAAGGGTGAGCCAAAGCAAAACGTGGGCAATTGGTCTAGAGTACTGCGAAGTCATGATACAGTCTTTTGGGGCAAAATGCCTCAATTTTTCCTTGCTAAAAATAAAATCGAACTTATCGTTGAAATGGAGTTATTCAAAGTCCGCATGCACACGGTCTGCTAGAAAAGAATAATCAGAGGCAGCCAACGGAACTAGGATCATATATAAAATGACAGTCACGCTCAATCATTCAGCATTCCATGAGCTAAGGGACTAAAAAAATCAATCAATCAAACGTATTTATTGAGCGCTTACTGTGTGCACAGCACTGTACTAAGCGCTTGGGAAGTACAAGTTGGCAACATATAGAGACAGTCCCTACCCAACAGTGGGCTCACAGTCTAAAAGAACAGTCTAAAAAAGCACCAGCAAACTATAATCAAAATGTACAATCATGTACATGTACATACACACACACCACCTTTCAGACTATAATTTTGCCCTTTATCTAGAGAAATACCAGTACCATTCCTCCCTCATTGTCTCCATTTTTCACAGGTTCCACTGCCATTCCGCTGGGAAGCAGCATGGCGCAGGGAATAGAGCTCTGGTCTGGGAATCAGAAGGTCACGAGTCCTAATCCCAGCTCTGCCATTTCCCTGCTGTGTGGCCTTGGGCAAGTCACTTCACTTCTCTGTGCCTCAGTTACCTCATCTGTAAAATGGGGATTAAGACTGTGAGTCCCATGCGCGACGGGGACTTTGTCCAACCCAATCTGTGTGTAACCACCCCAGCGCACAGTAAAGTGCCTGGCACATAGTAAGTGCTTAACAAATACCATAATTATTATTATTTCACTACTGTAGCTGCCCATCAAAGCCTTTCCCTCTACCTCATCTTATTAGCAGTCATAATAATAGTGGCATTTGTTAAGCGCTTACTTTGTGCCAAGCACTGTACTAAGTGCGGTAGTAAGCAGTACTTAGGGAGCATCCGTTGTGTCAAATCCCGATAGAAGTCTTCTAGACTGTGAGCCCACTGTTGGGTAGGGACTGTCTCTATATGTTGCCAACTTGTACTTCCCAAGCGCTTAGTACAGTGCTCTGCACACAGTAAGCGCTCAATAAATACGATTGATTGATTGATTAGAAGCAGCGTGGCCTCTTGGATAGAGCATGGGCCCGGGAGTGAGAAAGACCCGAGTTCTAATCCCGGCTCTGCCACTTGTCTGCTCTTGTGACCTTGGGCAAGGCAGTTAACTTCTGTGTATCTCAGTTACCTCATCTGTAAAATGGGGATTAAGACTGTGGGCCATGGACTGCGTCCAACCTCATTAGTTTATATCCATTCAGTCATTCATTCAATCGTATTTATTGAGCACTTACTGTGTGCAGAGCACTGTACTAAGCGCTTGGGAAGTCCAAGTTGGCAACATATAGAGACGGTCCCTACCCAACAGTGGGCTCACAGTCTAGAAGGGGGAGACAGAGAACAAAACATATTAACAGAATAAAATAAACTGAATAAATATGTACAAGTAAAATAAATAAATAAATAAATAGAGTAATATCTATTTATAGCTACTCCAGTGCTTAATATAGTGCCTGGCACATAGTAGGCGCTTCAAATACCATTAAAAAAAAAAAAAAATCACCACCCCAGCTACCCAGAGAGGCCCCCAAAAAAGGGTAAGGTGGTCCCTTGCCTCAAGGAGAACACAATCTCCCAGGAAAGGAAAGCACTCGCAAGTTGATGAAGGCACATTATTAACAGTGAATAGTGAGAGCATGGATAAGCAACCAACATAAGTGGGTAAGTAGTCCAGAGATGAGTGCCATGGTGGCAGAGACAATGAAAATTACATTCCCCACCTTCAACGCCTTAATGAAGGCCCATAAAAATGGGGATTAAGACTGTGAGCCCCACGTGGGACAACTTGATCTCATTGTATCCCCCCAGTGCTTAGAACAGTGCTTAGCACATAGTAAGCGCTTAACAAATGCCATCATTGTTATTATTATTATTATTTCCTCCAAGAGGGCTTCCCTGACTAAGCCCTCATTTCCTTTTCTCCCACTCCCTTCTGCATCCCCCTGACTTGCTCCCTTTATTCATCCCCCCCCCGCAACTTCCCCAGCCCCACAGCACTTACATTCAGAACCATAAATGTCTACCTCCCCTGCTAGACTGTAAGCTCGTTGTGGGCGGGGAATGTGTGTGTTACATTGTTGTGGTGTACTCTCCCAAGCGCTTAGCACAGTGCTCTGCACACAGTAAGCACTCAGTAAATATGATTGACTGAGCTTAGAACAGTGCTTTGCACATAGTAAGCGCTTAATAAATGCCATTATTCATCATCAATCGTATTTATTGAGTGCTTACTGTGTGCAGAGCACTGTACTAAGCGCTTGGGAAGTACAAGTTGGCAACACATAGACACAGTCCCTACCCAACAGTGGGCTCACAGTCTAAAATAATATAATTATATTATATTATATTATATTAATAATAATAATAATTATTATTATCTGTTGATTAACATGACTAGGACAGTGGGGGGTGAGGGGGCTAATCAGGGAAGGCCTCGGGCCCCAAAATGGCCTTCCGGGCATGTAGCGCCAAGGCTGATTGTGAAGTACTGCCCAGGTGACTTAGGATGTGACTTTACCTCGTAGGTGTGACAGTGAAGTTTCAGATCGATTTCTCACACGAATGACACGGGTTTGTATTGATTTCTGCTCGGCTGGTAGAATCGGCTGGATTTTCTTCTCCTGCTTCTTCTAAAGGTTAAAAAAAAAGAAAATAAAATAAAATCAGTCGTCGCCACCTTTGGCAGAGCCAAAGGGAATCAACTCTCAATTCCTCAGCTACCGGCTGACCGCTCTGAATTTTCTAAGGTGGGTCTTTGGCTTCTGTTCGACTTCCCCAGTGTTTACTACAGTCGTCTCTGCACACGCTGGGCATTCAGAGGGAAAGGAAGAGGGATGAGATGAAGACGAACCCCCCAGCCCCCCTCTGCCTCCGCTCTGGCAGCTCTGGCAGCCACCGCCAGTGTGTGCCATGTGTGCCCGGGGTGTCTGTGCCAAGGCCTAACTGGGCACAGAACAGAAACGTACACATGGGAGGTATTTATTTATTTATTTATTTTGCTTGTATATATCTATTCTATTTATTTTATTTTGTTAGCATGTTTGGTTTTGCTCTCTGTCTCCCCCTTTTAGACTGTGAGCCCACTGTTGGGTACGGACTGTCTCCATATGTTGCCAATCTGTACTTCCCAAGCGCTTAGTACAGTGCTCTGCACATAGTAAGCGCTCATTAAATACGATTGATGACGATGATTGATGATGAGGTAGAGGAAGCCATCCAGAGCCCTGGGTAACGGGGCAATCTTGGCCAAGCGGGCAGGGACATGCACAGACATATGTCTGTGGGGAAGTGCCAAACTATACCCCTTGCCAGCCTGGACCAAGCTCAGTGGCGGCAGCGACGTGTCGCGATGCAGATGGTGACGAGCGTGCCAAGATAAATGTACGCGCACCGCCCCCTCCTTCCCTTAGCGAGCACTCCGAAAGGTCCAAGCTGCACCCGCAGCCGATCTGTGCCGGCTTGGGACTGCTGCAGTGTGCCAACCGTGCTCACTGCCAAACCTCACAAGCTGTTGGATTTGGGGGCTCGGAGGGCGTGAGGTGCCCGCTTCGACAGAGAATTTCTGGGTCTCTTTAGGACGCGGTTACAAACAGGGACCCGGGCTCGGGACTTGGGCGCTCTGAGTTTCCGATAAAGCAGGATCTGGCGCGCAACCCTGGTGTCCCCGAATAATAATAATAATAATGGCATTTATTAAGCACTTACTATGTGCAAAACCCTGTTCTAAGCACTGGGGAGGTTACAAGGTGATCAGGTTGTCCCCCGGGGGGCTCACAGTCTTCATCCCCATTTTACAGATGAGGGAACTGAGGCCCAGAGAAGTGAAGTGCCACTTATGTTGCCAATTTGTACTTCCCAAGCGCTTAGTACAGTGCTCTGCACATAGTAAGCGCTCAATAAATACGATTGATGATGATGATGAAGTGACTTGCCCAAAGCCACACAGCTGACAATTGGTGAAGCCGGGATTTGAACCCTTGACCTCTGACTCCAAAGCCCGTACTCTTTCCACTGAGCCACGCTGCTTCTTTTTTTGTTTTTTAATGGTATTTGTTACGCTCCTGCTATGTACCCGGCACTGTACTAAGTGCTGGAGTAGATACAAGTTAATCAGGTTGGATACAGTCCCTGTCCCACATAGGGCTCACAGTCTTAACCCCCATTTTACAGATGAGGTGACAGGCACGGAGAAATGAAGTGACTTGCCCAAGGTCACGCAGCAGACAACGGGTGGAGCCGGCAGGAGAACCCATGACCTCTGACCGTCGTGGACCCGAGAAAAACCAAGCCCCGGCACCACGCGGATCGTACCTGGGAAGACTCTTGCGGCTCATCTGGCAAGTCAATCTCGCTTCCGCACGTGGGCTGAGGAGCACGAGGAAGTGGAGCAGAAGTGGGAGGAGGAGGAGGAGGAGGAAGGTTTGAATGCGGCTGCGACTCCAGTTCGCCGAGGCTCATTGGACCGCGACTGGCATCCGGATAGCCGAGGACTTCTCCTGGAGAGCCAGATACAGTCCGACCAATCAATCCTCCGTTTGCGAGCCTGCTTGCTCTGTCATCATCATCATCAATCGTATTTATTGAGCGCTTACTATGTGCAGAGCACCGTACTAAGCGCTTGGGAAGTACAAACTGGCAACACATAGAGACAGTCCCTACCCAACAGTGGGCTCACAGTCTAAAAGGGGGAGACAGAGAACAAAACCAAACATACCAACAAAATAAAATAAATAGGATAGATATGTACAAGTAAAATAAATAAATAAATAGAGAAATAGAGTAATAAATATGTACAACCATATATACATATATACAGGTGCTGTGGGGAAGGGAAGGAGGTAAGATGGGGGGATGGAGAGGGGGACGAGGGGGAGAGGAAGGAAGGGGCTCAGTCTGGGAAGGCCTCCTGGAGGAGGTGAGCTCTCAGCAGGACCTTGAAGGGAGGAAGAGAGCTAGCTTGGCGGATGGGCAGAGGGAGGCCATTCCAGGCCCGGGGGAGGACGTGGGCCGGGGGTCGATGGCGGGACAGGCGAGAACGAGGCCCGGTGAGGAGATTAGCGGCGGAGGAGCGGAGGGTGCGGGCTGGGCTGGAGAAGGACAGAAGGGAGGTGAGGTAGGAGGGGGCCAGGTGATGGACAGCCTTGAAGCCCAGGGTGAGGAGTTTCTGCCTGATGCGCAGATTGATCGGTAGCCATTGGAGGTTTGTGAGGATCTCTGTGCGGGATGCTGTACTCCCCATGGAGTTAGGAGGAGTGGGGTAGGATAGGGAATGTGCCCCCAAGGAGCTCCCAAACCCAGAGGGTCGGGTCGGGGGGGGTGGGGGGGCGGGGCACTGGCACAAAGTCATTCATTGAAAGAAGACGACAAAGGTCCAATGGACTCAGAGATGAAGCTCGAGCTGTCTAGGATCAAAACATATCGGACCGTTATCCCAGAGACTGCAACGACCAACTAATCACTCAGTGGTATTTACTGAGCACTTTTACTGCTCAGTAGTGAGCAGCGTGGCTCAGTGGAAAGAGCCCGGGCTTTGGAGTCAGAGGTCATGGGTTCAAATCCCGGCTCCATCAGTTGTCAGCTGTGTGACTCTGGGCAAGTCACTTCACTTCTCTGGGCCTCACTGACCTCATCTGTGAAATGGGGATTAAGACTGGGAGCCCCCAGTGGGACAACCTGATCACCTTACAACCTCCTCAGCGCTTAGAACAGTACGATCCAGGCACCAGTTTTAAAACCTCAAAATGAAATTTCATGCATCTCTTTTCTCCCCCTTTTAGACTGTGAGCCCACTGTTGGGTAGGGACTGTCTCTAGATGTTGCCAACTTGTATTTCCCAAGCGCTTAGTCCGGTGCTCTGCACACAGTAAGCGCTCAATAAATACGATCGGTTGATTGATTGATTGATTGCTTTGCACATAGTAAGCGCTTAATAAATGCCATTATTATTATAACTGTGTGCAGAGCTCTGTACTAGCACTTGAGTACAGATAATGACTGTACTACTACCACTACTACTAATGGCATTATTATTATCATATTAATAATTATTAATATAATTAATATAATACATTATTATAATACAACATATAGTAATTATACATTATTATAACATTAATTATAATAATTATATATGATTATAGCATATTATTATAGCATATTATAGCATATTATTACTCTATTTATTTATTTATTTATTTTGCTTGTGCATATCTATCCTATTTATTTTATTTTGTTAGTATGTTTGGTTTTGTTCTCTGTCTCCCCCTTTTAGACTGTGAGCCCACTGTTGGGTAGGGACTGTCTCTACATGTTGCCAATTTGTACTTCCCAAGCGCTTAGTACAGTGCTCTGCACAGAGTAAGCGCTCAATAAATACGTTTGATGATGATGATTATATCACATAATAGTATATTACTAATATAATTAATTATTATATTAATATTATTAATATAATGCATATTATTATTGAGAGAGTGCAGAGAGTGCAACGGTTGGCAGACACATTCCCCGCCCCCAACGAGTTTACAGACTAGAGGAACAAAACCAGCAGAGGAAACAGGAGCGAGTTCAAGGAACCGCCACAAAGACCGGAGAGTCGGAACCGAGAGGTTTCAGCACGTTCTTCACAAGGAAAGTTTAGAGTGCGAAAGTGCTAACGACCCAATTCTGGCTGAGGCATCCTGACCTTCAGCCTCAAGCCAACGTGAGCTGCGGGGGCCCAGACTGCAGAAAAGCCTAACGTTTAGAATACAGAAAATAGGGAAGGACCTGGATTCCGCCCCTTAATAATCATAATAATAGTATTTGTTTAACGCCTACTTTGTGCCAGGCACCATACTAAGCGCTGGTGTGGATACGAGCAAACTGAGCTGGCCACAGTCCCGGTCCCATGTGGGGCTCACAGTCTCAATCCCCATTTTCCAGATCAGGTAACTGAGGCCCAGAGGAGTGAAGTGACTTGCCCACTGTCACACAGGAGACAAGCGGCGGAGCCAGAATTAGAAACCATGACCTTAGGGATTAGACCCATGAATCGGGGTGGCTTAGTGGAAATAATAATAATAATAATGATGGCATTTAGTAAGCGCTATGTGCAAAGCACTGTTCTAAGCGCTGAGGAGGTTACAAGGTGATCAGGTTGTCCCACATGGGGCTCACAGTCTTCATCCCCATTTTACAGATGAGGTCACTGAGGCCCAGAGAAGTGAAGTGACTTGCCCAAAGTCACCCAGCTGACATCTGGCGGAGCCAGGGTTTGAACTCATGACCTCTGACTCCAAAGCCCGGGCTTTTTCCACTGAGCCACGCTGCTTCTTCCGCATTTAGTCATTCAATCGAATTTATTGAGAATTTAAAGAGCCTGGGCTTGGGAGTCAGAGGTCGTGGGTTCCAATTCCGGTTCCGCCACTTGTCAGCTGTGTGAATTTGGGCAAGTCTCTTCACTTCTCTGGGCCTCAGTTCCCTCATCTGTAAAATGGGGCTGAAGACAGTGAACCCCACGTGGGACAACCTGATCACCTTTTATCCTCCCCAGCGCTTACAACAGTGCTTTGCACATAGTAAGCGCTTAATCAATCAATCAATCAATCAATCAATCGTATTTATTGAGCGCTTACTATGTGCAGAGCACTGTACTAAGCGCTTGGGAAGTACAAATTGGCATCACATAGAGACAGTCCCTACCCGATAGTGGGCTCACAGTCTAAAAGGGGGAGACAGAGAACAGAACCAAACATACCAACAAAATAAAATAAGTAGGATAGAAATGTACAAGTAAAATAAATAAATAAATAAATAAATAGAGTAATAAATATGTACAACCATATATACATATATACAGGTGCTGTGGGGAGGGGAAGGCGGTAAGGCGGGGGGATGGAGAGGGGGACGAGGGGGAGAGGAAAGAAGGGGCTCAATCTGGGAAGGCCTCCTGGAGGAGGTGAGCTCTCAGCAGGGCCTTGAAGGGAGGAAGAGAGCTAGCGCGGCGGATGGGCAGAGGGAGGGCATTCCAGGCCCGGGGGATGACGTGGGCCGGGGGTCGATGGCGGGACAGGCGAGAGCGAGGTACAGTGAGGAGATTAGTGGTGGAGGAGCGGAGGGTGCGGGCTGGGCAGTAGAAGGAGAGAAGGGAGGTGAGGTAGGAGGGGGCGAGGTGATGGACAGCCTTGAAGCCCAGGGTGAGGAGTTTCTGCCTGATGCGCAGATTGATCGGTAGCCATTGGAGGTTTTTGAGGAGGGGAGTGATATGTCCAGAGCGTTTCTGGACAAAGATAATCCGGGCAGCAGCATGAAGTATGGATTGAAGTGGAGAGAGACACGAGGATGGGAGATCAGAGAGAAGGCTAGTGCAGTAGTCCAGACGGGATAGGATGAGAGCTTGAATTAGCAGGGTAGCGGTTTGGATGGAGAGGAAAGGGCGGATCTTGGCAATGTTGCGGAGCTGAGACCGGCAGGTTTTGGTGACGGCTTGGATGTGAGGGGTGAATGAGAGAGCGGAGTCGAGGATGACACCAAGGTTGCGGGCTTGTGAGACGGGAAGGATGGTAGTGCCGTCAACAGAGATGGGAAAGTCAGGGAGAGGACAAGGTTTGGGAGGGAAGACAAGGAGCTCAGTCTTCGACATGTTGAGCTTTAGGTGGCGGGCGGACATCCAGATGGAGATGTCCTGAAGGCAGGAGGAGATGCGAGCCTGGAGGGAGGGGGGAGAGAGCAGGGGCAGAGATGGAGATCTGGGTGTCATCAGCGTAGAGGTGATAGTTGAAGCCGTGGGAGCGAATGAGGTCACCAAGGGAGTGAGTGTAGATTGAGAACAGAAGGGGACCAAGCACTGAACCTTGGGGAACTCCCACAGTAAGAGGATGGGAGGGGGAGGAGGAGCCTGCAAAAGAGACTGAGAAAGAACGACCGGAGAGATAAGAGGAGAACCA
This sequence comes from Tachyglossus aculeatus, assembly GCF_015852505.1. Classification (NCBI taxonomy): domain Eukaryota; kingdom Metazoa; phylum Chordata; class Mammalia; order Monotremata; family Tachyglossidae; genus Tachyglossus; species Tachyglossus aculeatus. Next base: position 919,394 of record NC_052079.1, read on the forward strand.
GGAGAGGACGGAGTCTGTGAAGCCAAGGTCAGATAACGTGTTGAGGAGAAGGGGGTGGTCCACAGTGTCAAAGGCAGCTGAGAGGTCGAGGAGGATTAGGACAGAGTATGAGCCGTTGGATTTGGCAAGCAGGAGGTCATTGGTGACCTTTGAGAGCGCAGTTTCCGTGGAATGAAGGGGACGGAAGCCAGACTGGAGGGGGTCGAGGAGAGAGTTGTTGTTGAGGAATTCTAGGCAGCGCGTGTAGACAACTCGTTCAAGGAGTTTGGAAAGGAATGGTAGGAGGGATATGGGACGATAACTAGAAGGTGAGGTGGGGTCAAGAGAGGGTTTTTTTAGGATGGGAGAGACATGGGCATGTTTGAAGGCAGAGGGGAAGGAACCAGTGGAGAGTGAGCGGTTGAAGATGGAAGTTAAGGAGGGGAGAAGGGATGGAGCGAGAGATTTCATAAGATGAGCTTAACAAATGCCATCATTATTATTATTATTATTATGACCTTCTGGCTCCCAGGCTTTATCCACTAGGCCAGGCTGCTTCTCTACTTCTCTTACTTGTCTGCTGTGAGACCCTGGGCAAGTCACTTCACTTCCCTGGGCCTCAGATACCTCATCTGTAAAGTGGGGATTGCGACTGTGAGCCCTATATGGGACACGGATTGGGTCTAACCTGATTAGCTTGTACCTACCCTGGTGCTTAGAACACTGCCTGGCACGTAGTAAGCGTTTAACAAATGCCACAATTCTTATTATTGCCTGTCCCAGCTTCACAATGTAAGTGAATTCGCCAGGATTATGCTTGGGTGTGTCTGTGTGTGAAGAGGGAAATATGTACGTTGGCAAGAAGAGCCCACGCTCTGCACACAGTAAACGCTCAATACATAAGACTGAACAAATGAATGAATGAAGTCTACAGTGGCCCTGGCCATTGATCTTGGCCAGGAAAAGGCAGGCCTAGTCCCTAATTAGGAAAGTAGTGATCATTTTCCCCTCTCAGGGTCGCACCTGGAGTTTCCAGGACTCTACCGATCTCAACTACGGGAGGGAGAGGCAAGCAGAGGCAAAGCCACTCCATTCCCAGTTTGGGCAATGGCTAGCGAGTGGAAGGCAACCGGCTACCAGTCAAAACTCCCCCATGCTGGGCAGCAGCGGCTTGGGAGGGAGTCGAGGGTGGAGACTCAAGTTTACTGTGTGGAAGAAGGCGATGGAAAACTACTTCCAGATTTTTTATCAAGAAAACATTATGGATACACTATCAGAATGACTGCAGATGGAGGCGGGGCGTTCTGGGAGAGATGCGTCCACGGCGTCGCCATGGACCGGAGACGACTTGACGGCCAAAGACAAGCGATCGTTTTGAGAGCCAAGGGCTGTGTATAATTTCCACCTGTGCGTTCTCTCCCAGCGCTTAGTACGGGGCGCTGCACAGTTAAATGCTTAATAAGTACTGACACTCCTTCTGCCTGTGCTTCCCGAATGCCAAGCTCTCTTCTTTCTTTCCCAGATTGGGCCTCCACCAAATCATCATCAGGCATTTCTTCTCTACCCTACCCGAGGATGCCGGGGTGGGAAAATGATTGCAGAGTTGCTCCGGGGCGCAATTTGAAGCCATCCTGCTCTCCACTTGGGTCTCTCAGCTGGAAAGAGGATTCGTCCATTCCTTACGGGTCATGCTCTCTTCCAGCTTGAGAAGCAGGGTGGTCTATTGGAAAGAGCATGGGCCTGGAACTCGGAGGACCTGGGTTCTAATCCTGACTCTGCCCACTGCTGTGTGACCTTGGGCAAGTCGCCTAACTTCTCTGTGCCTCAGTTACTTCATCTGTAAAATGAGGATTAAGACTGTGAGCCCCCCGTGGGACAACCTGATCACCTAGTAACCTCCCCAGCGCTTAGAACAGTGCTTTGCACGTAGTAAGCGCTTAATAAATGCCATCATCTTTATTATTATTATTACTCTCTCCTTCTTAAACCGAGAGTCCCACGGGGGACAGGGGCTGCGTCCAACCTGGCTAATGTGTATCTACCCCAGTGCTTACAACAGTGCTTGGAACATAGTAAGCGCTTAACAAGCTCCATAACTAACAGATTAATTAATTTCATGTGACACGTGCAAGGTTGCTTTTCTCTCCTCTGCTTTTCAAATCAAGAAGACGCTACCAGGAAAACTATTTTTTCCTTTCGGAACTTCTTGTTGATCCCAGCATCATCACCACGAGGTTTCTGGAGACTGTGGTTTGTGGTTTGTTTGGGAATTTTAAAGCTCCTGAGAAGAGGACTGGGCTGAGGGTTTCGGACCGATCTGCGGGACAAGAGAGTCCGGGCCCAGACCAAAGTCGTCATCGGCCACGGGCCGCTTAGCCGCAAAGGAAAAGCGTGCGGGGGTCCCACAGTGCGGCCAGCTTCCGACTGAAGAGTCTCCGGGGCTTTCCCTTGTCAGACTGTAAGTATCTGAGAACAGATCGAATTAAGAACTTCAAACTTCAACATCTCAGTACAAATCCCAGAAAACACTCAGGGAACCGTAGGGGCTGTGATGTCTTTCCCCCTGCAACAGTAAGGGAATGGCCCACTGTCTGTGAAATTGACAAATTAAAGCAACTTGCCTAGTTCAAATCTAAAACAGTAGGTTGGTTCTTTTCACATTGGCTTCTCATTCCTCGAGAATGAAAAAGAGATTTAAAAAATATGTATATACATATATATGCCCCCTCCCCCCAACAATAGGGTGGCAGGCGAAACCTAGCAGGGTTGGAGAAGAAACTGCTTATAAAAAGACAGGTCAAGGAGAATTCTCAATTCTGAGGGTTTAACGTTTAACAATTTTGCGTGGAGAATGGTTCCAGGCCAGGGTTCACCTTGGAGCGGGTTTTACGGGAAGGGTATAAATCACCTCAGCTGTGGGGGGAGGGTGGTGGTTTAGAATGAAAACACCGCCAGACTTTTGGGCTGGAATAAGTCACTAAGCATTTCTAACTTGGGTGATAGTTACAGAAGGAAATAAAGTGGATCAGGGACCAATCCCCAGATTTTAGAGCCCACTTTGATCTGTAAAGAGATGAACAAAAATGCCTTGGCTCAGCAGCGTGGGCCAGGATGGCTTTACGCAATAGGATTTAACTTCATGCTCTCTTAATCAGTGTGTATACTGCCTAGTTTCTTTTTGTCCCTGAAAAAATAAGCCGAGAAAAACCCCACGATGTAATGTTCATTTAGTTTTACTGTTAATATAGTTCTTGTAGGCCACGAGAGCCCTGGATTGGAGGAAAAATAACTTACATTTCGCTGTTGACAGACTGATGATGGGAATATGCTTTCCCACAGAACGGCATTAAGGACAGGAAAGATGAAGTTTTTAAAAGCAAAGATGGTGGTATAATAATAATAATTTTTAAAAATGTATTAAGCACTTAATACGTGCCAAGCACTGTACTAAGCTCTGGGGTCGATACAAGATAATCAGGTTGGAGAGAGTCCCTATCCTACATGGGGCTCACGGTCTAAGTAGAGAACCTGATAATCTAAGTTTTTGGAAGAGACGTCTCTCTGCTGGAGGGGATTGCATGTCTTGCCTCACTGAAAAGCTACGGAAGAAATGAGACATTTTACAATTCCTCACAGGCTGCGGATCCAAAATAGGACTTGTTCTTCTAGCCCCAGATTGGACAAATGTCTGAAGGCAGGAAAAACTCAAGTAAAAGGTTCCTGTGGCTTTTGAAGGTGTTTAGTGGGAGGAGATGATGGGTGATGGGAGTCACAGTCTTGTTTCCAACTTGCTCTGAGGTTCCAGGTTCCATGACATTCACTGCGGGATTAGCCAGCTGCAGACTGTGGCCTGGGGAAGTGCTTGGGGATACTGGGGAGGGGGACAGAAGGGGGGCAGGGAATGTTCGGCCCAGCGGACAATGGCTCCGTAAGGAAAAACCTCCCTCTGCCCTGTCCTGCAAAAATCCTGAGAAATCAGAGTCCTCTGTGGCATCTGTCACCCAAGCCTGCTGTGGATGTGGAACGTGTCAATCAACTCGGTTACACTGTACTTTCCCAAGCGCATAGTACAGGGCTGTGCACACAATAAACGCTCAATAAATACCACTGACTGTTTGGTTCTCGAGCCCCGATCCACCCCGGGACGCCACAGTATGGTACAGCATTGGGCTCAACTGACAGAACTTCTTTTCTAACTTTTAACCGGCACCGAAATCGTTAGAAACTGAAAGAGGAAACATGGTTTGGGGGACAAAGTGAAATGACAGCCAGCCAAATTCAGCCTTAGAACACAGTCCTTCCCTACCGTTCCTTGTTTTTGGTTCAGACTGACAAGGAAAACAACTTTCCTTATAATAATGATGGCATTTATTAAGCGCTTACTATGTGCAAAGCACTGTTCTAAGCGCTGGGGAGGTTACAAAGTGATCAGGTTGTCCCATGGGGGGCTCACAGTCTTCATCTCCATTTTACAGATGAGGCCCAGAGAAGTGACCTGCCCAAAGTCACACAGCTGACAAGTTGCAGAGCCGGAATTTGAACCCATGCCCTCTGACTCCAAAGCCCGTGCCCTTTCCACTGAGCCACGCTGCTTTCCTTAGTTGGTGCACCTCACGTTTGCCCCCACCTAGAAGGTCAGGGCCACTAAGGAGCGGGTGAATTTCCGTGAGGGACTCAGAATTTGCAGGTCCGAAAGGCCGAGGAACAGAGGGTTAATACATCCCTGCCTCTGCGCTCCCGGAAGCCCTGTTTTCTACCATTCCGTGTCAGCCACCTCGGGCGGAGAAAGGGGCTTGGCGCCTACCTGTGACTCGGTTGACTTTCCAAGGTAGATCCCCCCACGATCTAGCGACGGTGGGCGGATGCACGTGGAGCGACCCTCCCGTCAAAAGGCTTTCTGCCGCCGCTGTCAGTCGAGGTCTCTGGCCTTCGCTGAGCTCCCCTATACTGTTCTCCGAGTCCTGAGAAAATTGGGAGAAACATAAGCAGGAAAAACTCCAACGGGATCCCAGAAAAAAAGGGGCAGAGATGAAGTGATTCAGCCCCTAAACTACCTCAGACCACCTTTATTTCAAAATCTCTGGGGCCCTTTCTGGTATCTTACCACCCCTGAGAGTCAGGACGTCCACCCTAACACCCCATCGGAATTTCCAATGCTTTTACTCCTGTCTATTTATTCACGGGCGGTTCTTTCTGGATTCGAACCACTGGTCAGTAGCCCTTCTTATTTTTGACGGCAATTACTCCACATCCACTCCAGACCCACCGGCCTTCTCTATGCTGTGCAACCCAAGTCCTTTTAACTCTCAATCCATCCGTCATTTTGATCGGCCGTCTTGGACCCGCTCCAGATTCTCCATATCGTCTCAGCCCGTGACTGAAACCAGATCTGATAGTCCGTGAAAGGTCTGACTGGGGTTGAGTCTTACAGGGTGATTGCTGACTGGCTTGCGCCTGCCATCCTGCTGCTCATAAGCTTGACATTGATGGGGGTGTGGGGGTCTTTCTTGAACACTCTTCTGGTGGTCAACTAGCCCTCGCCAGGGGATTTCTGCAGTTTTACCTGACACCAGAACGGGTTTGGTTAGCTTTTGGTGGCTAAATGCGCGGTCTCACACTTGTCCCGGAAGGCGCTTCCTTCTGTTTCTGCCACTTTTCCAACTGATCATGGACTTTTTACATCCTACCCCTGACAACCAAAGTGTAAGCAATTTCACCCCTATTTTCGCGTCAGAACTGTCACTTTGACGCTTCCCCATTTTGACGTCGCTTTCGATTTAAGCTACTGCGTGTAAGGTTACCGCCTGACGGCATGGAAAGGCTTGTGAATAAAAACAGAAAAAATGAATACGAAATATCATTTTCATTTTTCTCAATGGAATGCAAATCACAATTAAAGGTTTTTTCAGCCGCCTTGCTCCCTCCTATCTCACCTCTCTGATTTCCTGACTACAAGCCGACATGTTGGATAGGGACTGTCTCTATATGTTGCCAACTTGTACTTCCCAAGCGCTTAGTCCAGTGCTCTGCACATAGTAAGCACTCAATAAATACAATTGATTGATTGTAGTTGTATTTCTCCTCTAATGAACTCACTGTACCTCCATCTTGTCTACCTTGCTGCCGACCCCCCGTCCACATCCTGCCTTTGGCCCGGAATTCCCTCTCACTCCATATCGAAAGGGCTACCACTCTCCCCACCTTCAAAGACTCAGCCCCAGAGCACTTATGTCCATAGCCGTCATTTATTTTAGCGTCCGTCTCCCCCTCTAGACTGTAAGCTCCTTGTGGGCATGGAAAGCGTCTACCAACTCGGTTATATTGCACTCTACCAAGCACGTAGGACCATGCTCTTCACACAGAAGCACTCGATAAATGCCAATGACTGATTAAGAAGTCAGGACTCAAAATATCAAGCCCTACTTTACTTGATCGCCAAAGTCGACTTCAGACAACCTGAGAGCAGGTTTGGTGAACTTTTGTGAATAATGAATTGAAAGCTAAGGGTACAAACGATGCTTAGAGAAAATACCTCCAAATGACAGACTGCCTGCTGTGAAACGACCGGTCCCTGGTTGAGCTTGGTCAGAAGTGAGAGAATAGGATCTCGATGGTATCCCTTATGAGGCCTCTTAATCACTTGTCCTTCACTGGGAGGGTCGTCTTCCTAAAGGGAAGAAAAAGACTGATGACGGACTCATTCAAGAACTGGTTTATAATGGAACTGGGTTTTTAAACAGCGGATGGTTAATGGCTGAGAACTCCTGGACGTTCATTTTTCGCCAACACATTAACATGAGCCTTTTCCCTCTGCGGGTGTCTTAAGCTGCACAGCTGTTCAGTTGGAGGTTCTGGTTTAAACCATCTGCACCTGTTCCACTGAAGGGGAACTGGGCTGGCCCCTCGTTCATTCATTCTGTCGTATTTATTAAGAGCTTACTGTGCGCAGAGCACTGAATGAAGAGCTGGGCAGAGTACAATACGACAATAAACAGACACATTCCTCGCCCACTACAAGCTTACAGTCTGGGGGTGGTGGCAGACATTAATATAAGTAAATAAATTACAACTATGTACGTAAGTGCTGTGGGGTTGGGAGAGGGGAAGAACAAAAGGAGCAAGTCAGTCAGGGCAGCGTGGAAGGGAATGGGAGAAGAGGAAAGGGGGGTGGTTAGTCAGGGAAGGCCTCTTGGAGGAGATGTGCCTTCAATAAGGCTTTGACTGGGTGCCGGGGGGAGCTGCCCGGGGCAGTGGGGACTGTCTTCCCTAAAAAACTTCCGAGAGCCACCTCAGCGAACCCCTCTGCCCCACTTGGCTACTGCAGTTCAGCCTCCAGCGCTCACTGAGATGTACTTCCTCTGCCCCTCAATGCTTCTAGAGCAGTATTTTCATCTCCAACTACAAAACGATGTGTTTCAAAGTTGTTTTGTGAATGGGCCACTTTTGTTTCGATAGATATCCCGGTGTCCCTTGTACTGAAAAGACACCGCCAGTGGTGAGATTCCTCCACAGACGTGGGAGCGACCGAAAAGGCCAAAGTAGGGCGGGTGGAGGGGGACACAAACCCACAGTTCTGGCCACCCCGTGCACACCCACGGCCTTAAACGTTTTCTGTTATTGTGCTGACACGTTGGCTGCAGGCAGCGCCTGGCCCCGTCCTCGCTTTTATGCCCTTGTTAGAAGAAACAGAGACTCATCGACAAAGCCCTTAAATATTTTAAATAATAGGTTCTCAGTACTCGTGACACAGCAGATGCCACTTAATTATCTAATTACATAACTGAAGATAGAATCTAGACAAAAAACATACTTTGTCTCCACTGCCCCAAAGAAAACTTCATCTTTTAAGTATGTGGTCTCGAAGATGACTCTTCCGTGAACTTTTTTAATTCAACACATATGCTTTTCGGAAATCTGAAATTCCTTCACGAATACCTTTTCTGGTTTGGCCTAGGATGACGACTCTGAAATTAAAGGAGCTGCTAGGTCCAGAGAGAATGGCTCTCTCATTATAAGATCATCGCCCACGTTCTTACCACTTCGTGGGCATCGTGCAGAGTGCTGGCAGAGCTGTCATTAAGGTTGGTCAAAGACAGTTCCTCCTCGGCCACAGCTGGGGAAAGGAATCGAAATGCAAAGAATTAGCTGTTTAAGAGCCCACCCAAGTCAACCGACGTTCACATCAACGCGTCTACCAATGGAAGGGGCCCTCTCCGTGCCGCATCCCTTTCCATTTCCTGGAAACCGGGTGGTTTCCAGAAGCGGGCGGCGACACGATCACTCCAGTTCGCAAGCTGGGTCTCAACTCTGGCTCTGTCTTCCTCAACCTCTTGGCTGGGAGAGGCTGGGAAATGTTCCTTTTCCAGCAGGGAATGCAGTGCCCACCTGAGATCCCGACGTGGAACCCCTGGCTCCCTCCAGCTGACCCCCCCCCCCACCCCCAATTCCTGCCCTCTCTCCCCTGGCCAAGGGAACCCTATTTTCCCCGTGTCCCCCCATTCAGCAGGGCTAATCAGGAGAGCTTCTTTAAGACTTTGGTCCCTGGACCTCGTCTCCCAAGGTCCAGGGACCCTCTCCCGTTTCATTTTTCTAGCCAGGACGTCCTTGGGGGTGGGGAGGGTCCCCATCTCTCCTCAAATCTATTGGCTCCAGGACAACTCCCCTGGGTAGTTCAGTTTCCCCTGGGCCCTGCTCCTACTATTGAGAAGCAGCGTGGCTCGGTGGAAAGAGCACGAGCTTTGGAGTCAGAGGTCATGGGTTCAAATCTCGGCTCCGCCGTCAGCTGTGTGACTTTGGGCAAGTCACTTCACTTCTCTGGGCCTCAGTTCCCTCATCTGTAAAATGGGGATTAAAACTGTGAGCCCCCCGTGGGAAAACCTGGTCACCTTGTAACCTCCCCAGCGCTTAGAACAATGTTTTGCACATAGTAAGCGCTTAACAAATACCATCATTAATATTCTTATATTACTAGAGGGGAGTTGAGATCTAGGACCTGGATTCTAATCCTGGATCTGCCACTTGTCTGGTGTGTGACCTTGGGCAAGTCACTTCACTTCTCTGTTACCTCACCTGGAAAATGGGGATTAAGACTGGAAGCCCCACGTGGGTCAACCTGATTACCTTGTATCTGCCCCAGTGCTTAGACAGTGCCTGACACACAGTAAGCAAATACCATAAAAAAAGGAGAGAGCGTGCTTATGCAAAAATAGTTCCGCAAATAGGCAGCAAAATGAGCCCAACTTTCCTACAGAGATTGGTGAGGTCTTGAAAATGGGGGAGCGGGGTGGGCGTTTCTAGCAGAGGGAACCCAGCTCGACATTACAAACCACTCTAAAGCGAAATAGAGGAAAAACAGGTGGACTGCAAGCGTCGGATGGGAGATTTCAGAAGCGAACAGCTAGCCAACTCCCTGAAAAGTCGGTTACCTCGGGCTGCCACTATATGTTCGTTGCCGAAAATGACCTCTCCCTCGGAGATGGGCCTGTCGAGAGTTTCGGACTCGGTGACGGAGGTGCTCGAGCTGCTGTCTTGGGTTGATGGAGAAGAACTGGGGACGGGTGCTGGGGAGGGCGTTCCGGGCCCAACGGGAGGGGGATTCACTAGAACCACATCCCGGGGGGCAGGGAAGATCAAGTTCTCCGGTTCTTCCTCTTTTGCCACAGACATTACACTGAAAACGACATAACATGTTAAGAACAAGTTAAAGGCAAAGCGGCCACAGACCCCCTCTGACGTACAATTAGCTCAGAGCCACCGCGGCAAGCTATGTTTAAGAAAAGGTTATTCTAATGTCAGGCAATCCTCTATTTGCCTGAAATATGTTTGCATTTTGAAGGCTATTTTCGTTCTGCCATCGGAGGAGTTTTAAGAGCTGTTCCTGCCCCCAAATGAAGGGTTTCCCCTTTGAAGAAATGCTAGCCTCGGTCCATTTTAAGCGCACGCTAGTGATGGGCATGAAAATGCAAAAGGGGCTGACGGAAGCTTGCGATTAAGACTTGAGTTGGCGTGATCCGTGCCAAGGTTAGCATTTTCCCCCAGCCGCGTAAGCGGGCACCGCAATTATCCAAAAAGGGATCAGAGTTAGGTCAAGCCGGGTTAAATCAGTTAATTCAGAGTAGCAGCATGGCCTAGTGAATAGAGCACGGGCCTTGGGAGTCATCCTGGCACTGCCACATGTCCGCTGAGTGACCTTGGGCAGGTCATTTTAATTCTCTGTGCCTCAGTTACCTCCTCTGTAAAAAGGGGATTAAGATTGTGAGCCCCACATGGGACATGGACTACGTCCGATCGGATTAGCTCTGTGAAGCAGTATGATGACTATGTGAATACAGCACAGGCCTGCGAGTCAGAAGGACCTGGGTTCGAATCCCAGCTCTGTCACTTGTACGCTGTGAGACTTTGAGCAAGTCACTAAACATCCCTGTGCCTCATTTTCCTCATCTGTACAATGGGGATTAAGGCTGGCTAATTGGAAACTCATTGGGCACACCACTTGAGAAGGCCGTCAAGAAAAGGAACCGGAGTTGGTGTTTGCACTGGCCCTTTGTTTGAAGAATCCAAAATAGAGGCTGAACTTCCCATCTCTGACTGACCATTTTGATGCTAGTGATGCCTGTCTATTTGTTTTGTTTTGCTGTCTGTCTCCCGCTTCTAGACTGTGAGCCCGTTGTTGGGTAGGGACTGTATGTGTTGCCGAATTGTACTTTCCAAGTGCTTAGTACAGTGCTCTGCACACAGTAAGCGCTCAGTAAATACGATTGAATGAATGAATGACAGGGACTGAGTCCAACCTGATCAGTTTGTATCTACCTACAGTGCCTGGCACACACTAAATGCTTAACAAATACCACTAAAAAACAATAGAGCATGTCTGAAAGCTGACATTTCCTGCTCACACTGATCTTGGGTAGAGAGGTTCCTCTCTAAAGGAGCTAGGGTTCTCTTTGTCCAAGGAGAGGTCCACGTCTCCCCATGGCTTGGGGGCCTCTGAGATGGGCATCGCCGGGCTCGCCGAGGAACGTTCCGTCGGAGGAGGGGCCGGAGTCGCTTCTCTGGGAGGAGTAGCGGCGGGGGTCACGGTGGGCGTACCGACTGGAATGGGAGCAAACAGGATTTGGGAAACCAAACAGGAAAAAAAAAAAACGGTTAGGCTACTTTGATGGAAAGGTGCTTTGTTTCATAAAGCTCTCTTGACAGTGATTTTACTAGAGAATTAGCAGAACGATCCAGGCATGGAGCTAAGTTCTTTTCCATTTAGTCCCTTGACTGGTTTCTCCTCACCCACCTCCAGCAACGTGTCCCCACGCCCATCCTCTGGTTCTTCCTCTCATTCCTCCCCCCTCACATCAAACCTTCATCCCAGTCCCCCCGCCATAAAAAACCGTACCTTTTCTCCCAAACCTTCATCCCAGTCCCCCCGCCATAAAAAACCCTACCTTTTCTCCTAGTCCTCCTTCCAGCCTCTCTTCCTCAAGGTCTTCCCGGGTCAATACAATGATGATGATGATAATGGCATTTTATTAAGCGCTTACTATGTGCAAAGCACTGTTATAAGCGCTGGGGAGTTTACAAGGTGATCAGGTTGTCCCATGTAGGGCTCACAGTCTTAATCCCCATTTTACAGATGAGGGAACTGAGGCACAGAGAAGTTAAGTGACTTGGCCAAAGTCACACAGCTGCCAAGTGGCGGAGCTGGGATTTGAACCGATAACCTCTCCCTCCAAAGCCCATGCTCTTTCCACTGAGCCACGGAATCCGATCGGCTTCCTCCCCAGCCCCCTTCTCCTTGCTCGTTCTTTCTCCTAGATGTTCCCCACTCCTCTCCCCAACTTCCTTCCCCCATTTCTCCTCTTGGGTCTCTTCCCCGGCCCATCCTCCGGGGTCCTCCCAGACGTGGCGAAAAATGAGAGCTGTCATGTACAGACAAAAAGCCACCCCATGCTGCCAGATCTCTGGGAGCCTGACAATAGTGGAAATCCCAACACAAAGCTGTGGGACTTGGCGGGGAACCTAGTGGACCAACTGTTGGGGGGAGGTTCACGGTAATCAATCAATCAATCGTATTTATTGAGCGCTTACTGTGTGCAGAGCACTAAGGCACAGCAGAAGGAATATTCACCTGCCCCCATAGCTGCTATCTGGTTTTGCCCTGGTGGATCCTTCAGGATCCGTGCTGGGATTTTTGGGCGGGCCAGAGGAGCTGGAAAAAAATCACACCCACCTCTTCCTGGTGCCTAAACGGGACCCCCGGTCGCCGAGATCGGGTTCTGTCTGGTGGTGAGAATTTGGTTTCTGCCCGGGCCAGGATGGGGAAGGGAGAGGGGCCACTAAAGAGGAGGAAGGGTGGACTTCCCTCTCCACACTAACCCTAATGGTCAACTGCTGCCTGGGGGACCACCAAGCGCTAAGTGGCTGGGAGAACCAGGACGTGGGGGGCAGATCCAGGAGGCCGCCCGCTCCCCTCTTACACACCTATAGACGTGCTGGCCGTTGTGAGAGCCGCCGTCTCATCGAACCAGCCGAGCTCTGAACAACGCATCTCGGCTTAAGCCGTTCACTGACTGAAGGCACAAAGTGGGGTGGGAAATGCAAAGAATTTTTTCTGGATTCCTGCAGGCTTAGGCGGCTAAAATGGCTTGCGCCGCTTCAAAACGGCCTCGTTAGAGGAACCTGAAGATTCTTCTCCTGAGAAAGAGGCGTGGGAAAGGAACGCCTCGGCATGGCAAACCACACACGACGTTACTCGTACCACACACAAGTCTGGGGGAAAAGACTTCGGGGAGCAGGGCCAAGAGGAGAGTTGGCACGTACGCACCACTGAGCCTGCCCCATTTCTAGCCCAAGGGCATCATGAAAGGCTGTTGTATGTAAAGCACATAGTGCATGTACGTTCTTCATACTGTAGAGAGGCAGCGTGACCCAGCAGATAGAGCCCGGGCTTGGGAGTCACAAGGACCTGGGTTCTAATCCCAGCTCAGGCACTTGCCTGCTGTGTGACCTTGGGGAAGTCACTTCACTTTTCTGTGCCTCAGTTCCCTCAACTGTAAAATGAGGGTTACGACTGTGAGGCCCACGTGGGACGTGGACTGTGTCCAACCTGATTAGTCTGCATGTGCCCCAGCGCTTAGTACAGTGCTTGGCTCAAAGTACGTGCTTAACAAACACCATTAAAAAACAAAACCCAAAAGCTGTAAGTGCTCGACAAATACAAATGATTATTATGCGTTGTGTAGATTTGCTTGTATCCACCCCAGTGCTTAGTACAGTGCCTGGCACATAGTAAGTGCTTAACAAATACAATTTTAATTATTATTATTGTTACTAGATGTGCTTGTACCTGATTCTGCCGCTTGTTCCTGCGAAGGGATAACCCCGCCCTGCTCCGAAGGGCAGGGAGACAATTCTGGAGTTTTCACTGGAGAAGACTCTTTTTCCTGGGAGGACGGAGACTGGGAATGGGAAGGAGGAGGGGTGGGCTGTGGAGTGGCCACTGGCGTGGGCAGGGAAGAATCCTTTAAAATAAACATAACAAAACATCAATCAATAGTATTTTCGACCACTTACTCTGTGCTGAGCTCTGCGCTAAACACTTGGGGGAATACCAAGAGTTAGTAGAAATGATCCCTGCCCTTGAGGAACTTACAGTCTAGTCGGGGAGAGGTAGTCAAGTAAATTACAGGTACGAGGAAGCAATGGAGTCTAGCACATGTACATACGTACTGTATATATGTATATATGTTTGTACATATTTATCACTCTTTATTTATTTATTTATTTTGCTTGTACATATCTATTCTATTTATTTTATTTTGTTAGTATGTTTGGTTTTGTCTCCCCCTTTTAGACTGTGAGCCCACTGTTGGGTAGGGACTGTCTCTATATGTTGCCAATCTGTACTTCCCAAGCGCTTAGTACAGTGTTCTGCACACAGTAAGCACTCAATAAATACGATTGATGATACATACTATGGTGAGGACGTGAGTGTGCTCAGGTGACGCAACGCGGAAGCGGCAGGAGGGAGAGAGGATGGAGAGGTGTGATTTCGGGTGGAGAGAGCAGCCGTCTGACGGAGGTAAAAGAGGAGGGAAGTCCAAGCAGAAGGGAGAGCGTGAGCAAGACGCGATGACAGACGTGAGAGCGACAGAAATAAGAATGAGAACACGGTGCCAGCTGGCCTTGCAATCGCTTCCTATCAGAACAGACTTGGCACAAGGAAGCCCGTTGGCCCCTTGCCAACCTGGCAAGCAGTGAGTCACCCGTTCGAAGCCCAGCTATCAGAAGAACGTGGCCCTGCTCTATTCTGCTACCCATCTTCACCTCCTCCTGCCCCACCGGCCACGGGGGCTGACGTACCCATCTTGGAGTCCAAGAGGTGCCCGCGGCGACGGCAGCCGGCCGCCGGGTCTCGCGGGCGCCCAGCATGGCGGCGACGGTCTCCGCCAGGGCTTCGGTCACAAACTGACTGATGGTGTCGGAGCTCACGGGCAAACCGGCGTCGATAAACAGCTGGACTCCCCCGCCGCCCGCCATCTGGGCTAGAGGGGGAAGCAGCTGAGGATCAGGGGACGTCCGGGGCCCAGCGTAATTCTAATTGAGGTGTCTGTCTCGGTGTATCGGAGGCGTGAGGGGGAAGCTCTGGGGTCACGTTGACATTACTAACTGATGAAGGATTAAGTTTGATTGACTCATCTCCTCGTTATTTGACCCCCTCTCACCTCAGCACCTAGAGCTCTTCCAAACCCATTTAAGCAATTGCTCATCTATGACTTCATCGTTCCTTTCTCACCTTTCTTTTTTTTTTTCAGTGGCACTTACTATATGCCAGGCACTGTTCTAAGCACTGGGCTAGATACAAGCTTAGTGGAAAGAGCGTGGGCTTTGGAGTCAGATGTCATGGGTTCAAATCCATTTCGGCAAGTCACTTCACTTCTCTGGGCCTCAGTTGCCTCATCGGTAAAATGGGGATTAAAACTGTGAGCCCCCCGTGGGGAAACCTGATCACCTCGTAGCCTCCCCAGCGCTTAGAACAGTGCTTCGCACCTAGTAAGCGCTTAACAAATACCATTATAATTATAATTATTGTTAGACACAGTCCCTGCCCCACATGGGGCTCCCTGTCTTAATCCCCATTTTACAGATGAGGGAACTGAGGCCCGGAGAAGTGAAGTGACTTGCCCGAGGTCACACAGGAGACAAGTGATAGAGCTGGGATTAGAACCCAGGTCCTTGCGGCTCCCAGGTTCATGCTCTATTCACTAGATCACGCTGCTTTTCTGAACATAATATAGCATCCGTCTCTTCAGGTAGGGTAGAAGCTTCTCAAGGGTGGGGACTGAAGCAGAGAAGCAGCGTGGCTCAGTGGAAAGAGCCCGGGCTTTGGAGTCAGAGGTCATGGGTTCAAATCCCGGCTCCGCCACTTGTCAGCTGGGTGACTTTGGGTGAGTCACTTAACTTCTCTGGGCCTCAGTTCCCTCATCTGTAAAATGGGGATTAAGACTGTGGGCCCCCTGTGGGACAACCTCATCACCTTGCAACCTCCCCAGCACTTAGAACAGTGCTTTGCACATAGTAAGCGCTTAATAAATGCTATTATTATTATTATTTATTATTATTGTGAAGCTCGTTGTGGGCAGGGAGCATGTCTACCAAACCTGTTGTATTGTACTCACCCAACTGCTCAGTACAGTGCGCTGCACACAGTAAGCCTCTCAATAAATAGTACTGGTTGATTCAAACTCGATTGTACCCTCCCAAGTACACAGAACGGGGCTGTCATTGATTGATTTTGGATCACAGAGTTATCTGCATCTACAATAATAATAATAATAATGGCATTTATTAAGCGCTTACTATGTGCAAAGCACTGTTCTAAGCGCTGGGGAAGTTACAAGGTGATGAGGTTGTCCCACGGTGGGGGCTCACAGTCTTTAATCCCCATTTTCCAGATGAGAGAAGTGTCCTCCAGGTGCCCCCAGGCTGGCACTAGGGAATCTTTTGGAAAAAACTCCCAAACCACAGGGGTTGGGAGCTTACAGCAAGTGGCGAGTGAGGTCTGTAGACGGAGACAGATGCTTGGCCCACCCTCGATGACCTGGAACTTTCTGATATTTTTTTTTGTCTCTGGGACCTAACCCACTAAGCCCGCTCAATCTCTCGGTTGGAAGAGATCGGGAGCCCTACGAAAATGAAGTCTCTGCTCCAACCACATTCTCCTAATAGCACATGAAACCTGCAGGAGATGGTGGAAACTGAACACACAGCCACGGGCTGAAAACTCTCCAAGGCTTTCCCCAATGGTCGGCTCTTGGAGAGGGAAGAATGTGATCCAGATTACCCGAGCTGGTCGGAATGGGACGCTCTGTGCCGGAAAGATCTTCCCTCGGCTGTGGTGTCCTAGTCTATGAGAGGGTAGGAATCCTAGAGTTTATATCTACCTAATAATCACGATGGTATTTATTTATTGCTTTCCATGCGCCAAACTCTGTTCTAAGAGCAAGGGTAGATATAATAATAATAATGGCGGCATTTGTTAAGCGCTTACTATGTGCAAAGCACTGTTCTAAGCGCTGGGGAGGATACAAGGTGATCAGGTTGTCCCACGTGGGGCTCACAATCTTAACCCCCATTTTCCAGATGAGGGAACTGAGGCCCAGAGAAGTTAAGTGACTCGCCCAAAGTCACCCAGCTGACAAGTGGCGGAGCCGGGATATGAACCCAGGACCTCTGACTCCAAAGCCCGGGCTCTTTCCACTGAGCCACGCTGCTTCTCTGACAATCGCATCAGGTTCACGTCTAAGAGGCAGGGCGAGCAGGTGTTTCATCTCCATTTTATGGATGAGGGAACTGAGGCCCAGAGGAGTTAAATGACTTGCCTAGGGTCACACCCCCACAAGTGGAAGAGGCAGGACTAGAATACAGGTCTCTCGATTCCCAGGCACGGGCTCTTTCCACTGGACCGTGCTGGACAACCACTGAGGGTGGCCCAATGTCACACACAGTCCAAGCACCTGATTTTGTTTGGGAATGAGACCGATGCCTCTTGGAACTCTGTCCAGAAGGATCCCAAATTCGAAATGGAGGGGGAGTAAGAGGATGAGATTCCACTCACCAGTGTCAGAGGGTAAGGCTTCACTTTCCTCGCTCTCAGAATGACTGACATGAGGCACCACCGGCAGCTGCCGGAGGGGATACAGCCCACTGATAATTCTGCCCATAATTTCTTGCTCCACCCTGAAAAACACAAAAGTCAGAGATTCTAGTTTTTTCCCCTTCGAACCTGGCCCCAAAAAAATCCCGCTGAGGACGTGGGGGTTTTCACACCTGTTTAGGCCTGCTCCTCCCAAATAACAGTATCGACCGAGCGCCTGCCAACGGAATAACACTGCACTAAACTCTTGGGACAGGACAATAGAGTCAATAATAATAATGATGGCATTTATTAAGCGCTATTTGCTAAGCACTGGGGAGGTTACAAAGTGATCGGGTTGTCCCACGGGGGGCTCAAAAGCCTTAATCCCCATTTTACAGATGAGGTAACTGAGGCCCAGAGAAGTGAAGTGACTTGCCCAAAGTCACACAGCTGACAAGTGGCGGAGCCGGGAATTGAACCCATGACCTCTGACTCCAAAGCCCAGGCTCTTGCCACTGAGCCACGCTGCTTCTCTATAATAGACCTGGTCCCTGCCTTCACGGAGCTTACAGCCTAGTACGGTAGAGAGACTGAAATGAATTACTGACAAGGAGGCGGAAAACAGAGAATGCTTCTCTCCTGGAAAAGCCCACTTGAGCAAATGGAGAAGAATTTTGTTGTGAAGCTGAAATATTGTTTCGGTTGGGCCAGGAGGAAGGGTGGCTGCAGATTGGCACTCAACCCAGGCAGCACATGGGCCCTCCATACACTGGGGGCTAACTTCAATGAAACTAGGGGTGTTCCAAGGCCCTGCTGAGAGCTCACCTCTTCCAAGAGGCCTTCCCAGACTGAGCCCCTTCCTTCCTCTCCCCCTCGTCCCCCTCTCCATCCCCCCATCTTACCTCCTTCCCCTCCTGACAGCACCTGTATATATGTATATATGATTGTACATATTTATTACTCTATTTATTTATTTATTTATTTTACTTGTACATATCTATTCTATTTATTTTATTTTGTTAGTATGTTTGGTTTTGTTCTCTGTCTCCCCCTTTTAGACTGTGAGCCCACTGTTGGGTAGGGACTGTCTATGTTGCCAATTTGTACTTCCCAAGCGCTTAGTACAGTGCTCTGCACCTAGTAAGTGCTCAATAAATACGATTGATTGATTGATTGATTGATTGCTCTGATGGCCAAGAGCAATCCTGCCTGGGAAAGTGGTGGGAGAAGAGAGGAAGAGGGAGAGAGGAAGAGAGGGAAAGGAAGAGACCTGAAAGCCAGAGGAAGAAATCAGAGTGTGCCAGACACTCTGCCCCATAAGACAGGGACTGTGTTTAACCTGACTAGCTTGTATCTACTCTGGCGCTTAGTACAGTGCTTGGCCCATAGTAGGTCCCATCCCAGTCCCAGTTTTATTTCCCTCACTCTTGCTGAAAACCTACCAGTTGATCAGCTTGTTTTCGAGAGTCTCTTTTCTCTCGATCACTCGATCCAGAATATCGGCAGAGGGCTGCGGGGCGGAAGCGACAGGCGGGAACGGAGGGCCTTCATACTGCCGAGCGAGAACCCGCGAGCAATTCTCCAGTTCCAGGATGGGCTCGGCGCAGGGTGGAACCTCATCCTCTATTTCCAGATCCTAGCAACGACGACAAGAATCACAGAGCGGCTGTAAGCCCCCCGGGCGCTGAGGTAGATACAAGTAAATCAGGTTAGACGCGGTCCCTGTCCCACGTGGGGCTCACAGTCTCAATCCCCAATTTCTAGATGAGATATGCAGGTGGCAGCAATTGCTTTTCATTCTACATACATCCACCTTGGAATAAGACACTCAAAACCCAAAATCAAAAAACAAAAAACTCAAAACTCACGTTTTTCTAGCAAGACCTCTCTCCAGGAGAGGGTGAGACAGCAAAAGACAAAACAAAAAGTGGGGAGGGGAGTGTCTTCGGCTAAGTTTCTATTAGGCTAATAACTATTTTTTCCCACTTTAAAATCTGGTAAACTGTAAGGTGCTTCAGATCACTGGTGCTGGGCAGGGTCAGTGCTCCAATGGATGAAGGGGAAGGCCAGATAACTGGGACCTAGGCCACAATAATAATAATAATGGCATTTATTAAGCACTAATTATGTGCAAAGCACTGTTCTAAGCGCTGGACACAAGATCATTTCACGATCGGGAGTGGGACTCACAAAGATGAACATAATAATGATAGCATTTATTAAGCGCTTATTATGTGCAAAGCACTGCGGAGGTTACAAGGTGATCAGGTTGTCCCACGGGTGCTCACAGTCTTCCTCCCCATTTTACAGATGAGGGAACTGAGGCCCAGAGAAGTGAAGTGACTTGCCCAAGGTCACACAGTTGACAAGTTGGGGGCGTCGGGATTTGAACCCATGACCTCTGACTCCAAAGCCCGGGCTCTTTCCGCTGAGCCATGCTGTTTCTCCATGACATTAGCTGTTGCCGGGGCGAGACTTCACAGCATGCCGGTCACATAATGATCATTGTAATAATGATGATAATGATAATAGTATCTATATTTGTTACATGCTTACAGTGTGCCAAGCAAAGGGGAAGTAACAAGATAATCAGGTCACATGTGGCCCCGAGAACTGTGAGCCATGGGGGTGGGCAGGTCCTCCCGAGATCAAGCTCGGAAATCAAGAATTAGCTGCGCTCACCCAAGAGGGACATCAAATGTTCGGGAAATGGGAGGGAAAGAACCCTCCCAACTTCCCCGTCAGGCAGTTACGGCCCATGTTGAGAAGCAGCGTGGCTCAGTGGAAAGAGCCCGGGCTTTGGAGTCAGAGGTCATGGGTTCAAATCCCGGCTCCGCCAACTGTCAGCTGTGTGACTTTGGCCAAGTCACTTCACTTCTCTGGGCCTCAGTTACCTCATCTGGAAAATGGGGATTCAAACTGTAAGCCCCCCATGGGACAACCTGATCACCCAGAGTAGGCCCATCCCAGTCCCCGTTTTATTTCCTTCACTCTTGCTGAAAACCTACCAGTTGATCAGCTTGTTTTCGAGAGTCTCTTTTCTCAGTGCTTATAACAGTGCTTTGCACATAGTAAGCGCTTAAGAAATACTATTATTATTATGTTGACATATTTTTTAATGTTTATATAGTCTGGCTGAAGTTCTCCTGAATCTGAATATTTTTATTTAGCTGATTTTATTTAGCCATTGGCGTTTATAGGTCTTGCTTTAATCTGGAGTGCAAGGAAGTAGGTTATTCTGAGCACTGCCCTGACTCCAACCCCAGGAGGGGGATGGAGGAGGGACCTCCCGATATTAGGATGCCCTGGGGGCTACCGAGGGCTCCAGCCTGCTGGTTCTGCTTCTCCAGCCCCCCGACCTCAGCGCGGACGCCCGGGGCCCCCATTTGCCCTCAAAGGTGAGCATATTTTATCAAAGAGGGGGCTTTCCAATGCCGTGCCCTTGCCAGCAGAGTAAAAAAGAAGAAAAATATTGAGAGGGAACACTCTGGGGTATCATTACCTGATTGAGTTGAATAATTTCATCAACGTTAGTTCCTGGAAAGTGAAGATCATCTTCATGTTGACTGAATTCTGGGGCCTAAAACAATCAGAAAAATAACGATGGGATTGATTAGGTATCTTCTCGAAATCCGGCAGTGGGGGCCGAGTGCCGGTTACGGGACGTGAGCACAGTCCTGCGGGAGGCCAGAGGCAGAGCTGTGGGACCCGGGGCAAATCAATTCACATCTCTGGGCCTCAGTTACCTAGCCTGCAAAATGGGGATTAAGACTGCGAGCCCAATGTGGGACAGGAACTGTGTCCAACCTTGTATTACCCCAATGCTTACTACAGTGCCTGTGGCACATAGTAAATGCTTAACAAATACCACAATCGTTATTATTATTATTACTGGAACCAAAAGTTTTTTGGAGGGTCCTAAGCAGTTCTGAGACAGCCCAAACTAAACTTTTCCCCAGAAAGCTTGTACCTGTGATTATTTCCATGATGACCAGGCCCTACCCAGAGAGGAGCTGGCTTTATTTGGATCACCACCGATATAATAATAATAATGGCATTTACTAAGCACTTACTCTGTGCAAAGCACTGTTCTAAGCACTGGGGAGGTTACAAGGTGATCAGGTTGTCCCACGGTAGGCTCACAGTCTTAATCCCCATTTTACAGATGAGGGAACTGAGGCCCAGAGAAGTTAAGTGACCTTGCCCAAAGTCACATAGTTGACAATTGGCGGAGCCGGGCTTTGAACCCATGACCTGACTCCAAAGCCCAGGCTCTTTCCACTGTGCCACGCTGGCACTGAATGACACAAGAGTTTCCGACCAGAGGATTCCTCAGAATACCTGGGTGTGGATGTGTACGGAATCCAGTGCTGCTTCCGGGCCGTGGGACATCTCGCTTGCCTCCATGCTGCCGTTGGAGATGCTATCGATATCGACATTGGGTAACACCTGAAGAGTAAGTTGACGTTTCAGACATCCAGTTGGCCATTAATCCCACCCCTTTATCCGCTCCCAGTTTTCCGGCCAATACTTATGCATTCCCCTCTGATGCTGTTCGACGAAAGAATATACTTTGTATTTTGTTTCGCTCAGGAGTCCGACGGGCGACATATAAGTTAAGGGGCGGCACTGTGGCACTCCAAAAAGGTTTCCTAATTCTAAAAAGCTAGTCGATCGCTGAAAAAATTTGGCATCAAAAGAGTACAACGTAAACCAGATGAAGTCTTAGAGCAGGTCACGCTGGGTAGGACTGGTAAAGACTTCAGGTGAAGTTACCCGAGTAAAGATGGGCTTAACTGGGTTTTTCAGTCATCTGGTCATCATCATCAATCGTATTTATTGAGCGCTTACTATGTGCAGAGCACTGTACTAAGCGCTTGGATCATCAGTCATCTCCTCCAAGAGGGCTTCCCCAATTAGACGCTCTTTCTCTTGGCCTGTTCTCCCTTCTGCACCGTCTAAGCACTTTGATCTATAACCCTTTGACATTCGCTATTCGTCCCACCCCCAAACCCACAGCACTTATGTGGGTTTATATGCACTTATGTACATATCTTTATATTACAGATTTTAAATTATTTATATTAATGTCTGTCTCCCCCTCTAGACTGCAAGCCCGTTATGGGAGGGAACGTAACTTCTACTCTCCCAAGTGCTTAGTACAGTGCTCTGCACATAGTAAGCATTCAATAAATATTACCGATTGATTGACTGATTGGTCGATACAATGCTCTGAGCGCTGGCATTGCGCAGAGCACTGAGCTAAGTGGTAATGCCGGCACGACAAGCATCCCATCTACAGTCTTTTGTCGTCCTCTCCTGCTCTTGTTTCCTACCTGCACGGTGAGTTGAGGAGGATCCTTTTTTTGAGATTTCACCGTGACCACTGCTACGTTGGGTTTCTTGACCGTGAACTGTGGCTTGGGGACTGATGGAGGGATAGAGGTAGTCACGGTGACGGGGTGCGGTTTGCCGATCAATACTCCAATGGGCTGTGGAGAAACTCTATCGCTCTGGGTCTTCCCTAGAGAAGGTGCATGAGCGAAAAGAACCAGTTGTCAGAAAACCAGGATGAAAGCCATTCAGCTGCGAAAGGGAGACAAGTTGTGAGGGAGGTCGGAGGGGGATTGAAGGTCTTTGTGGGTCATGCTGACCAAAACCATATTTAGCGTCCCATCTCCTGCCGAGGCCTTCCCTCTCCTTCACGGGCAGGCCAACGGAAAGCAAGAAAAACATCTCCCTTAAGTATGAGATACAGTGAAAATAGATATAGTAAGAGAAGCAGTGTGGTCTAATGAAGACAGCAAGGCTGTGGGGGTCAGAGGACCTGGATTCTAATCCCGGCTCTGCCGCTTGTGTTCTGTGTGACCTTGGCCAAGTCACTTCACTTCTCTGGGCCTCGATTCCCTCATCTGTTAAACAGGAATTCAAAACCTGTTCTCCCTCCTACTTAGACTGTGAGCCCCATGTGGGGCCTGGTGATTCTGTATCTACCCCGACACTTAGTACAGTGCTTGGCACATAATAAACGCGTAACAAATACCACCATTATTATATAGTACAAGAAAATAATTAAAAACTGCCCTCCAACCTTTTCCTCTCTTCCTTTCTTGTGAAAACGATTTGGGTTTCTAGTCTTCAACAGGGCAAAATTTCTAGTCTTCAATGGGGCAATTAGTTTACACGTGTCAAAGAGGAGCAGTGAGACAGAGAAGAAGGAAAGGGACGTGAAGAACCAGATCTGCTCCCAAAAGTGCCTTCCCTTCCACCTCATCCTACCTCCACAGCTCCACTTCTCTGCTTCCCTACCTCACAAAATGGGCACTAGGGCTTTAAGAAGTCTTAGGTTTTGAAATGAAAACCTTTGGTCTTTCTTCTGAGACCTTTGGTCTCCTTTGGTCTTTCTTCTGGGCAAGTTTGGTGCCTTGTTTTTCCCAGATTTCCCATTTCCAAAAAAAGTTAAGGAACCTTCAGAGTCCAGAAACTCTGAGGCACCAAAAACTGGACGGTCAAACATTCAAAATGCATTACTCACGTTACTAACAGTTTGACTTCCTCACTGAACCTCCCCAGGAATATAAATTCCTTGTGGGCAGGGAACTTATCTAGCAACCCTGTTGTACCGTACTTGCCCAAGCGCTTAGTACAGTGCTCTGCACGCAGTAAGCGCTCACTGGATTGATCGACTGGATCAAATTAATTCGGTATTTCCAAAAAATGTTAGGCCCCTGTGAACTACAACGCCCTGCAATGACACCTCGGGGTAATAAAAGAGAAACACACGCATGCAGGCGACTGCTTGGACTGATGTACATTTGCCCATTTCGTCTTCAAAATCTCTCTCCGCGTTGCTCCCTTGTTCTTACCTAAAGGTACAGCCATGGGGATCAGCTGACCTTCAAGTGCCCCCGTCAGAGAAGTCATTTCTCTGCTGGGGCTGAAGAGATACTGCTGCTCTTGGAGTCGTGGCGTGGAGAGGGCTCGCTGCCTCCTCAGACTCATCACCGCAGCTCTTGGTGGGTGAGAGCTGGTTTGCGTTTTTGCTGACCTCACCCTGGTCCCTGAAATACACGGGCCCGGCACACAAGTTACCGGGAACATCTGTTACACCCGAACAGCTGAAATAACTCGAAAAAACACTCTGCCTTTTCATCAAAGACAAAGGAAGCTATTTGATGAGGTCTGGGGTACCACAACGTGCCTCGGCCCACAGATGAAATACGGTTTACGAAAGACCAAACGCACTCACGCCTTCTGGTATAAGGTAAATACACTCAGGAAGGTCTTAGAGGAGAAAGCTAGGCAGAGGTTGCCCCTCCAGGGACGCAGACTCTTAGAGCAGCTCAGATCGAGCTCCTGTTTTTCCCTTTCAGCCCCTCTTCTGAGTGGGGTCTGAAGCATTACCGTTTCACGGCAGCTCTTTCACCCTCACCGAATGATAGGGACTATTGAAACGAATGAATAGTTGCCTGCTTTTTCCTAGGACCGAGTTTTCTTCAAAAGTAACCCCCCCACCTTCCCCGGGGCCCCTGCCTGCCCGTTTGTGGGGTTCTGCTTGTGCAACTGGAACTAGCTCGAAGAACAGATGGTCCCTTTCAATAGAGACAGAACAGGGCCAAGCCGGGGGGAGCCGGGGAGGAAACAGGGAAAACGCTGATATTTCCTCAGAATAATGTTTTCATTTAGTTCTTTCAACAAGTTGGCTCATCTCTAACGGCAACAGAATTCCAAAGACAGTTCAGCTTTGCCAAAAGCGCCGGGAGGAAGGGGGTTTTCCACAATGCTGTCTTGGGGTGTCACTCCCCATCTCCCCCTCGTCCACTGCCTCCGCCGTCCTGATTACTTCCAGGGTTAAGACGCCCGGTTAGCTCCTCAACTTCCCGTTTGATAACCTCCCCTAACTCCCGCTTTGGCACTTCTATATCACTTAATAACTCCAAACCTCCCTTATCACTCCCTTACAGAATCTACTCCTTTAAGCATTTAACTCCCTCACACATCCCCACGCCTTTCTTCCTCCTGTCCGCAAATGATTCTGGTGTCTGTCTTCCCCCTGCTAGACTATAAACTCCTCGTGGGCAGGGATCAGATCGAGAAGCGGCAGGCACAGTGGATAGAGCCCGGCCCTGGCAGTCAGAAGGTTGGGGGTTCTAATCCCGGAGTCACCACTACTCTGCTGTGTGACCTTGGGCAAGTCACCTCACTTCTCTGTGCCTCCGTTACCTCATCTGTATAATGGGGATTGAGCCTTTGAGCCCTATGTGGGACAGGGACTGCGTCCATCCTGATTTGCTTATATCCACCCCAGGGCTTACTGCAGTGCCTGGCATAAAATAAGCACATAAATACCACAATTATTATTATTAGCACTTCTAATGTACTCTCTCAGGCTCTTGGTGCACCCAGCAGGCACTCAGTAAACACCACAGATTGATCGGAGAAGCAGCGTGGCTCAGTGGAAAGAGCCCGGGCTTGGGAGTTTGAAGTCATGGGTTCAAATTCCGGCTCCGCCAATTGTCAGCTGGGTGACTTTGGGCAAGTCACTTCACTTCTCTGGGCCTCGGTTACCTCTTCTGGAAAATGGGGATTAATTAAGACTGTGAGCCCCACGTGGGATAATCTGATCACCCTGTATCCTCCCCAGTGCATTTAAGTAAGCACTTAAATGCCATCATTATGATTATTATAATTATTGGTTGACTTTGCATCGGCGGGATGCGATCTAGAGTCGAGAGCTTCATCGGACTGACTCCTGAATTCTCAGCTGGCCCCAGCCCCAAGTTGGGCTACTGTCAGCATCTGGCACTCTGCCAACATTTCCCTCTCGCTCCGCCCTGCTTTTCCTTAGAACAAACCACCGGCTGTGAAGGAGACTGTACACGTTCTGCGCGGTCATTTGGGTTTAACTTGGAAGTGAGGGAGAGCGGTCTCTGAGCCCGCAGGAACAGACCGGAAGACGGCGATTTTAAAATCTATTAGGAACCGCCTGAAATACTCATCCTTGCCTGAGGGGAATAAATGCAAGTGCCCTGTTTTCCCTCCTACTTAGACGTGGAGCCCCATGTGAGATGGGGATTTGTCTGCTATGTGACCTTGGGAAAGTCACTTCACTTCTCTGGGCCTCAGCTCCCTCATCTGTAAAATAATAATGAAGGTACTTGTTAAGCACTTACTATGCTCTAAGTGCTGGGGTAAATACAAGTCAATCAGGTTGGACGCAGTCTCTGAGAGCTATTGAGAGCTCACCTCCTCCACGAGGCCTTCCCAGATTAAGCTCCCCCTTTTAGACTGTGAGCCCACTGTTGGGTAGGGACTGTCTCTATATGTTGCCAACTTGTACTTCCCAAGCGCTTAGTACAGTGCTCTGCACACAGTAAGTGCTCAATAAATACGATTGATTGATTAAGCCCTTTTCCTCTCCTCCTCCCCATCCCCCCTTGACCTCTTTCCCCTCCCCAAAGCACTTGTATATATTTGTACAGATTTATTACTCTATTTTACTTGTACATATTTACTATTTATTTTGTTAATGATGTGCATATAGCTATAATTCTATTTGTTCTGCCGATCTTGACACCTGCCCACATGTTTTGTTTTGTTGTCTGTCTCCCCCTTTCTAGGCTGTGAGCCCGCTGCTGGGTGGGGACAGTCTCTCTATGTTGCCGACTTGGACTTCCCAAGCGCTTAGTCCAGTGCTCTGCACACAGTAAGCGCTCAATAAATATGATTGAATGAATGAATGAATGAATGAATGTCCCCCATGGGGCTCACACTCTTCATCCCCATTTTACAGATGAGGGAACAGAGGCCCAGAGAAGTGAAGTGACTTGCCCAGGTCACACAGCAGACATTTCGCAGAGCCAGGATTAAAACCCAGGTCCTTCTGACTCCCGGGGCCGTGCTCTATCCACCCAGCCACGCTGCTTCTACAGGGATTAAGAGTGTGAGCCATATGTGGGACAGGGACTATGTCCAACCTGTCCACCTTATACCCTCCCCAGCGCTTAGAACAGTGCTTGGTACATAGTAAGCGCTTAATAAGCATTATTAATATTAACATCATCATCGTTATTATCATTATTATTATCCCTCCCACCCCCGGGCACCACTCCGAGGAGGTACCAGCCCCTAACCCAGCCCTTGAGTGAACAGCAAACAAGTCATTCTACTGAGCGCTTACTGTGTGCAAAGCACTGTGTGGCCGTTCACCGCCACGCATCGGGAAACCTTGCGGAAAGAGGCGACAGACACACAGAGAGGCTCCTTACCCTTCAGGCGTTCTACTACTCTGGGTCTCTGAGGTTTGAATCTGGGAGGCGGTGAATTGAACCTGAGGTAGGGTCCTTTTTTAAGAGTGCTCCGATGGCCCTGGTAAACGGGTTTCCCGTACACGTGGGTCAGGTGGTCCTCTCTCTGATCCGCCGCGGCTGGCTTCAGAAGGCCCTGGACACACACGGTAAGCTAATCGACTCCGACAAACCATGGGGGGACAGACTCCCTTTTCTCTAAACGGTCTCCTAGGTGCTTCCGCGAATTACAGTCTTATACCGAAATGACAGACGGAGAGATCTTTTAGCTGGAAGAGAGGGCACTGAAACCCTCATACACGTTTCTAACTCTGGGGAGGATTTCTCAAAAAATGCACGTTTCCACTCCGCGTTCTGGAAAGGGACCTGATGGCTGGATTAGGGAAGGGTCTTCCGACGAAGCGCGGATGCACGGCATCATCATCATCATCAATCGTATTTATTCAGCACTTACTGTGTGCAGAGCGCTTGGGAAGTACAAGTTGGCAACATATAGAGACAGTCCCTAGCCAGCAGTGGGCTCACAGTCTAAAAGGGGGAGACAGAACAAAACCAAACATACTAACAAAATAAAAGAAATAGAATAAATAGAATAGAATAGCCCGGGGAGAGGATCCCAGAACGAGTTTTCCTCATGGCGAGAAACAGCAGCGAGAAGCAGAAGGACCTGGGTTCTAATTCTAGCTCTGCCACTTGTCTGCTGTGGGACCTTGGGCAAGTTGCTTCACTTCTCTGGGCCTCAGTTACCTCATTTTTAAAATGGAGATTAAGACTGTGAGCCCCATGTGGGACAGGGACTGTACCTATCCCAGGGCTTAGTACAGTGTCTGGCACACAGCACTTAACAAATACCACCGGTATTATTATTATTATTATTACTATTATTATTATTAACACAGCAGCACCGAGCTAGATCTAGCAATTATTCTGGGCTGTAAGCAGCCCCATTCAAAGGGAAAGATTTCTACCACTATGTCCATAACCGTATTTTATATTAATGTCTGCCTCCCATTCTAGGCTGTGAGCTCACTGTGGGCAGGGAATGTGTCTACCAAATCTGTTGTACTGGACTCTCTCAAGCGCTTAGTCCAGTGCTCTGCACACAGTAAATGCTCAATGCCATTTTTTGATTCAATAATTTCTATTTTTTAGTGGAAATTCCTGGGGACTAAAAATACCTTCATAGCTGTTCGCTTTCTACCTAAAAACCAAAAGACCTTAGAGGATAGATTCAGTGCGAACTGCAGCTCCTCTTCACATTACGGACACTCGATAAAGAAATTTTCAAAATGAGTTAATGGCAAAATTGAGAGAGAGCTCAAAAACAGAACGGCTGTGCTCACAGCACCAACGTCGATGCTTACCTCGTTTCTTTCTTCCCTTTTCTGTGAATTCTCAGAGACGGAGAAGCCTCTCCGATTCTGACGGCCAGCTCTGTTCTCGGTTTGATTCTGAGGATAAGGACCTGAAAATCCAGTTTTGCCTGGAGGGTCTGCTTTGACTTTCTTCTTCACCTTGCTATGCTGCAGGATCTGGGTTTTCTTAGCCAAAGATACCCTTTCAGTCTTTTGATCCAATTTCTTTTGTTCATCGTTTCTTGCCATTTCATCCTAGACAGATATTTATCCATTAGTTGCCTTTACGTTACAGTTTGTTGCAAATAAATAAACGCACATTCCGAGAAATAATCTATATTATTATATCTACATTATATTATATCTATATTATATTATATATTATAATTATTATAATAAAATAATTATTATATATAGCTTAATATATTATTATATAATATAGTATACTATATATGGTAATTATATATTGTATATGTTATAAAATTTTTTGCAAAAAATAAACGCACATTCTGAGAAATAATCTATATTATAAGAGATTATTATATTATTATATATTATCACATATAACATATTACATAATAATACAATATATTCTTTATGCTGTTATTATAATATAATTATGATGTAATAGTATATAATATATTACTATTTATTATTATTATTGTTATACCACATCTATAAGCCATTATAAAGAAGAAAGTTAGACAGGTGTTCTATGGAAGTTTTTTTTTAAAAAAACCTGTATACAAAAGAAGTCTCAACTCATTTTTTGGTTGGAAGCCACTGTAATAAAATGAGCAAAAAAAGTGACATTCAACAGCCAATGTTTCAAACTCTTATTCTATAAGTAGGCCTCCTACCAACAGACAGCTGTGTGGCCTAGTGGAAAGAGCACGGGCCCGGGAATCAGAAGGACCTGGATTCTAATATTGCTTGCTGTTGACCTCGGGCAAGTCACTTCACTTCTCTGTGCCTCAGTTACCTCATCTGTAAAATGGGGATTAAGATCATCAGCCCCTGGGGGACATAGGCTGTGTTTAACCTGATTAGCTTGTATCTACCTCAAAGCTTAGTACAGGGCCTGGCACATAGTGAGCGCTTAATAAATACCAAGTGCTTAACAAATACAAATAAAAAAAGACAGTGGGGAGTTTAAGGATGGAATTAGGACAAAAAAGATGGTGATGAGCAGGATATGATTGGCATACTTTTCGCGAACCGCAACTGTCACTGCAATTCCATTTTAGTTAAAAAGGCTTCTTCAATCAATCGATCAATGGCATTCATTAAGCGCTGACTGTGTGCCCTGTATCTACTGAACGCTTGGAAGGAGATGACACGAGTTAGCAGAGACGATCCCTGCTGACATGGCGCTTGCCGTCCTACCTGAATTTCCACACTCATGGCTTTAATCCACTCATCCACCGTCTTTCTAATGCGAACTGCGTCCACTGCATCACTAAGAGAGAGGGAGAGAAAACGTGGAATTAAGTTACGTTCCTGGTCTTGTGAGCTGAGGACTGCACACCTGCTTCGATGCCTTCTAGTAATCGCTTAGCAGACAGTGCTCGATTTCTTCACCAGTAATGAAGACACAGGATCACTGACCTCCCTTTTCCAGACCTCCTCAATCAATCAATCATATTTATTAAGCACTTACTATGTGCAGAGCACTGTACTAAGCGCTTGGGAAGTACAAATTGGCAACATATAGAGACAGTCCCTACCCAACATTGGGCTCACAGTCTAAAAGGGGGAGACAGAGAACAAAACCAAACATAGTAACAAAATAAAATAAATAGAATAGATATGTACAAGTAAAATAAATAAATAGAGTAATAAATATGTACAAACATATATACATATATACAGGTGCTGTGGGGAAGGGAAGGAGGTAAGATGGTGGGGATGGAGAGGGGGACGAGGGGGAGAGGAAGGAAGGGGCTCAGTCTGGGAAGGCCTCCTGGAGGAGGTGAGCTCTCAGCAGGGCCTTGAAAAACCTACTTGAAAAACAAATGACAGGAGAGGAGAAAATACTCCTTACATTATTCTTGGGACTTTGGTGCAAAGCCACCTGTAAGCCTGGGATTCCAGGTCCATTCCAAGGTCCACCAGTCAGCGGCATTGGGAAACGTAACTGGGAAAGGTGTAGCCTTTGGATGGAGGGTAGAGAAACATCCTGGAATAGTGGATGACGCACGGAGCCTAGGAATCAGAAGGTCCTAATCCCGGCTCCGCCACTTGTTTGCCGTGTGACCTTGGGCCAGTCACTGTACTTCTCCGTGCCTCAGTTCCCTCATCTCTAAAATGGGGACTGAGACTGTGAGCACCATGTGGGACAGGAACTGTATCCAACCTGATTATCGTGTATCCACCCCGACGCTTGGAACAGTGCTTGGCACATAGCAGACGCTTAACAAATACCACGATTATTATTATTAGAGAGAGTCAGATCAGCTTCAGGGCGGCCCTGGGTCCTGTTGTGGCTAGATCCAAGGCCGAGCAAGCGCGGGAGACAGGGAAGGTTACCCCGGTCTGCCCACCTGCCTGCTGCCGAAAGAGAGACCAGGGCCCCGAGGGGCCGACTACCTGTTGGCCGCCAATGCGCTGATGAGGGAGTACATGGCCGTGCCGTCTTTGGCCTGGATGATGGCCTCCAGGTTTTCTTCCAAGACCTTCCGATTGTTCTGCACGCCTTTCAAGATCCTCGCCGCTTCCTTCACGATGGACTTTGGGGCTTGGGTGCTCTGGAATCGGCTTGGACTCTGAGGTTCCAGGACGGCGTCAGGACGGCGAGAGGGATCGGGACAGTCCTTTTGCTAAAATAATAATCAGAATAATAACTGTGGGGTTTGTTAAGTAGTGACTATGAGCCAAACACCGCCCTAAGCGCTGAGGTAGATACAGGTAATCAGGTAGGATACGGTCCTACCCGCAAAGCGACGTGGCCTAGTGGATAGAGCATGGGCCTGAATCAGGAGGACCTGGGTTCTTATCCCGACTCCACCACCTGTCTGCTGTGGGACCTTGGGCAAGTCACTTAGCTTCCCTGTGCCTCAGTTACCTCATCGGCACAATGGAGATTAAGACTGTGAGTCCCATGTAGGACATGGACTGTGTCCAACCTGATCATCCTGTATCTACCCCAGAGTTGAGTTCAGTGTCTGGCACATTTTAAGTGTTTAACAAATACCACAGGGGAAAAAAGATACAGTCCCTGTCCCCAACGTCACGGCTCACAGTCTAAGGGGGAGGGAGAACGGGTACTGAATCCACAATTTGTGGGTTCTTTCCACTAGGCCATGCCGCTTCTAAAACAAAACGATGCCAGAGTAACCTCGAAACCACTCCAAGGGCCGAATGTTTAAATGTGAGGACTTTCAAAATTTATACATTACATTTTCCTCCATGCATCAGGGCAGAAACATAGCAGCCCCTGGCAGCCAAAATGACTCTGACAGTACGCATTTGCAGCCTATTTTTAAAGTCCTTTGCACAGAGCAATGCTGGAACCCCAAACCATCCACATACCTTAATAAAATCCTTCATATCTGATTTCCACAGCTTGGCTTCCTGTAAAGAGAGGTAAGTCCAATTTCAAAACATGCCTTGGGACTTGACTGCCCTTGGTGTTCCTTCGCCGCCCCAAGCAAGCCGGTTTTGCAGGATCTTCAGTTTTCCTGCTTTTCAGGATCGAGCCCCACAGGCCTTCCCGTTTGAAAGAGAATGAGACACACAACAGGACTAGAATCACCTCTTACTTTTCCTGAGGGGGGGAAAGCTCGGCACTCTGAAGGACTTTTGGAAATTGGCAGACCCGTGCCCTCCGAAAGTGACTCATGAGATTTTAAATTAAAAATAGAAATAAATTTTAGAAAAATGAAATAAACAGCCGTGGGTGGGTCAATTGAAACGAAAGAGCTTTAGTTGAATTCGCCACACCTGCAATCTTTTTTATGGTGTCTGTTAAGCGTTTACTATTAGTACAGTGCTCTGCACATAGTAAGCGCTCAATAAATACGACTGAATGAATGAATGTGCTATGCACGGTACTAAACGCTGCGGTAGACACAAGACGGTCAGGTTGGACACTATCCCTGCCCCTAATGGGAGTCACAATCTCAATCCCCATTGTACAGATGAGGTAACTGAGGCACAGAGAAGTGAAGCGACTTGCCCGAGGTCACACAGCAGACAAGTGGAAGAGCTGCAAAGAGAACCTGGGTCTTTCTGACTCCCTGGTTCTGAGAGGCAATGCTGCTTCTCATCTATCCAAAGTTAAATAACCAACGTGAGCATGGCTGAAACTAGAATCCATAAGTTGAGGACTCCCCGGTTAGCGTGCAATTCAAGTGACAGTGCCAATGAAATAAAAGCTATTTTACTACTTAAACAGGTAAATGAAAAATGGCTCCCCCAAAACAGCTGCTACACAAAACCGTTGGACTTCACCAGTGAGTTTTGAGCACAAGGGAAAAAAAGGCTTCAGAGTCCAAACTGTGTCAACTTTTGCAATCCTACAGTAAATCAGCTGTTTTGAACAAAGTTCTTCATTTCCCTGCTTGGGGAGTGGCAGCTTAACAGAAGGAAAAACAAGAGAGAGATGTCTGGCACACCCAGTCTTAAATACACTTTGACTTTCTAAATCCCTAAGTAAACCAACAGTCTCTAGGTGCTCTGTTCACAGTAAGCACTCAAGTACGTCTGATTGATTGACTGGATTTCCTTTCCCTCCTATCTGTAAAGTAGCTTGGTTCTGTAAACTTCTGGGAAGCGGGAATCATGACTTTTAACTCCATTGCAGAAAACTTAGTACCTAAGTACTGTGGTCAGAACAATTGAAAACCAAGCAGAACTTGGGTGGGACAAAAGCTCAAGTTTAAGTAGATTTGAACGGTGAAAACCATGAGTCTACAGAGGATAAGGGCACTCTAGACTGTAAGCTTCTTGTGGGCAGGGAGCGTGGCTACCAGTTCTGCTGTACTGAACCCTCCAAAGAGCTTAGTACAGTGTTCTGCACACAGTAAGTACTCAAATTGAGAAGCAGCGTGGCTCAATGGAAAGAGCCCGGGCTTTGGAGTTAGAGAAGCAGTGTGGCTCAGTGGAAAGAGCCCGGGCTTTGGAGTCAGAGGTCATGGGTTCAAATCCCGGCTCTGCCAATTGTCAGCTGTGTGACTTTGGGCAAGTCACTACACTTCCCTGTGCCTCAGTTACCTCATCTGTAAAATGGGGGTGAAGACTGTGAGCCCCCTGTGGGACAACCTGATCACCTTGTAGCCTACGCAGCGCTTAGAACAGTGCTTTGCACATAGTAAGCACTTAATAAATGCCATTATTAAGGTCATGGGTTCAAATCCTGGATCCGCCACTTGTCAGCTGTGTGACTTCGGGCAAGTCACTTCACTTCTCTGGGCCTCAGTGACCTCATCCGTAAAATGGGGATTAAGACTGTGAGCCCCCCGTGGGACAACTTTGTAACCTCCCCAGCGCTTAGAACAGTGCTTTGCACATAGTAAGCGCTTAATAAATGCCATTATTATTATTATTAATAAACTGACTGACTGATCATGGGAACGTTAATACACTTTGCAGCTTGTTGTGGGCAAGGAGTGTATCTTCCAACTGTTACAGTGTACTCTTCCAAGGGTTTAGTCCATCATCATCATCAATCATATTTATTGAGCGCTTACTGTGTGCAGAGCACCGTACTAAGCGCTTGGGAAGTACAAGTTGGCACCATAGAGAGACAGTCCCTACCCAACAGTGGGCTCACAGTCTAAAAGGGGGAGACGGAGATATGTACAAGTAAAATAAAATAAATAAATAGAGTAATAAATATGTACAAGCATATATACATATATACAGGTGCTGTGGGGAAGGGAAGGAGGAGGTCCAGTGCTCTGTGACACAGTAACTGGTATACCGATCGGTTGATTCCGACACCACGCATCACAGTGTGGTCGTATTCTTCCCCATCACGATCCAAAACTCCAAAAAAGGCCTCCAAGGACCAAAAAACCACCACCCTCCTTATACCTGTAATATGCCATTCATCTCTTTCTTCAGTTGGCTAAGATCCCGAAGAACGTCATTGGCTTTCTCCACTGTTCTACTGGCAGCTCCAAATTCTTCGCAGGAAGGAAACGATTTAGCTTGCTGAGTGGCAGCCCTATTGGGAGAAAGGAAATGCTCTCTGGAGTCCCAAGGCCTCATTCCATTCCTTACGCTGCAGTTCCTAGAGGGTTCTTTGAATGTCAAATCGGGAAAGTTTTCAGAAGGAAGACTTTTTCCACACCTCTTGGCAACTGCCATATGTCGGAGGATTCAGAGGCAGAAAATGTAACACCGTGTCTGTCGTCAAACCCCAGCTGAAGAAGATAAACAGAGGCTATAATCTCCTTCAATCAGCAGGACTTGAGGCAGCATGGCTTAGTGGAAAGAGCCCGGGCTTGGGAGTCAGAGGTCATGGGTTCAAATCCCAGCTCCACCACTTGTCTGCTCTGTGGCCTTGGGCAAGTCACTTAACTTCTCTGCGCTTCAGTTACCTCATCTGTAAAATGGGGAGACTGATTCCCACAAGGGACAGAGACTGTGTCCAAACCGATTTGCTTGTATCCACCCCAGCACTTAGCATGGTGCCTGGCACGTAGTAAGCGCTTAATAATTAATAATGGCATTTGTTAAGCGCTTACTATGTGCCAAGCACTGTTCTAAGTGCCGGGGGAATACAAGGTAATCAGGTTGTCCCATATGAGGCTCACAGTCTTAATCCCCATTTTACAGATGAGGTAACTGAGGCACAGAGAAATGAAGTGACTTGCCCAAAGTCACACAACTGACAAGTGGCGGAGCCAGGATTAGAACTCACGACCTCTGACTCCCAAGCCTGGGCTCTTTCCACTGAGCCATGCTGCTTCTCATAAAAATATGGTGTTTGTTAAGCGCTTACTATGTGCCAAGCACTGTTCTAAGCGCTGGGGGTGATACAAGATGATCAGGTTGCCCCACGTGGGGCTCACAGTCTTAATCCCCATTTTATAGATGAGGGAACTGAGGCACAGAGAAGTGAAGTGACTTGCCCAAAGTCACACAGCTGACAAGTGGCGGAGCCGGGATTAGAATCCATGACCTCTGACACTCAAGCCCGGGCTGTTTCCACTGGGCCACACTGCTTCTAATAGAACCACAATTAGTATTATCATTACTATTACCGTGTGCAGTGCATTGTAGTAAGCACTTAGGGGAGTGCACTAGTAACCAATAGAATTGTAATCACCCCAGCACTTAGTACAGCACCTGGCACGTAGTAAGCGCTTAACAAATACCATACTTAATGATTATTAATTAGAAGATATGATCTCCGCTCACAGAGAGCTTAAAATCTAGCTGGGGAGATAGACACTAAAATAAATCACAGATGGGTGGAAGAAAGAAAAAGGGATATGTACATGATAGGGTGTGCCAGCTACATAATAATATTAATGATTGTGGTATTTGTTAAATGCTTTCCATGTGCCAAACAGTGTACTAAGTGCTGGGGAATCAGATCAGACACAGTCCCTGGCCCTCATCGGGTTCCCAGACTAAGTAGGAGGGAGAACAGGTATCGAACCTCCGTTTTATAGATGAGGGAACCAAGACACAGAGCAGTTAAGTGACTTGCTCAAGATCACACAGCAGACAAGAGGCGAAACTGGGATTAGAATCCAGTTTCTCTGTACCTGTGTGTCACAGGAGCGTTTGAGTACCTAAATGACCAGGTGGCCCAGAGGTGATGAAGTTTATAAACATGTGGGAGGGGGAACAGAAGCTAATCGTGAAGAAGATGAGATTTCAGAAGGGCTCTGAAGTTGGGGAGAGCCACGGTCTGATGGATTTAAATGGCGAGAGAGCGTTCCGGGCTGGGGGGAGGGCATGAGCCAAAAGTCAACAGAGATACCAGAGAACAAGGCAGAGAGAGCGTAGTTTAGCTTGGGAGCTGGAAGACAGTGGGAAAGGAGAGTGGAGAAGTGGAGAAGTAGGAGGAAGAGGGCTGATTCCTTAATCCTTAAAGGTCAGGACGTTCTGCTTGATGTGGAAAGGAAGAGGCGTCCTTTGAAGGGCGGTGAGACGTGCGCAGGATGGTTTTTAGAAGAATGATCCGGGCAGCCAGCTGAGGTGAGGACTAGAGGCCCAGTGAGGAGGCTGGTGCAGCGGTCAGGCTGGATATTCCTGCGGGCATGCTGGCCGAAGGAAAAGGAGGTGATAATAATAATAATAATGGCATTTATTAAGCGCTTACTATGTGCAAAGCACTGTTCTAAGCGCTGGGGAGGTTACAAGGTGATCAGGTTGTCCCACGGGGGGCTCACAGTCTTCATCCCCATTTTACAGATGAGGGAACTGAGGCCCAAAGAAGTCAAGGGACTTGCCCAAAGTCACACAGCTGACAATTGGCAGAGCCGGGATTTGAACCCCTGACCTCTGACTCCCAAGCCCGGGCTCTTTCCACTGAGCCACGCTGCTTCTTGTAGTCAGGCACCCTGACTACAAATTCTGTTTGCTCTCCCAAGGGCTTAATACCGGACTCAGCACACAGTAAGCGCTCAGTAAATACCATCGATTGATTGATGGGAGCCCAGGAAATACAACTGACCGGCTGAGAAGTGTGTGGTTCCAGTAAAGGGACAGTGAAAGAGATTACTTAAGATTTCTTGGCTTTGGAAGAGGAAGATTACTACCAAATGAAAATTAAGGAAAAATGAAAGCGATTGTCTTGGGCTGCTATTGATGAAAAATCTCTCTCTTTTTTTTTTTTTTCAGAAGGCCCTTTCTTCAGAAGTGTGGTTTTCTCTGGAAAACACTCTCTGCTTGCCACCACGTTTTCTTTTCCTGTCCACTCCTGCCCACTCCCAGTTTCATGAAGCGTTCCCACACTGGACGGATGCTTGTGTGAGTGCCCCCCTGAAACCTCAGAAAAGACCCTCTCCGAAAAAAACGCACTCCCTCCCACACCCGGCCCCCATTGCTCTTCTCCAGTCAAAGTTCTCCGGACCTGGGCAGGCTGGCCAGACCTGACCCACTGCAGATTAATGCTATTTATCTGGATCTAGCGCCAGAAGACGCATGGATAGAGGTTACAAGAAAAAGAAAAAAAAAAAAGATGAGAGGAGCAAGTTCCAACTCCTGAGTCCTTTAACAATCCAAACAAATGGGCTTAAAATGACCTTGAGAATGTTTTTCTTTGGGCTATAATCAGTCTCCCGATCAGCCGGTCAAACAGAGTCTAGCCTACTGGAGAAAACTTGACTTCCTGGAATCACTGTCACTCAAACAACAACTAAAACGCTAAAATCAGACTTTGACAGACTGTAATTCACTCCGTCTGGAAGCCAAGAGACCTTTCAGTGTCAACCCTGTAAAATGTGGCCTTCCCCAAAGTAATAATACAAAAAAAAACCTTGGCAAGATGATCTGATCAGGCGGAAGTGGGCCTCATTTTGAGTGCCGGAGGAAATCTGCTATGTAAATAAAAGGATTAGGATAATAATAAATCCTGAAATTTTTTCTGCTCGAGAGGAAAATGGGGAGAACTTCAGGTCGGGCAGCTATTACAGCTTCTGGCATGGAATAGAAATCCTTCATTTAAACTATCTGAAGTGGAGAGGCCAAAGAGCTCCTATTTATTTAAGATTTCTTGGCTTCGGAAGAGGAAAATGACTGCCAAGTGAAAATTATGGAAAAATGAAAAATAAAACCAAGTTCACAAAGTACAAAGTGAAAATCGATTCCCTCTTTCTACTGTTCGTCGTCGTGACAAATTTATGCTTTTCCATATACCATAATGGCACATTTGCATGCTTCTAAGTACTTTAGCGCTGAACTGCCAAGAATAATCACTATAATCCTATTGAACGTTTACTATTTGCTTTCCAAATCTCAAAACAAACATGCTGGAAAAGACAGTGAAAAAAATCCGTTTTCTCAAACAAAACACCACAAGAATTCCACTC
Source organism: Tachyglossus aculeatus (assembly GCF_015852505.1). NCBI lineage: Eukaryota > Metazoa > Chordata > Mammalia > Monotremata > Tachyglossidae > Tachyglossus > Tachyglossus aculeatus. The sequence goes on from NC_052079.1 coordinate 958,155, forward strand.
ATTTGGTTGAGTTTCAGTTTCAAACGCCACAAGTCGAGCTGTATTTTCCCCTTTCTTTTTGATAAACCTGATAAAATAAGTGTTTCGATTTTTGGTAAAACAAAAGGGTGTCAGCTAAGAAAAGGCCATTTCGCTTTGGAAAGTAGATCCCACGTTGACTTCTACAACTTCAGGGGAATTCATCGGCTTCAAGAATCTCCAAGGAATCTTCCAGAACGTAGATTGTCCTTCCAGAGTCCTCTCCAGGAGGGCTCTTTTAGACTGTGAGCCCACTGTTGGGTAGGGACTGTCTCTATATGTTGCCAATTTGTACTTCCCAAGCGCTTAGTACAGTGCTCTGCACATAGTAAGCGCTCAATAAATATGATTGATTGATTGATCGAGGGCTGTGCCAATAAGGCAGAGGTGAGAAAGGTCGTCACCAGTAATCTCATAGTTGTAAATGCCCACATAAATACGCCGGTAGAAGACTCAAAGAAAAGACAGTTAGTTGCCTGATTTGTGCCTTACCACAATACGACGCTTCATCTGACACAATACGACGCGTCATCTGACACACGGAAACCACAAAAACCAGCAGCTGCCAGGAATTCTCTCCTGCTCCAATATTAGGGAGGCAGGGTGTCCTAGTGGAAAGAGCCCAGAACTGGGAATCAAGAGCCCTGGGATCTAATTCCAGCTCTGCCGCTGGCCTCCCGTTACTGCATTTCCCATCGCCCGATACGGCTAGATGACACAAAGAGAGCTGGAAGAGTTTTGCCTGTTCGAGATGACATTATACGCACTATGAAGTAAATGACCCGTAAACTTAAACGTAAAAACGCAAAATTCAGTTGGCTGTTAAGGCAATAGAAGTTGAGCGTGGAAAGTTACGAAGATCATATAATTCATGATGGTGAAAGCAGGCAGGAGTTGAGTGGAGAGAAAAACACGGTGGTAACCCCAGAGCGTGTTTTCCAGAGAAAAAACACGCTGCTCGAAAAAAAGAATTTACCTATAGTAGCATGGCTACATAAGTGACTGGAGTTGAAAGTTCATACAACAAAGTAACGTTCAGTTAAACAAAATCACAACATGTAAGACTTCATTTCAACATTCAGGGTCGATTCTTTAGGGACCGTTGCGCTTAGAACAGTTCCTGGTACACAGTAAGCGCTTAACAAATACCATGATTATTAATTCCCACCTGTGCGTTCTTTCCCAGCGGTTAGTACAGTGCTCCGCACATGCTAAGCGCTTAATAAACACTATTAATAAATGTAAAAGGTTGAATTTGAATGGCAAACCTGCTTTGTTCTCTGCACCCACTGCGCTCAGGATAGCATCCTAGCTTTGGTTTGCTTAATGCGGTCTTCTCGGAAGAGTCTGGATTATTCAGAATTTCTTCTAGCAACCTCATACCACCTATAGTACAGAAATACATTTTTTACTTTTTCATTCATTCATTCAATCATATTTATTGAGCGCTTACTGTGTGCAGAGCACTGTACTTAGCGCTTGGGAAGTCCAAGTTGGCAACATATAGAGACGGTCCCTACCCAACAGTGGGCTCACAGTCTAGAAGGGGGAGACAGAGAACAAAATAAAATAAATAGAATAAATATGTACAAGTAAAATAAATAGAGTTAATACAGAAACCCCATAGGAATAGAGGTTTCAAGCCTGGGCTACCTTGGCATTTCTCATTTGATCTTTTAGCCTACGTTTGGGCTTCTGCTCATTTTGGGCAGGGGATGTGTCTGCTAATTCTGTTTTGTACTCTCCCAAGCGCTTAGCACAGTGCTCCGCATGTAGGAAGCGCTCAATAAATACCCGTTGATGGATCGATTCCCGAGGAGCGCAAAGAGTGACCGTTTTTATACCCCACTGGCTTTCCATTTCGTAAGGTTCCCAACCTTGGCCGCTTCAGGCCGTCCCACCTCTAGAATTAAGCAGCGACGGGATCGATCAAAGGACAACAGAGCGAGAGGGCTTCTAAAGAGAAGCAGCGTGGACTAATGGATAGAGTGTGGGAGTCGGAAAGATCCGGGTTCTAATCCCAGCTCCGCCACGCATCTGCTATGTGTCCTCGGGCAAGTCACTTCACTTCTCTGGGCCCAGTGCCCTCATCTGTAAAATGGGGATTAAGTCTGTGGGCCCCAGATGGGACATGGACTGTGTCCAACCTGATTAGCTCGAATCTAGAACAGTGCCTGGCCTACAGTAAGCGCTTAAATACCATAAAAAAATGTACATTTCCCAACTACAAAACTACCTCAAATTCAACCACGGAACACGGGTGTGTTTGAAATCAACAGTTTTCCAACAATGCTCAAGACTAGACCAGATGAATCTGAGGCATTCACTCCCTTTACAGAAACAAAGCTAACCCTTCAATTAACTGGGTTTCCAGAGGAAGACTTCAGGGAGACCTTCAGCCTCCCTCCTCATCAGCGCCTAGAGTTCATCATCATCATCAAACGCATTTATTGAGTGCTTACTGTGTGCAGAGCACTGTACTAAGCGCTTGGGAAGTACAATTTGGCAACAGATAGAGACAGTCCCTACCCAACAGTGGGCTCACAGTCTAAAAGGGGGAGACAGAGAACAAAACCAAACATACTAACAAAATAGAATAAATAGAATAGATATGTACAAGTAAAATAAATAAATAAATAAATAAATAAATAAATAAATCAAATTTATTGAGCGCCTACTATGTGCAGAGCACTGTACTAAGCGCTTGGGAAGTACAAATTGGCAACATATAGAGACAGTCCCTACCCAACATTGGGCTCACAGTCTAAAAGGGGGAGACAGAGAACAAAACCAAACATACTAACAAAATAAAATAAATAGAATAGATATGTACAAGTAAAATAAATAGAGTAATAAATATGTACAAACATATATACATATATTCAGGTGCTGTGGGGAAGGCAAGGAGGTAAGATGTGGGGGATGGAGAGGGGGACGAGGGGGAGAGGAAGGAAGGGGCTCAGTCTGGGAACTACCCAGAGAGTTCTACCCAAGGTAAGGATAGACTAGCAAAGATCCGACCCATCTTTCTTCACGACCCGTCCTCATCACCCCATTCTCTCTCTCCAGGCCGCTGGGTAGACCGAGGGCATTGAGAAGTTACCCTCCCACCACCACAGAGGAGTGGCAGGACTCGATCAAACCTTGCCGAACGCTCTCCGGCTCCGACTCATTCTAGCTCGATGATTATTGCTTCACTACCTCTAGGTGTTGGAGTGTGCAAATTTTCTTTTTCCGCTGCCGGGTGCTCCCTCCAGGAAACTTTAGCATCTCTTGAAGCTGGAACGGGAGCATATCTGCGAGGCGCGGGGGTCTCGAGAGGGGACTTGAGTCTGTCACGCCCCAAGCCTTCCATTTGTCTCGGATACCCTTACATTGGAAAAAGAAAAGCGGTACGATGTTACGGATGAAATGGAAGCCCAGGCAGGCGTCAGCTACATTACCCGCTCCGCTGGCTAATACCAAAGCTGAGAAGTTCCACGGCGGGAAGGTGACGGTGAAAATCTAGCTGCTAGAGGACTTCCCCGGGCTTGGGATGAGGCAGCAGGGTCTATGGAGGCCCTGCCTCCCCACTCCCACTGCAGACCCCCAACCCAAAAGCAGCGTGGCTCAGTGGAAAGAGCCCGGGCTTTGGAGTCAGCGTTCATGGGTTCAAATCCCGGCTCCACCAATTGTCAGCTGTGTGACTACGGGCAAGTCACTTCACTTCTCTGGGCCTCAGTTACCTCAACTATAAAATGGGGATTAAGACTGTGAGCCCCCTGTGGGACAACCTGATCACCTTGTAACCTCCCCAGCGCTCAGAACAGTGCTTTGCACATAGTAAGCGCTTAATAAATGCCATTAAAAAAAAAAAGGCTTCCCCAATTAATTCCCAAACTCCCCTTCGTTTTCTCTCCCGGCACTCAGAACCACGCTCTGCACCTAGTAAGCACTTAATCAACACCATTAACTACTACTATCCCAAGTCATCGCAACCCACCAGCGCTTAGAACAGTGCTTTGCACATAGAAAGCGCTTAACAAATACCACCATTATTATTATTATTTCCAGCGCTTATTTTCTACCCATCCTCACCACTTGTGAATATATATGCTTAACTCAGATGTACACTTAATGGATTATTTTAATTTCCTCAGCTGTAAATATTTCTATGTCATTCTCCCCGTTAGAGGATAATCAATCAATCAATCAGTCGTATTTATTGAGAGCTTACTGTGCTCCAAGTAGGTAGGGAATGGGTCACTTCTTTGTGTTGTACTTTCCCAAGCCCTTAGGGCAGTGCATGGCACCCAGGGCACTTTCAATAATGCTATTATTGTTACTACCATTACTACTACTGCTAATACTTCTCTTTAGAAGCGGTGTGGCCTCCTAGAAAGAGCACGGGCCTGGGAGTTGAACGTCCTGGGTTTGAATCCCACCTCTGCCGCTTTTGTTTTTTTAATGGCATTTATTAAGCGCTTACTATGTGCCAAGCACTGTTCTAAGCGCTGGGGAGGTTACAAGGTGATCAGGTTGTCCCACGGGGGGCTCACAGTCTTAATTCCCGTTTTACAGATGAGGGAACTGAGGCACAGAGAAGTTAAGTGACTTGCCCAAAGTCACACAGCTGACAACTGGCAGAGCCGGCATTTGAACCCATGACCTCTGACTCCAAAGCCCTTACTCTTTCCACTGAGCCACGCTGCTTCTCATGCAAGTCAGTTACCTTTTCCATGTCTCGTTTCCTTCATTCCTAAAATGAGAACTCAGTTATGTTGTGGGTTCCACGTGGGACAAGGACTGTATCCCACCTGATTATCTAATAATACTAATAATAATAATAATACTGCTATTTGTTAAGCACTTACTATATGTCAAGCACTGTTCTAGGCGCTGGGGTACATACACGATAATTAGGTGGGACGCAGTCACTGTCCCACATGGGGCTCGCTGTTGTAATCCCCACTTTACAGATGAGGGAACTGAGGCACAGAGAAGTTTAAGTGGCTTGCCCAAGATTACAACGAATAAGTGGTGGAGCTGGGATTAGAACCCAGAGAAGCAGCATGGCTCAGTGGAAGAGCCCAGGCTTTTTAGTCAGAGGTCATGGGTTCAAATCCCGACTCCGCCAATTGTCAGCTGTGTGAATTTGGGCAAGTCACTTAACTTCTCTGTGCCCCAGTTACCTCATCTGTAAAATGGAGATTAAGACTGTGAGCCCCCCATGGGACAACCTGATCACCTTGTATCCTCCCCAGTGCTTAGAACAGTGCTTTGCACATAGTAAGCACTTAATAAATGCCATTACTTTATTTATTTATCCTTCCGATCCCCAGGCCCATGTTCTATCCACTACGCCATGCCACTTCACCACAACACCACAATCATTATTATTATTATCATTATAACTGCTGGGGCACGAAGGGGAAGGGGCAGGCCAGAGTAACAGAAGGGAACAATGGCTTTCCCCCAATCCTTAGCTTCCTCTGCTCTTGGGTTTCTGTGCTTCCTTTCCCTTTCTTTCTGCCATACCCACATGAAACACAAGTCCTTATGCTAGAGGATTTTTTTTTTTCATTTAAGGACAAAAAGGGAAGCAGATATAGTCAGTCCTACATTTCTGAGATGATTCAGAAGACGAATGAATGAGTATCAGTTAAGAGGAACCATCTTTCACCTGCAGAAGGAGCAGTAACTTCTGGTCCGGATTGTGCAGCGGAGAAGTTGCTAAGCGGCCGCCGAGATTCCGATTCCACGGTATACTTTTCCAAGGGATACCTTTCCAAGGGTGCAGGAGGAGGCACAGCGGCAGGCGGCAAATTGGGCCCGCTGCTTGTCTGGAACGCAGACCTGATTAAATGAGTCTGAAAGACACCAAATTAGATATACTTTCCAGAGGGCCCAGCCATTAGAAGGAATGAACTGGGAAGCAGCATGGCCTAGTGAATAATAATAATGGTATTTGTTAAGCGCTTGCTATGTGCAAAGCACTGTTCGAAGCGCTGGGGAGGTTACAAGGTGATCAGGTTGTCCCCCGGGGGGCTCACGGTTTTTATCCCCATTTTACAGATCAGGTAATTGAGGCGCAGAGAAGTTAAGTGACCCCAAACTCACACAGCTGACAGCTGACGGAGCTGGTATTTGAACCCATGACCTCTGACTCCAAAGCCCGGGCTCTTTCCACTGAGCTGGGAGTCAGAAAGATCTGGGTTCTAATCCCAGCTCCGCCACTTGTCTGCTGTGTAACCTCGGACAAGTCACTTCACTTTTCTGTGCCTCAGTTCCCTCATGTGTAAAACAGAGATTAAGACTGTGAGCCCCATGTGGGAAATTGGGTCTGACCCTGTATCTACCCCCGTCCTTAATACGGGCCCTGGCGCATAGTAAGTGCTTAACAAACGCCATAAAAAAATGAAAACATAAAGAAGCGCAAATCTGTCGTTGACCCCTTTTAATGGCAAAACTGCCCAGACTGGGGTGGAGGCTCCTGTTTCAACCTGTCGCTATTCTGATTTCTGAATTAAATATTGACATTTAAGAACACTCGGTCCCAATTTTAATATTTTCTGTTCTCTAGCCTCTGACAATGAGGAAGCGGGCATGGTGAGGAGGTGTGATGAGGTGGTAGACGCCACTTCCAAGTTCCCTCCTATTGTGGTGTCGAAGCCCCTTCCTTTCTCTCCCCCTCCTCCCCATCCCCCCGCCTTACCTCCTTCCCCTCCCCACAGCACCTGTAAATATGTTTGTACATATTTATTACTCTATTTATTTTACTTGTACATATTGACTATCCTTTTTATTTTGTTAATATATTTTGTTTTGTTGTCTGTCTCCCCCTTCTAGACCGTGAGCCCGCTGTTGGGTAGGGACCGTCTCTATATGTTGCCAACTTGTACTTCCCAAGCGCTTAATACAGTGCTCTGCACACAGTAAGCGCTCAATAAATAAGATTGAATGAATGAATGAATGATCCATCATTCCTTCACTCTCAGCCGTGCCCCGAGAAATGGCAACTCGGTGCGGGGAGTGGCATTTCTTTCGGGGGGAAATGGCAGACTCTCATCAGTGGGGTGGCTGAGGCCAAAGCAGCATGGCCTAATGGACAGAGCCTGGGCCTGGGAATCAAAGGACCTGGGTTCTAATCCCAGCTCTGCCACTTGCCTGCTGTGTGACCCTGGGCAAGTCACTTCACTTCTCGGAGCCTCAGCTCCCTCATCTGTAAAATGGGGATGAAGATGGTGAGCCCCACGTGGGACAACCTGATCACCTTGTGTCCCTCCCCAGCGCTCAGAACAGTGCTCTGCACATAGTAAGTGCTTAACAAATGCCATCATTATTATTATTATTATTATTATTCTCTGGACCTCAATTCCTTCATCTGTAAAATGGGGATTGAATCAATCAATCGTATTTATTGAGCACTTAATGTGTGCAGAGCACTGTACTAAGCGCTTGGGAAGTACAAGTTGGCAACATATAGAGACAGTCCCTACCCAACAGTGGGCTCCCAGTCTCCTCGGAGAGAAAAAAAAATACACAAAAAGGGAACAAACATTAAAAACTCCGAAATATTACCAGGCTAAACCCCATGTAACTACACACACAGAAAGTCCTTTAAACTGCAGTCATTTAGACATTCTCCCGTTATGGACGAAAATGCACAATTGTGTAACACAGTGCCTTTGTGGGACAGGGACTGTGTCCAACCTGATTGCCTCGCATCCACCGCAGCGCTTAGAACAATCAATCAATCAATCAATCAATCATATTTATTGAGCGCTTACTATGTGCAGAGCACTGTACTAAGCGCTTGGGAAGTACAAATTGGCAACATATAGAGACAGTCCCTACCCAACAGTGGGCTCCCAGTCTAAAAGAACAGTGCCTTTCACATAGTAAGCACTGAACACCCGCCACGGTTTTTATTAAGTGGCCTCCACCAAGTTCAGGTTTGGCTCGAATTTATTGAGCGCTTACTGTGTGCACAGCACTGTACTAAGCAGTTGGGAAGTACAAGTTGGCAACATATAGAGACAGTCCCTACCCAACAGTGGGCTCACAGTCTCCTCGGAGAGAAAAAAAAATACACAAAAAGGGAACAAACATTAAAAACTCCGAAATATTACCAGGCTAAACCCCGTGTAACTACACACACAGAAAGTCCTTTAAACTGCAGTCATTTAGACATTCTCCCCTTATGGACGAAAATGCACAATTGTCTAACACAGTGCCTTTGTGGGACAGGGACTGTGTCCAACCTGATTGCCTCGCATCCACCGCAGCCCTTAGAACAATCAATCAATCAATCATATTTACTTAGCGCTTACTATGTGCAGAGCACTGTACTAAGCGCTTGGAAAGTACAAATTGGCAACATATAGAGACAGGCCCTACCCAACATTGGGCTCACAGTCTAAAAGAATAGTGTCTTTCACATAGTAAGCACTGAACAACCGCCACGGTTTTTATTAAGTGGCCTCCACCAAGTTCAGGTTTGGCTCGAATTTATTGAGCGCTTACTGTGTGCAGAGCACTGTACTAAGCAGTTGGGAAGTACAAGTTGGCAACATATAGAGACAGTCCCTACCCAACAGTGGGCTCCCAGTCTCCTCGGAGAGAAAAAAAAATACACAAAGGGAACAAACATTAAAAACTCTGAAATATTACCAGGCTAAACCCCATGTAACTACACACACAGAAAGTCCTTTAAACTGCAGTCATTTAGACATTCTCCCCTTATGGACGAAAATGCACAATTGTCTAACACAGTGCCTTTGTGGGACAGGGACTGTGTCCAACCTGATTGCCTCGCATCCACCGCAGCGCTTAGAACAATCAATCAATCAATCAATCAATCATATTTATTGAGCGCTTACTATGTGCAGAGCACTGTACTAAGCGCTTGGGAAGTACAAATTGGCAACATATAGAGACAGTCCCTACCCAACAGTGGGCTCCCAGTCTAAAAGAACAGTGCCTTTCACATAGTAAGCACTGAACACCCGCCACGGTTTTTATTAAGTGGCCTCCACCAAGTTCAGGTTTGGCTCGAATTTATTGAGCGCTTACTGTGTGCACAGCACTGTACTAAGCAGTTGGGAAGTACAAGTTGGCAACATATAGAGACAGTCCCTACCCAACAGTGGGCTCACAGTCTCCTCGGAGAGAAAAAAAAATACACAAAAAGGGAACAAACATTAAAAACTCCGAAATATTACCAGGCTAAACCCCATGTAACTACACACACAGAAAGTCCTTTAAACTGCAGTCATTTAGACGTTCTCCCCTTATGGACGAAAATGCACAATTGTCTAACACAGTGCCTTTGTGGGACAGGGACTGTGTCCAACCTGATTGCCTCGCATCCACCGCAGCCCTTAGAACAATCAATCAATCAATCATATTTATTGAGCGCTTACTATGTGCAGAGCACTGTACTAAGCGCTTGGGAAGTACAAATTGGCAACATATAGAGACAGTCCCTACCCAACAGTGGGCTCACAGTCTAAAAGAACAGTGCCTTTCAATCAATCGTATTTAATCAATCGTATTTATTGAGCGCTTACTATGTGCAGAGCACTGTACTAAGCGCTTGGGAAGTACAGATTGGCAACACATAGAGACAGTCCCTACCCAACAGTGGGCTCACAGTCTAAAAGGGGGAGACAGAGAACAGAACCAAACATACCAACTAAATAAAATAAATAGGATAGAAATGTACAAGTAAAATAAATAAATAAATAAATAAATAGAGTAATAAATATGTACAACCACATATACATATATACAGGTGCTGTGGGGAAGGGAAGGAAGTAAGATGGTGGGATGGAGAGGGGGACGAGGGGGAGAGGAAGGAAGGGGCTCAGTCTGGGAAGGCCTCCTGGAGGAGGTGAGCTCTCAGCAGGGCCTTGAAGGGAAGCAGGGCCTTGAAGGGACTTTCACATAGTAAGCACTGAACAACCGCCACGGTTTTTATTAAGTGGCCTCCACCAAGTTCAGGTTTGGCTCGAAACCGTCCGGTAGCCCAGCGGGACCGGCTCAGGGCGCGCACGGGGGGCGGGGAGACCGACGATGGGGTCTCCCCAAGTGGCACCTGAATATCGAGTTGCTGCTGCTGCAACTTTTCCAGGAGCCTGAGGTGCTGCTCCTCTCTCCTCTGCTCCTCCAGGTCCCGCAAACCATCCCGCTCCCGCCGTCGCTCCGGAACGCCGGCCTGCCGCTCTGCCGCTCGCTGGAGTCGCCTGTCCGTCTCCTGCAGTTTGCGGAGCAGCTCGGACACGGAATTCACTTGGGCTTCCAGGTCACTCTGTACCTACAGGGACAGACACGCAAAATTGTACTTGTGGGAAACGTCCCTTTGGTCACCCCGTGGCAATTTTACGGGACGGGCCTAGGAGTCAGGAGGACCTGGGTTCCGATCCCGGCTCCGCCACTTAATAATAATAATAATAATGACGGCATTTGTTAAGCGCTTACTATGTGCCAAGCACTGTTCTAAGCGCTGGGGAGGATACAAGGTGATCAGGTTGTCCCACGTGGGGCTCAGTCTTAATCCCCTTTTTCCAGAAGAGGTAACTGAGGCCCAGAGAAGTGAAGTGACTTGCCCAAGGTCACACAGCTGACGCATGGCGGAGCCGGGATTTGAACCCATGACCTCTGACTCCAAAGCCTGGGCTCTTTTCCACTGAGCCGCACATCCAGTACAAGTCACTTGGCTGCTGTGGGACTTTGGGCAGGTCGCTTCACTTTTCGGGCCTCAGTTCCCTCATCTGGAAAATGGGGACACAGACTGTGAACCCCATGTGGGACACTGACTGTGTCCAACCTGATTAATTTGTATCTACCCCAAGTGCTTAGTACAGTGCCTGGCACATGGTAAACGCTTAAATACCCCGCCATGCCGCACTCCCAAAAACAAAAAAACCCCGAAGGAAAACCTAGCTCTCTGCTGAAATTTTCACCTTTAATAGTAATAATAATAAGAATGGCATTTCTTAAGCACTTACTATGTGCAAAGCACTGTTCCAATCAATCAATCGTATTTATTGAGCGCTTACTGTGGGCAGAGCACTGTACTAAGCGCTTGGGAAGGTTACAGGGTGATCAGGTTGTCCCACCTGGGGCTCACAGTCTTAATCCCCATTTTACAGATGAGGAAACTGAGGCACAGAGAAGTTAAGCGACTTGCCCAAAGTCACACAGCTGACAATTGGCGGAGCCGGGATTTGAACCCCTGACCTCTGACTCCAAAGCCTGTGCCCCTTCCACTGAGCCAAGCTGCTTCTCTAAGATTTCCTGAAATCCGGAAATCAGTTTCCTTCAGGAAACCTTTGCACCAAGTTGCTCCGCTTCAGGCTGAAACTGTTGACTGCACTGTCACACCTGACTCGTTGGGCTCTTATGGGAGCACAGTTTCCCAATCCTTCACTCTTTGCTACTTATCGGGGGGCTACTGCGGGCAGAGAGCCCACTGAGGGCAGAGCACTGGACTGAACGGCACCCCCATACTCGGACAAATGGCATTAGTAGTCACAAATGGACGTGGGAAAGACACAGTGGAGAGAATATTAAATGATTTCAGGAAAGAGCATACAGGAAATGTCTACTCAGATGGAATGTTTGGGAACAGAACCCCGACTCTATCTAATAATAATAATAATAATGATGGCATTTATTAAGCGCTTACTATGTGCAAAGCACTGTTCTAAGCGCTGGGGAGGTTACAAAGTGATCAGGTTGTCCCATGGGGGGCTCACAGTCTTCATCCCCATTTTACAGACGAGGGACCTGAGGCCCAGAGAAGTGAAGTGACTTGCCCAACGTCACACAGCTGACACTCGGCGGAGCCGGGATTTGAACCCACAACCTCTGACTCCAAAGCCCAGGCTCTTTCCCACTGAGCCACGCTGCTTTTTTAAAAATAAAATGTCAACTTTGAAATTAACCCTTCCCAAAACAGAGAGTGGCAGGGTGAAAACAAAGTCACCAGGGTCTTTGAGAGGCCGCTGGGCAGTGGGGAAAACCCAACCCCGAAGCCTGAGATTTCTCCAGGCTCTTCGGGTGGACGGCCCAAACCACAATGAGGAAGCGATCAGCGTGACAGGGTGTGATAACAACAACAATAATAATAATCATAATAACTGTTGAGCGCTTACTATGTGCCAAGCACTATTCTAAGCACTGGGGTGGATACAAGCAAATTGGGTTGGACAAAGTCCCTGTCCCACGTGGAGCTCACAGTCTTAATCCCCATTTTACAGATGGGGTGGGAGGCCACCTCCAACTGCCCTCCTACTGCGGTGATGGGATAGATTCATTCATTCATATTTATTGAGCGTTTACTATGTGCACAGCACTGTATTAAGCGCTTGGAAAGTACAATTCGGCAATCAACCTTCACTCTTAGGAGGAAGAAAGTAGGAATACTCTAGGCCTCCCGCAGCTGGGCCCTGAGGAATGGTATCTTGGTATAGGGAGTGGGCAAGACTCATTCTTCCGGGGGAAAAGCGTACTCTGATCAGAGGGACGGCAGTGGCTATGGCAGCGGCTGTGGCCGCAGCCACGGTTGTAGCCGAATCCATTCCAGCCGGTGAAGGCCCCAGCTGCTGAGCTGCAGGAGTGTCCTTCCCGGGACAGACGTCTTCTAAAAGCTGCACCTTTACTTCTTTAGGAACGGGACCATTCTGGGCTCTGCAATCAATATGGGACCAGCGAAAAATAGGCTGTAAATACCTTCACGAGTAACCCATTCGAAGAAATACTGACAAACTGAGCAATTCCGGGGAGCGGGGTGGATCGCTCCTTTTTAAAAAAACTGCACAGATTTTTATTTTTAGCCAACCTGAACTCCCCCCACCGGCATTACGCACCTAACCCTTAACAATGAGCAAGACAACTGGTTTTTCCAACCATCAGAATCCTTGAATTAGGGTCACCAGATGTGTAAAAATGGAAAGGGGGCACCCACTGTCTCCAGAAAGAATTCGACCAATTATGATCAATGGTATTTATTGAGCCCTTGCTGTGCGCACAACCCCGTCCCACGTGCTGGGGAAAGGATGGTACAATTGAGTCAGAAGACTCATTCCCTGCCCAAGAGGGAACAAGATTTTTCCTGACAGCAAGGCCTCGCCTCCATTCAAAACTAGAGAGAGGAAAAGGGGTCAGGGATGAGTGGGTAACCAATAGAGAAGGAAAACTGCTTGGGGCAGTGAATCCCAGTTTCGAAGAGGGGCACACACTGGGGAAACCTGCTAGAAGTCTGCCTCCAATTCAGCTTGGTGTGACCAGGGAATGTGCCGGTTATACTGTAATCTCCCAAGCACTTGGTACGGTGCTCTGCACACAGTAAGTGCTCAATAAATACGACTGACTGACTGCGGATTCTCCATGAAACTGCCCCCAGAGAGTCCCATTTCCACAGGGACGGCCTCATCTCTCAGCCCTTCCAGAGAAAGAACAACTACACACTGGTCATCGATGGATTGACTGAACAGAGCAGTAAGACCGATTCCTTTCTCCAGACGGTGAAACCCAAAGTGAAGGGCTTTCGAATCTGTGTTAAACTCCAGAATTTTTTCAGGCCGGACTTACTTTTGCTTTAAAGCCGCTCGCAGAAGATCCTTCTGGCCAACTGAGTACTGAAAGATCGAGAGGTCTTTGGCTGGAAAAACAAAAACATCTTTAAGAATCCTTGAGAGGCAAATACAACAGAGTCCGTGGCTTGCGGGTTTTTGCTTTCCACCACAGGGCTCCCTAATCTGGGGCTTTCTTTCCTGTCCGTTCTCCTACTCTCCAGGAGCGGAACATCTCAGAGAATTAATCGAGAAACCCTCCCTCTCGGGGTGGTGATTTCCCCCTCTCCATGACCGCAAATATTCTGCTCTTTCACTTTTCCAGGGTGTGCACTGAAGCAAAGGGGAGAAATCAAGCTGGGATTGCAAACAAAGGGAATGAACAGTGGCAAATCTGGAGACCAGAGGAAGCAGCAACAGGAAAGGTGATAAAAAGTAGTCTCTTAGCCTCGGGAGGCTAATGTAAGGAGGGGCTCAAGGTGTATGGGTGGGAATGTGCGCGGAGATTTGCAGGAGAAAGAGGAAGGAGCCTGGGGGTGGGGAGGGGGCAGTTCAGATGAAGTCTTAAGATTTCGGGGCCCATTTTCTAAACCTTGTGGAAAACCCCACTCTGTTGGCTGGATAGAAAAATCAGTGGTTGTAATAAGAATGATAATGATGTTAGTTGGTAAGCGCTTACTATGTGCCAAGTGTTGTTCTAAGTGCTGGGATGGATTCAAGTTAACCAGGTTAGACACAGTCCCTGTCCCCCATGAGGCTCACACTCTTAAGCCCCATTTTATAGATGATGTAACTGAGGCCCAGAGAAGTGAAGTGACTTGTCCATGGTCACAACGGCAGACGTGTGGCGGAGCTGGGGTTAGAATCCAGATTCTTCCGACTCCCAAGCCCGTACTCTATCCGCGATGCTACACTGCATAAAAGCAGACCTCCTGCTTCCACTTTCAGCCAGAAAATCAAAGGCTTTCTTTAGGAGAGAGAGAGAAGAGAGAAGAGAGAAGAGAGAGAGAGAGAAAAGAAGAAAAGGCCATCTCAAGGTCTAACCCACAGTGGCAAGAAGGGTATCCCAGACTAAGCCCCCTTTTTCCTCTCCTCCTCCCCATCCCCCCGTCCTACCTCCTTCCCCTCCCCACAGCATCTGTATATTTGTTTATACAGATTTATTACTCTATTTATTTTACTTGTACATATTTACTATTCTATTTATTTTATTAATGATGTGAATTTAGCTTTAATTCTATTTGTTCTGACGACTTGACACCTGTCTACATGTTTTGTTTTGTTGCCTGTCTCCCGCTTCTAGACTGTGAGCCCGTTGTTGGGTAGGGACCATCTCTGTATGGTACTCGTACTTCCCAAGCGCTTAGTACAGTGCTCGGCACACAGTAAGCGCTCAATAAATATGATTGAATGAATGAATGAATGAATGAACTCTTTGGGCTTGGGCCTCTGTCGCAACCTAAGCGGAGGTTTGCCTAAGCAGCAGTTGCAGCTCTACCCCAAGTCAATGGTCAGCTGGCAACCTGGCTGCTGCTCTTTCTTCAGAAATAATTTATTTCTATTAACGTCTGTCTCCCCGGCCCAGACGGTAAGCTCATTGTGGACAGGAGCCCTGTTATATTGCACTCTCCTAAGCTCATAGTACAGTGCTCTGCACACGGTGAGCACTCAATAAACACAGTTTATTGACTGACTACGTGGTCAAACCCCATTCAGGATGTCAAGCCAGGCCCATTCAATCCATTTCACCCCCCGGGGTCGGGGTTTGGGGGAAGCGACGGCTTCCACCCAACTTAAGTAACACAATAAACTGGCCCTGACTTTCCGAGGGGCTGATTTCTATCCCAAACCCTCGGCGGCCGTAGGAGCAGCTTCACATCGCCCGACAACAGACAGTAGCCACGACTAGTCAGCGTCGGTCCTCCAGAAGGAGCTCACCTTGCGGCCTGCCGCTCTCCTTCAAGGGGAATTCTTGAGCAGGAGCGTGCTTCCGACGATCCGTGGGAGTGGCGGAGGGGCAAAAATTGGAACTCTGAAAATACACCATAAAACATTCCAGGTTTAGCTAGGCCTCTGAAAGCAAAGTTCACTAAGTGACCAGGGTCAAAAATCAAACCTATCAATGGTATTTACTGGGAATGGAGACTGGGCCCCCAATTGTGCGGATGATATGAGGGACCCCCGTGCCCTACCTTGGCCCGAGGAGGGGCATCCATAGCGGTTTCCAGCAGAGGCAGGGGCATGACGTTTTGGACCCGGGCGACGGTCAACAGAGCTGACGAAAAGGAAATGACATTAACGGCTTAGCTTAACCGCTTGTAACTTGTAACTCTTCAGAAGACCCCGCAGGCAGGACTCTCTGGGCAGTGGTGAAGCCCCGGTGGCCATCATTATCTACTCTTTTTTTGATGGCATTTGTTAAGCGCGTACTATGCGCCATGGACTGTACTAAGTGCTGGATGCGGGGGAGGATACAAGCTAATCAGGTTGGACACAGTCCCTGTCGTTCATTCAATTGTATTTATTGAGTGCTTACTGTGTGCAGAGCACTGGACTAAGCCTTTGGGAAGTACAACTTGGCAACATATAGAGACGGTCCCTACCCAACAGCGGGCTCACAGTCTAGAAGGGGGAAGTAGAGAGAGTAGGAAGGAAAGGAGGAGGAGAAGGAAAAGAAGAAGGAAAAGGAAGAAGAGGAGGAAAAGGAGAAGAGGAAAAGGAGGAAGAGGAGGAGGAGAAGGAGGAAAAGGGGAGGAATAAGAGGAGAAGGAAGAGGAGGAGGAGACAGAGGAAAAGGGGAGGAAGAAGAAGAAAAGGAGAGGAAGAAGAAGAAAAGGAGAGGAAGAAGAGGAAAAGGAGAAGGAAAAGGATGGGGCTCACAGTCTTCATCCCCATTCTGCAGATGAGGGAACTGAGGCACAGAGAAGTGAGCTGACTTGCCCGAGGACCCACAGCAGCCAAATGGTGGAGCCGGGATTAGAACCCAGGTCCTTCCAACTCCCATGCTCTATCCAACTACGACACATTTTCCACACGGCGCTCATCTTTTAAGTAAGAGGGAGAACAGGTATTTAATCTCCGCTTTCCAGCCGAGGAAATTCCTGCACTTAATTAAGTGGCTTGTCCAAGGTCACAGTGAAGGCAAGTGGCAGGGCCGGGATGAGAACCCAAATCCAATACCCAGTTTAACAACTAAAAGTCAAGTCGTAAAGCTTGCAGATGGTGGGAAACCTTTCTAATTTAAGGACTTGGGAGAACTTTTATAAGTTTTGCAGAGTGAAAAGGAGATGGCAGTTAACTGGTGCAAATAGGAATTGCTTCTCTTCCCCTTGCTCTAAAGGCCTTCGGCATCAAGCTGAATGGAAGAGAGTCTTGTTAAACTTGGTACCTGATATATTTTTAGATGTTCGTGGGGTTCACATACTGTCCGGTGCTCGGCTTGAGGTAGCAGGTGGCAGTTTGTTTGCTGGCAAGGCAGGAGGTATGCGCACCATTTTATCTTTAATCTAAAGAAGCAGCATGGCTCAGTGGAAAGAGCCCGGGCTTTGGAGTCAGCGGTCATGGGTTCAAATCCCGGCTCCGCCACTTGTCAGCTGTGTGGCTTTAGGCAAGTCACTTCACTTTTCTGTGCCTCAGTTACCTCATCTGTAAAATGGGGATTAAGACCGTGAGCCTCTCGTGGGACAATCTGATCACCTTGTATCCTCCCCAGTGCTTCGAATAGTACTTTGCACTTAGTAAGTGCTTAACAAATGCCATCATTATTATCATTATTAGAGTGGAAGAAACAGTGGGAAGATGGAAAACTGAGCAGGGCCCTGCCAGAAGCAATGATAACCATCATCCTCTGGGTGCTACCCTAGCAATCAGAACAGTGCTTGGCACATTGTAAGCGCTTAACAAATACCATTATTATCATAATTATTATTATTAGAGTGGAAGAAACAGTGAGAAGATGGAAAACTGAGCAGGGCCCTTCCAGCAGCAATGATAACCGTCATCACCTGGGTGCTACCCTAGCAATCAGAACAGTGCTTGGCACATTGTAAGTGCTTAACAAATACCATTATTATCATAATTATTATTATTAGAGTGGAAGAAACAGTGAGAAGATGGAAAACTGAGCAGGGCCCTTCCAGCAGCAATGATAACCGTCATCACCTGGGTGCTACCCTAGCAATCAGAACAGTGCTTGGCACATTGTAGGCGCTTAACAAATATCATTATTATTATTATTAGAGTGGAAGAAACAGTGGGAAGAGGGAAAACTGAGCAGGGCCCTGCCAACAGCAACGAGAACCATCATACCCTGGGTGCTACCCCAGTGCTCAGAACAGTGTTTGGCACATTGTGGGCGCTTAACAAATACCATTATTATCATTATTAGAGTGGAAGAAACAGTGGGAAGAGGGAAAACTGAGCAGGGCCCTGCCAGCAGCAATGATAACCATCATCCCCTGGGAGCTACCCTAGCAATCAGAACAGTGCTTGGCACATTGTGGACGCTTAACAAATACCATTACTATCATTATTAGAGTGGAAGAAACGGTGGGAAGAGGGAAAACTGAGCAGGGCCCTGCCAGCAGCAATGATAACCATCATCCCAGCAATCAGAACAGTGCTTGGCACATTGTGGACGCTTAACAAATACCATTACTATCATTATTAGAGTGGAAGAAACGGTGGGAAGAGGGAAAACTGAGCGGGGCCCTGCCAGCAGCAATGATAACCATCATCCCCTGGGCGCTACCCCAGTGCTCAGAACAGTGCTTGGCACATTGTGGGCGCTTAACAAATACCATTATTACCATTATTAGAGTGGAAGAAAGAGTGGGAAGAGGGAAAACTGAGCAGGGCCCTGCCAGCAGCAATGATAACCATCATCCCAGCAATCAGAACAGTGCTTGGCACATTGTGGGCGCTTAACAAATACCAGAGAAGCATTGTGGCTCAGTGGAAAGAGCCTAGGCTTTGGAGTCAGAGATCATGGTTTCAAATCCCGGCTCCACCAACTGTCAGCTGTGTGACTTTGGGCAAGTCACTTCACTTCTCTGTGCCTCAGTTACCTCATCTGTAAAATGGGGATGAAGACTGTGAGCCCCATGTGGGACAACCTGATCACCTCGTAACCTCCCCAGCGCTTAGAACGGTGCTTTGCACATAGTAAGCACTTAATAAATGCCCTTATTAGAGTGGAAGAAATAGTGGGAAGAGGGAAAACGGAGCAGGGCCCTGCCAGCAGCAATGATAACCATCATCCCAGCAATCAGAACAGTGCTTGGCACATTGTGGACGCTTAACAAATACCATTACTATCATTATTAGAGTGGAAGAAACGGTGGGAAGAGGGAAAACTGGGCAGTGCCCTGCCAGCAGCAATGATAACCACTATCCCCTGGGCGCTACCCTAGCAGTCAGAAGAGTGCTTGGCACATTGTGGGCGCTTAACAAATATCACTATTATTATTATTAGGTTGGAAGAAAAAGTGGGAAGAGGGAAAACTGAGCAGGGCCCTGCCAGCAGCAATGATAACCATCATCCCAGCAATCAGAACAGTGCTTGGCACATTGTGGATGCTTAACAAATACCATTACTATCATTATTAGAGTGGAAGAAAAAGTGGGAAGAGGGAAAACTGAGCAGGGCCCTGCCAGCAGCAACGATAACCATCATCCCCTGGGCGCTACCCCAGTACTCAGAACAGTGTTTGGCACATTGTGGGCGCTTAACAAATACCATTTTTATCATTATTAGGGTGGAAGAAACGGTGGGAAGAGGGAAAACTGAGCAGGGCCCTGCCAGCAGCAGTGATAACCATCATCCCCTGGGCACTACCCCAGTGGTCAGAACAATGTTTGGCACATTGTGGGCGCTTAACAAATACCATTATTATCATTATTAGAGTGGAAGAAACGGTGGAAAGGGGGAAAACGGAGCAGGGCCCTGCCAGCAGCAATGATAACCATCATCCCCTGGGTGCTACCCTAGCAATCAGAACAGTGCTTGGCACATTGTGGGCGCTTAACAAATATTATTATTATTATTATTAGAGTGGAAGAAACGGTGGGAAGGGGGAAAACGGAGCAGGGCCCTGCCAGCAGCAATGATAACCATCATCCCCTGGGTGCTACCCTAGCAATCAGAACAGTGCTTGGCACATTGTGGGCGCTTAACAAATACCATTATTATTATTATTACTATTATCATTATTATGGAAGAAAGAGTGGGAAGAGGGAAAACTGACCAGGGCCCTGCCAGCAGCAACGAGAAGCCTCATCCTCCCCTGGGGTGAGGCGGAGGCCCACCAGTCCTTCTCCAGCTGCCCTCCTCCACCGGAAACGCGCTCATGGCAACAAGCTGCCGTTGCCAGGAAACCGCTTCCGTTTCCCGCCAAATTCCCTCTTTTCCCCCGGCGCATGCGCGGAAACAACCGGTTTCCCCCCCCCCGCACAGGGAACTCCCGGAAGGGCCTGGGAATGTTTACGAATTAAATCACGAATTCAATTAAATTGGCTGACTGAAGTACGACTGAATGAAGGAGGGAACGGAGCGGAGAGGCGGCAGGGGTTTGACAGCAGGTGGGGAGCCCGGGCCACAGGAGGGGGGAACTTCCGGTGCGGCGACCTGTGACCCCGAAATAAAGTAAATCCAGCCCCCGGCACTCGCGCCGCAGATTCGCGGGAGTAGGCCTGAGTAGGCCTGAAGCCCATACTAGTACTACTAATAATAATAATAACAATAATAATGGTATCTCTTAAGCGTTTATTATGTGGCAATCACTGTTCTAAGCGCTGGGAGCTAGACTGTGAGCCCACTGTTGGGTAGGGACTGTCTCTATATGTAGGCCTGAAGCCACTACTACTGCTACTACTACTACTACTACTAATAATAATAATAATAATGGTCTCTCAAGCGCTTATTATGTGGCAATCACTGTTCTAAGCACTGGAAGCTAGACTGTGAGCCCACTGTTGGGAAGGGACTGTTTCTATATGTAGGCCTGAAGCCCATACTACTACTACTACTACTACTACTACTACTACTACTACTACTACTAATAATAATAATAATAATGGTATCTCTTAAGCGCTTATTATGTGGCAATCACTGTTCTAAGTGCTGGGAGCTAGACTGTGAGCCCACTGTTGGGTAGGGACTGTCTCTATATGTAGGCCTGAAGCCACTACTACTACTACTACTACTGCTACTACTACTACTACTACTACTAATAATAATAATAATAATGGTATCTCTTAAGCGCTTATTATGTGGCAATCACTGTTCTAAGCGCTGGGAGCTAGACTGTGAGCCCACTGTTGGGT
The DNA here is from genome assembly GCF_015852505.1 of Tachyglossus aculeatus. Classification (NCBI taxonomy): domain Eukaryota; kingdom Metazoa; phylum Chordata; class Mammalia; order Monotremata; family Tachyglossidae; genus Tachyglossus; species Tachyglossus aculeatus. Next base: position 979,055 of record NC_052079.1, read on the forward strand.
AGGGACTGTCTCTATTTGTAGGCCTGAAGCCCATACTACTACTACTACTACTACTACTACTACTAATAATAATAATAATAATAATAATAGTATTTCTTAAGTGCTTATTATGTGGCAATCACTGTTCTAAGCGCTGGGAGCTAGACTGTGAGTCCACTGTTGGGTAGGGACTGTCTCTATATGTAGGCCTGAAGCCACTACTACTATCATCATCATCATCATCAATCGTATTTATTGAGCGCTTACTGTGTGCAGAGCACTGTACTAAGCGCTTGGGAAGTACAAGTTGGCAACATCTAGAGACGGTCCCTTCCCAACAGTGGGCTCACAGTCTAGAAGGGGGAGACAGAGAACAAAACCAAACATATTAACAAAATAAAATAGAATAGATATGTACAGGCAAAATAAATAAATAAATAGAGTAATAAATACGTACAAGCATATATACAGGTGCTGTGGGGAAGGGAAGGAGGTAAGGCGGGGGGGATGGAGAGGGGAAGGAGGGGGAGAGGAAGTGCTTAGAACAGTGCTTGGCACATAGTAGGCTCTTAACAAATACCATTATTATTATTATTATTGTTGTTATTATTATTTCTGGGCCTCAGTACCCTCATCTGTAAAATGGGGATAGAGACTGTGAGCCCCACGTGGGACAACCTGATCGCCTTGGATTTTCCCCAGTGCTTAGAACAGTGCTTGGCACATAGGAAGCATTTAACAAATACCATCATCGTCATCATTATAATCATTATTATTAATAATGAATGAGTGACTGAATGAAGGGGCTTGGCTCAGTGGAAAGAGCCCGGGCTTTGGAGTCAGAGGTCATGGGTTCAAATCCCGACTCCGCCAATTGTCAGCTGTGTGACTTTGAGCAAGTCACTTCCAGCGGTTAGAACAGTGCTTTGCACATAGTAAGCGCTTAAAAAATGCCCCCTCATCCCCCTCTCCATCCCCCATCTTACCTCCTTCCCTTCCCCACAGCACCTGTATATATGTATATATGTTTGTACATATTTATTACTCTATTTATTTATTTATTTTACCTGTACATATCTATTCTATTTATTTCATTTTGTTAGTATGTTTGGTTTTGTTCTCTGTCTCCCCCTTTTAGACTGTGAGCCCACTGGTGGGTAGGGACTGTCTCTAGATGTTGCCAACTTGGACTTCCCAAGCGCTTAGTACAGTGCTCTGAACACAGTAATTGCTCAATAAATACGATTAATTGATTGATTATTCTCTGGGCCTCAGTTCCCTCATCTGTCAAATGGGGATGAAGACTGTGAGCCGCCCGTGGGTGGCACAACCTGACCACCTTGTAACCTCCCCAGCGCTTAGAACAGTGCTTTGCACCTAATAAGCGCTTAATAAATGCCATTATTGTTATTATTATTAATACTAATAATAATAATAAGGGGAGGCCCGGGAGGTGACGAATCGGCCGCCGCGGATGAAAAGCTGTTTTGTTGGCGGCCCCGCCCCGCCCCCCCCCACGTGGTTCCCCCTTCCCGCCGCCCCAGGACCAGCACCAGCAGGATTCGAACTCGGGACCCGGGACCCAGACCCGAACCCGGCCACGCCTGCCCCAGGTAGGACTGCCCTCCCCTCCCACAGCTCGCCTTCCCACGGTGGAGGGCGGCTCCCGACCCGAGAAACAAAAAGAAAATGGCACTTGTTAAGCGCTCACTATGTGCCAAGCACTGTTCTAGGCGCCTACTCTGTGCCAAGCACTGTTCTAACCTCTTATCGTGTGCCAAGCACTGTTCTAAGCGTTACTGTGTGCCAAGCACTGTTCTAAGCCCTTACTGTGTGCCAAGCACTGTTCTAAGCGCCTGCTGTGTGCCAAGGACTGTTCTAACCTCTTTTTGTGTGCCAAACACTGTTCTAAGCGTTACTGTGTGCCAAGGACTGTTCTAAGCGCCTACTGTGTGCCAAACACTGTTCTAAGCCCTTACTGTGTGCCAAGCACCGTTCTAAGCGCCTACTGTGTGCCAAGCACTGTTCTAACCTCTTTTTGTGTGCCAAACACTGTTCTAAGCGTTACTGTGTGCCAAGCACTGTTCTAAGCGCCTACTGTGTGCCAAGCACTGTTCAAAGCGCCTACTGTGTGCCAAGCACTGTTCTAACCTCTTATTGTGTGCCAAACACTGTTCTAAGTGCCTACTGTGTGGCAAGCACTGTTCTAAGCGCCTACTCTGTGCCAAACACAGTTCTAAGCGTTACTGTGTGCCAAGCACTGTTCTAAGCCCTACTGTGTGCCAAGCACTGTTCTAAGCGCCTACTGTGTGCCAAGCACTGTTCTAAGCGCCTACTGTGTGCCATGCACTGTTCTAACCTCTTATCGTGTGCCAAACACAGTTCTAAGTGTTACTGTGTGCCAAGGACTGTTCTAAGCACCTACTGTGTGCCAAGCACTGTTCTAAGTGCCTACTGTGTGGCAAGCACTGTTCTAAGCGCCTACTGTGTGCCAAACACAGTTCTAAGCGTTACTGTGTGCCAAGCACTGTTCTAAGCCCTACTGTGTGCCAAGCACTGTTCTAAGCGCCTACTGTGTGCCAAGCACTGTTCTAAGCGCCTACTGTGTACCATGCACTGTTCTAACCTCTTATCGTGTGCCAAACACAGTTCTAAGCGCCTACTGTGTGCCAAGCACTGTTCTAAGCACCTACTGTGTGCCAAGCACTGTTCTAAGTGCCTACTGTGTGGCAAGCACTGTTCTAACCTCTTATTGTGTGCCAAGGACTGTTCTAAGCGCCTACTGTGTGCCAAGCACTGTTCTAACCTCTTATTGTGTGCCAAGGACTGTTCTAAGCCCTTACTGTGTGCCAAGCACTGTTCTAAGCACCTACTCTGTGCCAAGCACTGTTCTAACCTCTTATTGTGTGCCAAGCACTGTTCTAAGCGTTACTGTGTGCCAAGGACTGTTCTAAGCCCTTACTGTGTGCCAAGCACTGTTCTAAGTGCCTACTGTGTGCCAAGCACTGTTCTAGGCACTTACTGTGTGCCAAGCACTGTGCTAAGCGGTACTGAGAAGCAGCATGGCTCAGTGGAAAGAGCCCGGGCTTGGGAGCCAGAGGTCATGGATTCTAATCCCAGCCCACCACGTCTGCTGTGTGACCTTGGGCAAGTCACTTCACTTCCCTGAGCCTCAGTTCCCTCATCTGTGAAATGGGGTTTAAGACTGTGAGCCCCATGAGGGACAACCTAATCACCTTGTATTCCCCCCCAGCACTTAGAACAGTGCTTTGCAAACAGTAAGCGCTTAATAAATGCCATTATTATTATTATTACTGTGTGCCAAGGACTGTTCTAAGCGCCTACAGTGTACCAAGCACAGTTCTAAGCTCTTACTGTGCCAAGGACTATTCTAAGCGTTACTGTGTGCCAAGCACTGTTCTGAGCGCTTACTTTGTGCCAAGCACTGTTCTAAGTGCCGGGGTAGGTACAAGGTAAGCAGGTTGTCCCACACAGGGCTCACCGTCTTAATCCCCATTTTCCAGATGAGGGAACTGAGGCCCAGAGAAGTGAAGTGACTTGCCCACAGTCACCCAGCTGACAATTGGCGGAGCCAGGATTTGAACCCATGACCTCTGACTCCAGAGCCCGGGCTCTTTCCACTGAGCCATGCTGCTTCTCTAGTACAGTCCCTGCCGCGAAGTAGGCGCCTAACAAATTCCATAAAAAGCAGGGAGGGGTTGTCCGGGAGGGCGGAGAAGTGCTCTGCACACAGTGGGCGCTCAATAAATTCGATTGATTGATTGATTGTAACCTCCCCAGCGCTTAGAACAGTGCTTTGCACATAGTAAGCGCTTAATAAATGCCATTATTATTATCATTATGGCCAGAGGGCATGGAAGCAACCCCGTGACCTTGGATAGGTCACTCACACGTGCGATGGCTCAGGGGGCGTTGGTATTTATTGAGCGCTTACTGTGTGCAGAGCACTGTACCACGCGCTTGGGAGAGGACAATACGCGTATGTGTTGCCGACTTGTACTTCCCAAGCGCTTAGTACAGTGCTGTGCACACAGTAAGCGCTCAATAAATACGATTGATTGATTGATTGATTGATTGATGGATTCCCTGCCTGCAATGAGCTAAGGCCTCCACCTGCCTGCTGGGTGACCTAAGACAAGTCATTTCACTTCTCCGTGCCTCAGTTACCTCACCTGTTAAATGATGATGATGATGATGGCATTTGTTAAGCGCTTACTCTGTGCAAAGCACTGTTCTAAGCGCTGGGGGGGGGATACAAGGTGATTAAGTTGTCCCACGTGGGGCTCACGGTCTTAATCCCCATTTTACAGATGAGGTAACTGAGGCCCAGAGAAGTTAAGTGACTTGCCCAAGGTCACACCACAGACATGTGGCAGAGTCGGGATTCGAACCCATGGCCTCTGACTCCAAAGCCCGCGCTCTTTCCACCGAGCCACGCTGCTTCTCTTAAGTGGAGTTTAAGACTGTGAGCCCCATGTGGTACATGGGCTTTGACCATCCTTATTAGCTTGCGTCTACCTCAGCGCTTAGTACAGTGTCTGGCACGTTCATTCATTCAATCGTATTTATTAATAATAATAATAATAATAATGGCATTTATTAAGCACTTACTATGTGCAAAACACTGTACATAGGAGAAGAGGGGAGAAGAGAAGAGAAGCAGCGAGGCCTAGTGGAATTAGCACGGGCGTGGGACTCAGTTCCTTGGTTTTAATCATCATCATCATCAGTCGTATTTATTGAGCGCAAATCTGTGTGACCGTGGGCAAGTCACTTCACTTCTCTGTGTCTCAGTTCCCTCATCTGTAAAATGGGGATCAAATCCTTCTCCCGCCTCAGCCGTAGTGGGCTCTGCCCAAAATAGCGTGGACAAACAAGCCCAGTTTTCACCGTTTCAGAGAGAAAACGTTCTCAAATAACTGTTCCCCCTTCTCTTCACTCATTTCTCTTTAGACCGAAAAGTATCCGCACCGAACTCGGCGTCCCTCCAAATCAGCTGATCGCCTTTCCCAAAGAGTATGGCGGCACAGATCCCGGAATCTGACCAGATCAAACAGGTAAAGCGCCGTATCCCGGAGGGTGTTTTTAGGCCCGGTAATCCCGGGCCATGGGGCTAAATGGTTAAGGCGTCGGATTTAAGAAATCCAATGGGCACATCATCATCATCAATCGTATTTATTGAGCGCTTACTATGTGCAGTGCACTGTACTAAGCGCTTGGGAAGTCCAAATTGGCAACATATAGAGACAGTCCCTACCCAACTGTGGGCTCACAGTCTAAAAGGGGGAGACCGAGAACAAAACCAAACATACTAACAAAATAAAATAAATAGAATAGATAGGTACAAATAAAATAAATAAATAAATAAATAGAGTAGTAATGGTTAAGGCGTTGGATTTAAGAAGATCCAATGGGCACATCATCATCGTCAATCGTATTTATTGAGCGCTTACTGTGTGCAGAGCACTGTACTAAGTGCTTGGGAAGTACAAATTGGCAACGTCTAGAGACAGTCCCTACCCAACAGTGGGCTCACAGGCTAAAAGGGGGAGACTGAGAACAAAACCAAACATACTAACAAAATAAAATAAATAGAATAGATATGTACAAATAAAATAAATAAATAAATAAATAGAGTAATAATGGTTAAGGCGTTGGATTTAAGAAGATCCAATGGGCACATCATCATCGTCAATCGTATTTATTGAGCGCTTACTGTGTGCAGAGCACTGTACTAAGTGCTTGGGAAGTACAGATTGGCAACGTCTAGAGACAGTCCCTACCCAACAGTGGGCTCACAGGCTAAAAGGGGGAGACTGAGAACAAAACCAAACATACTAACAAAATAAAATAAATAGAATAGATATGTACAAATAAAATAAATAAATAAATAGAGTAATAATGGTTAAGGCGTTGGATTTAAGAAGATCCAATGGGCACATCATCATCATCAATCGTATTTACTGAACGCTTACTGTGTGCAGAGCACTGTACTAAGCGCTTGGGAAGTACAAATTGGCAACGTATAGAGACAGTCCCTACCCAACAGTGGGCTCACAGGCTAAAAGGGGGAGACAGAGAACAAAACCAAACATACTAACAAAATAAAATAAATAGAATAGATCTGTACAAGTAAAATAAATAAATAGAGTAATTAATATGTACAAACATTAATGTACAAACAAACACCCATGCCGCGTGGGTTTGAACCCCACTCCTAGGAGGAATATTTCCCTCTAGACTGTCAACTCACTGTGGGCAAGGAATGTGTCTCCTTATTGTTGCATTGTATGTTCCCAAGCGCTTAGCCCAGCACTCTGCACACAGTAGGCGCTCAGTAAATACAACTGAATGAAAAGAAGAAAAAGAGAGCCGGGCCAGTTTTAAATAGGCAGAGAAAGACGGGTTCTCTGTCCCACTGCCGTCGTATGCGAATTGGCAAGCTGGGCCCCATTTGGAGAGAGTGTCTTGGATTTGTGGCCCTTATCATCGCTTGATCGTCATCATCATCAATCGTATGTATTGAGCGCTCACTATGTGCAGAGCACTGTACTAAGCGCTTGGGAAGTACAAATTGGCAACATAGAGAGACAGTCCCTACCCAACGGTGGGCTCACAGTCACAGTGGGCCCACAGTCACAGTGGGCTTGATGATTTGACGCTCGCTGGCGTTTTGACATTGGCTCAGGAAACTAATTTCAGGCCTTGTGAGCGTTTGAGTTCGGCGGCCTGCCCCTGCCTGCGTCGCTGGTTTTAGACTCTTTTAGACTGTAAGCCCACTGTTGGGTCGGGACCGTCTCTATATGTTGCCAACTTGTACTTCCCAAGCGCTTAGTCCAGTGCTCTGCACACAGTAAGCGCTCAATAAATACGATCGATTGACTGGTTTTGCCAGCCAAATCTGCCCGTGTGCAACTTGTCGCTGTATTTGGGCAAATCACTTCTCTGGGCCTCAGTTCCCTCATCTGTAAAATGGGGATTAAGACTGTGAGCCCCCCCGTGGGGCAACCTGATCACCTTGTATCTCCCCAGAGCTTCGAACAGTGCTTTGCACATAGTAAGCGCTTAACAAATACCATCATTATTATTATTATTATTATTTGCAGTTTAAAGAATTTCTCGGGACCTACAATAAACTCACGGAAAGCTGTTTCCTGGATTGCGTCAAAGACTTCACCAGCAGGGAGGTTAAGCCAGAAGAGGTAAGCCACAGTCCCCTTTTAGACTGTGAGCCCACTGTTGGGTAGGGACTGTCTCTATATGTTGCCAACTTGTACTTCCCAAGCGCTTAGTACAGTGCTCCGCACACAGTAAGCGCTCAATAAATACGATTGATTGATTGTGCGGTAGGGAAGCAATGTGGCTCGGTGGCAAATCCCGGCTCTGCCAGTTGTCAGCTGTGAGCAAGTCACTTCACTTCTCCGGGCCTCGGTTCCCTCGTATGTAAAATGGGGATTAAGGCTGTGAGCCGTGGGACAACCTGATCACCTTGGAACCTCCCCAGCGCTTAGAGCCGTCCTTTGCACATAGTAAGCGCTTAATAAATCTTAATAAGATTAATTGTTATTAATCTTATTAAGATTATAAATCTTAATAAGTCTTTTAGACTGTGAGCCCACTGTTGGGTAGGGACTGTCTCTATCTGTTGCCAATTTGTACTTCCCAAGTGCTTAGTACAGTGCTGTGCACATAGTAAGCGCTCAATAAATATGATTGATGATGATGATAAATGCTATCATTAGGGGAAAGACAAAGACCTGTGGGGCCCCAGTTAAGTTCCCCCACCAGATAGAAGCCCAAACGTGCCGTTCCCCACCCCGGCCCACCGCCCACATACGGCCAAAATGCCGGGGAGCTGCTGGACCAAAGCCCCGAAGGATGGAGGAGCGGGTCGCCTGCCGGCTAGCCGGATTTCTGGGGCGAACCAGCCAGAAATTCCTAGTTCTCCTGGGTGGGGAGGGCCAACCGGGCTCTTAGCCGCCGGGCCCCCGCATTTCTCCGAACCGAGTCGTGATCTTCTGTTTTTTCCCGCCTTGGTCTGTCCCCCCGTCTCCCCAGTCCACCTGCTCGGAGCACTGCCTGCAGAAGTATCTGAAAATGACCCAGCGGATATCGATGCGGTTTCAAGAGTATCACATCCAGCAGAACGAGGCCCTGGCCGCCAAAGCGGGACTGCTGGGCCAGCCGCGGTAGAGCCGGGGGATGGAGGGCTCCGCGACGGCTTTTTGGACCGGCGGGGTCCCCTTCTGGGCCTCCAGCGGTGTCCGGGACCGGTGGGAGGGAGACGCCGGGCCGGGCAGAGCCGGCACACCGAGCCCGGTCTTCACCTGAGGGGAAGCGAGGCGCGGGGGCCGGCCAGAATCCCGGTCATCCCCTTAGGAAAAAATAAGCCGGGTTTCTTGGATCATGGCGACTGATTTTATAGCCAGACCCGTTTGATCGTGTGGAAACCGGAAAGGGCATTTTTACCCCAAACAGTAAAAGAAATGGAAAACGTGCAGTTGGCATCTGATCACTGAGCAGGCCCGGGGCGGAGACGGTGCCCGCTCACGTCCTCGCGGGGAAGCGGCACCGCTGCTCGAACGCCTCATTCCGTGTCCGCTTCCAAACATTCCTCTTCCTCCATTTGGGGTTCCGTGTCCGCTTCCAAACATTCCTCTTCCTCCGTCTGGGGTTCGGGTGGCTGGGGAGAAGGGCAGAGTACGGCGTTAGACGTGTCCACCCTCCGCGACGGTCGGTTTCTTCTGCCCACGGGGACAGCCCGCTTTGTGAGTGACTCACAGTAGATAGAGTGCACAGGGCTTGCTCTGCGCAGGCCTTTATTGTCTTACTGTGGTATGGGTTAAACACGATAATCAGATCAGACACAGTCCCTTGTCACACACCCTGGGGAGGAGGGAGAGCGGGGGTCTTATCCCCATTTTACAGATGAGAAAACCGAAACCTAGAGAGGTGAACCGACTCGCTCAAGATCACACAGCGGACCAAAGGGCCGAACCGGGACTGGAACCCAGGACTCTCGACTCCCGTACATCGGTACTTTCCACTCGGCCGGGCCGCCGCTAACGTTGTGCCTGGGATCGTAAGCTTCCGGGATCCTCTCTGCTGAGGTGAAATCGGGAGGGTTCCGTCGATCCGTTCTCATCCCGGGGACGACCCGGCTCTGACCCGGCCATCCTGCTAATTTTCATGCCTCTCCCGTGTGTTACATCGGTGTTCACTGTTGCTCACCTGCCTCTGAAAATCTCTTCCTGCCCTCAACTATAATCCCAGAAATTAGACCCTCAGGACCACAAACAGTAAATAAATTCGCCGGATCCCTGTGGGGCAGGAAGCGTGAATGAGGTCTTGAAAGTTGTGACCAGTCAACCCAACAGTTACACCTCAAAGATCCCTGGAGATGGTGGGCTGTAAATTATGCCTTTTCTCTTCCTCCCTTCCTCCACTGGCCGAGGAGTGTGGCCCACAGACCAGGACGGGAGCCTGGGCCACGGGACAGGTGGAGAAACCGCGTGACATCTGGGTAGTCAATCAATCAATCAATCGTATTTATTGAGCGCTTATTGTGTGCAGAGCACTGTGCTAAGCGCTTGGGAAGTACAAATTGGCAACATATAGAGACAGTCCCTACCCAACGGGGGCCCACCCTGACGCCATCGCACATCCCTGGTTTTTCCCTCTAGCGAGCCGTGGCGCCGGATACGACTCGTGCCCGGTTCCACGGGAAGGTTTTTTCTTTTTGTAAAAAGCAAGAAGCGGGCGCACCTGGCACTCGACGGGCGTTGGACAGGTGAACGTGTCGAAGAAGCCCGAGGGTAGCACTCGCCCGAAGATCTGCGGCAGTTTCCGGGGCTGCCCGCACGTCACCACCGCCTTGTTGAGGTGGACGGCCCCCGGAGTGTGTCCTGCAGAGAGGTGAGAGGTCACGGTTCTCCGTAGATGTTTCCCTTCCCGGCACCCGGAGACCCTGGCACTGGAATCAGCCAACCCCGAGAGTCCAAGAAGGGAGCCGTTATTCCCGACGAGCGGGGTTGCCCCCCGAGACGGGGCGTGGGGGAAGTGGGTGTGATCCCATATTCAGCTCCTCTCCTTATCCGTACATTAGTTCAGTGTCTGCCTTCCCCTCGTTAGACGGGAAGCTCGTTGCGGGCAGGGATTGTGTCCGCCGCCCCGTCTCGGTTCCCGTTTCCAGCTCATGCCCTCGGGGGCTGGAAAGGATAAACAAATCAAAAGCTTTCCCCCCACAAATTCATTCATTCAATCGTATTTATTGAGCGCTTACTGTGTGCAGAGCACTGGACTAAGCGCTTGGGAAGTACAAGTTGGCAACATACAGAGCCGGTCCCTACCCAACAACGGGCTCACAGTCTAGAAGGGGGAGACAGACAACAAAACAAAACATGCAGACAGGTATCAAGTCGTCAGAACAAATAGAATTAAAGCTAAATGCCCATCATTAACAAAATAAATAGAGCAGTAAATATGTACACGTCAAATCAATACAGTGATAAATCTGTACATATTTACTGCTCTATTTTGTTAATGATGGACATTCAGCTTCCAACTGCTCTTCAGTTTACAGAGAAGCAGCGTGGCTCAGTGGAAAGAGCCCGGGCTTTGGAGTCAGAGGTCATGGGTTCAAATCCCTGCTCCGCCAACTGTCAGCTGTGTGACTTTGGGCAAGCCACTTCTCTGTGCCTCAGTTACCTCATCTGTAAAACGAGGATGAAGACTGTGAGCCCCACGTGGGACAACCCGATCACCCTGCATCTCCCCAGTGCTTAGAACGGTGTTTGCACATAGCGCAAATGTGACCCTGCCTCGCCTGTTTTGGCCGCATTTCCACCGGTGCTCAGAGTGCTCAACAAATCCGGTGGTGGTAGTTCTGTGGGGACACGGCCTTGCTCGTGGGTCCCGAGCAGGGAAGGAGCGTGTCCAGGGATCCCTCACCTCTGGCTAAGGAGCGCTCTCCCAGGAATAACTCCTGCTGCATCTCATCCCTCGGCGGATCTGGTGGCTGAAAGGTTAACGAGAACGTGATGCGGTGAATTACGGAAAAGCCGTTAAGCTGAATCAGTCCTCAACCGAATGACCGAGTTTCCATTAGACCATCTCCATCCCAGGGCCTCTAGGACAGAACCGCAAAATTGCCCGAATGAGGAGGGGCTGGAGGAGATGGGCCACTTATCTCCCAGCCCCCCTTCCCATCATCATCAATCGTATTTATTGAGCGCTTACTATGTGCAGAGCACTGTACTAAGCGCTTGGGAAGTACAAATTGGCAACATCTAGAGACAGTCCCTACCCGACAGTGGGCTCACAGTCTAAAAGACCACAGTCTAAAACCCACTAGGTTCCGGGTTCGTGAAGCCACCTAAAAAGCCCAAACCCAAGTATTTAAGGCCTAAAACGCTTGTATGGTAAATGCTTGCTTGCTTCCACTGCTTTCAAAAACACACAATCACTTGGCAGTGCATGTTAATTTAACATTGGGTTGACCCCAGCCAAATCCCAGATATAAGCACTTAGTACAGTGCTCTGCACACAGTAAGCGCTCAATAAATACCATTGATTTATTTATTTTATTTGTACATATCTATTCTATTTATTTTATTTTGTTAGTATGTTTGGTTTTGTTCTCTGTCTCCCCCCTTTTAGACTGTGAGCCCACTGTTGGGTAGGGACTGTCTCCATATGTTGCCAATTTGTACTTCCCAAGAGCTTAGTACAGTGCTCTGCACATAGTAAGCGCTCAATAAATACGATTGATGATGATGATTGATGATATAAGTACGGGAAGGTGGAGTGTCTTTGATGAAGTTATTGAGCTACTTTGATTCTGCTACCCCAGCACCATTTTGAAATTCAGCTTATGCATATTAGGATTTATAGAGTGCCTCATTTAAGGCGTTGTACCAGCCAAGCCTATCAAAATTAATTGGGATCGGGGCTAGTTCATTCAGTTTATGCATATTAGGATTTATAGAGTGCCTCACTTAAGGTGTTGTACCAGACGAACCTGTCAAAACTAATTGGGATCGGGGCTAGTTCATTCAGTTTATGCACCTTAGGATTTATAGAGTGCCTCATTTAAGGTGTTGTACTGGACGAACCTATCAAAATTAATTGGGATCGGGGCTAGTTCATTGTTTATGCATATTAGGATTTATAGAGTGCCTCATCATCATCATCATCATCAATCGTATTTATTGAGCACTTACTATGTGCAGAGCACTGGACTAAGCGCTTGGGAAGTACAAATGGGCAACATACAGAGACAGTCCCTACCCAACAGTGGGCTCACAGTCTCACACCTCATTTAAGGTGTTGTACCAGACGAACCTTTCAAAACTAATTGGGATCGGGGCTAGTTCAGAAATTTGCTAATTCTCATACTCAAACCCCGTTTTGTTTGGACTGATGCTGACGCAATTTACATCAGTTAATTTAAACTGAACTACCAGATAATAGGCATGTAGGTTAGCCCGTTGTTGGGTAGCGACCATCTCTATATGTTGCCGATTTGTACTTTCCAAGCGCTTAGTACAGTGCTCTGTGCACGGTAAGTGCTCAATAAATACGATTGAATGGATGAATTAACTCAGGAGGAGCCACCGTGATCATTCCCACTGCTCCTGGTTGTTTCAGCTGTTACCTTCTGAATGCTCCATTTATGTAGTCACTTTTCCCCCTTTTTATCTCCAGCTTTCCTCCTGCTCCCAGTGTGAGTCTGCCAGTCTCCTCCATCGGATGCTAAGTAAATCCCCCTCCGGCCCTGAACTCTGCAGACCCATTTATTGTTGTATTGTTCTTTCCCAAGTGCTTAATACAGTGCACTGCACACAGTAAGCGCTTAATAAATACGATGGGATGAATGAGTGACCCCTAAACCCTGTTTATTGTTGTATTGTTCTTTCCCAAGTGCTTAATACAGTGCACTGCACACAGTAAGCGCCTAATAAATATGATGGGATGAATGAGTGACCCCAAACCCTGTTTATTGTTGTATTGTTCTTTCCCAAGTGTTTAATACAGTGCACTGCATACAGTAAGCGCTTAATAAATACGATGGGATGAATGAGTGACCCCAAACCCTGTTTATTGTTGTATCGTTCTTTCCCAAGTGCTTAATACAGTGCACTGCATACAGTAAGTGCTTAATAAATACGATGGGATGAATGAGTGACCCCAAACCCTGTTTATTGTCGTATTGTTCTTTCCCAAGTGCTTAATACAGTGCACTGCACAGTCAGCGCTTAATAAATAGGATGGGATGAATGAGTGACCTCCAAACCCTGTTTATTGTTGTATCGTTCTTTCCCAAGTGCTTAATACAGTGCACTGCACACAGTAAGCGCTTAATAAATACGATGGGATGAATGAGTGACCCCCAAAGCCTGTTTATTGTATCGTTCTTTCCCAAGTGCTTAATACAGTGCACTGCACACAGTAAGCGCTTAATAAATACGATGGGATGAATAGGTGACCCCAAACCCTGTTTATTGTTGTATTGTTCTTTCCCAAGTGCTTAAAACAGTGCACTGCACACAGTAAGCACTTAATATGATGGGATGAATGAGTGACCCCCCAAAGCCTGTTTATTGTATCGTTCTTTCCCAAGTGCTTAATACAGTGCACTGCACACAGTAAGTGTTTAATAAATACGATGGGATGAATGAGTGACCCCCAAACCCTGTGATCACCTGTGCATTGTGCTCCAGGGCCTTTCGCTTCTCTCTTCTCTCTGCAAATGCCGCAAACCCAGACTGAGTTGAGGGGGTGAGCAAGGCTGGGCCTCGGTTGCCTCCCCCTGGTTTCTGGGCTTTTTTTTTTTAATGGCATTTTTTTTAAGTGCTTATTCTGCATCAGGCATTGGATTTAGCACTGGGGTAGACACAATTCATTCAAGCACTTAGAACAGTGCTTTGCACACAGTAAGCGCTTAATAAATGCCATCATTATTATTCGTTCATTCAATTGTATTGATTGAACGCTTACTGTGTGCAGAGCACTGTACTAAGCGCTTGGGAAATCCATGTCGGCAACATATAGAGACGGTCCCTACCCAACAATGGGCTCACAGTCTAGAAGGGGGAGACAGACAACAAAACCAAACAAGTGGACAGGTGTCAAAACCGTCAGAATAAATCTAATCAGGTTGGGCACAGTCTATGGGGCATGGGGCTCATGGTCTCACTTTCCATTTTCCGGGTGAAGGAACTGAGGCCCAGAGATGAGAAGTGACTTGACCAAGGTCACACAGCAGACAAGTGAAGCAGTGTGGCTGAGTGGAAAGAGCCTGGGCTTGGAAGTCAGAGGTGGTGGGTTCTAATCCCACCAACACCATTTATCAGCTGTGTGATTTGGACAAGTCACTTGACTTCTCTGTGCCTCAGTTCCCTCATCTGGAAAATGGGGATTAAGACTGTGAGCCCCCTATTCACTCATTCATTCATTCATTCAATCGTATTTATTCATCATCATCATCATCATCATCATCATCATCATCATCATCAATTGTATTTATTGAGCGCTTACTGTGTGCAGAGCACTGGACTAAGCCCTTGGGAAGTCCAAGTTGGTAACATAGAGAGACGGTCCCTACCCAACAGCGGGCTCACAGTCTAGAAGGGGGACAACCTGATCACCTTGTAACCTCCCCAGCACTTAGAACAGTGCTTTGCACATAGTAAGTGCTTAATAAATCCTCATAAATAAATCCTAATAAATCCATCAGGCAAAAATTCCTCACCCTCAGCTTCCAGGCTGTCCATCCATTCCCTCGCCCCCTCCTACCTCACCTCCCTTCTCTCCTTCTCCATCCCAGCCCGCACCCTCCGCTCCTCTGCCGCTAATCTCCTCACCGGGCCTCGTTCTCGCCCGTCCCGCCGACGACCCCCGGCCCGGAATGGCCTCCCTCTGCCCACCCGCCAAGCTAGCTCTCTTCCTTCCTTCAAAGTCCTACTGAGAGCTCACCTCCTCCAGGAGGCCTTCCCACACTCAGCCCCCTCCTTCCTCTCCCTCTCCTCCCCTGCCCCATCCCCCCCACCTTACCTCCTTCCCCTCCCCACACCACCTGTATATATGTATATACGTTTGTACGTATTTATTACTCTATTTTACTTGTACATATTTATTCTATTTATTTTATTTTGTTCATATGTTTTGTTTAGTTGTCTGCTGTCTCCCCCTTTTAGACTGTGAGCCCGCTGTTGGGTAGGGACCGTCTCTATATGTTGCCAACTTGGACTTCCCAAGTGCCTAGCACAGTGCTCTGCACACAGTAAGCGCTCAATAAATACTACTGAATGAATGAATGAATGCCATTATTATTATTATTATTATTATTCTCTGCACCTCAGTTCCCTCAGCTGGAAAATGGGGATGAAGACTGTGAGCCCCCCCGTGGGACAACCTGATCACCCTGTAACCTCCCCAGTGCTTAGAACAGGGCTTTGCACATAAACACTTAATAAATGCCGTTATTATTATTGTTATTATTATTATTATTATATTATTATTTTTATTATTATTCTCTGCACCTCAGTGACCTCATCTGTCAAATGGGGATGAAGACCGTGAGCCCCCCCGTGGGACAACCTGATCACCTTGTAACCTCCCCAGTGCTTAGGACAGTGCTTTGCACATAAGCACTTAACAAATGCCATTACTATTATCATTACATTATTATTATCATTCTCTGCACCTCAGTGACCTCATCTGTCAAATGGGGATGAAGACTGTGAGCCCCCAGTGGGACAACCTGATCACCTTGTAACCTCCCCAGCAGTTAGAACAGTGCTTTGCACATAGTAAGTGCTTAATAAATGCCATTATCATTATTAATAATAATAACATATAATAATATAACAAGCATAGAAATCATAATATATAAATTATAAATCGTAACCATAATGACATAAATTATTTATAATAATATAAATAATAATGATACTAATAGCCATTAATAATAATAATAACATATAATAATAGAATAAGTATATAAATTATAATATATAAATTGTATAAATGGTAACTATAATGACATAAATTATTTATAATGATATAATAATACAATAATGATATAAATAATGATATAAATAATAATAGCCATTATTATTATTATTAATAATAACATATAATAACACAAGTATATAAATTATAATATATAAATTATATAAATTGTAATTATGACAAATTATTTATAATATAAATCATGATATAAATAACGATATAAATAACAACAATAATAACGATGATAATAATAATAATAATAATAATAATAATAATAATCATAATATTGTGCCCTGCGGCCCCAGGCCGGTCCCCTCAGAGCTGGCCCCGCCCACTGACGCTAGGCCCCACCCCTCGACGCTGACCACGCCCTCTACTGGCCGGACACCATCATCATCATCATCATCAATCGTATTTATTGAGCGCTTACTATGTGCAGAGCACTGGACTAAGCGCTTGGGAAGTCCAAGTTGGCAACATCTAGAGACAGTCCCTACCCAACAGTGGGCTCACAGTCTAAAAGGGGGAGACAGAGAACAAAACCAAACATACTAACAAAATAAAATAGAATAGATATGTACAAATATAATAAATAAATAGAGTAAAAAAATCTGTACAAACATATATACAGGTGCTGTGGGGAAGGGAAGGAGGTAAGATGGGGGCATGGAGAGGGGGACGAGGGGGAGACACGCCCATCAACACTGGCCACGCCCCACTCACGATAGCCCCCGCCCACCTCTGTTGCTGGCCCCGCCCATTCCAGCCTCTGATAGACTCCGCCCCTGTCGTCCGGACACGCCCCACCGCCGCTGACCACGCCCATCGGCGCTAGGCCACGCCCCCAGCATACAGCCCGCCCATCGCCGCTGACCACGCCCCTCCCCCTAGGCCACGCCCCTCCGCTAGGCCCAGCCACGCCCCTCGACGTTGGCCCCACCCGCCGCCAATGAACGCGCCCCTTTCGGCGCCAGGCCCCGCCCCCTAATGCCCGGTCCCGCCTATCGCCATTGGCCCCGCCCCTAGGTACCCAGGCCCCGCCCCCTCGGCGCTAAGCCCCGCCCCCGCCTCACGGTTGCGCAGGCGCCGTGCGCAGTCCGGGCGGGCCCTGCGCCTTTGGTCGAAGTAGAGGCAGTAGGCCACGAAGGCCGCCGCCACCAGGCCGCCCGCCAGGAGGGCCAAGCCCGCCCGGACCGACGGCATCCGGCCGACCGACCGACCGACCCTGCTGCCCTCTGCCCTCCCCTCCCCCCGCCATCAACCGACCCGGGGGAACCGTTGGGCGCGGGCCACCGACCCCAATCATTCATTCACTCAGTCAATCCATCAATCAATCGTATTGATTGAGCGCTTACTGTGTGCAGAGCACTGGACTAAGCGCTTGGGAAGCCCAAGTTGGCAACATCTAGAGACAGTCCCTACCCAACAGTGGGCTCACAGTCTAAAAGGGGGAGGCAGACAACAAAACCAAACATACTCACAAAATAAATAGAATAGATATGGACAAGTAAAATAAACAGAGTAATAAATATGTACAAACATATATACATCTATGCAGGTGCTGTGGGGAAGGGAAGGAGGTAAGATGGGGGGATGGAGAGGGGGAGAGGAAGGAAGGGGCTCAGTCTGGGAAGGCCTCCTGGAGGAGGTGAGCTCGCAGTAGGGCCTCAGTCAATCAATCAATCGTATTTATTGAGCGCTTACTGTGTGCAGAGTACATATTTATTACTCTATTTATTTATTTATCTTACTTGTACATTTCTATCCTATTTATTTTATTTTGTTGGTATGTTTGGTTCTGTTCTCTGTCTCCCCCTTTTAGATTGTGAGCCCACTGTTGGGTAGGGACTGTCTCTATGTGTTGCCAATTTGTACTTCCCAAGCGCTTAGTACAGTGCTCTGCACAAAGTAAGCGCTCAATAAATACGATTGATTGATTGCAGAGCACTGGACTAAGCGCTTGGGATGTACAAGTTGGCAACATAGACAGTCCCTACCAGGGGTCACCGTATTTACTGAGCGCTTCTGTGTGCACAGCACACACCCCCTCCTTCCTCTCCCCCACTGCCTTACCTCCTTCCCCTCCCCACAGCGCCTGGATATATAATAATAATAATAATGATGGCATTTGTTGAGCGCTTACTACGTGCAAGGCACTGTTCATTCATTCAATCGTATTTATTGAGCGCTTACTGTGTGCGGAGCACGGGACTAAGCGCTTGGGAAGTCCAAGTCGGCAACACCTAGGGATGGTCAATCAATCAATCGTATTTATTGAGCGTTTACTGTGTGCGGAGCACTGGACTAAGCGTTTGGGAAGTACAAGTTGGCAACATCTAGAGACGGTCCCTACGCAACAGTGGGCTCACAGTCTGTTCTAAGCGCTGGGGGGAATATAAGGTGATCGGGTTGTCCCACATAGGGCTCACATTCTTAATCCCCATTTTACAGATGAGGTAAACTGCGGCTCAGAGAAGTGAAGTGACTTTCATTCACTCAATCGTATTTATTGAGCGCTTACTGTGTGCAAAGCACGGGACTAAGCACTTGGGAAGTCCAAGTTGGCAACATCTAGTGATGGTCCCTACGCAACAGTGGGCTCACAGTCTGTTCTAAGCACTGGGGGGAATATAAGGTGATCGGGCTGTCCCATGTGGGGCTCACAGTCTTAAACCCCATTTTCCAGATGAGGTAAACTGAGGCTCAGAGAAGTGAAGTGACTTTCATTCACTCATTCAATTATATTTATTGAGCGCTTACTGTGTGCAAAGCACGGGACTAAGCGCTTGGGAAGTACAAGTAGGCAACATCTAAAGAACAGTCTCTACCCAACAGTGGGCTCACAGTCTGTTCTAAGCGCTGGGGGGAATATAAGGTGATCGGGTTGTCCCATGTAGGGCTCACAGTCTTAATCCCCATTTTCCAGATGAGGTAACTGAGGCTCAGAGAACTTAAGTGACTTGCCCAATGTCACAGCAGACGTGGCGGAGTCGGAATTTGAACCCATGACCTCTGGCTCCAAAGCCCGGGCTCTTTTCCACTGAGCCACGCTGCTTCATGGGGGTTAAGACTGTGAAGCCCCGCGTATCTACCCCTAATGCTTAGAACAGTGCTTGGCACATCATAAGCGCTTAACAAATACCATTGTTATTCATCCATTCATTCAATCGTATTTATTGAGTGCTTACTGTGTGCAGAGCACTGTACTAAGCACTTGAATTATTATTATTATTATTAAGTCACTTCTCTGGGCCTCCGTTGCCTCTGTAAAAATGGGGATTGAGACTGTGAGCCCCATGTGAAGCAGCGTGGCTCAGTGGAAAGAGCCCGGACTTGGGAGCCAGAGGTCGTGGGTTCTAATCCCAGCTCCGCCACTTGTCTGCTGTGTGACTTTAGGCAAGTCACTTCACTTCTCTGGGCCTCAGTGACCTCATCCGTCTTCACGTCTCTGGGCCTCAGTGACCTCATCTGTAAAATGGGGATGAAGACTGTGAGTCCCACGTGGGACAACCTGATTCCCTTGTATCCTGGCGCTTAGAACAGTGCTTAGCGCTTAGAATAGGGCTTTGCACATAGTAAGCGCTTAATAAATGCCATTATTATTATTATTGTATCTATCCCAGCGCTTAGAACAGTGCTTGGCACATAGAAGGCGTTTAACGAAGCAGCGTGGCTCAGTGGAAAGAGCCCGGGCTTTGGAGTCAGAGGTCATGGGTTCGAATCCTGACTCCACCACATGTCTGCTGTGTGATCTTGGGCAAGTCACTTAACTTCTCTGGGCCTCAGTTACCTCATCTGTAAAATGGGGATTAAGACCGTGAGCCCCACGTGGGACAACCTGATCACCCCGTGTCCTCCCCAGCGCTTAGAACAGTGCTTTGCACATAGCAAGCGCTTAACAAATGCCAATTATTATTATTATTATTAACAAATAATATTATATTATATATTATATTATGTAGGACAGGGACCGAGTCCAACCTGATTTGCTCTGCACACAGTAAGCGCTCAATAAATATGATTGAATGAATTTACCCCAGCGCTTATAACAGTGCTTGGCATATAGTAAGCGCTTAACAAACACCATCATTATTATGATACCAAAAATGCACCAAAAGGCCTACAGCGCCCAGAGGCAACATCGAGACTAAGCTCCTTGAGAGCACGGATTTTTATTTATTAATTCAATTAATCAAGGGTATTTATTGAGCCCTTCCTAAGTGCAGAGCGCTGTACTGTTTGGGAAAGTACAATGTAACAGAGTTGGTAGATGTGATCCCTGCCTTTGGGGAGCCTACAATCTACAGGGGAAGAATGATATTAAAATAAATTACAGATGGGGGGGGGGGGAAGAACATAAGGATAGGAAGACACAGACTAATAAGCGCTTGAATGCCATCATCATCATCATCATCATCAATCGTATTTATTGATGATATGAATGCCATGAAACGAAAATATAGTAAAGTTGAGCCCAGTCAGCTTAACAACCTGCTTGAGAAGAACACGGAACATTTCATTTTCAACCACTCGGAGGAAAACAAGAAACGCAAAAAGCGACTCACATTATTTTGTGAAGAGCAGATCGGGCCGATTCGGGTCTCCTCCTCTTGACAGTGAAAGGCCCAGTTGGGTCCCGGGAAAGCAGTAAATCCCTCTCTAGATTTGAGGAAGGCTCTGGCGTCCGTCCGCACGACCTCTTCACTGACGAGCTGGGAAAGTATCATCATCATCATCATCATCAATCGTATTTATTGAGCGCTTACTGTGTGCAGAGCACTGTACTAAGCGCTTGGGAAGTCCAAATTGGCAACATATAGAGACGGTCCCTACCCAACAGTGGGCTCACAGTCTAAAAGAGTGGGCTCACAGTCTAAAAGTAGAATTCATCTTGGTGTCTTCTGTGCGTAGAGAGGCCCGAAGGGTGGATGAAACGAGGATGAAGAAGTCTCCTGTCGGGAGCAGCGGACCAGCTTCATCCCGAGACTCCGGGACTCTCTCAATCTCTGCACCCACTTGGTGCTCAGTCGATGCTATCGATTGATTGATGGGAATAATAATAATAATGATGGTATTTGTTAAGCGCTTACTATGTGAAAGCACTGTTCTAAGCGCTGGGGGGGATACAAGGTGATCATGATGTCCCGCGTGAGGCTCACAGTCTTCATCCCCATTTTACAGATGAGGTAACAGGCTCAGAGAAGTTAAGTGACTTGCCCAAGGTCTGCACACAGCAGACATGGGGGGGAGCCGGGATTAGAACCCATGACCTCTGACTCCCAAGCCCGGGCTCTTTCCACTGAGCCACGCTGAATAGTAGTCCTTTGAAAGGAGGAAGAAATTCAAGCGGGGCCAGGGCTTCGGGGCCCAGAAAAGTGGGCAAGCGCCGTTGGCTAGAAGTGGGCAGCAATTCATTCAATCGTATTTATTGAGCGCTTACTGTGTGCAGAGCACTGGACTAAGCGCTTGGGAAGTACAAGTCGGCAACATATAGAGACGGTCCCTACCCAACAACGGGCTCACAGTCTAGAAGGGGGAGACAGACAACAAAACATGGAGACAGGCGTCAAGGCATCAGAACAAATAGAATTAAAGCTAAATGCACATCATTAACAAAATAAATAGAATAGTAGAGTAATAAATCTGTACAAACATACATACAGGTGCTGTGGGGAGAGGAAGGAGGTAGGGCAGGGGGGATGGGGAGGAGGAGAGGAAAAAAGGGGCTCAGTCTGGGAAGGCCTCTTGGAGGAGGTGAGCTCTCAGTAGGGCTTTGAAGGGAGGAAGAGAGGTAGCAGTGTTAGGAACACCGTCGCACCATTAGGAATGAGAACAAAATCTGGTCCCAAACTAGGGTAGGTCCCAGCCGCGGGAGCGTGAATCACGAGAGGTAGAAGAAGACGCCCCTGGCCCTTGCCAGGGCTGACCAGATTTCGTTAGGACCGTCGTCGTCGGTGTCGCTCGACAACTGTTAAGGCAGAAAGACTCGGGTTTTCTGGAGCGGAGAAGGAAACAGCAATGGAGCGACAATTTCCATCTTCAAGGACAGGAAAGTGTTCTTTCCTCTTTGAGGAGGAGAGGGATGGGCCTATAAGATGATGATGATATGATATTTGTTAAGCGCTTACTATGTGCACTGTTCTAAGCGCTGGGGTAGACAGGTAGGTTGTCCCACGTGGGGCTCACAGTCAATCTCCATTTCACAGATAAAAATAATAATAATAATGATGGCATTTATTAAGCGCTTACTATGTGCAAAGCACTGTTCTAAAAGCTGGGAAGGTTACAAGGTGATCAGGTTGTACCAAGGGGGGGGCTCACAGTCTTAATCCCCATTTTACAGATGAGGTCAATCAATCAATCAATCGTATTTATTGAGCGCTTACTGTGTGCAGAGCACTGTACTAAGCGCTTGGGAAGTCCAAGCTGGCAACATCTAGAGACAGTCCCTACCCAACAGTGGGCTCACAGTCTAGAAGGGGGTGACAGAGAACAAAACCAAACATACTAACAAAATAAAATAAATAGAATAGATAGGCACAAGGTCACTGAGGCCTAGAGAAGTTAAGGTCACACAGCCTGGCTCAGTGGAAAGAGCCCGGGCTTTGGAGTCCGAAATCATGGGTTCGAATCCCGGCTCCGCCAACTGTCAGCTGTGTGACTTCGGGCAAGTCACTTCACTTCTCTGGGCCTCAGTGACCTCACCTGTAAAATGGGGGTGAAGGCCGTGAGCCCCCCGGGGGACAACCTGATCACCTTGTAACCTCCCTAGCGCTTTGCACATAGTAAGCGCTTAATAAATGCCATCATTATTATTATTATTAATGAGCGGCGGAGCCAGGATTAGAGCCCCCGACCTCCGACTCCCAAGCCCGGGCTCTTTCCACTAGGCCACGCTGCTTCTCTGTTGTTCAGTTGTAGTCTAAGGAACAAAGAAGAGGAAACAGGATGGACATCGGCCCTCGGCACGGAGATGGCGTCCACCGGTGCGGCCGGGGTGGTCCGGGCTTCAACATCCATCAAGGAAGAACGGCCACCCCGGCGGCCCGCCTGGCCCTCGGCTCGATTTTCCCAGCTGCGGATTTCACGGCACTGGAAACCCCGGCAGTCGTTTAAATGAAAACTGAGAACCTAAAGCCTCCGTTCATAACACGGCCTTTATTCATCCTGCCCGCTGAGCTCCGCTTCCACTTTACAATCGGATGCTACTTCTGCTTCGCTTGAGAAAAGACAGAAAAAGTGCATTTCCCGAGAGGCCTTTTTTGCTTTTAATTCTCCGTGAAATCGGAATCACAAGTTCACAAGGTGGCAAAAGGAAAATTCAAGAAACATCGATTTTAGTAGCGCTACCCCCTCACTAGTGTTCAGCTCTGACCTCTGGCCGCTGTGAATCATCATCATCATCAATCGTATTTATTGAGCGCTTACCATGTGCAGAGCACTGTACTAAGCGCTTGGGAAGTACAAATTGGCAACATATAGAGACAGTCCCTACCCAACAGTGGGCTCACAGTCTCCCGATGGAGAGACTCCAGCCTCCACGTTATGATTACAGCCTAGGAAACACAGAAAAAGGGCTCTTCCCCAACCCCTGGCCAATGGACAAACAGGAATTTTTTTAAAATTCGATTAAAAAAATTACTTTTTTACATAATGTATATGCAAACGGTTTTTAAATACACGGTTCGGGGACGGTCATTTACAGAACGCAGCAGTTAGTCCGTGGGGCGGTTCACAGACCGGGCCCACGGAAGTTGCTCTACTTTCTTGTTGCCTCTCAACTCCGGGAGATATGGATCCATTCGGCGGGATAGGGAACGGGAAAAAACCGGGACCGAACATCTTCCGGGCACCCGGGGGGGATTATTGCCCCTGCAACGGGGGCACGTACTGTAAGAGCTGCCCGAGTTTCTGACCTAAGACCCCACCGACTGTTTCGGTCCAGTCGCCCGCTCTCGGTCACCGGGTCGGGGACGGGGGAAGGACGACCTGGGGTGGGCCTCCAAGGACGGTGGTGTTACTTTTTTGAGAAGCGGCGTGTTTTCGTGGAAAGAGCCCGGGCTTTGGAGCCAGAGGTCGTGGGTTCTAATTCTAACCCCAGCTCCGCCACTTATCAGCTGTGTGACTTTGGACAAGTCACTTCGCTTCCCTGTGCCTCAGTTACCCCATCTGTAAAACGGCGATTAAGGCTCTGAGCCCTACGCGGGACAACCTGATTACCTTGTATCTCCCCCAGCGCTTGGAACAGTGCTTGGCACACAGTAGGCGCTTAACAAATACCATCATTATTATTATTAATATTGTTATTCAGGCTCCTGGATCCCGCCTCCTGTCGGAGCTGGAGCTGCGAGTTACGGTCCGTCGAAAGAGTGAACTAACCTAGAGTGTTCTTGTTGATTTTTTTTTCTTCCATTTTATTCGTATCTTAAAAAATACATAAAAATACAACATCCAATGTCTGAATAAATATATTTACCAAGTTGCAAGATAATACCTTATTTTACACAAAATTTTTCAGCTTTAGAAATCTTGTTAAATAACTTCATCGTTGTTATATATTTCATTTTTGTCTTTTTGTAACAAAATAAAAACTCTGAAATTACATAGAAAAAAGACAAAATATTTTTGTCAAGGGATAAGATAGTCCACTGAAAACTTATTCACAATTCCACTGTAAACATTAATAAACATTAAAATATTTTGCATAATTGTGTGCTCCAAAATCCTATAAAAAGTGGAAGACTCGTCACGACGGTAGTTTTCAGTAAACTACGCTTCCTTTCACAATTTATTTTGTCCCATTTACACCTTGAAGACCGGGCACGCCGCTGAACGTCGACTTTGGCAGTTCGGTATGGCAAGTGCTTCCACGAACGAAGAAATAAAACAAAACAAAAGCAACCAAAGAGAGGAATGAAAAAGAAAATACCCACACAGCAGGAGCCCTCCTCCCCAAGGGTGGGAAACCCAGTCGGTTGAAGTGCAGCAGGGGCTGCTCAGACGGAGAGTATTTTTTGGTGGTGCACTTGCTTTTCTGCGATTTCTACAAAACCCCGGAAAGCTTTGTTAGGCGGAACGTTTCAGATTTGTTAAGTGCCCTTTCTCTGTATCAACGAGAGACGAACGGAAATCCTCGGGGAGTGGGAGAGAAGGGGGTGGCAGAAGGGGCCGACCGCCGAACCTTCAATATCGTGGACCTTCTTTTTTTTTTTTGCAAAGGGGACGGGGAGGAGGGACGGTGGGAGACGGACAATCCAGCGGGGTGGCGGGGGAAGAGTCGGCCAGGAGAACCTTGGCAGGGTCCCGCCGGTCGAGCGCTCTCGGGGGTTTCGGGGTCTCAGTCCTAACGTCCGTGGCAGCGAGTTGCTGGGAAGGGCGGCGGAGGGGGTATCACCTGCACTCCACCGCGAGCACGTTCTGGGGCGGGGACGACGACGACGGGCTCATCCCGGTGTCCGAGGAAGCCGACGACATTGACGCTCCTGGGTGCGACACTGTGGGGGCGGACGGGGAGGGAGGGGCGCGTCAGGGCCCGGGGGCGGCGGACGACCGCTCGGAGCCGGCTGAGCGGGGCTCGCGGCTGCCGCTCCGGTGGGCCCCAGGGTACCCGCCGGGAGTTGGGGGCGTGCCCCGGGGACACCCGGAGATGCCCCCTCCCACTCCGCCACCCAATGCATTTCACTGAGCGCGTGCTTCGCCGGGGCTGGTGATTAACCTACGTTCTTTTGGCTAGAGGTCCCTCTCATCGGGAACCTAGCCGGGGCCGGGTGTAGACAGGGAATGTGTCTATCGTTAGACTGTACCCTCCCGAGAGCGCTCAGTACAGCGTTCTGCACACAGTAAGCGCTAAAAACACAATCGACCGACGGACCAAGCGCCTCAGGGCCACGCCGCCGCTTGCCAGGCCTCTCAACGCGCGCCCCTGGACGCCGACGCCAAGCGGATCCAATGACTCGAGATCCATCTCCCTGCGGCTATGGGGAGACGCCATCTCCTCTCTGGGCTCGGGTCTGCCCAAGTCTCAGTCCTCTCGCCAGTGCCTCGATGCCTCTCGCTGCACCCTCTGGAAGTCTCACCGCTTATTAGCCGCCCCCTCCCCTGCCAGCCGAAAACAGATGGGGACGGAATGGGAAACCCACTGGGAAGTCTGGATTCGTGTTAGCAGCTCCGGGAAAAGGTTAGACGGGAAGAGACTACTGGCTCAAATGGAAGCTGAGAATTTAATGTGGATTACCTTCTCGATCCTTCTTTTTTAATCGTTTTCTCCTCCTGTCGATGGTTGCTACTTCCGACTTCAAGGACATGTAGTACTTTCTGATTTCTTGAAGCTTTTCTTGTAGAAAGGAGATTCTCTCGGTACTGTTCATGTTGTCTAATTCATCTGGAGAAACGGGAAAAGGGCAAATTTATTGTTTCCCCTGAAGCCAAGAAAGGCACTTCTGTCAAAAGTTAAATTCACAGCATCTGAGACGGCACGTGCCGGATTCCCGAGCAGACTTAATATCAATCAATCAATCAATCAATCGTATTTACTGAGCGCTTACTATGTGCAGAGCACTGTACTAAGCGCTTGGGAAGTACAAATTGGCAACACACAGAGGCAGTCCCTACCCAACAGTGGGCTCACAGTCTAAAAGGGGGAGACAGAGAACAGAACCAAACATACCAACAGAATAAAATAAATAGGATAGAAATGTACAAGTAAAATAAATAAATAAATAAATAAATAAATAAATAGAGTAATAAATATATACATATATACAGGTGTCTTAATATACAAGTGTCTTAATATAACAAGACACTTGCTATATTAAGACGCTTTTAGACTGTGAGCCCACTGTTGGGTAGGGACTGTCTCTATATGTTGCCAATTTGCACTTCCCAAGTGCGTAGTACAGTGCTCTGCACATAGTAAGCGCTCAATAAATACGATTGATGATGACGATGATGATAACAAAGGTCCGTGGGAGAGAGCCAACTCCTTGAACGCAAACTTATACTGCACGGTCTGTCAAAAACGTCTTTCACAGGCTTCTTACTTAGCTGGAAGCTCCATTTGTAGGCCCTGGGGGATGAGTTTTGGTGCTTTTCCCTATGCTTGTCCTTCTCTCCGTCTTTGATGTGCGGTGACAGCATTCTTGCGGGAGATCGGGCGAGCTTCTGCGGCTTGGACACGCTGATGTGTTTTACCGGCGTACATTTGCTGGAACCGTCCAGGACGGAAAGGTCTTCACTGTCGCTGCTCTGCCCTGGAGGAAGAGGAGGAGGTTCAACGGGACAGCACGCAACAGAATAATAATAATAATAATGGCATTTATTAAGCGCTTACTATGTGCAAAGCACTGTTCTAAGCGCTGGGGAGGCTACAAGATTATCAGGTTGTACCTCATGGGGCTCACAGTCTCAGTCCCCATTTTACAGATGAGGTAACTGAGGCCCAGAGAAGTGAAGTATATATGTATATATCCTGTATATATGTTTGTACATATTTATTACTCTGTTTATTTATTTTACTTGTACATATCTATTCTATTTATTTTATTTTGTTAGTATGCTTGGTTTTGTTCTCTGTCTCCCCCTTTCAGACTGTGAGCCCACTGTTGGGCAGGGACTGTCTCTATATGTTGCCAATTTGTACTTCCCAAGCGCTTAGTACAGTGGTCTGCACACAGTAAGCGCTCAGTAAATACGATTGATGATGAAGTGACTTGCCCAAAGTCACACAGCTGACAATTGGCGGAGGCGGGATTTGAACCCACGACCTCTGACTCCAAAGCCCAGGCCCTTTCCTACTGAGCCACGCTGCTTCTCTAACAGAAGGCGTCGACGGGGACGGAGGGGCCTGGAAAACGGGCTTTGGCCTGACTGAGTTTGGGCGATTCAATCTTTGGATCGTGTCTACCGACTCCATTGTATGTAAATATATATATATATAGGGGGGAGAGAGAGAGAGAGAGAGCTACAGATATAGAAATTATGGCACTTGTTAAGCGCTTACTATGTGCCAAGCACTGTTCTAAGCCCTAGGGTAGATACAAGTAAATCAGGTTGGACACAGTCGCTGTCCCACACGAGGCCCAGCAGACGTGTGGCGGAGGCAGGATCGGAACTCAGGTCCTCTGACTCTGAAGCCCATGTTCTTTCCACTAGGCCACACTGCCTCTCTCCCAAGGGCTTAGTACAGCGCTCTGCACACAGTAAGAGCTCAATAAACACCACTGATGGATTGATCTTAGAGAAGCAGCGTGGCTCAGTGGAAAGGGCATGGGCTTTGGAGTCAGAGGTCATGGGTTCGAATCCCGGCTCCGCCACGTGTGCTGTGTGACCTTGGGCAAGTCACTTAACTTCTCTGAGCCTCAGTTACCTCACCTGTAAAATGGGACTAAGACTGAGAGCCCCACGTGGGACAACCTGATCACTTAGTATCCCCCCAGCGCTTAGAACAGTGCTTTGCACATAGTAAGCGCTTAACAAATGCCAACATTATCAAGCGCTTAGTACAGTGCTCTGCACACAGTAAGCGCTCAATAAATACGATTGATGATGATCTTTGGGTTCAAGACCACGTGGAGGCTCCTCATTGTTGGGGAGTCGCAGACACGGTGAATTAGGGACGCAGTACGGCCCAATGGATACAGCATGAGAATGGGAGTCAGAGGGACCGGGGTCATGGGTTCGAATCCCGACTCCCCCACATGTCTGCTGTGTGACCTTGGGCAAGTCACTTCACTTCTCTAAGCCTCAGTTACCTCATCTGTAAAATGGGGGATTAGGACTGTGAGCCCCATGTGGGACAACCTGATCACCTTGTAACTCCCCCAGCCCTTAGAACAGTGCTTTGCACATAGTAAGCGCTTAATAAATGCCATTATTATTATTATTACATCACCCAACTCTGTTGTACTGGACTCTCCCAAGACCTTCCTCCAGAGCTACTGTGTTCTGCACACAGTAAGCGCTCACTGGGGCAGCAGGACGGCTTACTGGAGAGAGCACGGGCCTGGGAACCAGAAAGACCTGGGTTCTAATCCCAGCTCCGCCGCGAGTCTGCCGGGTGACCCTGGGCAAGTCACTTCACTTCTCTGTGCCTCAGCTACCTCATCTGAAGAAGGGGGATTGAGACTGTGAGCCCCGTGTGGGAGAGGGACTGCGACAAAATGGATTGACTTGTATCTCTTGACTTGACTTGTATCGAGAAGCAGCGTGGCTCAGTGGAAAAGAGCCCGGGCTTTGGAGTCGGAGGTCATGGGTTCAAATCCCGCCCCGCCCAGTGTCAGCTGTGTGACTTTGGGCAAGTCACTTCACTTCTCTGGGCCTCAGTTACCTCATCTGGAAAATGGGGATGAAGACTGTGAGCCCCACAGGGGACAACCTGATCACCTTGTATCCTCCCCAGCGCTTAGAACAGTGCTTTGCACATAGTAAGCGCTTAACAAATACCAAAATTATTATTATTATTATTATCTCCCTCAGTGCTTAGAACGGTGCCTGGCACACAGTAAGCGCCTAACAAATACCATCATCATAACTGCCGCCGATTCTGATTATACAAAGGCCAACAGAACATACCTGTCCCGTTCTTTTCATTTTTGGTTACAGTACTCGTTCGCTTTGGGGTACGCTTTTGTTTCTTCGCCGTCGATCCACTGTTTCCTTCGCTCTGCCTTTTTTGGCCTGAAACAGAGGGAAAGGCGTCGATGAAACGGTCACCTCCGTTCTGTGGTTATTCTAGCCTTATTTATTTTTTTTAAATCATCGAGGCCCTCCCGAAAGACAGATGCCAGTGAGAGGGAGCAGTTCCCGGATCGTTCCCAGAAGATTTAACGTCGGATCAGGCCCGAGACCGGACGTTTACGCTCCCCAAGCGGCCGCTTACCCTTGTCCCGGCTCTCTTTCTCCGGCACGATCCCGCTGCAGCTGGTTGGGGTGGTGACGGCCTCCAGCCCGTTGGCCGGCTGGCCCTCACAGGGGCCTTCCTGCGACTCCTCGGCCACGCTGTCCACCTCGACGGTCAGGTCGCTCTCGCTCTTCACGCTCCGCGACTCGTCCTGGCTGAGGGTCAGGGGCGAAGCCGCCGAGAAGTGAGGCGGCAAGGCCGGAGGGAGGGCGGGGGGGTTGGAGGCCAGAGGGCTGGGGTCGGATTTCTCCAGGGCCGAATCCTCGCCGCTGCTCTTCTCCTTCTCGTCCAGGTCGTCCAGATCGACTTCGTGGCAGACCAGGGTTTCGGGTCCGATCAGAGGCATCGTGTCGCCCTCCTCCTCCTCCTCCTCCTTCAGCCCTTCCCCCTCCTTCCCCCGTTCGCCCGCCTCGCCCTCCTCCTCCTCCTTCAGTGGTGCGTTTCCCACCCCCTCCGCCGGACTCTCGGCGGGCCGCACGGGAACCACCTGCCCGAGTTGGTTGGATTCGGCCGTCAACGACGGCATCTCCTCGTTTTCGGGTTCGAGCCGCTCCCCAGCCCGCGGGCCGTGGCTCTCCTTGGCGCCGGGACGCCGGCCGGGCGTCTCTTCGGACACGATGTCCGGTACTTCCGTTTCACTGTCGAGTCGCGCTTTCTTCTCGGGCGACGACTGCCCCGGCAGCTTCCTCTTCGCTTTCTTCTCTTTGGAACACGGGTCTGATTCGTCTTCGGGAGCCGAGGGAGACTCTCTCCGTTCCAACGCCGAAAGCTCTAGGCCTGGGAAGTCCACCTGAGGTTCAGTTCGACAATCTTCTGGGCCCGTGGGAGAATCCCTCGTCGTTTCCAAAGAAGGGTCTTGCTTTGGCTTGCTTCTCCTCCCTTTGCCTTTCGGAGACTTTTCCGACTCCCTCTTCCCCTCTTCTGCTTGTTCGGTTTGGCTTCCTAATACCTGTCCTATCTGTTCGCTTTCTTCAACTTCCGATTTCAACGCTTCTGAGGGCTCCTGCCCTCGGGGCCCGTCGCCTTCGTTCAACCCCTCGGGGATCTTTGGGTTTTCCTCATCCGATTTGTCATCCGTTAGCTTTTCGCTCTTCTCCGGGTCTTCCGAAGTTTCTGGAGAAAGTTCTTCATTCAACAAATTCTTTTCAGAAGGGTCTTCTACTTCACTATCGGATGAGCCAGAGTCTGAAAGGAGGGAAAAGGGAAAACATGACACATAACAGGCTTGAAGGTTGTGATTTTTTGTTTCCCCCACTCAAACAGGATATCATCAGTCACGTAGAATGCAGTTCATTTAACTACAGAAGTCAAGCCTTCCCAAAGCTGAAGTCATTTTGCTATTACAACCAAATGCAGAAAAGAACCCATACGTTCGATTTGATAACTACAGTTACTTTTGCAATTTTCAGATCCCGATTTGCTAGCAAAATCCTCCTTGGGTTAGAATTCCTAATCTCTCCGTCTCTCAAGTTCTGGTTCGTCTTAAGGAGACTCTTTTTATGGAGAGGGAGGAGACAATAAGGACAACTTTAATGATCATGCTTTCACCCCTACTAGATTGCTTTGCACACAGCAAGCACTAGAGAAATTTGTGGGAAAATAGGGTAACAGTGAAAATGGAGGGAGGCAAGATGGGAACGGGAAAGGGAGATAGGAAAACCTGCAGACAAGCCGGTCCTACCTCACCTACTGGACCCTACTTTTGAGGACTCTCGTCTCCCAGGCTGTGAAAATACTCAGACAGCTAACCCTGAACACCCCCCCGAAAATTGGCTCTAGCTCATTTTGAGAAAATGAGGCACGCGCCTCATCATCTACCAGAATCCGATGCTCCTGAACCGCCTCTTCCGTCTGCCTTGGATGAGTTCTTATATTAAACCGTCTCTAAGTTTAAGTTGTGTGGCTTGGCGGAAAGAGCACAGGCCTGGAAGCCCAAGGACCTGAGTTCTAATCCCGGCTCTGCCACTTGTCTGAAGTCAGTGGACTTCTCTGTGCCTCGGTTTCCTCATCGGGAAAATGGGGATTCAGGGTCTGTTCTCCCTCCTACTTAGGTGAGGCCCGTTGGGGACAGGGACTGTGTCTGACCTGCTCTGGAGAAGCAGCGTGGCTCAGTGGAAAGAGCCCGGGCTTTGGAGTCAGAGGTCATGGGTTCAAATCCTGGCTCTGCCAATTGTCAGCTGTGTGGCAAGTCACTTCTCTGTGCCTCAGTTACCTCATATGTAAAATGGGGGATTAAGACTGCGACCTCACCATGGGACAACTTGATCACCTTGTAACCTCCCCAGTGCTTAGAACAGTACTTTGCACATAGTAAGCGCTGAATAAATGCTCAGCGCTTAGAACAGTGCTCAACGCTTAGAAAAGTGCTTTGCGCGTAGTAAGTGCTTAATAAATGCCATTATCATTATTATTATTATTATTGTATCTACTCTAGCACTAGGTAGAATGCTTGGCACGCAAAAGGCACTTAAATATTATCACTATCACCATCATCATTACTGATTATTATTAATAACAATAAACTGAAAAACTCCCCCAAATGAGTTTTTTCAAGCTGCTGGGGCAGAAAATGGAGCCGTTTCTCATGAAATCTGAAAAACCAAGATTTGAGCCCTCGTGTGGTGGTCAACTAGAGGAAGTGAAGGGAGGGCGAGGGGGAGGGAAGGGAGAGAAGGAAGGGAGATGGGGAGTGAAGGGAGAGATAGCCATGAGAACCCCGCACCTTCCACTCCGTTGGACAGGGGCGAGCTGTCCGGCAAGCTGCTCCGAACATTCCTGGCGCCCGGCTTGCCCTCGCCGCTCGGGGGCTTGGGGAAACCACAGGACACGTTCGAAGGGAGGGTGGATTTCAAAGGGGGACGGCCCCGTTTTGACTTCTGTCTCTCCTCGTCTTTCTTCTCCTCTTTTTCACTGTCATCTTTGTTCTGCGTGACAAAAACCAAGCAAACCGAAAACGTCGGTCGGAAATTTGGAATGACCAAAGGACCCGTCCCATCCTAGTCCTCCCCCATTCAGTCACGTGCCCCCATTGAACACCATCTCTTGAGAAAGACCACCCCCCCATACAGGTCTTTACGGAACCATTCCCTGGATAGCAAAAGTCACCCTACATGTGTCTAGCTGATCGACAAAGTATCACCTTGGCTTTTTTCTTCTGTTTCCTCTTTGGTCCACCTTTCTCCAAAGGCCATATTATCCTGTCTGCTTTCACCCATTCATCGTACCTTTCAAAATAAACAAACACCAGAGGGATTTAGGATAAATGTGCACCTTTCTTCAAGGAGAGGAGACTGGATGGCATACATTCGGGGGGCAGGTGCTTAAAAATCTTTCCCTGCCATGTTTGTGGGCGGAAACGTGGTGAAGCAAAGCCTACACTTACTGCCAGGAGCTACTACGGGAGCTTCCGTAGGCCGCGATGTGAACACTGCCTCACAGCCAGAGATTCGCTAGGCTGTGAATTTTTTTTCATTCTTTTCATTCATTTTTTTCCATTAAAAATGACGCGTGTTAGTTACATAGCGGAATTCTCACAGGCAAGTCTTTTCCTGCTCACCTGACATTCCATCCGTAGTAATGCACTAAGTAAAGAACCTCGCCGTCATCAATTTCGGTACTCTTAATGCTGGCTTCATAGATTTTTTGGGTTTTTCCACGTCCATACTTTACTTTCACTTTGGTTCCTGTTAGGCAGGGTTCCGTGTCTGACTCATCTTCCTCTCCTTCGGATTCTCCTTTGTTTTCGGTTTCCTCCCTGCAGCGAATTATGACAGCGAGAGTGAGGCAACGTTTGACAAGCTAAAAGAGCACGTGCTAAGACAATCCAAGGGGAAAATCCATATTACCTTTCAGACATGATGCGGGGCGTGGGGGGCAAGGAGAGGAAAGGAGGAAGAGAAGAGAGCGGGAAAGGCGGATGACTAAGTGCTGAACATGTACCACCATTATTATTAGGATTCTTATTATTATGATGGTGGGAAGGAGGAGAAGGAAGAGCGCCCTTTATGAGCTGATGTTCGACAGAAAAAACAGCGTCAACCGAATAAGGGCACCGAAGAGATGTGCATTAGCAACAGACCAGCCAATTGGGTGATAACATACCGGGATGCACTGAAGGGCTGGTGTCCATTATCTTGTATCTATCCCAGTGCTCAGTACAGTGGCTGGCACACAGTAAGCGCTTACCAAATCTCATTTTAAAAAATGGAGTAATAAAAGGAAAACGGCCAGGCTCTTAATAATGATGCTATTTGTTCCCCAGTGCAGTTCTATGCACTGGGGAGGATACAAGTTGATCAGGTTGTCCCACGTGGGGCTCAGTCTTAATCCCCATTTTCCAGATGAGGGAAATGAGGCCCAGAGAAGTGAAGTAACTTGCCCCAAGTCACCCAGCCGACAACTGGCGGAGCCGGGATTTGAACCCACGACCTCTGACTCCAAAGCCCGGGCTCTTTCCACTGAGCCACGCTGCTTCTCACGGGGACAACCGCCTGGCCAGATGGGATACGGCGGTTCGCGGACCATTAGGGGTTGCTCGCGGCCTCAACGGAGCCTGTCCGAGTGCCAGCCCACGCCTCGGCACGCGTGGGGGACGCCCGAGGGGGAGAACGCCTCACAGCAGCTGGCATCCTTCCGGCCTCAGTGGCAGGCCGCAACAGCTGCTGGCCGGCCAGGGACCTCTCTGAGCGTGGTGACCCCAAGGGGCTGCCACCACGTCGCCCCGGTTCGCCGACGACATCCACTCCATCCGGGATGACGAGGAGGAGTGAGAGCCCACGGGACGCCGAGGCGCTGAGCGGTTCCTGCCGTGACAACAAGGCCGCTACGGTGGAGCCCTGGTTTTCCACCCCGCAGGGGAGAGGGAAAGAGAGCTTAGCTCAGTGGCGGGGGGTCCATCTCTGAGGTGGCCCGAAAGGCTCGGTCGGAGGGAGCGGTCCTCCCGCCTCAGCTGACGGCCTCCCCGGAGCGGCCGTGGGCTGAGACGGGGCGGGAGGAGAAAAGACCGATCCCTCCGACCTTCAGCGGGGCCAGTCGCTCCTCCCCAGCTGGAAAGAACTGCATGCAGCTCCCCAATACTACCTGACAAGCTGTGAAAAGACCCGTAGGGGCTCATGGTCCCTGAAGCCGGGGACCTGGCCGGGCCAACAGGCTGCCCCATCCCTGGCGGGGTGGACCTGTGGTTGGGAAAGGGGGGGAGGCGGGAGGAGAAGAGGGGAAAGGTTAGTGAGGTTTCCTGGGCCGGTCAGAGACCTGCGGGGCAAGTGGACAGCGGCCCGGCCCCCTGGTTTCCGGACGGAACGAGAAGAGGAAGCCAGGCTGCGGGAAGCTAGAAAGCGCACGGCTGCCTCCCGCGGGCTCAGCAACTAGAGGCCTTGTCTCAGTCAGTCTTTCCTCAGTTTTTCTCTCCAAACAGTTCTCCTCCCTTTCCTGACTGAACTGATCTTTCGCTCCAAGTCCACTTCAGCAGTCCACGGATCTACGCAGCTAATCGTGGCTCTCCCACACACACCTCTCGGGGCTCAAACCACCTCCACCTCACTCCCGGTCAACACTTGTTCACCCCGTGATTAGAGGCGCTGGGAGAAAGTGTCACGCTCCTTCACGGGTTTTTCTTTACAGTTCCACGTGGGTCGGGGTGCTCTGAGCCCCCGGGCTCCCCGTCGAGGCCGCGCGTCCCCCGGGCCCCGACAATCTGGGTCGTACCAGCCAGGCCAAGTAGGATAAGCCGGCGGCTGGATGTCGAGAGGTTGTTGAGGCCCCGGCCCCTCTGCCCAACACCTTGCTTTTCCCGTTACCCATTTGGAGCAGCAGGGAGCGAGGCTGGAAAACGAAGGCGGGCATCGAAGAGACGGGCTGAACCGCTACGAGGGAGGGCCTCGATTTATCGGTCGGCTCCGCTGCATGAGAGGACAGACGGGGGACGGGGATGCCACGTCACCTACGACGACAGCCTGAAAAAAGAGAAAGCCGGCCGAGGCGGGGGCCGCCCCACAGACCGTACTACCCCTCTAGGGATGATGTGCTCCGGTTTGGAGCCAGGGCTCCTGTGGGCTCCCTTTCCAAAGGCCAGGTGGGCCCGGGGCGCTTTCCTGCAGCTCCGTGCCTGGCTGTTCTCTGCGAAACCCCCCCTGAGGGGCCGGGGTGGGGAAAATGCTGCGGTCACCGCTACAAGACAAGGGAGTAGCGTCCCTTGAACCCGAGAACAAACTGGGGCTGTGACCACCGGCCGCTGTCCGAGTACTGTGTGCTGCACCCGTTGGGCGCCCAATAAATACTCCTCCTATTGGCCAACACTTTCGGAGAAAAAAAAAAAAACAAACAAAAAACAATCTCAACATACCTCTCTGTCCTCT
Organism: Tachyglossus aculeatus; assembly: GCF_015852505.1. Lineage (NCBI taxonomy): Eukaryota > Metazoa > Chordata > Mammalia > Monotremata > Tachyglossidae > Tachyglossus > Tachyglossus aculeatus. The sequence goes on from NC_052079.1 coordinate 1,015,319, forward strand.
TCTCGTCTTCGTCGTCCGACTCCCTGTCAGATTCTTCCTGCTTTTTGATTTTCTTCTCTTTGAGCTTTGGTGTGATTCTTCTTGCCAGGAGCAGCTCGCCTTCCTTCTTCTCCGCATTTTCAGCTGTCTCTTCTTCCACATCTTTATTTTCTTTGTTGCTGTCCTTCACTTTGTCTTCCGCTCTATCGTCTTCCACTTCCTTTCTGATGGGGGTGGCATCTCGAGCAATTCTCCTTCGCCCCTAGCAGAGGAAGAGAAACGTCATCACGTCGTCATCCCTTGAGAGGAGAAAGGATAACGTACCCGCAAAAAGCGGAAACCTCGTATCTCTCCTGTCCCTTCCCGGCTCCCACCTGACGGAACCGGTGCCAAGGGTCTCATTCGGCCAAGTGGTCCTCTCCTGGTTTCCCGTTCTAACGAGGGGGTCGTGGTGGACACCTCGGAGCGGGGGGGGGGGGGGGCCGAGACGCTGTAACCTAACGATGAAAACGGCCAACTGCGCTGAGGACAAATCCTCCGGACGACGATGACGTTCCTGGCTGGAAGCTTGTTGAGGGCAGGGGACGTGCCTGCCAACTCTGCTGTATTGTCCTCTACCAAGCACTCAGTACAGTGCTGGGCACACAGTAAGCACTCGATAAGTACCACCGTCTGATTGATCGTAGCCACGTGAGCTGGCCTCGCTCGCTTTCACACAGCAGTCGCTCGTCTCCACTTCCGGAGGGTAACGAACTGCCGGGGTAGACCGCTGCCCTCCGCCTCCTAACCCTTCCCGGTCAAGCCCAGCGATCCCTGGAAAAACCCACCCCGGATGAGCTCTCGTCACTTACTCGTGGAGATTTCAGTTCAATTTCTTCTCTTTCGCTTTCGCTGTTTGAGTCGACGCTTTCTTCGACTTCACTTTTTACTTCCACTGGAGGCATTTCGGGTTCCACGTTTGCACTTGCATCCATCGATTCCTCTTGCTTCTGAATTTCCTCTACAACCCTGGGTTCATTATGGTGAATGGTCCTAAACTGAATATTTGCCGAGCGGCAATACTCTTCAAAACCATAGAGATACCTGCCCAAACAAGATTCCGAAACAGTCAGTGGACACGAGCAAATCGGGCTGGACACAGTCCTGGTCCCACAGTCCTAATTCCCATTTTTAGAGATGAGGTAACTGAGGCACAGAGAAGTGAAGTGGCTTGCCCAAAGTCACGCAGCACACAAGTAGCAGAGTTGGGATTAAACAAAGGATGCCTGGGAATTACCCGGTACTCTTAAATTTCTCTTCGATGTTTAAAAGATAAAATTACAGAATGACTTCACGTTGGGTAACAACCGTGTCCTACAAGCAGACAATCTTTGAAAAAAATCTACTACTTACTTTCTGTAAGCGGTTTTTACATTGTAGGAAGCAGCTGAATTCAAAATTGGAATGCCGAGGTCCATATAAATTTGCTTCCACACAGCACCACTATCGATCTGAAAAATTAAAGCGCGCCATTTGTTAACAACCGAACGGCCGGCCAGACGGGACACCGTACTAACATCCTCATTACCGCAGCTTTAATCACGCAGACCCCTTTCCTAGAGCAAGCAATGCAACACTTACACTGTCGCAGCCACCCTGTTGATAGACCAGTCTAAAGAGTTTGAAGAGATTGAGATCCTTATAGCCCAACACTGGTGGTTTATTGATGGGAGTTCCTAATTGCCACGAGAAAAAAGGAAAGAAATTCTGATTAGATTTCTGACAGTCACCCCCCGCATTTGCGGAGAGGATGGAGGAACAAAGTCAGAATACGCCTAACTGGGGTGGGAGGCTGGTAAAATGATTTAGAGGGCTACGGGGTCGGGCTGGGCTGACCCATGCCAATCCCTTCCATCCCCTGCGTTGAATCTGACGCTAAAAATCGCCCTCTGCACTTGGCAGCAGACCAGAGCGAGGCTGATTTTAAGCGTAGGAAGCTGGATCGTGGATGGTGGGTCCCCTCCTGCTCCTTTCGGAGAGCTGAAACACCTTTTATTCACTGGTGTGGGAGTCCTGAGGACGCTTGGGGTTTCATTTCTACAATTTCCACCCGGAGAAGGCAAAATCTATCTGGTTCCCATCTTTAAGAAGCGCCCTGTAGACGGTAACTTGTTCGTAACGGGAATTTAAAAGTAGCAGTCGCCACACCGGCCTCAGGGTTTTTTCTGAAATCGAATCAAGAGTGTGCAAAACATGACACCTCAGGCACAACCCCGTGAAAAAACGAGGAGGAAAATACGAAGCAAAACTGGGGGAGAGGGGGCACGAACAAGAACGGTTCGCTTTAGAACGGTAATGAAAATCGCTACCTCTGTCTTCCATAAACTTGTAAAGCTGTTGGAGGAAGTTGTCCCTCTCGTCAGGGTCGGGCTCGTCCTCAGGCTGGAAAAGAGAAAAGTGTACAGTCAACCAAACTGGACTTCCTTGGGGGGAGGCCGAGGATGAAATACAATCCATTTCTACAGAGGGGTCAGAAGGCACTAGAAAACTTCCAGAACATCGACGGTCAAGTGAAACAAGGCGTAAAAAGTACTGCCGACCCTGGGCTTGCATGGGTTTGAAGGGAGAAGCGTCGTTACACACAAATGTCCTTACGTAGTCATGGTGGCCCCAACGTTAAGGTTCCTAGAACCAGAAACCCAGGTGCTGTTTGCTGATTCTTCAAAATGCCTTCGTTTTTTTTTAGCTTAGACACCTGTCACTCCCACAGACTCGTGTCTCCAGGCAAAGTTACTTTTCCATACTCTTGAATCTCTCACTTGCCATCACAATATTACCAAACGTCAGATTTTATCCACAATTGAGGTTGTCATCTCTGAATGAACAGAACTAACGGAAGAGCAAATCAAACAGTTTCTCCTGCCAAGAAAAAGGACTCAAAAATAAATGCACACTCTAAAAAATATTTTACAAAAGTATTCAATGATTTCATTTCAATGAAGAACGAGTCACTCTCTCGTTAAGGTGCTCAGACTGCTGTTATTTTGATTTTGGTGAAATGGAGAGTGTATATGGATTTGAGTTGACGATTTTTTCTTTCAGTTGGCACTGACTCTAGACTGTGAGCCCACTGTTGGGGAGGGACCGTCTCTAAATGTTGCCAACTTGTACTTCCCAAGCGCTTAGTACAGTGCTCTGCACACAGTAAGTGCTCAATAAATTCGACTGAATGAATGAATTGACTTTTGGTTCGTTTCCATTTCACAGGAACATCCTATTTCAAAGCCAATCAATCAATCAATCGTATTTATTGAGTGCTTACTGTGTGCAGAGCACTGTACTAAGCACTTGGGAAGTACAATCAATCAATCGTATTTATTGAGCGCTTACTGTGTGCAAGCACTGTACTAAGCGCTTGGGAAGTACAAGTTGGCAACATATAGATATGGTCCCCACCCAACAGTGGGCAAGTCCCATTTTGAAGAAAAAAAAAAACCGAATCGCCTTGCCCTCCGGATCTGCACGACAGATATTCTGTCCGCTTGAGACTTTTTACGTCTTACAGAGAAATGGAACTTCTGTTTTGACTCTGAGGGTTTCCGTGCCTAAACAACCACAGTAATCTTGCGGTTTGCGGCAGCTAACTTCCAGCCTCAGACACCGAAACCCGTTCTGATCCCCGAAGAGTTCTGTGGACAGGGAAAGAGCCGATAGGGATTTTAGATTGCCGGGGCTGTAGGGAAATGATGCTGGAAAATCAACTGCCGAGTCTGAAAAAACGGCGCCCAATACCAAATGAGCAACACCCATGGCCATCCCCAGTGCGCCAGCCTGGCAATCCTATTAAACAACATGCGAGACAGCAGAGGTGTAGGCATCTTCCCTTTCCCTCCAATCAATCAATCAATCGTATTTATTGAGCGCTTACTGTGTGCAGAGAACTGTACTAAGCGTTTGTCAATCAATCCTTGTCTTTCTCCCCACCCTGTCTCTCTTGAGCCTCCAAGTTCCAACTGGCTTTTCTGGACCGATGGCCAGTCCGGTTGTCCACGTAAAACACCCAGGCGTGAAAAGGTTCGGCTTTCTAAGGGAGTTCATAAAAATAATTATGGTATTTGTTAAGCGCTTACTATGTGCCAGGCACCGTTCTAAGCACTGGGGTAGACACGAGATAATCGGTTTGGACACAGTCCCTGCCCCACACAGGGGGCTCACAGTCTTAATCCCCATTTTACAGATGAGGGAACTGAGGCCCAGAGAAGTGAAGTGACTTGCCCACGTTCACACAGCAGACAGGTGGTGGAGCTGGGATTAGAACCCATGACCTTCTGGCTCCCAGGACCCACTAGGCCATGCCGCGCCCCTCGGGCAAGATGATTTTCCCAAGCGCTTGATTTTTCGTTCGAAATATTCTCAAGTTTACGGTTTTGCCACTGTCTTATGAAGTCTCCAAACTCACATTGCCTGATCAGGGGGAAAAATGACTGAAGCGTCTCCAACGCTTCACTAACATACACTGAAAGATGGAAACAATGATTCAAGGGTCAAAATAGCGTGGGAACATCACATGCCATACAGTTTTCTTCCTGAAACTCCTCGATGCTCAGATGGGGTTTCTACTTGCACATTTTCTCCCGGTCTAAAAAACTCTCCTTTTGGCTTCTTGACGCTTTAAACCCAAAGAGTTCTTCTGTCTGCCATCCACAGAGTTGAGTGGAGGCCAAAGTCTCGAGACTCCTCAAACCTGAGGTGCCCAAACCACCTGATGCTCATCATCAGGTGGTCTGCCCCAGCCCAAGTCGGGATGGAATCAATGCACGGAGACAGGAAGGGAATACCAAACAAGCCCAAAGTCCCACGAACCTAATGAAACCACGGATTTGGCAGAAACAGGGATCTGGCAGCTGGGAAAAGCAGTGTGGCCTCGCGGTTAGAGCAAGGGCCTGAGAATCAGAAGGTCCGCCGCTTGTCTGCTGTGTGACCTTGGGCGAGTCACTTCTCTATGCCTCAGTGACCTCATCTCTAAAATGGGGATCAAGAACGTGAGGCCTATGTGGGACGTGGACTGCAGGCAACCTGTTTAGCTTCCATTTACCCCAGTGCTTAGTACAGTGCCTGGCACACAGTAATCAATCAATCAATCGTATTTATTGAGCGCTTACTGTGTGCAGAGCACTGGACTAAGCGCTTGGGAAGTACAAGTCGGCAACACATAGAGACAGTCCCTACCCAACAGCGGGCTCACAGTCTAGAAGGGGGAGACAGAGAACAAAACCAAACATACTAACAAAATAAAATAAATAGAATAGATATGGACAAGTAAGATAAATAGAGTAATAAATATGTACAAACATATAAACATATATACAGGTGCTGTGGGGAAGGGAAGGAGGTAGGATGGGGGGATGGAGAGGGGGACGAGGGGGAGAGGAAGGAAGGGGCTCAGTCTGGGAAGGCCTCCTGGAGGAGGTGAGCTCTCAGTAGGGCCTTGAAGGGAGGAAGAGAGCTAGCTCGGCGGATGGGCAGAGGGAGGGCATTCCGGGCCCGGGGGATGACGTGGGCCGGGGGTCAATGGCGGGACAGGCGAGAAAGAGGCCCGGTGAGGAGATTAGCGGCGGAGGAGCGGAGGGTGCGGGCTGGGCTGGAGAAGGAGAGAAGGGAGGTGAGGTAGGAGGGGGCGAGGGGATGGACAGCCTTGAAGCCCAGGGTGAGGAGTTTCTGCCTGATGCGCAGATTGATTGGTAGCCACTGGAGATTTTTGAGGAGGGGAGTAACATGCCCAGAGCGTTTCTGGACAAAGAAGTAAGCGCCTAACAAATACTATTAAAAAAAACCAAACCAACAACAATAACAGCAAAAAAACCCCAGAAACGAAAACAAAGTGTTACCCGATTCTCCTGGAAAGCCAGAGCCACATTCTCGCTGAGCTGAGGGGAGCCCAGCCTGAGGCTCCGGTTGTGAGGGCGTGTGCCGGTGAGGGGGCCGCTCTTCCCGGTAAAATGGGAAGGCCGCTTCAGGGTCCACCGTGGCCGGGCTGCACTAAACGCGGCATGAACTCGCTCAGCCCCTGCCCCTCATAAAAGGGAGGACTATTCTTGACTCGCCAGGCATCAACCTATTCATTGTACCTCCATCTTGTCTAACTTGCCACCGACCTCTCACCCTGGTCCTCCCTCTGGCCTGGACCACTTTCCCTCTTCACATCCAACAGACCATCACTCTCCCCACCTTCAAAGCCTTACTGAAGGCACATCTCTTCCAAGAGGCCTTTTCCAAGCCCTCCTTCGGCTTCGCACTGATCTGCTCCCTTTATTCACTCCTTCCTCAGCCCCAAGGCATTTATGTCCACATCCGCAATTTATTTACGCTAACATCTTTCTTGCCCTCTGGACTGTAAGCTCGTTGCAGGCAAGGAATATGTCTACCAACTCGGTTATTTTGTACTCTTCCAAGCACTCAGTACAGTGCTCTGCCCCCAGTAGGCTCTCAATAAACAAACTGATTGACATCCCCAGCTTGACTCAGAACTTCATTTTAATGTTATACTGTAATCCCCTGCCCGCTGAATCCTGGGTGTTTAGTGCTTACGACGAAACAGGAATTTCTCCCAATCCATCGCCTCCAGCCTGAGCTATGAACAGTCTCATCCTAAAATTAGAATTCGAAAACCGATTTAGGGCTACTTCAGTGCCAGTACAATCTGCCCAGAACCGTATGAAATGAAAACGCTGCTTTTGCAATGGATCAAACTGCTCAGCACGGTGGCTTTGAACTCCCAGAGGGAGGAGGCAGGGACAAGAACAAGTGACAGAAGACGACTGCCCTGAGCAAATAAACTGCCCCTCCCATCCCTGAAGCCCTCTCAGACAAAAACAGTCAAGGAGGGTCGTTCCCCAGGGGCCCCCAGATTGTCCTCAGATGCTTCTCCCTCTCTTGACTGCAGAGAGAAAACTGAAATGGATAACTGATGGGCCTTTCAAAAGTCCCACTTGGCTCAGGAAAACTCCCCTAAGGAAAAAAGAAAGCACGCAGAGCTGCTGGTGCAGAATTTCGACAGGGAAGTCTGGGGCAAACCAGGAACATGACCCAATCTGGAGAAGCTTAGTGGCAGGCTTGGACTCTGGCAGTGGGGTCAGGTGGTACAATTCATTAAATATGTGTTAAGACCCGACTGAACAATGCGTTTGGCGGGCTCTGGAAATTACCCCAAAGTCCTGAAGAAGGGACTCTCAACCCAGTCAACTTCAGGTTTGGCTCTCCCAAACAACTGGCCGTTTTCCCCTCAGGAAATGTGACTTTTTTTTTTTATAATGGCATTTATTAAGCGCTTACTATGTGCAAACTCCTCACCCTGGGCTTCAAGGCTGTCCATCACCTCGCCCCCTCCTACCTCACCTCCCTTCTCTCCTTCTCCAGCCCAGCCCGCACCCTCCGCTCCTCCACCGCTAATCTCCTCACTGTACCTCGTTCTCGCCTGTCCCGCCATCGACCCCCGGCCGACGTCATCCCCCGGGCCTGGAATGCCCTCCCTCTGCCCCTCCGCCAAGCTAGCTCTCTTCCTCCCTTCAAGGCCCTGCTGAGAGCTCACCTCCTCCAGGAGGCCTTCCCAGACTGAGCCCCTTCCTTCCTCTCCCCCTCGTCCCCCTCTCCATCCCCCCATCTTACCTCCTTCCCTTCCCCACAGCACCTATATGTATATATGGTTGTACATATTTATTACTCTATTTATTTATTTATTTATTTATTTCACTTGTACATTTCTATCCTATTTATTTTATTTTGTTTTTATGTTTGGTTCTGTTCTCTGTGTCCCCCTTTTAGACTGTGAGCCCACTTCTGGGTAGGGACTGTCTCTATGTGTTGCCAATTTGTACTTCCCAAGCGCTTAGTACAGTGCTCTGCACATAGTAAGCGCTCAATAAATACGATTGATTGATTGATTGATTGATTGCAAAGCACTGTTCTAAGCGCTGAAGCACTGTTCTAAGTGCTGCGGTCGTGTTAGGAGGATCAGAGCCAGTGAAGCAAATGCTACTTATTCCTGCCCTCTGGTAAGTCAATGTAAATTCAACCCAATAATCTGAAATTTTTCTAAAATACTGCTGAACTGCTCCCGTGCCTTCGGCCTATCACTGAGGCACAAGACCGTCAGCTTATGCGACTTCCGGCGCTGGCACCGGGGAGTGACGTGCCAAGCCAAAGAGCCCGAGGGGCCGGCCTGGGATTCCAAGCAGCCTCCCGGCCACCGCCGCGGTCTGCCCCATTCCCACCCTTCCCTGCCTTCCCAAGTCCTGGCCCCCGGAGACCGGTTCTTCCAGGATGGCACATCGGCCACACCCATCCAACCAACTCTCCCCCAGCCATCTTAAAAAGAAGTGGGGCCTTCTACACACTGCCGGGGACAGAAATACACGGTACGCTCTGCATATTACCGACACCCGTGTCGACATCCCACTGTGTGTCCCAGAATCGTATTGCATACAGTGAACCCTGCTCCCGGTCCCGTTCCCATCCGGTTACGATCTCGTCGGACCCTTCTCGGCCCAGGGTACCCGACAACGAGGACTTCACGAGGGCATTTTTCCTCCCTGTTATCCCCCCTCCAGTCACCAAATTCATCATCATTCATAAAAATAGTCCTGGGCGTGACGCCAAGGGCGCAGAATCAAAGGAGGGATCTTTCCAGAATCTCCACGCGGTTTCCCACAAGAGTTGTGACGGGACGTACGGAGACAAAATATTCTGTCCCCTCCAGCCCTGAGGAAGCCTCCACCAACCTGTCTGATGGTTGTCGGAACCGAGCGGTCGGCTAAATTCCGTTCCAAATGGATCGAGGACCACCATGGGATCAGCGCGTTTTTGGTGACCGATTTATGGGCGCGATCCCAGATTTATAATGAAATGACGACTGGACACCCCCAACCCCCCAGAGATTTGGCTAAAAGGCCCGTGATGGCAAGTTGGACCAACCGGCTGTTCACTAGCTTGGAGGGCTAAAGTTTACACTCCTCCCAGCTTTGGGGAAGATGGAGCGGAATGACCTGACTTTTGACCAAGGCGAGAGCCTGCTAAACTGAACATAAAATTCCTTCGTTTTGTGGGTTGGAATGATTCAGCAGCTGAATTTTGGAGTCAGCTGCTAAACTGCAGCTGAATTTTTTTTTTTTTTTAAAGCTGGAAGGTGGGGAAATTCACTGAAGAAAGCCAACTGGCTTGGCCTGGAGGTAGAACAGAAATATAAACGCCCAGAAGTTCCTGCTAATCAAGCAATTTAGTCTGACCAGCACTTCAAACCTGTAATTTCCCCGTGGGTCTCACAAACCCACTGTGAACTAGAGCCTGCCTTCTGGCCATTCCTACCTCAAAAGGGCCCAACACTTTCCCCCAGGTGTCTGCAGCCCGAAGGTCTACCATACTGAAAACTGTCACCTGAAAACAATGGACGCTCTCGCCTGTCCTTTCTACAGAATATCCCCTTCTCCCACCCTTGCAAAGGCCAACAGGGCCCTGTTGAAGTCAGAATTTGAAAGAGCCTCATTTGTTCACTGTCATTTCTCTCTCCCCACCCCCTTAAAAAAAAGCAAAAAAACCCAAAACAAAAACCCAAAACAAAACCACCCGGCTCCGGTTTCTTTGTTCAAAAATCTGCACGGCTTCTAGGCCGGGTGCGATCTGGAAACGGCAGAAATAAAAACCAGAAAGCAGCAGACTGAATCGAACCTCTGATTTCCAGTCATTAGCAACAGCGGCTCCAGCTAATCCTAATAAAACAGGCTGCAGCAGTTCACACCCTGCAAAACGTGGCCTGCTCACTCTTGACCCTAGATCTCCGTATTGGGCACATCCCACCCTGGAAATGAAGAAAAGATAGCAGAGAAGCACCTGGACAAAATTTCTTCCCATCTTACATTCAGTTTTCAGGTTTCCCAAAGCAAGTGAGTTACAGGGGCGTTTTAAATAAATCCCAAGCTTGTTCAAGGGTTTTTTTTTTTTTTGGAGGGAAGGGGTGGGAATGGGGGGGCGGGAAGGGAAAAAAAAGGACACAGCCTCCATCCCCTGAATAGCTAAAAATAGACTCCCGCTGTCTTTACACAAGAAAACAATTACCCTTGATTACGGGTGGCTCAGACCCGACTGTCGGGAGTTTCCCCACGCCTGACGTCCATCCACATATTAGCAATCGAAATGCGGCTTCACGTTAGACGCACACAGAATCCTTACCTAGGTGTTGCGCTCCCTTTCACATGCAAAATGGTCAGGTTTGTTTCCCTCCTACTTAGTCTGCCCGGTGCCTGGACATTTTTCAGGCTAACTCGCGGCGGCCGAGGTTTGCTTTCCCTCTCGGGCCGGCGCGTCCGAACGGCTCCCCGGCATGACTTACGTGCTCCTCCACGTTAACACAAAATCGGACATTACATGAAAGGGAAAGAAAGACGGCCCATTTCAAAGCATCTGGCAAACCTCGCCTGGCAGCCAGCCAAGCCTCTGCTAAACCTTCCTGCCCCTCCTGAGCATGCTCAGTGAGAACCAACAGCATGTTACTATGGCAACACGGTAGGCCGCCTGCAAGTGGGAAGGGCCATTCCGGGATTTGGGGAGTGACAGATCCTCAGCCTGGACTGCAGAGGAGGTGATGGGAGAGGAAGACCTGCCCCCCCGGCTTTGGAAAACAAAATAAGTTTACTTTTCTCGATCCAACTAGGTCAGAGACCCATCCAGGGCCCAGACACAAAAAAACACCACTCTCCCGAGTCGATGGCAAAGAATGAAAGCCAGCCGAGGCGCTCCTGTCTTCCCCGTTTCACCCACCTGTCATCTCCCTCCCTCAAATAGAGAGCAGCCGAGTGAACGCATTTGTAACATCGGGCTCTTTGCGCCTCGCTCTTGGGAAAGTTGGTGGGAGCAGCATTGGACACTGAGAAGCAACTGAAGGGACAGAACTGGAATCATGACCTGTCAATTGGATATCTATCAATCATCTCTCCTGAGCGCTTGCTGTGTGCACAGCACCGTACTAAGCGCCTGGGAGAGTACAATACAACAATAAACAGTGCCATTCCCCGCCCAAAACGAGCTCACAGCCTAGAGGGGGGGTTCACATTGGTTTGCACAGTCCCTACCCATAACAAGCTTACGTAAATACGTGTATCAAAAGGTAGGCTTGGGCTAAACGGCCTCATCTGCAACAATGTCCCGGGGGATGATAATAATAATAATAATAATCATGGTATTTGTTAAGCGCTTACCGTGTACCAGGCACTGTACTAAGCGCTAGAGTGGATACAAGCAAATTGGATTGGACACAGTCCCTGTCCCGCATGGGGCTCACAGTCTCAATCCCCTTTTTACTGATGAGGTAACTGAGGCCCAGAGAAGTGAAGTGGCTTGCCCAAAGTCACCCAGCAGACAAGTGGCGGGGCCGGGATTAGAACCCACAATCTTCTGAATCCCAGGCCTGTGCTCTAGCCACTACACCAGGGTTTTGAAGACTATTCAGACGACCGGGGCAGCAGCCCCCGAACGGTGATCTGGGGAGTTTGGAGATCCCGGATGGGGAGTACAACCCCTTACACTTCCAACGAGTCTACTAACTCTGTCATACTGCACTCTCCCCGGGGCTTAGTACGTTGCTCGGCACACAGTGAGCGCTCAATAAATACCACTGACTGATTAACAATTCCGTCTTCTCTGCTGCATCTTTCTGGGACAATTCCAAAGGAACTAGGGACAATCTGTATACTGGACTATATGGAGAAAACACTACTTTTCAGAAACCTCTGTGGTCTAGCTAACCGACTCGACCAAAGCAAGGGCAGAATGGGGAAAAGAAGTAACTGTGGGACAGAGGATGAAGGCTGAGACTCAGAGAAAAAGATGACTTTCCACCCCCTCCCAATTTGCCTGCCCTGATTTGAGAGACCATGTGTTTTTACTCCCTTTGGCTAAACTATCATTTTTGCTGCGTTGCACTTACCACTTCCTCTTCCTCCTTTCCATCTTCTTTCTCTTTTTCCTCCTCGCTTTCCTCAGCTGTTCCGCCCTCTTCATCACTACTGGAAGACTCGAGGATTTCACTTATGTCCATTTTCCAATGGTCAGGAACAGCTCTGGTTTTCAGAAAACTGCTTGCTTCCTGCAGCCCTGGGAGGGAGAATACTTGGAGTTCACAAACTAGAAGTCAAATGGTACCGTTTCCAAGTGTTATAGGGTCCGATGGCATTTTTGAGATGAGACTGTGGTGCCCTAGCCCAGAAAATATTAAGGAAATGATGGTCTCGATGGGAAGAATCATCTAGACTGTAAGCTCCTTGCAAGCAGGGAACGTCACTGTTTATTGTCGTACTGTACTTTTTCAAGCTCTTAGTACAGTCATCTGCACACAGTAAGAGCTCAACAAATACAACAATGAATGAATCACTCTGATTATTTGAAAATAGGGTCAAAGTGAACAATCTGGTCTAGCCTCAACTTTTGGTCATTCACCACAGGGTGAGATCTAAAAGAGTGATTGCTTATCGGGTGAAACACGATGTAACACGACCCAAGCTTAGTATTCTACCTCGTTTAGTTGTGAGCTCGGCCTTGGGGAGATTGAAGTCTGCTTCCTTGATGTCCTTCCTTGCTATTGAGTAACTGAAAAAGAAAGGAACCGATTTACTCAAAACCACCTAGTGCCTGTGAAGTTATGCTGTCGGAGCCCCCCATCGCATTTTTGGAAATTGCAGGCTGCCTGCAAAGTGCAAAAAAGAGGACCTCAAACTACTGAATGGGCACTCTCTTCCCCCAGAAGGACTTTGAACAACCGACAATGAGTGTCCCCACATTCAAAGCCTTATGAAGGAACATCTCCAACAAGAAACCTTGCCTGACTAAATCCTCCTTTTCTCTTCTCCCACTCCCTTCTGTGTCACCGACAGGCTCCCTTGATTCATTCCCCCCTTCCAATTCCACAGCACTTAATGCCCACCATCTGTCATTTATTTATTTATATTAATATCTGTCTCCCCCTCTAGACTGTAAGCTCACTGTGGGCAGGGAATGCGTCTGCTTATTGTTCTACTGTACTCTCCCAAGCGCTTAGTACAGTGCTCTGCCCACAGTAAGCACAACTGACTGACTAAAAGCGGATGCATTACCATCCGGTGTGCTTGCCCACAGAGTTCCAGCCACGCTCACCATACTGAACGGATTCTCTCCCTCCCACTGGGAAACAGCCTATTACTCACAATTTGGAATCCGCAAATGACCGAACTAGGCACTGGTCTCTTTTCACTGTGATGTCATCGTTACAGCTGGGCGATACTACCTGAAATTTCAAATGCAAGCACACAGATTTACATTCTGGCATGGGGGTGAGGTTTCTTTTTGCTTTTTGTTTTTTAAAGAACACCTAAGTTCCACTGACTGTTTCGATCTCAAGGACTCTATTATTCCCCACTGAAGGCTCCCCACCCCCTGCTCCACAGAACAGATTGTAGTCTTTATTGCAGACAGCAGACATTCATGGAACCAAATAATCGCTGATCTAAGTCATGTTATTTCCAGCAAAAACGGAAAGGCCAGGCTGAGTGCATGAACTGTCGGACCAAGATGGAAGGATGGCTTGGCTGCCTCACCTTGAACCACTCAAAGAAGAGCTTGGAACAATATTATAATCCCTCGGGGTAGAATAAGGCAGGGCATAGAAGATAGAGCACAGCCCTGGGGGTCAGAAGGTCATGGGTTCTAATCCCAGTTCCACCACTTGTCTGCTGTGTGACCCTGGCCACGTCACTTTACTTCTCTGTGCCTTGGTTACCTCATTTGTAAAATGGGGATTGAGACTGTGAGGTCCACATGGGACAGAGACTGTGTCCAACGTGGTTTACCTGTATCCACCCCAGTGCTTAGTACAGTGCCTGAAACATAGTAAGTGCTTAACAAATACTGCTATTATTATTATCATTAATATATCACACTAACATTATTAATCATTAACATTACATTAATAATATAAATGCATTATATATCTATATTATAAATACTAAATTATAAAATTATGAATTTGTAGAATAAATATAAATAAATATGCGAAGCAAATACAAATGTATTCATATATAAAATAAATAGAATGTAAAATTAAGGATATTACATATTTATAATATAATAATATTAATAATAATTATTGATAATGGTAATAATAGTAAGGAACTCTTTCAATCCATCACCCTCCACATGGCATCCCGATGTGCCTGATGGAATCTCAGAGAGAACATCCTTCTTACCCCCGTGTCCCCCCACCTATGACTTCCCAAGACTCCAGGCCCCCAGTGGACCTGTCCCCCCACAGCCTGGTCATTATACGTGCTTCAGAGCCCCCCATATTCATTCATTCAATCATATTTATTGAGCGCTTACTGTGTGCAGAGCACTGTACTAAGCGCTTGGGAAGTACAAGTTGGCAACATATAGAGACTGTCCCTACCCAACGGCGGGCTCACAGTCTAGAAGGGGGAGACAGACAACAAAACAAAACATATTAACAAAATAAAATAAATACAATAAATATGTACAAATAAAATAGAGTAATAAATATGTACAAATATATATACATATATACAGGTGCTGCGGGAAGGGGAAGGAGGTAAGGCGGGGGGGTGGGGAAGGGGAGGAGGGGGTAAGCGCTCAATTAGTACTATTGATTGATTAGTTCACAAAGAACAGCAGCCATTGGGAATCCCCAATAAGATCGCCAGGAGCACCAGGTTGGAGGAAGTCCATGCTGCTACCTTCCTTGATGACAATCCCATTGTGGGCAGATAATGTGTCTCATTATTGTTGTACTGTACTCTCCTTAGTGCTTAGTACAGTGCTCTGCAAACAGTAAGTGCTCAATAAATATGACTGACTGACTGATGCCCCTCCAGGAGGAGGAATGGAGTCACTCATGCTTCCAACTTATCCCCGAGTAGCGCGTTAGGAACCGCTCGCCCCAGATCCTTCAAACCCCTGTCAGACCTAGTGGGAGCCCTGGCCCCGGGGCTCTGTCATCACGATCCGACCCTGCGACCCTTGCACATAAAGAAAGGGAACCCCCAGTTTCCTGAAGGGCTGCCAGTCCCGTTAAGCCGCTCGTAAGAGCGGTTGGCTTCTTGTCTGGCCCACTCACCGGCTTCCTGCTAGCTCTCCTTTCACTCACAGAGTCTTTACAGCTTTGGCAGCTGGCCTCCTCCCTGAGGAAACTGGAGACTGCAGCTAGTTATCAATCAATCAATCAATCGTATTTATTGAGCGCATAATATGTGCAGAACACTGTACTAAGCGCTTGGGAAGTACAAATTGGCAACATATAGAGACAGTCCCTACCCAACAGTGGGCTCACAGTCTAAAAGGGGGAGACAGAGAACAGAATCAAACATACCAACAAAATAAAATAAATAGGATAGAAATGTACAAGTAAAATAAATAAATAAATAAATAAATAGAGTAATAAATATGTACAACCATATATACATATATACAGGTGCTGTGGGGAAGGGAAGGAGGTAAGATGGGGGGATGGAGAGGGGGACGAGGGGGAGAGGAAGGAAGGGGCTCAGTCTGGGAAGGCCTCCTGGAGGAGGTGAGCTCTCAGCAGGGCCTTGAAGGGAGGAAGAGAGCTAGCTTGGCGGAGGGGCAGAGGGAGGGCATTCCAGGCCCGGGGGATGACGTGGGCCGGGGGTCGACGGCGGGACAGGCGAGAACGAGGTACAGTGAGGAGATTAGCGGCGGAGGAGCGGAGGGTGCGGGCTGGGCAGTAGAAGGAGAGAAGGGAGGTGAGGTAGTTGCAGAGAACTGGGACTATTTCAAGTGCTCACTAACTAGGCCCCAAACAGAGCAGCGGATGTAATAAAGATACGTACCGCGAGCATAGCGAGTGTCCTGCCTTGTACTAAGTGCTTGGGAAACTATGACTAGGAGCAGCGTGGCTCAGTGGAAAGAGCCCGGGCTTTGGGGTCAGAGGTCATGGGTTCGAATCCCGACTCCACCACGTCTGCTGTGTGACCTTGGGCAAGTCACTTAACTTCTCTGAGCCTCAGTTACCTCATCTGTAAAATGGGGATTAAGACTGTGAGCCCCACGTGGGACAACTTAGTCACCTTGTAACCCTCCCAGCGCTTAGAACAGTGCTCTGCACACAGTAAGCACTTAACAAGTGCCATTATTATTATTATGACAGAAGCACAACGCCCGAAAGGAGCTTCCACTCTAACAGGGGACACAAATATATCTTCTCTCCTCACCACTGGTTCTTGTGCTTTTGGGGAACTTCCTAATCACTTAGAACAGGGGCCCGATAAATACCGTTCCTGCTCCTACTCCAGCTAGACAAAAAGTTCTCCCAGAGTGTACGGGAGGTACATTTTCTTTAATGGTATTTGTTCAGCGCTTACTATGTGTCAAGCACTGATCTAGCTGCTGGGGGGGGATGCAAGTTTCTAAGGTTGGACACAGTCGCTGTCCCACACGGGGCTCACAGTTTAAGGGGTTACAGAGAATGGGTATTATTTAAATGGCATTTTGCAGATGAGGAAGCTAAGGCACAGAGAAGTGGAGTGGCTTGCCCAAGGTCACAGAGCAGGCTACTGGCAGAGCCGGGATTAGAACCCAGGTCCTCCGACTCTCAGTTCTGTGCTCCTTCCACCAGGCCGTTCCATTTTGTGGGCTGAAAACATACATTCTGGCAGATCTGACTGTACTTTGATCTGCAATCAATAACTACTGTGATAAATACTTAAAGTATCATAAGCCACAGTGCTATTAATTGATGACAAGGCACTTCATCTTTCCTACTTTAAAATATGAATCAGTTGTTGAAAACCAGGGACAGATAATATTTTCCAAGATATTAATATAGCTTTGGGACTGAAATCAGACACAGATAAACAACAGTTGACGATACTGCTGCCACAAATACATGCTTCACTTAACTTGCCAGTCCGGTAGTTAATAGCGCACCCTTAGGTTTCAAAAATAAATTAAATTTCCTTCAGTAGGTACAAACGGCAGAATCCATTCTGGGATTTTAAAATCTTAAAATAAAGCCCAGTACAAAGGTTCTGCTTCACTGAAGAAGAATGACTATTTTGGAGGGCAGTAAAAGATCAGAAACACTTTTGTATCCTTTGAAAGTAGTACAGTCGTCTCTCTTTGCCTCCCCCTAACTGAAAGCTCACTGTGGGCAGAGAACATGTCTACCAACTTTGTTGTATTGTGCTCTCCCAAGGAGCGCTTAGTCCAGTGCTCTGTACACAACGAGCGCTCAATAAATACGATTCATTGATCGATGGAGGACCCTGATGTATCTGCATTCGGGAAGACAAACACTCCAGTGTGTGGGCCTGGTGCGCTGTTGTGAGCAATTGTACAACCTCTTCCTCCAACACCACACCAGGCTCTATATCCAAATGGGTGCACGTTGTTGGAAAACCCTCCCTAATTCTCCAGCAACGTCCTAGCCACAGTGGGATGGGAAACCCAAGTTCTGGGAAAACCGATTGCTCAGCGATCCCTCATTACTGGTTATAAGAAAAATCCCGAACAGACCACTCTGGAATACGCTTCGCGTGAGCTGCAATACATCAGTTTGGCTATTGTACTCTCCCAGACGCTTATTACAGAGCTCTGCACACCGTAAGCACTAAAAAAATACGACTGAGCGTCGAATTTGAATCACAGACATTGAATTTGGGATGTGAAGTGCCGGGCAAAGGGGTTGGGGTTTGACAAACAGTAATAATAATTATGGTATTTGTTAAGTGCTTAGTAAGTGCCAGGCACTGTACTAAGGGCTGGGGTGGATACAAGCCAATTGGTTAAACTCAGTCCCCGTCCCACGTGGGGCTCACAGTCTCAATCCCCCTTTTACAGATGAGGGAAATTCATTCATTCATTCAATCGTATTTATTGAGCGCTTACTGTGTGCAGAGCACTGTACTAAGCGCTTGGGAAGTACAAATTGGCAACATATAGAGACAGTTCCTACCCAACAGTGGGCTCACAGTCTAGAAGGGGGAGACAGACAACAAAACATGCAGACAGGTGTCAAAATCGTCAGAACAAACAGAAGCCCAGAGAAGTGAAGTGACTTGCTCAAGGTCACACATCAGTCAAGTAGTGGAGCCAGGTTTAGAACCCAGGTCCTTCTGACTCCCAGAGCTGTGACCTCCCCACTAGGAAAAGCATCTGATCCACAGCCCCCAGGCGGATCTAGGTGTCCAGGCCACTGAACGGTTCGTTTCCAATGATAACTCTGGGCCAGGAAGGGATTCCATTTCAAGATTTCTAATTTACATTAGATCTGGATTACTCACTCCAGCTGCTACCGGGCAATCCTGGACCGGAATCCAGTCACCACCCACATACCACAGACACCCAGATTTTTCCCAGTTCACTGAAGAGCTACTCGGAGCAAAATGCTGCTCTGGTGTCCATCCTGGATTTGGAGGCAAAGATCTTCCCCATCCCACGTTTCCACAGGCAGGTGGGCGGCGCCAAGTCTGGAGCCATAAAATCGCCATCCAGATGGACACCATCCTTCTAATCAACGGCTAGTAAAGCCCCAGGGACAGGTACCGCAGTGCTCTGCACATAGTAAGCGCTTAAACAGAGAAGCAGTGTGGCTCAGTGGAAAGAGCCCGGGCTTTGGAGTCAGAGGTCATGGGTTCAAACCCCGGCTTCACCAACTGTCAACTGTGTGACTTTGGGCAAGTCACTTCACTTCTCTGGGCCTCAGTTATCTCATCTGTAAAATGGAGATTAAGACTCTGAGCCCCCTGAGGGACAACTGATCACCTTGTTAACTCCCCAGCGCTTAGAACAGTGCTTTGCACGCAGTAAGTGCTTAATAAATGCCATCATTATTATTATTATTAAACGCCATTATAATTATTATTATTAAATTAGTCTTCATCGCATGCCTACTTACCAAAGCAAGGTACCACTCCGACCTCTCTGGAGTACACGTGACACTGACAACTTTGCCTAGTAATTCATCATTGAGACGCTTCTTATCTTCATCCTCGTCTTCACTACTTTCTTCCTCCTTCTCATCCTCTGTGCTGAAGAATGAAAGCAATGGGACATCCTTTTATACAAACACCTCAACGAATCCACTCAATGCAAGAATCTGCCAACTGGCTTTCAGGGCTCACCAGTCACACCGGGGTGACGTTGTCAGGGGATTCGAATCGGGAACCTTATGTTCATTTTTTAGTTATATGCTATAAATTACTTATTCACATTAATATTTGTCTCCCCCTCTACACTGTAAGCTCATCACGGGCGGGGAACGTGTCTGCTAATTCTGTTGTATTGCGCTCTCCCACGTGCTTAATACAGTGCTCTGCACGTAGTGAGCACCAGTAAATACCACTGATTGACTGATTAAAATATTCACAGATACACTACCACTAAGAATATTCATTACAAAGTTGATTTGGGGGCCCAATTACTATTATCATTTTTAATGGTATTATTCATTCATTCATTCAATTGTATTTATTGAGCGCTTCCTGTGTACTAAGCACTTGGGAAGTACAAGTTGGCAACATATAGAGACGGTCCCTACCCGACAACGGGCTCACAGTCTAGAAGGGGGAGACAGACAACACAACAAAACGTGGACAGGTGTCAAGTCGTCAGAACAAAAAGCAAAATGCACATCATTAACAAAATAAATAGAATAGTAAATATGTCCAAGTAAAATAAATGGAGTAATAAAATCTGTACAAACATATATGCAGGTGCTGAAGGGATGGGGAGGAGGAGAGGAAAAAGGAGGCTCAGTCTGCTTACTCTGTGGCAGGTACTGTACTAAGCACTGGGGTAGATTCGAGCTAGTTGCCCACAGTCCATGTCCCAGGTGAATCTTTTAGACTGTGAGCCCACTGTTGTCTCTATATGTTGCCAACTTGTACTTCCCAAGCGCTTAGTACAGTGCTCTGCACACAGTAAGCGCTCAATAAATACGACTGATTGATTAATTGATTGAATCCCCACTTCGCAGATGAGGTAACTGAAGCACAGACAAGTGATTTGTCCAAGGTCACACAGCCGACAAGTGGCAGAGCTGGGATTAGAACCTAGATCCACTTGCTCCCAGGCCCGGACTTTATCCACTAGATCACGCTACTTCTCCTACTGGATCATTGGCATGGAAAAGAAGGAATGGGGTCACCTAAGTCATCACCCCTAGATTAACGCAGTCAAGACCAGGGCTGGTTGCCAGTAAGATGCTCCAACAGAAGGGAGGTTGATCCATGCCCTGGGCAACCAACTTCTGCACCACCTTACCAGCCGGCGTAGTACGGTGCCCTCCCCTTAGGCTGCATCCAACCGAACACTGCTCTTCTCATCTTCAAAGTTAGATTAAAATTGCACCTCCTCCAGGAAGCCTTCCCTGACTAACCTCATCTCTCCACTCCATCTCCCCCAGCTACTGAATTGCCTATCCTATTTATTGAGTGCTTCCTGTGTGCAAAGCGCTACACTTCGCGCTTACGTCCTTGCGTCTGTACTACCAAGAACTTTGAGACTTACTCCGCCCCACCCCAGCAGCACACATGTATATATTCTACTAGTTTTTATTACTTACTATACTATACAGTACTAGTATTTAGAGAAGCAGCGTGGCTCAGTGGCCAGAGCCCGGGCTTGGGAGTCGGAGGTCGTGGGTTCTAATCCTGGCTCTGCCACTTGTCTGCTGTGTGACTTTGGGCAAGTCACTTCACTGGGCCTCAGGTCCCCCATCTGCAAAATGGGGATGAAGACTCGGAGCCCCACATGGGACACCCTGATCACCTTGTATCTCCCCACCGGCAGCGCTTAGAACAGTGCTGTGCACATAGTAAGCGCTTAACAAATACCATCATCCTCATATCCTTACACTTTGTTGCTTTACCAATCTGTAATTGTTTTATTTTATGTGTCTCCCCGCAAAAACTGAAAGCTCCTTGAAGGCAAGATAGTCTATTGCATTGTATTCTCCTGAGCACTTAGGACAGTGTAAGCTTATTGTGGGCAGGGAACGTTTCTGCCAACTCTGCTCTATTGTACTCTCCCAAGTGCTTAGTACAGTGCTCTGCACACAGTAAGAGCTCAAGAAATTCCACTGACTGCTCTAAGCACAGTAAGTGCTCAAGAAATTCCACTGTCAGACTCCCAAGCTGATGAGTGGGAAAGGAAGAAAAACAAAAACCCATGGATGTGCGCGTGCACACACGCACGCACAAAATTACCAAGCCCCAAGGTGTTAGGCCACACAGCTGATCCTCCCACAGGCTGAGCCCCCTTTTTCCTCTCCTCCTCCCCACCCCTCCGCCCTACCTCCTTCCCCTCCCTACAGCACCTGTATATATGTTTGTACGGATTTATTACTCTATTTCACTTGGACATATTTACTATTCTATTTTGTTAATGCTGTGCACCTAGCTTTACTTCTATTTATTCTGATGCTTGTCACCTGTCCACAAGTTTTGTTTTGTTGTCTGTCTCCCCCTTCTAGACCGTGAGCCCGTTGTTGGGTAGGGACCGTCTCTATATGCTGCCAACTTGTACTTCCCAAGTGCTTAGTCCAGTGCTCTGCACACAGTAAGCGCTCAATAAATACGACTGAATGAATGCACCAACTGTGATTTCTAAAAGGGGGGTGTCTGTCAGAAATTGCTTCTTCCTGAAGGAGTAACACCCTGACATAGCGGGTCGGTCCCCCCTAATACCGCTCTGAGACACTCACATGGGAAGAGAGGATCTCCTTCCCCGGTTGGACTTCTTTCCGATGACAGGAGTTCCAAAGTGCTCGGGATTGGTGAGTGGAAGCTGGTCGAGTGTCTGGGAAGGAAAACACAATCCCGCTGAAATTGTGTGCCCTGGGCAGGTTGGCAGCTCTCTCGGGGTCGGGGTGGGCCGATGACCTCTTCTCTTACCTCACTCTCGGCAAAATGTCGCTCCCCTTTCAGGCACAGTGAGGTTCGGCGCAGTGTCCTCTCGTCGCCGTCATCGAACACTGCAATGATTGAAAGCGAAGCAAGGGGATTTTTCCTCTAGAAAATCAATTAACTGCAGACCTTTAACTCGGTATTTTGCAGAGTGGACGGACCATTATTTTGAGGAAAGATTTCGCCTGGTCCGAAGGGAAAGCTAGTTCTGAGTTCATTAATTTTACATATGAGGAAACTGTCGCAAAGGGGAAAGTCTGTCTCCCCTTGTAGACTGCAAGCTCCTTGTGGGATGGGATCGCGTCTTCCAACTCTGTTCGGTTGTATTTTCCCAAGAACGTAGAACAGTGCTCTGCACACCGTAAGTGCTCAATAGATACTGTTAAAAAATAAAAGCAATACTCCGATTGGCCGGACTACTTCCTTCCCTCCTTTCCTTCCAAGACTTCTACCTTTTTCATGAAACACGGTTCGACAAGCAAATGATGAATGAACCACAACCAATAATTCATTCATTCATTCATTCAATCGTATTTATTGAGCGCTTACTGTGTGCAGAGCACTGGACTAAACGCTTGGGAAGTACAAGCTGGCAACATCTAGAGACGGCCCCTACCCAACAGCGGGCTCACAGTCTAGGAGAGGGAGACAGACAACAAAATAAAACATATTAACAAAATAAAATAAATAGAATATGTACAAACATATATACATGTGCTGTGAGAGGGGAAGGAGGTAAGGCGGGGGGGATTGGGAGTGGGAGGAGGAGGAAGAGAGTTAGGAGGGGGCTCAGATTGTGCTATCTGTTAAGGGCTTACTACGTGCCACGCACTGGGGTAGACACAAGATAATCAGGTCGAACACAGTCCCTGTCCCATTTGGGGCTCACAGTCTTAATCCTCATTTTACAGATGAGGTAACTGAGGCCCAGAGAAGTGAAGGCATTTGCCCAAGGTCACCCGGCAGACAAGTGGCAGAATCCGGATTAGAACCCAGGTCCTTCTGAATCCCAGGCCGTGCTGTTTCCCAATACCGTGGAAGAGGTGGAGGAGGGGAGCGGCGAGAGAGTGAGCTCCCAAACAGATCCAGGTTTAGCTGCTGAAAGATTACCTCAGAGAGGGGAATACTGCCAAGATGGCCTAGATTGGGACAGCGGGCCCTTAAAGCCCTAATTGTAATGAAACTCTGCGCACATGCAGTTTTTTTTTTTCAACTATTCTAAAATGATTGATTTACGGGACATAAGGAGCCTGAGGAGCTTTGAAAGAAAGCCAGTTTACTCTAATGGGATGCTCAGCATTGTACAACTGCACAGGAGAAAAGATGGCAAATTTTATAAAAAGAGATAAAAACCAATCTCATTATTTAATTGAATGGATGGGGGGGGTAATTTGAATAAATCTTCCAGTCATAAAGCGGCTATCAAGAGCACCTTAAATCCTATAAAGCAGCTATTGATGGGTCAGCCATATTGAGCCCTTACTGGAGGCAGAGGACTGTATTAAGTACTTGGGAGAGCATAAAATGGTTTGTGAGCCTGCTTGTACTTCCCAAGCGCTTAGTACAGTGCTCTGCACACAGTAAGCGCTCAATAAATACGATTGATGATGATGATGATGATTCTCGCTCTCCAAGAGCTTACGGTCTAGAGGGGGAAACGGACACAAACTAATTTATAGAAAGAAGGGAAAAATGGATCTGCAGGTGAACAAGGATTGAAATAGCGGCGCCTAATTCAACCAATGGTATTTATTGAGCGCTATGTGCAGAGCACTGTACTAAGCGATTGGGAAAGTACAATACCACGGAACTAGAAGGACCATTCCCTGACCAGAACGAGCTTATGCGCAACCAGCAACAAGCCTTCTACATTCCCCAGTGAAAAGATCATCCCTCGCTGCCCCATCGCGTCTGCTCTCCACGCGACCGGTCACCATTTTTGTGTCTCATCCTCGGACGAGTTCCAATTTTCAAGTCGGGGGGTGACTCCAGCCTACCCCCGCCCGATAGTGACCATGCTTTGTGTTGAACTGGGGGCACCGCGATCAATTCTGGGGTCATTAGCCAAGAAAGCAACCCACAGATGGGAGAACGAGAATGGCCACCTGCGTGAAAAATGCAAAAAACTTTCTACGGAGATAAAAGTCCTGCGGGATAATTTGGGACCATTCCTTCCCACACATTTCCCTTTCCATCTCCATGTCACATCGTCGCGAGTTGGGAAATTCTATTCTGCTATTTCTATCCTTGTTCACCTGCAGATCCATTTTTCCCTTCTTTCTATAAATTAGTTTGTGTCCGTTTCCCCCCTAGACCTCTTGGAGAGCAGGAATCATCATCAATCGTATTTACTGAGCGCTTACTGTGTGCAGAGCACTGTACTAAGCGCTTGGGAAACATTGGGGGCTCGTTAATAATAATTAATAATTATGGTGTTTGTTGAGCGCTTACTATGCGCTAAGAGCTGGGTAGATGCAAGTTAATCAGGTTGGGCATAATCCCTGTCCCACTATGGGTTCACACTTTTAATCCCCATTTTTACATATGAGGTAACTGAAGCATATAGAAGTTCATTGACTTGCCCAAGGTCTCACAGCAGACAAGTGGTGGAGGCAGGATTAGAACCCACAGCCTTCTGGTTCTCAGACTCGTGCTCCATCTGCTACACCACGCTGCTTTTCACACGTTCTACCCTCACAGCTGTGTTAGGAGGCAGGCGCTGACGGAACGTGAAATCAACATCACCAGTTTGAGCCTTAAAAAAATATACCGCGGCATCAGGCGCATCTTTGATGAATGGAGGAGAGATTTGGGCTCGACGGTAGAAAGACGGTCAGGGCCACGGCACGCTGGGCCAGGCTACCGAGGAAATATACAGGTTGCCTGTGCTTGGAGATCACTGAGGAAAGATTAAGACCCACACGGGCTGTGGGGGTTCACTCACTCCCCTGCCTGGAGGATGGAGAGTGGTCCAGATGCTACCTCAAGATCTCTTCTAGCATCTCTGATCTCTCCCTTGCTAGGCTGTAAGTTCCTTTTGGGCAGGGGGCGGGGTTGGCGACTGCTGTATTAGATGCCCAATATACTCACCCACTCAACCTTGCCACTCACAGCCGCTGCAGCATTTCCTTCATCATCATCAATCGTATTTATTGAGCGCTTACTATGTGCAGAGCACTGGACTAAGCGCTTGGGAAGTACAAATTGGCAACATCTAGAGACAGTCCCTACCCAACAGTGGGCTCACAGTCTAAAAGGGGGAGACAGAGAACAAAACCAAACATACTAACAAAATGAAATGAATAGAATAGATATGTACAAATAAAATAAATAGAGTAATAAATATGTACAAACATATATACATATATACAGGTATATACATATATACAGGTATATATTTCCTTCGCTATATACCTAAATAGCGTTTTGTCTTGCCTCCCTAGAGCGCGAGGAGTTTCCACATACATGACATATTCTATCTCCCGAGCCTCATGACACCCTGGAGAGGCAGGCGTTTCCAACCTCTCTACATCTATTTGTAAAAGGAGGATAAGCAAATCGCCTCATGTCACCCCGCCTGTCACTGACAGGATCGAGCCTGGAACTTCAAGCTCCGGCTTCACGGGCCGACCGTTTTTGGGTTTTTTTTAAAACCGGACCACGCCGACTCTAAAAACGTTCTCCCACTCTTTTTGTTTCCAACCAAGAGCACGCTGCCTTTATAAAACGATAGTTCAGACGCTTGCATCGCATCCCCGTTAAGAAAGAAAATCCTAATCTAGAAGCCTGAGGCAGCTTTAGAGACCGAGAGAGTGCCAGGCTCCAAGGGAGGCCTGAGGTTAGGCATAATATAATATATAATATGATATATATATAATAATAATAATAATAATAATGGCATTTGTTAAGTGCTTACTATAATAATAATAATAATAATAATGGCATTTATTGAGTGCTTACTATGTGCAGAGCCCAGTTCTAAGCGCTGGGGGGGATACAAGGTGATCAAGTTGTCCCACATGGGGCTCAGTCTGAATCCCCCTTTTACAGATGAGGTAACTGAGGCTCAGAGAAGTGAAGTGACTTGCCCAAGGTCACACGGCAGACACGTGGCAGAGCCGGGATTCGGCATGATGGGACTTTTGTTTCTAAGCCTTGGGAAATGGGTACCTCTGGGGAAAGAGGAGGTTGAAAGGAAATCAATTAGCACTGCTTTGACTGGTATTTACTAGTTCAAGGTTCACAGATTATTTAAAAAATGGTATTTGTTAAGAGCTTACTATGTGCCAGGCACTGTACTGTGCGCTGGGGTAGATACCAACTAAACAGCTTGGACACGGTCCCCATCTCACATCGGGCTCACAATCTTAACCCCATTTTACAGATCAAGTAACAGGCACAGAGAAGTTAATAGTGACGGTATTTGTTAAGCGCTTACTATGTGCCAAGCGCTGTTCTAAGCGCTGGGGGTGGATACAAGGTAATCAGGTTGTCCCACGTGGGGCTCACAGTCTTCATCCCCATTTTACAGATGAGGTCACTGAGGCACAGAGAAGTGACTTGCCCAAAGTCACCCAGCTGACAAGTGGCGGAGCCGGGATTAGAGCTCACGCCCTCCGACTCCCAAGCCCGGGCTCTTTCCACTGAGCCACGCTGCTTCAAGTTAAGTGACTTGTCCAAGGTCACAAAGCCAACAAGTGGCGGAGGTGGGATTAGAAACCCAGGTGGTGCCTCTCAAGCCCAGGCTCTATCCACTAGGCTAAGATGCTTCTCCAGATCTCATTTACTACTGATTAGTGGATGGAAAGACGGATATTAGGAATGGTGAATGGGGAGGAATTTATTTTGCATCCCAATGTTAGCCTGCACCGCTTCCCCTGACCGGACCCATCTCCAACTTCTTCCTGTAACTTCCCAGTAAGCCCCTTCCTTCCTCTCCCCCTCGTCCCCCTCTCCATCCCTCCCACCTTACCTCCTTCCCTTCCCCACAGCACCTGTATATATGTATATATGTTTGTACGTATTTATTACTCTATTTATTTATTTTACTTGTACATATCTATTCTATTTATTTTATTTTGTTAGTATGGTTTTGTTCTCTGTCTCCCCCTTTTAGACTGTGAGCCCACTGTTGGGTAGGGACTGTCTCTAGATGTTGCCAATTTGTACTTCCCAAGCGCTTAGTACAGTGCTCTGCACATAGTAAGCACTCAATAAATACGATTGATGATGATGATGAGGAGGAGGAGTAATGGTTTCGGGCCAATCCATAGATCCTGCCCTCACTACGGTCTCATTCTTGCCAAATAAAATCCAAATCTGACGCCTTTGAAGAGTCTTTCCTCTTTGGTCTCAGCTTCTGAACTACTGTTCTTCTCTGGTTTCCAATCTGACCAATTCTTTCCTTCAATCACTAGTATTTATTGAGCGCTTACAGAGCACTGAACTGAGCGCTTGGGAGAGAACAGTATACATGTTCCCTGCCCACAAGAAGCTTACCGTCTAGAGGGAGGAGCCTGTCTGCTGTGGGACCTTGGGAAAGTCACTTTATTTCTCTGGGCCTCAGTTACCTCATCTGTAAGATGGGGATTAGGACTGTGGGCCCCACGTGGGACAGGGGCTGTGTCCAACTTAATTAACCGGTATCTACCCCAGCCCTTAGAACAGTTCCTGTTACATAATAAGCACTCTACAGATGTCGCTGAAACCAAACAAGAAAAAGAAACCTGGAAGTGAGTTCCTGATGAAACTCCAAATCCCCCGCCCCGAGTCCCTGAATCATCATCATCATCATCAACTGTATTTATTGAGTGCTTACTATGTGCAGAGCACTGTACTAAGCGCTTGGGAAGTACAAATTGGCAACATATAGAGACAGTCCCTACCCAACAGTGGGCTCACAGTCTAAAAGGGGGAGACAGAGAACAAAACCAAATATACTAACAAAATAAAATAAAAAGAAGAATAGAAAGCAAAGATTAAAAAGAATAAAAAGAATAAAAAGAAGAATAAAAAGAATAAAAAGAATAAAAAGAAAAGAATCACTTCCACAGGTGCTCTTTTTTTTATAATGGCATTTGTTAAGCGCTTACTACATGCAAAGCACTGTTCTAAGCGCTGAGGGGGATACAATGTGATCAAGTTGTCCCACTTAGGGCTCACAGTCTTAATCCCCATTTTTACAGATGAGGTAACTGAGGCTCAGAGAAGTGAAGTGACTTGCCCAAGGTCACACAGCAGACTTGTGGTGGAGCCGGGATTCGAACCCACGACCTCTGACTCCAAAGCTCGGGCTGTTTCCACTGAGTTAGGCGCTTCTAGGCACACTCACGCCTGTTCTCTAAAAGAACATCTCAGAAGGCCCGCTGATAACAAGGAACCCCTTTTTCAGAATCGGTGAACCGCTATACAATGATCAATGGCCGGAAGAAAGCTCGAGTTCGGTTCCAGCCCGCTTCGGGGGGGAAGAACCCGCCCGCCCAAGCGAGAACGCTCAACGTCACAGACGCGGAGTTGAATGCCAATATGGAATTCTGTTCCTGGTGGCCCGCTGCCTGAGAATGCGAGGCCAGCCGAGGAGGAGGAGGAAAACTGCATCGAAAAGACAAGCCTGACCTTTGGGAGACAGGCGAGACAGGTGTTACCAACGGGAGTCAAGACTCCAGCTGAAGATCTTGACCACAATCCACTATTTTTATGCATCTACCACCAATAACCGACCCTTAGTATTGGGAATTGCAGCGTGACCTAGTTGAAAGTGGAAAGTGCAGAGAAGCAGCGTGGCTCGGTGGAAAGAGCCCGGGCTTTGGAGTCAGAGGTCGTGGGTTCGAATCCAGGCTCCACCCCAAGTCTGCTGTGTGACCTTGGGCAAGTCACTTCACTTCTCTGAGCCTCAGTTACCTCATCTGTAAAAATGGGGATTAAGACTGTGAGCCCCATGTGGGACAACTTGATCACCTTGTATCCCCCAGCGCTTAGAACAGTGCTTTGCACATAGTAAGCGCTTAATAAATGCCGTCATTATTAAAGAGCCCGGGCCTGGGCTCACCCCGGCTCCGCCACTTGCCTGCTGTGTGACCTTGGGCGAGTCACTTCACGTCTCTGGGCCTCAGTTCCCTCACCTGCAAAACGGCGACTCAATACCAGTCCTCCTTCCTACTCCAACCGTGGGCCTTGGCGCTTTGTACAGTGCTTGGCAGAGAGCAGGCGCTTAAACTCCACAATTATGATTATTTACTGGGTGGTGAGCACTGGGGAGATGTCAACGGGGTTAGTAAACGAGATCCCTGCCCTCGAGGAGCTTCGCCTAGAAGCCCGTACCGTTCCTAGCACATCACGGGGCCCCGTCCGACTTCTAAAACAGCTCTGCCAATGCCACGATGTCTAATGCATCGCGATGCAGTGCGGGATCACAAGACACCAACGAAGCAGTTGGACTATCCCGTCTCCGCCACTTGTCAGCTGTGTGACTTTGGGCAAGTCACTTCCCTTCTCTGGGCCTCAGTTCCCTCATCTGTAAAATGGGGATGAAGACCGTGAGCCCCACGTGGGACAACCTGATTACCTTGTATCTCCCCCAGCACTTAGAACGGTGCTTGGCAATTGGTAAGCGCTTAACAAATACCAACATTATTATTATTATCCTGACGATGTTCGGTCCATCACGGCTTCACGGAGAGGGACGTGAAAGGAGGACAAACGACAACAGGTCACCGAAACTACCGCTCGAGAAAGCTGAAATGGGGGAAACGCTCACTGGGGGAGGCCACAGATTGGCTTTAAAAATACAAAAAGGAAAATTTCTTGAACTTGATCATCACTGGTAGTTTTTGAGCACTGACTGTGGGCAGAGCACTGTACTAAGCACTTGGGGGTACAATATAACAATAAACAGACACAACTAGTTTACGGTCTAGAGGAGACAGATATTAACATAAACTTGACCTGTAAACTTGTTGTGAGCAGGGAATGTGTCTGTTTATTGTTAAAGTGTACTCTCCCAAGAGCTTAATACAGTGCTTTGCACCCAGTAAGCGCTCAATAAATACGACTGAACGAACTGAATTTGAGGGCAGGGTGTGTGCTAACTTTATAGTATCCCCAAGCGCTTAGCACAGTGCTCTGCACAAATTAGGTGCTCGGAAAACGTTATTGATTTGAGTAACTTTTTCTTTAGATTATGAGACTCCTGTCAGAGTGGGAGTTAAAGTAATAATAATAATAACAATGGCATTTATTAAGCGCTTACTATGTGCAAAGCACTGTTTTAAGTGCTGGGAAGGTTACAAGGTGATCAGGTTGTCCCACGGGGGGCTCACAGTCTTAATCCCCATTTTACAGATGAGGTAACTGAGGCCCAGAGAAGTGAAGTGACTTGCCCAAAGTCCCATAGCTGACAACTGGCAGATCCAGGATTTGAACCCATGACCTCTGACTCCAAAACCCGGGCTCTTTCCACTGAGCCACACTGCTTCTCCAAGTAAATTCTG
This sequence comes from Tachyglossus aculeatus, assembly GCF_015852505.1. NCBI lineage: Eukaryota > Metazoa > Chordata > Mammalia > Monotremata > Tachyglossidae > Tachyglossus > Tachyglossus aculeatus. The sequence goes on from NC_052079.1 coordinate 1,045,722, forward strand.
TGCACTCCCAAGAACCTAGCACAGTGCTCTGCCCACGGGAGGTGCTCAGTAAATATGACTGACTGAACTAAGTAGCGTCTCTTTAGATTACTGGGATGGGAAACTCATGGGAAATTGGGATGGGATGGGAAAAAGGGTTGGGGAGGGACACTGGAGTCCTGTCTTTTCATCTCACATAATAATAATAATAATAATGGCATTTGTTAAGCGCTTACTAGGTGCAAAGCACTGTTCTAAGCGCTGGGAGGGATACAAGGTGATAAGGTTGTCCCACGTGGGGCTCACAGTCTTAATCCCCATTTTACGGATGAGGTAACTAAGGCACAGAGAAGTTAAGTGACTTGCCCAAAGTCACACAGCTGACTAGTGGTGGAGCCGGGATTTGAACCCATGACCTCTGACTCCCAAGCCCGTGCTCTTTCCACTGAGCCACGCTGCTTCTCTCTACTCCAGAGCTTAGTTCAGTGCTCGGCACGTGGAAGCAGCGTGGCCTGATGGAAAGACCACAGGCCTGGGAGCCTGAGGAACTGGGTTCTAAATCCTGACTCTGTCAACTGCTTGTGAGGTGACCTTGGGCAGGTCACTTAATTTAATTTAATTTAATGATGGCATTTATTCAGCGTTTACTATGTGCAAAGCACTGTTCTAAGCGCTGGAGAGATTACAAGATGATCAGGTTGTCCCACAGGGGGCTCACAGTCTTCATCCCCATTTTATAGATGAGGTAACTGAGGCCCAGAGAAGTTAAGTGACTTGCCCAAAGTCACACAGCTAATTGGCAGAGCCAGGATTTGAACCCATGACCTCTGACTCCAAAGCCCGTGCTCTTTCCCACTGAGCCACGCTGCTTCTCTGGGTCTCCATTTCCTCAACTGTAAAATGGGGATTAAATCCTACTCCCTTCCTTTTTAATCTGGGAGTCCCACATGGGACAGGGATTGTGTCCAACCTGATTACCTGGTACACACCTGAGCGCTTAGGGCAGTGCTTGATGCATAATAAGTGCTTAATACCATAATAAGGAAGCAACTAATGACTATCAGGACTATTACTATTATTATTAATGTGAGTCAGCAGGACCAACACAAATTCTGGGAGCCGAAACAGCTTTCAAAACTCCTCCCGGCCAGATGGAGTGTAAGGGACAGGCTGGCATCATCACCTAGCAAGCTCAAGGCCGCGCCTGAGACGAACGCAGAGGGGCCCACTCTTGCCCACAGTCACATGCCGGGTGCGACGCGGTGCCCTGGTGTGTGCCTTGGCCTGCCCGGGGCGACCAGACCTGACTTCCACGTGCACGTGTGGGCGGACGTGCTTTCGGGCAAACTCATACGTGTACGACGCCCGGCTTGGGTCTCTGTTGATCCGAGGCACGCCAAAGGCGTGAGACGGTCTGCCCGTGCTCTCTGCCCTGCCACCCCCCAACCCTTCCTTAGTCCTTCTCTCAGCAACACGAGGTAACCGAGGGTAACGTACGAATGACCAGAGATTTTTTTTTGTAACGGTATTTGTTAAGCGCTGTACGAAGTGCTAGGGTGGACACCGTTCCCGTCCCACACGGGGCTCACGGTCTCAATCCCCATTTGACAGATGAAGGAGATGAACATATACATGCTGAACATATGAACATATATATGTTGAACAGATGAACATATATATACGTGTATATATGTTTGTACATACATATTTATTACTCTATTTATTTTATTTGTACATATCTATTCTATTTATTTTATTTTGTTAGTATGTTTGGTTTTGTTCTCTGTCTCCCCCTTTTAGACTGTGAGCCCACTGTTGGGTAGGGACTGTCTCTAGATGTTGCCAATTTGTACTTCCCAAGCACTTAGTACAGTGCTCTGCACATAGTAAGCGCTCAATAAATACGATTGATGATGATGATGAATGACCAGAGATTTTTTCATGTAATGGTATTTGTTAAGCGCTGTACGAAGTGCTAGGGTGGACACCGTTCCCGTCCCACACGGGGCTCACGGTCTCAATCCCCATTTGACAGATGAAGGAGATGAACATATATATGTTGAACATATGAACATATATATGTTGAACAGATGAACATATATATATGTATATATGTTTGTACATACACATTTATTACTCTATTTATTTATTTTACTTGTACATATCTATTCTATTTATTTTATTTTGTTAGTATGTTTGGTTTTGTTCTCTGTCTCCCCCTTTTAGACTGTGAGCCTGCTGTTGGGTAGGGACCGTCTCTATATGTTGCCAATTTGTACTTCCCAAGCGCTTAGTACAGTGCTCTGCACATAGTAAGCGCTCAATAAATACGATTGATGATGATGATGATGATGATGATGAAGGAGAAGCAGCGTGGCTCAGTGGAAAGAGCCCGGGCTTTGGAGTCAGAGGTCACGGGTTCAAATCCCAGCCCCACCAATTGTCAGCTGTGTGACTTTGGGCAAGTCACTTCACTTCTCTGGGCCTCAGTTACCTCATCTGTAAATGGGGATTAAGACTATGAGCCCCATGTGGGACGACCTGATCAGCTTGTAACCTCCCCAGTGCTTAGAACAGGGCTTTGCACATAGTAAGCGCTTAATAAATGCCATCGTTATTATTATTATTATGAAGGGACTGAGGCCCAGAGAAGTGAAGCGACTTGCCCAGGGTCACACAGCCGACGGGTGTCGGAGCCGGGATTGGAACCCAGGTCCTTCAGACTCGTTGGCAAGTGTGATGAGTTGTCTGCCAAGACGGTGCATAGGTCATTTGCTGAAGTGGGGAAGGGTCGAGGACAGTCGGGGAGTGTTTAAACGTGGAGTTTGAGAAGGACCACGGCATGACAAATCGAGGCCACTCTGCTACCACCTCCCCTCCACCTGCTCAACGTGCTTGTAGAGAGGCTGCTTCCCGGCCCTCTCTTCTAAAACCAACCTTATCACTGTGCCTCCATCTCATCTATCGCGCCACTGACCCCTCGCCCACGTCCTGCCTCTGGCCTGGAATGCCCTCCCTCCTCATCTCCGACAGACCTTTACTCTCCCCCAAACCTCGTTAATAATAATAATGATGGCATTTATTAAGCGCTTACTATGTGCAAAGCACTGTTCTAAGCGCCGAGGAGGTTACAGGGTGATCAGGTTGTCCCACGGGGGGCTCACAGTCTCAATCCCCATTTTACAGATGAGGTAACTGAGGCCCAGAGAAGTTAAGTGACTTGCCCAAAGTCACACAGCTGACAGTTGGCGGAGCTGGGGTTTGAACCCATGACCTCTGACTCCAAAGCCCGGGCTCTTCTCCACTGAGCCACGCTGCTTCTCTAAAATAACCCCGACTCTGGTGGGATTCGAACCCACAACCTTTGAATGCCTTCAACACACTAGAAGTCCAATGCGCTATCCACTGCGCATTGTTGAAAGCCCACCCCCTCCAAGAGGCCTTCCCTGACTAAGCCCTCCTTTCCTCCTCTCCCACTCCCTTCTGTGTCACCTTGACTCGCTCCCTTTACTCATCTCACTCCCCTTCCCCGCCCCAAAGCACTTCCGTACGTATTTCGAATTTCTTTATTTGCATTAATGCCTGTCTCCCCCTCTAGACCATAAGCTCGTTGTGAGCAGGGACTGTGTCTCCCCCAAGCATTTAGCACAGCACTCTGAACACAGTAAGCGCTCAATAAATATAATTGACTGACTGCCTGCTTCCAAAAGACCTTTTTGTGTTTGAAACGACTGAGGGGCCGGGACTTGGGCATGCAGCAGGGTGGCACTTCCGACCAGCGACGACTTGGCACGGCGGGCCCATGGGTGCCAGATCCACGCTGGTTGAGGCACAAATTAAGCACCCAAGGGCCGGTTCCCCAAACTGTTTACACGATTGACAAAACCTCAAACCTCCGTGCTTCTAGGGGTCCGGGGCCATCCTTCTAGGGGGCGGACACCACTCCCCCAATAGTTTGCCTTGTAAAGCATCATTATCCTGCTTCAATACACTGGGACGCTGAAATAAGAGGGCCGAGGTCATTTACCCAGAGGCTCATATTCAGTGGAGGGCAGAACTGATACGAGGGCTCCAACGCTCTTGCTGCTAGATTGCCTTGCTCGGATCCACCATCTAAAAGACACCTGAAAACCCTCCCATCTTTGGGGGTTAGGGAGGTGAGGGGCAAGGGATGATGCTGTTTTTAATCTGCCCAAAGAATGTGAATTACTGCCCCAAGTTTTCAGGAAAATGGATTGTTTCCTATATAAGCACAGTGATTTATTTGCCCAAATGTAGCATGTCCTACAGTTGCTTTTTTTTAAGGTATTTGTTGAGCACTATGTGCCAGGCACTGGGGTACACACAAGCTTATCGGATCGGACACCATCCCTGTCTTCCAAAATAACTGAAAACAAAGAGCGTCGTAGTCTAAAGCAGGAATGCAGACTATTGATCTCGATAATATACAAATGATCTTTCTTACACATAAAAGAATTAAAAGAGTAATCTGCTAAAAGGCTGCTACTGAAAGTATAAGCAACTTATACAGATGGGAGATTCGGTTAGGAAGTGAAAACTAAAATTTATTTGGAAACAACTGATTTGAAGGCCTCACCAGATCCACTCCTCCAGGAGTGGAAAAACCACCGGTTGACAAGTACTGGCCCAGATTTCACATCCTCTTTCAAAGGCTGCTCTGCATCTTATCTTCTTGCCCTCCCTCTGTGCCTTAAGAATTCGGTGTTTCCTTTCTCACTTCCACCAGCTGCCTTTGGAAGGTGAAGAAAACTTTTCTGATTAGCATTTGGCTGAAATCTCTCTGCTGTCACTGATAAGCAAAGATAATTTTGGCCAGGCCACTTGGGAAGAGGATGGAGTCTAGCCTAGAGAAGCAGGGTGGCTTAGTGGATAGAACAAGGCCATGGGAGTCGGAAGGGCCTGGGTTCTAATCCCTGCTCTGCCGCACGTCTGCTGCAGGACCTTTGGCAAGGCACTTCAACTCCTCTGGGCCTCAGTTACCTCATCTGTAAAATTCATTCATTCAGTCGAATTTATTGAGCGCTTACAGTGTGCTAGGCGCTTGGGAAGTCCAAGCTGGCAACATATAGAGACGGTCCCTACCCAACAACGGGCTCACAGTCGACAGAGAAGCAGCGTGGCTCAGTGGAAGAGAGTGCGGGCTTTGGAGCCAGAGGTCATGGGTTCAAATCCCTGCTCCGCCAGTTGTCAGCTGTGTGCCTTTGGGCAAGTCACTTCACTTCTCTGTGCCTCAGTTACCTCATCTGTGAAATGGGGATGAAGACTGTGAGCCCCACGTGGGACAACCCGATCACCTTGTAACCTCCCCAGCACTTAGAACAGTGCTTTGCACATAGTAAGCGCTTAATAAACGCCATCATTATTATTACAAGGGGGAGACAGACAATGTAAAATGGGGATTAAGAGTGTGAGCCCCACGTGGGACAGGGACTGTGTCCAACCTGATTAACGTGTCTCTACCCGTTAGAACAATAATTGTAAGCACTTAAATACAATTATTATTATTATTGTTATTGTTAAACACTGGTCCTGAGCTCCCGCTCTTCTGACTCCCAGCCCTACACAAAACTAAACAAAACACCTCCCTTCCTCTTTTGTGCAAGAACGCTCTCTCTGTGGGAAAAGAAGTTCCCCAGTTTGCAACTGCCTTTGTGTCAAGTCAACTTGCTCTTCTTTGGCCCTCACTGCTTCCTCTCTCGGATCTGACCCAGATCTTGCCCAAGATCACCCAGAGGGGCAGAGGGGAAAGCTGCCTGAGAGACGAGTGACATCCACGCTGCATCAACAAGGAGAAACAATGTGGTCCAGTGGCTAGAGCCTGGGCCTGGGAGTGAGAAGGACCTGGGTTCTAATCCCAGCTCCGTCACTTACTTGTCTGCTGGGTGACCTTGGGCAAGTCGCTTCACTTTTCTGGACCTCAGTTACCTCATCTGGAAAATAGGGATTGAGACTATGAGCCCCCTGTGGGAGAGGGGCTATGTCCAACCTGATGATCTCATATCTACCCCAGCCTTTAAAACAGTGCCTGGCACATAGAAAGTACTTAACAAATACCATTATTATTATTAACAAACACATCCACGCACCACACATGAGGTCCTACACCGAACACTGGCAAGAAATATTTTTGCTGGACTGGAAACTGAGTCAATATTCACTCAACCCTGCAGATTTTCTCTTAAGATACCGTTTGAGGTGGCTCAATTTGAGGGCTTTTCAGTCAGTTAGTTTGGTCCCGTTTTGGATTACAAAATGAGATTTGAAGATCATATCACCTATTTAGAAACCATTCAGTCAGTGGTATTTATTGAGCTCCTACTGACCTAAGCACTTGGAACAGTAGCAAAGAATGAGTAGGCATGACCATTGCTCTTTAGACAGTCTCTAATGTAAATTCACACAAAAGAGGCATTGTACGCTCCCACACACTTAATACACTCAAGAAGCAAGACTGATTCACTGCAAAGGAACCCTGCTTAGTTAAGCTATATAGGAAACCACTTGGGACCTCAGAAAAAAGGTAAGGAGAGTCCCACGAAACGGAAATTTCAGTGTCATCACCTGCAGCTGTGACAGAAGTTGATTTCGTAACTGAAGACGTGTCAAGCCCAGTCACTTCTGCGATAGGAAGTTCAGAGGAGAGAGACTTGGGACGGACAAAGGAGTTCAAAAGAAAAGTCAAGAAGTGGACTGATGGCCTGGCCTCAGAAAATAGGCGTTTCTGTTGCCAAAGGAAGCAATAATGCTTTAGGCCCCAGAGAGATGCCTGGGTGCTGAGAGCCGAATAAGAGGAACGGATGTCCCAGCCCAAATTCAACTCCAAAGGAGCAGACTTACTCCTCAAGAGCGAAGACAACAAGACTTACATAGAAAAAGTCTCTCTCTGACTTCCTCCCTATAAAGGTCGAGTGCCACTCTATAGGTAGTGTTTTGTAATTTGCCAGAAACAGCATTTGGGCTGAGGATACCTCTGGGGTGTGACCTTGGGCAAGTCGCTTCACTTCTCTGGGCCTCTGGAAAATGGGGATTGAGACCGTGAACCCCCTGTGGGACATGGACTGTGTCCAGCTCGATTTGCTTGTATCCACTCGAGCACTTAAATACCTCAGTTATCATTAATTATTATTATTATTAGTCCTCTGAATTTAACAAATGTTGGCTAAGTTCACCAAAGATGCCACTGCCAGGTGTTCTCAGCACGCGGTTACGTGCACTGTCTCTGGCTTTTAATGACCTTGCTTTTTTGGTGTCTCTGATTCATCTGCCAGCCTGGATCTTGGCCCCTGCTCGCAACTGCATTTCTTGTTCCCGCTTAACATCGGTCAGCAAATCATTGGGGCCCCAACAGTGAGAACTGAGGTAGACTACACTAACCCAGTCATTATTAAATGCAAAAAAAAGGGAAACAAAAATCAATGAAAACATTTAAAACAGAAGTCACAAGTTTCCAAGATAGCCTTTGCTAGACAGATGGGATTCGGAGAACTAGAAAGAGAGAGACGCTGTTATGAATGGAGATGGATTCTCCATTCCAGACTCTGCTGGCATGGTGGATAGAGCACAGGCCTGGGAATCAGGTCGTGAATTCTAATCCTGACTCCGCCGCTTGTGCGCTGTGTGGCCTTGGGCAAACCACTTCACTTCTCTGTGCCTCAGTTGCCTCATCTGTAAAATGGGGATTGAAGCAACCCAATTTGCTTGTATCCACCCCAGCGCTTAGTACAGTGACTGGCACAGAGTAACCACTTTACAAATACCACAATCCTTATTATTCCTGATTCGTGGAGGCTTTCGGAAAAGCCCCAGTGAAGCCTACTTGTTGCCTGGTGCCCAGGTTCTCAGATATGCCTTCCGGGAGCGGCTGATATTTTATCTTTTCAACCCTACTCTCCTATAGATTAGCAGCACTTTATAGGATCCTTTAGACGTCTTATGTCCGACCAATACAAAAAGCTGAGGGATGCAAAGATACACGATGGACAGAACCGAATCCCTTCACCCTCCTGAAGGAAAAAAGGGATCAGAAAGATTTCTCTCACAGTCCGTATCAATGTTTCCACACTCAAGAAGACAGAGCGCGGTGTTTGGCAGAATCCTCTGGTAAATGTTACAACAATCTGAGCTTCAAGCTGGGGAGAAGTACCATTCTGGGTCGTCTCCTGGTAGATTTTTTTTTTTTTGCCAGGCACTAACTTTTGTTCACCTACTATTTCATTTACAAACCCGATCTGAGGAACTGCCCAGGACCAGCGAGTCAATTGTATTTATTTAATGCTTGCTGTGTGCAAAGCACTTGGAAGAGTACAATACAACAATCAGTGGACACATTCTCCCCACCCACCACAAGCTTACAGTCTAGAGGGACCAGGACCAGGATCGAGAGAGCAGTTGATTTAAGCTCAAAAATGAAACTTCTGAAGGCTGCCTAGGGTAGACTGGTGCGCCAAGCTTATCGCTGCAAGAGAACTATTTTTAAATACCATTAGATGCGAGTAGTACGGAGAAGATTCGGCCAAGAAAGCTGTGAAACATCACTCTAATCACGTCGCAGAAGGTCAGACGAAGTACACATCTACACCCTCCCCGCCCTCGCTGAACCATCTTTGGTTACCTCTCACGCGGAGACCACTGTCTTCTTGAAACTCGCAAAACCACAGAAATTAAAACCGGAGCCTCTGCTTAATTCCTATCACTTCACCTCAGGCTTGTACTCAATTTATCAAATAGATAGTAGACAGACCCCACTGAAAAAAGTCATCCTTCTCCCCACCAGGAAACCGCAGAGCTAGATACAATTATAAGCCCGTGCTAAAATGCTCCACTAAAAATTAAACAAGGATGGAGACTTCTAGCCTAGGCCAGCCTGACTACCATGGGCCGGTTTTCATGGGTGAATTCTGTGTGACCACCTTAGAAATGCTGTCTACTGATGTTCCAAAAGATCCTTGGCTATTTTTTCGGCGAAAAGTGGACTCCCAATGAACCAGGATGACCCTGAGACTCTTCCAGCCATTACTATGAGAAGAGAAAACTGGTGCTATGGAATGATAAACTAGGCCAGGGAAGTTATGCAGAAGCACAAATTCCCGCATGACGATGCAAACTAGGAAGCGCAGATCCCAACCGGATGTCTAGACCTGGGTTGAGATCCACAAGCTGCCCACTCTCGCTAGCCAAATTTGGCTGGCCAAGGTTGCACTGACCTCTCCATCGTCCTCGTGCAAAACTGGCACCTTCATCGCTAGGACATCAGGCTGCGGAAAAGGCCAAGGGCCCCAACAACAACTCATCATTAAAACCATTTCTGTCCCATGGCCACTTCGAGCAGCAACAATTTTCTCCCGGACCAACAAGCGGACCCAAGAAATCACTCCCCAAAAGCGCCTCCACGCAAAACTTTGGCCAAGCCTCCGCCAAAAGGGTCTTCTTCCCATTTCTGCAGGGAAGATGGCCAAGGAGGCCTACTTACCCACAGTGTACCAACTGGCATCTGTCAACTTGCTGATCACAGCTTCCTGAAAGGACCCATCGGAGGCCTTAGTTTCAACAATGGCTCCAACCTGAAGCAAACAAAAAGGAGGAGCTATTGATTTGCAAATTAAATTTCACCATAAACAGGCAATAAAATAGGACCCTTTTCTTCATGAAAGAAAATGGTCTTAAGGGCCACAGAAAGGAAAACTTCATGAAGGTGAGCCCAGTGGCCTGTCAGAATAGCAATGTGTGTGTGTTTTGCTGTAGACCTTTAACCTTAGACACTCTACTGCCTGAAGGGAGGAAAGAGATCTTTGAAAACCCCCGGAAGCACCTTCCAGCCCAATATGACTCAGTCTTGGTTTATTAGTTGGAAATGTCCCATCCTGATCATGACCTCTTTTACGTTAGCCCATGCGAGGGAGTGGGAAACGAAAAGTTTTTAATCCCTGCTTTGTTATGATTAAGCACGAATGTGGAGAATTCATTCACATTTAGGACAGAGCATCGATGCTAAGATTTTTCTCCAAAAGTTCAACGACACATGCTGGGTGGTCAATAGATTGGACTGCATTTGTCTATAGAGAAACATGCACTCCCGTGGGGCTACACAGATCTATATTATAGATACGGGCTTATGAAACCAGCATTTCTCAGCAGTTTCGCACTGCGTTTGGAATGGCGGTGAGAGTGAAAATAAAGAAGGTGGTGACAGGGTATCCTCAGTAAAATACCTGTTTTGCTACTCAACAACGCCTTGAGTTTCTAAGGGCAGTCAGGGGGTCCTCAATGAACCCCCGACGGCTGCTCCGAGCACTCAAGATTGACCCTCTTGTTTAAAATTCCACTGAGCAACCTCAAATCCTCGAGGACGGAGCCAGCGTGCAGCATATGTTAACGTTTCGTTCTTTTTAACTTACTTCCCCAACTCTCAAGCTTCGTCAGAAACATAGAAGCATTCCCGGAGTATGGTCTGATTTTTGTCTCGGCTTAACACTGCCCTGAAAAATTAGCTGTTTCAAAACCATAGTTGCAGATATAAACGTACACAAAGTACCGCATCGACTTAAAATTTGGCATTTTACACATATCCACACACACACTTTCAAAAGCACGCTCATACGTACTCTTAAAGGTCCTTTCACTTGGTCATCTTGCACTAACTGGGTTGAGTTGTCCTGCTTCAGAATCACCTGAAAAACATTTGTCCCCCCCCAGTTACTACTTGACTGACAGCGGCACAGCCGTAACAGAGACGTCACCGATGTTTGGTTTTGGCGAGACTTAAAAGACAGCTCTCGGAACCAGTAACAGGATGGCAACGGTTTGGTTTGCGCTTCACCGGGTCAGTGACAGAGTACAGGAAGCCGAGGGCAAAACTACCAAATGAGAAGCCCAGTGTTTTGCAGAGCCTCGAAGCTGGTCTCCTGTGGAGGAAACCTAGACCTCAGGTGCCACTTTGATATCATCAGCATCATCAATCGTATTTATTGAGCGCTTACTGTGTGCAGAGCACTGTACTAAGCGCTTGGGAAGTACAAGTTGGCAACATATGCCTGCTAGATAGACCGTTGTGTACCTCAGAGTGTTCGGTGTTGCACAGTTCTCACCTAAGTCTGGCTCTTGCCCCCTTGGAACGCCCTCCCTCCTCGTCTCTGACAGAAGATTACTCTCCCCACCTTCAGAGCCTTACTGAAGGCCCATCTCCTCCAAGAGGCCTTCCCTGACTTAGCCGTCCTTTCGTCTTTTTCCATTGCCTTCGGCGCCTCCTTGACTTACCCCCTTTTTTCATTTCCCCTCCCAGCGCCACGGCACTTATGTATACTTCTGTCATTTATTTATATTAATGTCTGCTTCCTCCTCTAGACTGGAAGCTTGTTGTGGGCAGGGAATGTGTCTGCTATATTGTACTGTACTCTCCCCGGCGCTTAGTCCAGTGCTCTGCACACAGTAAGCACTCAATAATTATGACTGACTGGCTACAAACAAGCAAAAACTGAAAAGCCAAGCCAAGCAGGATGGGAAATTGAGAGATTATTCAATTCTGACCCTCCAAAACTCCACTTTGAAGGCCCATCCAGAGCCACTTTTTCAACCCTGTAGTTTACCAAATGTTATCTGCCCTAGTCGCTGTCCAAAGGAAAATTCGGCAGATAAAATTCACACAGGGCGCTCTCTTCTGAAATAGGGATTTCTGAAGTCAAGGGAACCTCACACCCTCCCCTGCTCCTCTTGCTCTTTATTACTGAAATTACTGCCTTTGATTTAGAGTTTTACTATTTCCACCACTCTCTTTGTGAGGTATCAAACTGCTTATTGGGCAAACGATGATCATTTTCAAAAGCAGTAGTAGGAGCAGTACATTTTGGAAAATAACGGCCTGGGGTTTTAAAACGAAAAAAAAAAAATCTGCATCCCAACAGATGAGACCGGAGACCCACGTAAGGATACAGAACAAAAGGTACTTCAGGTTTTTCCACGGAAATCGCCCCTATTTTTCACTTTTCACCACGGTCCGCTGGTTTTTCAAACGGCCTTTCGGGTCGGTCCTCCCTAGAGTAACCTAATGGAGCTATCTCGTCCGCTCCGGGGAACCGCTCCTGACCCGGACAGGTCGGGAAACTCTACCTTGACTTTCACCAGCCTCTTCACCGTCTTGATCTTGGCCTCGCAGAAAGCCCCCCGGTATTTGGCACTGACGTCCGTCCCCACAGTCAGGTAAGCAGGTTCTTCCGCTGCCTGAAAGAGCCAAGGCACAGCTGAAAAACGTTATCTACTCGTACAGACCAATCACATTTACCAGATCGTCCTATTTACGAGCAGCACAGGCCAGAAACGGGCTTCGACAGCAAACCCTGTACCGAATGACCCAAAACCCCGTGGAAAGAGAGGCAGAGTCAGAAGAGAATTATTGGAGTTGACCGTTTTACAACGAGGATAACTGGGGCAGTCCACTCTGAGCTTCGTTCTCAGCCAGACTCGTTATTCAACAGCCTCAGCAAACGAGAACGCTACAGCGTCTTCTAAGCTATTGTAAAATACCAAAAATGTAAAATACCTAAATATGTACCTTTCACGCCTCACCCTTCACAGTTTCTTATACGCTTTTTTCTTCAAACTGAGAAACCTAGCGACTGTTGCTTTAAAACGGATAGGGAAACACTTTCAGACTGAAGTGTGCCCATCAACGTGGATACAGTGTAACAGAACCAAGAAGAAATGCAGAGTATCAGGTCAGTCTGTGAAGAAGCGTTATTTCTAGTGAATATGGAACTTCAGACAAGCTGGATATTGTAGTAGTAATAGCATCAGGTATTACTGATATCCAAAGCACTCTACCAAGTGCGAGAAAAATTACACTGATATACTCCCTGACCCCTAAAGGGCTCACATTGTACAAATAAAGGGGGAGAGAGGGTTGGCGACAGATACATTATGGAAAGGTGAAACCAAACAAAACCAAAAAGAACCCAACAAGAGGGACAGGAACAGCAACTTCACTCAGTTAATGAGAAATGAGCTGATGATTTTGAGGCACTGACTAGTAACCGGCTTCAACCTCTATCAAGCTTAAAATAGAAACTCTGTTTTTTAAAAGACAATCTATAAAGTGCTTACTCTGTGCAGATCATTGTATTAAGCACTTGAGAGAGGAAGATATAGTTTAGTACACATGACCCCTGCCCTCAAGAAAGTTACAATGGAGCAGAGGAGAGAGACACTAAAATAAATTACTGGTAGGAGGAAGCAATTAGGTATAAAAGTAAACTTTTCCGGGGGGGAGAAACAACTCACTCCACCATACTAATCTCATGGAATGGTGTGTCACATTGACGTTGAGTCTTAGTTCAACCCGCTAAACTCAGGGGGACAGGAGCTCTGTCTATATTTTAAGCGGTTAAACTACTACAAACCACAGAAGTGATTTCTCATTTTACCAAGTGGTAATCTGTCGGTTAAATAACTTTGCCCAGGTGCCAGTCCCATAAAAACGCTAGATGACCGTCGTGGTCTTTCAGGAAGACAGCCGAAAGCTTTTAAAATAAAAAGACATCAGCTCGGTTCTTGTTAAATATGTGAAGTTGCTGTTCTTGACTCTCTTTTTTTGTCTGATCTTATCACAGTGCGTTTGTCGCCAAATCTGCTCTATCATCAAGAGTTTAGGACTCTTAGGATATTACAAAATGACAGAAAGTGTAGTAGATCAAAACAATGAACAAATCAGAATTGCCTGGTAAAGTTACTTATTTTGAGTTGGAGCAAACAATGGGAAGTCGGTGGAGAATTACTTTCTTCGAAGAAGCCGAGGAGCGGAAACAAGCCAGAGAAGTGATTTTTAACCTGTAAAAACCCCCAGTCCAAAATGGTACGGCCTTCCTGAAAATACCAGGGCATTTATATCCTAAACGTTCTCCGCGTAGAGGATTCTTTGTGAGAGTCGGTTGGTCTCCAAGACGGGAACGCGTTTCAACTCAGAAGGAAAGCAGCCCTCTCGCTTCAGCTCCGCCTGGGTATTTTTGTGGCGTGCGTGCCCGGAGTGGCGCTGAGCGAGCCTTGTGCCCGTCCATCTCCTCTCCTTGCTCTGCAGCGGATGAAGCGTCGCTCCCAGTCAGGAGTGTGGAAAACTCAGCCGCTGGGAGTCGGAATCGGCAGGACAAAAGCGGACATCTCCAAAGGCCGGTGCCAACGGGGGAGGTGGTGGGGGACAGGGCGGCCCAGGGGGGCGACTTGGGGCCAGGCAGGGCACCTTGCTGACACTTTGGGCTCCTCTGGACATGTGCTGGGAGATTGGGGAGGGGGTCTGTGTTTGGTGGGAGACCCCAGAAAGCCTCTGGGAGATTGGGGAGGGGGTCTGTGTTTGGTGGGAAACCCAGGAAGCCTCTGGGGGATTGGGGAGGGGGGTCTGTGTTTGGTGGAGACCCAGGAAGCCTCTGGGAGATTGGGGAGGGAGTCTGTGTTTGGTGGGAGACCCCAGGAAGCCTCTGGAAGATTTGGGAGGGGGTCTGTGTTTGGTGGGAGACCCCAGGAAGCCTCTGGGAGATTGGGGAGGGGGTCTGTGTTTGGGGGAAGGTCCCAGGAAGCCTCTGGGAGATTGGGGAGGGGGGTCTGTGTTTGGTGGGAGACCCAGGAAATCTCTGGGAGATTGGGAAAGGGGTCTGTATTTGGTGGGAGGCCCCAGGAAGCCTCTGGGAGACTGGGGAGGGGATCCGTGTTTGGTGGGAGACGCCAGGAAGCCTCTGGGAGATTGGGGAGGGGGTCTGTGTTTGGTGGGAAACCCAGGAAGCCTCTGGGGGATTGGGGAGGGGGGTCTGTGTTTGGTGGGAGACCCCAGGAAGCCTCTGGGAGATTGGGGAGGGGGTCCGTGTTTGGTGGGAGACCCCAGGAAGCCTCTGGGAGATTGGGGAGGGAATCTGTATTTGGTGGGAGGCCCCAGGAAGCCTCTAGGAGATTGGGGAGGGGGTCTGTGTTTGGTGGGAGACCCAGGAAGCCTCTGGGAGATTGGGGAGGGGGTCTGTGTTTGGTGGGAGGCCCCAGGAAGCCTCTGGGAGATTGGGGAGGGAATCTGTATTTGGTGGGAGGCCCCAGGAAGCCTCTAGGAGATTGGGGAGGGGGTCTGTGTTTGGTGGGAGACCCAGGAAGCCTCTGGGAGATTGGGGAGGGGGTCTGTGTTTGGTGGGAGGCCCCAGGATGCCTCTGGGAGATTGGGGAGGGGGTCTGTGTTTGGTGGGAGGCCCCAGAACGCCTCTGGGAGATTGGGGAGGGGGGTCTGTGTTTGGTGGGAGGCCCCAGGACGCCTCTGGGAGATTGGGGAGGGGGTCTGTGTTTGGTGGGAGACCCCAGGAAGCCTCTGGGAGATTGGGGAGGGAGTCTGTGTTTGGTGGGAGACCCCAGGAAGCCTCTGGGAGATCGGGGAGGGGATCCGTGTTTGGTGGGAGGCCCCAGGACGCCTCTGGGAGATTGGGGAGGGAATCTGTGTTTGGTTGGAGGCCCCAGGAAGCCTCTGGGAGATTGGGGAGGGGATCCGTGTTTGGTGGGAGGCCCCAGGAAGCCTCTGGGAGATCGGGGAGGGGGTCCGTGTTTGGTGGGAGGCCCCAGGACGCCTCTGGGAGATCGGGGAGGGGATCCGTGTTTGGTGGGAGGCCCCAGGAAGCCTCTGGGAGATCAGGGAGGGGGTCCGTGTTTGGTGGGAGGCCCCAGGAAGCCTCTGGGAGATTGGGGAGGGGGTCTGTGTTTGGTGGGAGGCCCCAGGAAGCCTCTGGGAGATTGGGGAGGGGGTCCGTGTTTGGTGGAGACCCAGGAAGCCTCAGCCTTAGCCAGAGGGGAGAGGGGCCGGTCCGGGCGGTCCAGCCCCCCCACCCCCCCACTCCCACGCCCGTTGTGCACATGCAGCCCCCTCCCCAGACACAGAGGCCGGCCAGCCTCCCCCCCCCACCCCCCGCCCTTGGGTCCCCGTCCCCTCCCTCCGGCCTCCCACCGGTACCTTCATCTTCGGCGAGGCCTGGAGGGGCTCCAGCTCCGGAGAGGGCGATCTCCCCCGCGGCTGGGGGCGGGCACGCACACAAACACACACACAGACAGAGAGACACACACAGTCACCGCAACAGGCCGGGGTTGGGATGGGGAGAGGACGGTAATGCTAATAATTGGGGTGGCCGGGGTGACCGGGGTGAGGGGGTTCCGGCGGCGGCGGCGGCGGCGGTGCCCCCTCCCTCCCCCGCTGCGGGTGGCGGAGTGTCAGGGCGCCATTGCTGCGGCTCCGGCGGCGGGAAGCCCCCCGACCGGGGACGGGGACGGCAGCGCGACGCCCCCGCAACTTTGGGCCCCGACGGGGCGGGAGGGGGGAACTTGAGCGACGCCCCCGCCGCTCCTCCTCCTCCTCCTCCTCCGGGCAGGCTTACCGATTGCGGCGAAGCGCGCGCCCGTGGCCGTCCCGCCGCCGCGCGCGCCCCCGTCCCGTCCCGTCCCGTCCCGTCCGTCCGTCCCGTCCGGTCCCGTCCCGCCCCGCCGAATAACAAGCTGTTGAGCAGCCTCCCTCCCCCGCCGCCTCCCATTGGCCCCCCGTGACGCCCGACCGGCCGCCCGCGCTCCCCATTGGCTCCGGCCGCCCGCCTCCCCCATTGGCTGGGGGCGCCCCCGCCCGCCGGCGCCCCATTGGCGGCGGCAGCGGCAGGTGCGGAGCCGCCCCCTCCCCATTGGAGGCCCCGGCCCCGGCCGCGCCATTGGCGGGATGGGCGCGCCCCGCCCGCGGATTGGCCGGGGCGGCTGCGGGCGCGGGGGCGCCGGGCGCCGATTGGCGGAGCCGGAGCGGGGGGGCGGGAAGAGCGGCCCGGCTCGAGGATTGGCGGAGGGGGGGGGGGACCCCGAGCGGCCGACGGGGATGGAGGGCGGCGCTACGCCAAGGCGCCTGCGCCAGGCTCGGCCCCCCGGCGCCATTTTGTCTGGGCGGCGGTGGCGGCGGTCCCGGCCCATTTGATGGCCGGGGAGGCCGGGGAGCGGGCCCGGGACCGGCTCGGGACCTCCCGGGGGTCCGGACGGACGCGGCCGAGGGAGCCGAAGCGGCCCCCGGCGGGGTGGCGGCGGCCGGGGCCCGGCGGGATGGCGTCACCGCGGCGGCGGCCTCCAAACCGGAAGTGAAGGGCCGGCGGCCATGGCGGCGTAAGTGCCCCCCTCAGGCTGAGGAGAAAGGGGGAGGGGGCACCACCGAAGGGGGCGGGGACACTACAGCAGGCCCTCCCTTCATCAGCATCATCATCATCATCATCAATCGTATTTATTGAGCGCTTACTGTGTGCAGAGCACTGGACTAAGCGCTTGGGAAGTCCAAGTTGGCAACATAGAGAGACGGTCCCTACCCAACAGTGGGCTCGCAGTCTAAAAGGGGGAGACGGAGAACAAAACCAAACATACTAACAAAATAAAATAAATAGAATAGATAGGGACAAGTAAAATAAATAAATAGAGTAACAAGTATGTATTTCCATCGGACCGGGCGATAGTCAATCAATCAATCGTATTTATTGAGCGCTCACTCTGTGCAGAGCACCGTACTAAGCGCTTGGGAAGTCTAAGTTGGCAACATATAGAGACGGCCCCTACCCAACAGTGGGCTCACAGTCTAAAAGGGGGAGGCAGAGAAAAAAAAAAACCAAACATACTAACAAAATAAAATAAATAGAATGGATATGTGCAAGTAAAATAAATAAATAAATAGAGTAACAAATATGTATTTCCATCGGACCGGGCGATAATCAATCAATCAATCGTATTTATTGAGCGCTTACTCTGTGCAGAGCACTGTACCAAGCGCTTGGGAAGTACAAGCTGGCAACACATAGAGACAGTCCCTACCCAACAGTGGGCTCACAGTCTAAAAGGGGGAGACGGAGAACAAAACCAAACATACTAACGAAATAAAATAAATAGAATAGATATGTACAAGTAAAATAAATAAATAGAGTAATAAATATGTACAAACATATATACATATATACAGGTGCTGTGGGGAAGGGAAGGAGGTAAGAAGGTCGCTTCTTGCGTCGCTTCCATCTCCCGACTGAGAGTGAGTCAGGCCCACTTCCGGCCTGCCGCCACCCTTGACCAAACTTTCGAAGGCGCCCCTTTTTTTTCTATAATGGCATTTATTCATTCATTCATTCATTAGTATTTACTGAGCGCTTACCGTGTGCAGAGCACTGTACTGAGTGCTTGGGAAGTACAAGTCGGTAACATAAAGAGACGGTCCCTACCCAACAACGGGCTCACAGCCTAGAAGGGGGAGACGGACCACAGAACAAAACGTGTGGGCAGGAGTCAAGTCATTAGAACAAATAGAAATAAAGCTAAATGCACATCATTAACAAAATGAATAATAAATATGTACAAGTAATAGAGTAATAAATCTGTACAAATATATATATATCATCATCATCATCAATCGTATTTATTAAGCGCTTACTATGTGCAAAGCACTGTTCTAAGCGCTGGGGAGGTTACAAGGCAATCAGGTTGTCCCACAGGGGGCTCACAGTCTTAATCCCTATTTTACAGATGAGGGAACTGAGGCACAGAGAATAATAATAATAATAATAATGATGGCATTTGTTAAGCGCTTACTATGTGCAAAGCACTGTTCTAAGCGCTGGGGTAGATGCGAGGTGATCAGGTTGTCCCACGTGGGGCTCACAGTCTTAATCCCCATTTTTACAGATGAGGGAACTGAGGCCCAGAGAAGTGAAGTGACTTGCCCAAAGTCACAGTTGACAAGTGGTGGAGCTGGGATTTGAACCCATGACCTCTGACTCCAAAACCCGGGCTCTTTCCACTGAGAAGTGAAGTGACTTGCCCAGAGTCACCCAGCTGACAGTTGGCAGAGCCGGGATTCGAACCCATGAACTCTGACTCCAAAGCCCGGGCTCTTTCCACTGAGCCACGCTGCTTCCCCTTGAGATCAGAAGGATGACGAGAGCATTTATGAAGCGCTTACTACGTGCCAAGCACTGTTCTAAGCACCCGGGAAGTTAACAATCAATCAATCAATCGTATTTATTGAGCGCTTACTGTGTGCAGAGCACTGTACTAAGCGCTTGGGAAGTACAAGTCGGCAATACATAGAGACAGTCCCTACCCAACAGCGGGCTCATGGTCTAGACAAGGTGATCAGGTGGGCCCACGGGGGGCTCACAGTCTTCATCCCCCTTCCAGACTGTGAGCCCACTGTTGGGTAGGGACCGCCTCTATGTGTTGCCAACTTGTACTTCCCAAGCGCTTAGTAATAATAATAATAATATTAATGGCATTTGTTAAGTGCTTATTATGTGCAGAGCACTGTTCTAAGCGCTGGGGGTGGATACAAGGTGATCAAGTTGTCCCACATGGGGCTCACAGTCTTAATCCCCATTTTACAGATGAGGGAACTGAGGCCCAGAGAAGTGAAGTGACTTGCCCAAGTCACCCAGCTGACAAGTGGCGGAGCCGGGATTAGAAGCCACGACCTCTGACTCGCAAGCCTGGGCTCTTTCCATTAGGCCGTGCTGCTTCTCTTGGGTAGGTACAAGGTAATTGGGTTGTCCCACATGGGGCTTACGTTCTTAACGCCCCATTTTACAGGTGAGGTGGTAATGATGATGTTATTTGTTAAACCCAGTCTCAGTCCCCATTTTTTTTTTTTTTATAATGGCATTTATTAAGCGCTTACTATGTGCAAAGCACTGTTCTAAGCACTGGGGAGGTTACAAGGTGATCAGGTTGTCCCACTTGGGGCTCACAGTCTTAATCCCCATTTTACAGATGAGGTAACTGAGGCACAGAGAAGTGAAGTGACTTGCCCAAAGTCACACAGCTGACAATTGGCGGAGCCAGGGTTTGAACCCATGACCTCTGACTCCAAAGCCCGTGCTCTTTTCCACTGAGCCACACTGCTTCTCTAAGCAGTGCTTAGAGAAGCTGCTTCCATTTCATTCTGATGAGGTCCCTGAGGTCCAGAGAAGTAAAGCGGCTTGCCCAAGGTCACCCAGCAGACAAGTGGCGGAGCTGAGATTAGAACCCATGACCTGATGCCCAGGCTCTATCTGCTGCGCCGTGCTGCTTCTCAGTGTGAGAGTGAATGAATCTCAAGCGCTTAGTACAGTGCTCATACTGCACATAGGAAGTGCTCAGTAGGTACCACTGGTGGATCTATTGGAAGCCGAGCAAAACACAGACCAGATTTAAGACTTCGAAAAGCCTAGAGGTGTCTCAGGGACATCAGGTTTTTGACCTGGCATTTTAGCCGTCAAGGGAAGCAGCGCATTTGAAAGCCTAGGCGTCGGAAGGGTGTTCAGTTCTCAAGGGAGATTGAATTGGCCTCGTGGCGCTCAAATGGCGTACAGAATCCAGGAAAGAAAATTTTCAGTTGATTTCTGCCCGTATGGTTTTTTCGGTGAACCACTTGGATGGGGCCTAGGTACTTAAAAACGCATAGGCTCAACTTGCCCAGGGCCTAAAGAGTCTCTGGTGTAAGTGAGTTCCGCCCTTTTGAGGGGGTGGGAGTATTCGTTCCTTCAGGGGAGTAGTGGCCTGCCCCGTCGCGGACTGTCTTTCAGCACATAGGTGGTGTATGCCATAATGGTCTATAGATAGTCCAAAGAAGTGAATAGTCTGTCTCCCAGGTGCCTGGCTTAAATGTCAGGCAGTAATCCAGGGCTCTGGGCCCCTCTGTCGTGGGGAACTTGACATTAAGTGAAGCTGAACCTTCTGTAAACTTGGTTGAGAAGGGGCTTGAGGAAGGGAAACTTTTTAATTTTTCCAGGGCAGGCGAAGCGGAGCTTAAAAAAGATGTCACTCACGTAGTGAGACTCTCTTGACTCTTAAGGGCTCGTTGCCCCGTGGGAAGCCCTCTGGGTGCGCTGCCAACATCGCTAACCTGCGACCATTTTTCTGCAGCCCCATGTTCTCGTGAGTCTAATAATGATGGTATTTAAGAGCTTACTATGCACCAAGCACTGATGCAAAGTCATCAGGTTCTCCCCTGTGGGGCCCAGTTTTCCTCCCCAATTTACAGAAGAGGTAACTGAGGCACAGAGAAGTTGTGACTTGCCCAGAGTCACACAGCTGACAAATGGCAGAGGGGGGATTAGAACCCACGACCTCTGACTCCGAAGCCCGTGTCTATCCACTAAACCGCGCTGCTTCTCCCTAAGCTTGTTGTGGACAAGGAATGTGTCTGTTTATTTTCATATTGTACTCTCCCAAGAGCTTGGTACAGCGCTCAGTAAATATTTTTGACCGACAGTCCTCAGCGTGATCTTTCCACTGCCCTCCTGGCATCCTTGCTGAGTTTTTTGTTTTGTTTTTGTTGGTTTTTCTTCCAGCTCTTGCCAAATTCAGTTTTGCGGCACAGTAGCAATGATGTAGTAGGTGTTGAATGGCCTGGTGGTCGGAGAGCCTTGTGCTCCCTGCACTCTTCTTTCCCTCCTTCCCCCTCCGCAGCAGGTGTGGCTGATTGTTGTACGGTCTGGGACCCAACGTTTCTCTGTCCAGACCGCCCTGGAGTTTCTTCCCTTGAGTCCCCCTAAACTAGGAGGAGCCGCCGTCTGCCGCCCCAGGTGCGAGAGGCCGCGTGTCCCTGAGGGGACTGGCTCGCGGAGACGGGCACCGGAGGTCTCTGTCCATGGGGACGTTGCTGGGAGCAGTTCCTCCCCAATCTGCCCGAGGTCAAAGTGTCCACGGTGCTGCCCAGCCCTGCCGATGCTTGGCTGTGGTGCCCCGGGCCTTCCCCGGCTCCCGTCTGCCTAGTTGTGGGTCACACCACCGTCGTTTTTTGTTGCTCCGGATGTACTTTGTCTTCATGGCTTGTTTTTGGTCTCTCCCCTGGTTTTTGAGAAGCAGGGTGGCTCAGTGGAAAAAGCCCGGGCTTTGGAGTCAGAGGTCATGGGTTCAAATCCCAGCTCCGCCGCTTGTCAGCTGTGTGACTTTGGGCAAGTCTCTTCACTTCTCTGTGCCTCAGTTCCCTCATCTGGAAAATGGGGATGAAGACTGTGAGCCCCCCGTGGGACAACCTGATCACCATGTAACCTCCCCAGCGCTTAGAACAGTGCTTTGCACACAGTAAGCGCTTAATAAATGCCATTATTATTATTATTATTATTTTGAAAGGAAGTGGCCAAAACTCCCCATGCCGAAGCAGATGGCCTTAGAAAAGAGTGGAAGCCGTGCTCCCGGTAAGCTGGGCACCGCTGCCTGGAGGAGGCTCAATTCTGTACCCACCGGCCCCACTGAGCAGCATCATCAGCCGGTGCCGGGCCGGGGGCGGCCGGCCCCCGGGCACCCCATCGCTTCTACCGCGCAGGCAGCTCCTCGGGCCTGTGGCCCACCGACATCTGAGCAAAACTGGCCCCAAAGAGCGAGGGGCCCGAAAAGCTGTATTTTCTTGGAAAAGGGGCGGCAAGGGGCCCGTGGCTACAAGCTTGCCATCAGCGGCGTCATCTTCGAACCCACGGTCGGTGCCCCCCCCGACAAGACGTTGTCTTCTCACGGGTCTCAGGGTCTTGGATGGCGCCAAGGGAAACCAAGTCGGGGTTAGCTGGTCACCTCTCAGTAATGACCACTTACGGCAGGCTCTGTCATTTGGTAATGGAAGCTTGGACGGAAGCTCATCTCCCAAAGAGCCTCGGCTCTCGTGTCCAGGCGCAGGAGCGTTTTTGCGGAGACGACGTTGCCCTCTGCCTCGTCGTTACTTCCGATTACTGGTCTCTCTTGTGTCGTGTCTTCCGTCATAAGAAAATTGGATTCGGACGGCATGGGAAAATGCCAGATTTGTGAAACCCTACTATTCAGTGTTCCCCCAGGGGAAATGAGTGTTCTTTGGGATCTCTTGTAGGGATTTTTCTTGCTGAGTTTTTTGTTTTGTTGTTTTTCTTCCAGCTCTTGCCAAATTCAGTTTTGCGGCAGAGTAGCAATGATGTAGTAGGTGTTGAATGGCCTGGTGGTCGGAGAGCCGGAAGGGATTCGACCCTTGTTTCTTTTGCCACTTCTCCCATCTGTTGGCTTTGGAGGACTTCTTGCCTCCGAACTCTGGACCGCCTTCTGAACTGTGTGCCAAAGTCCCGGGGCTGCCCAGGGCCCAATAGTGCACCCATCAACCCGCCCAAAGCGCCAAACACAAATTACTTAGAGAGTTAGTTACTTGAATAACTGGGGAAAAAACCCCAAAAGACCTCATTTTGGTTACGCACACCTTTGTCTTGTTTGAAGTACGAAAGAGACGTGGTGTTTCATCCGTGTGATTATAGTTTTCAAAATCACTCGTTTGGTGCTCTAAGCGTTACATTTGGTTTCTGATCAAAAGGGCCGTTTCTTTTTGACAGCTGAAGAGCCTGTATAACATCCGGCAGGTAGACCTCGCTAGGCACTTTTTAAACAGTGGCGTCCTGGACAGAATTTTATTTTGAATTGAAAGTCCAACTTGTGAATAAAAGAAAAGGCAAATTTTCACTGGCACGTATTTTTAGGCATCGTTGGAAGGGGGGAAAAAACCCCACCCAGTTATGAGAACGAGGCTCAACGGTTGTCTTCCAGCAGTGTTAGAGGGTTGTCTCTCAAGTTGGCAATTTACAAAGCCAAAATGCTAACAGTTGTAAGAGCTCGTTTTGAATGTTTTGTCAGCATGCTTAGCCTCCGGTATCCTCTGAGTTCTGCATCAGCGGAGGGCTTGACGTTGAAAATGTCAATAGGTTCTTAATTTGCCTTTCAGAAAAATGTCGGTATTTTGGAAAGCCGACGCAAGAGCTTCCAATTTTAAGAGAAGTGAATCCGCCTCCTTCCTCTCCCCCTGAATTACTGCTGCCACTCTGGCACTCTCTTCTCGGTATGTAGTCTTGTGGCGCTGCAGGGAAACATTTGAGCTGGAAGATTTGGGAATCGGCCGGGAGGACTGGGAATGGCTAAGTAGAACCCAGTACCCTCTACTCTGTCCGTGCAATCCCTAGAGGTCTCGGCCCAAAGTCGCAATGCGGTTTCCGCTGGCCAGCTTCTCTGGGTCGTCTCCTTGGAGGATACTGAAAAGCCGCTTGGACCGCTCAGGTGATGCTGTTTCGGTGACTCCAGTCACCTTGGAGGAGAGTGAAATGACGGAATGGTTTTCTGATCCGGCCTCCTCACTCATTCATTCATCCAATCGTATTTATTGAGCGCTTACTGTGTGCAGAGCACCGTACTAAGCGCTTGGGAAGTACAAGTCTGCAACGTATAGAGACGGTCCCTACCCAACAACGAGCTCACAGTCTAAAAGATGGCGATGGTTCTGGCTGGGTGCTGCCGTTCCCCGTGAGATTGTACGGACACGTGCCGTCTGTCCCCGTCCGCTTTCCTTCGTCGGCTGATCTAGGCCAAGACCGGATCCCCAGCGACCTGCGGACTTTTGGTGGCGGGGGGCCCTCGGACCCCTTCTTGTGCTGAATTTTCAATCTGTCCCCTTGGCCATTTCTCACGTAACATCGGTGGGAGAGATTCAGTATACATACATACAGTAATTTTTGTAGTACAGTTCTTGAAATGTATCTGCCAACTACTTTTATCAGTTGTCCTTTTTAAAAAAAATATATATAATGGTATTTGTTAAGCGTTTACTATGTGCCAGGCACTGTACCAAGCGCTGGGGCAGGTACAAGTTACTCATGTTGGACATAGGCCATGTCTCACAGTCATAATCCCCATTTTTCAGCTGAGGTAACTGAGGCCCAGAGAAGTGAAGTGACTTGCCCAGGGTCACACAGCCAAGAAGTGGAAGAAGCCAGAATTAGAACCCCAGGTCCTTGGGACTGCCAGGCCTGTGCTGTATCCACTAGGCCGTGCTGCTTCTCCGGCTGCTCTCCTCTTTCTAGGTTCAACTTGCAGGCATGGCTCGTAGCAAGCTCTTCGTTTATATTTAGGTGCAGCCTTACTGGTGTGGGTTAGATTTTTCCTAGCTGTGAGAGTTAGGACTCTAGACTTTGTTAGCAAAGGGAAATGGGATTGCCCAGTTTCTTCATTTTACAGTTTAAGATTCGTCTTGCTTACTCGTTACCCACAGTGTTTGTGAAACACCTGAAGTACCCACGCATCAATTTTTAGCTCGCCCGTGGTCTGAAGGGTGTGTGTAAATTCATACCGGCAGGCTTGTGGAGCAGAGATCTTGTGAACACGGGAGTCATTACTGTTTTAGTCTTACAACGCTTTCCATCCATGGTGCCCCCTTCTTCTTAGATGATCTCCAGGGCAGTCGCTAGAAATGGGCCCAGTCGCTTCCTAGAGGGATCTTGTCTTTCCAGTTCCAACCCAGCCTCTCCACCGCACTCCGAGTAGGAATCTAATGGAGCCCCGACCGCGTTCGTTCTCTCGTCCGTCTTTGTGGGTGGCCCCATCTCTCGAGGTGAGATCTGTTGTATTTTTCATTAGTAAGTGGAAGCCAAGAAATTTGGCTTGGGACGTGGTCGTCTTGCTCGCTCAATCAATCAATCAATCAGTCGTATTTATTGAGTGCTTACTGTGTGTGGAGCACTGTACTAAGCGCTTGGGAAGTACAAGTTGGCAGCATATAGAGACAGTCCCTACCCAACAGTGGGCTCACAGTCTAAAAGGGGGAGACAGAGAACAAAACCAAACATACTAACAAAATAAAATAAATAGAATAGATATGTACAAGTTAAATAAATAAATAAATAGAGTAATAAATATGTACAAACATATATACATATATACAGGTCATGGGTTCAAACCCCGGCTCCGCCACTTGTCAGCTGTGTGACTTTAGGCAGGTCACTTCATCATCATCAATCATATTTATTGAGCGCTTACTGTGTGCAGAGCACTGTACTAAGTGCTTGGGAAGTACAAGTTGGCAACATATAGAGACAGTCCCTACCCAACAGTGGGCTCACAGTCTAAAAGGGGGAGACAGAGAACAAAACCAGACATACTAACAAAATAAAATAAATAGAATATTCTATTCTTTATCTATTCTATAATTCTATATCTATTCTGTAATGGCCGAGGCAACTCGGCCATTAACGTTTCTCTGTGCCGGTGACCCCGAGTTTTTAAAAGATCGCTCGGAACCCAGCGTTCCCCGCTTCTGGCGTTCGGGTTTCAGCGACTCTTCTACTCGATCCTCTAGCCTGTACTGTTACTTGAAAAAAAATGACGGATGCAGCCAGCCTTCTCGTTCTTGGTCTCGAGGCGAAGGTGGTTTGAGGGGTGGGTTGTTCGCCGGATTGGTTGAGGAAGCTCATCCTGGTTTTTAAAAAGTGCTTCAGTATGTACCTGCGGCAGGTCCCCTAGGAGGGAACGAGTCACGGGTCTCTACGTTGGGTAATGATGATGATGATGGTATCTGTTAAGCGCTTACTATGTGCCAAGCACTGTTCTGAGCGCTGGGGTAGATACAAGGTTAGCAGATTGTCCCACCTGGGGCTCACAGTCTTCATCCCCATTTTGCAGATGAAGGAACTGAGGCACAGAGAAGTTAAGTGACCAGCCCAAAGTCACCCAGCTGACAAGTGGCGGAGCTGGGATTAGAACTCTCGACCTCTGACCCCCAAGCCCGGGCTCTTTCCGCTAAGCCACGCTGCTTCATCGATGGTATTTATTGAGCGCTTACTGTGTGCGCAGAGCACCGTTCAGTCCCGCAGAGTTGGCAGTGTTCCCTGCCCACAACGAGCTTCCACTCTAGGGGGGAGACAGATGGTAATAGAAACAAATAATTGGTAGTAAATATGTTCCTCAGAGGCCCAAACAATGGGGAAGTTGAGTTTGTACTCGCTTGCGGAAGTAGTTCTGGGGGCACAGTATAAACAAAGACCATTCTTCCTTCCTTTTAAAAGACCCAAAACTGGAGAGAGACTGTGAGCCCGTTGTTGGGTAGGGATCGTCTCTATCTGTTGGAAGATTGTACTTTCCAAGCGCTTAGTACAGTGCTGTGCACACAGTAAGCGCTCAATAAATATGATTGAATGAGTGAGTTAAATGTGAAGTCTGCCTGCCTCCCAAAAATTAGGCCATGGAAAGTGTTAATAACTAAATCCCTGTGTCTTTTTTTTTTCTCTCTTCGAACCAGTCTCAGGATAATGGGGTAGATGACTGCACACAATAGGTCAGGGAAAGGAGAGCAAACACGTAGGCTTTGGCGAGATTTGGGGGGAGTGGGGGGAGGGAGGTGGATAGGAAGAGGTTTTTTGGTCCGTTTTTAAAAGAGCTTTCTCATTACCATCTAACCCTTGTTCAGGGTCCTCCAAGTGCCCGTCCCCCTCCCGGCCAGTCCGTCAGCGGGCTGCCCTTCTCACTCTGGCCTCCCACCCACTTGTCCCTTCGGTCAGGGGCCTTTATCAGGACTCTGTACTGGGAACCGGGGAGAATACAGTAAAAATAAAAAACAAGGTCCAGGGCTGTCCCGCACAGCCCCCAGAAGGGGACGGATCGGGCACTTCGTTGCTCAGAAAAAAAATCTGCCTCTTGCCTCACTTCGTCCAAGATTACAAGACACTGCTTCAGGTCGTGGCGGGAGGACAAGGACTCCGGCAGTGGGATTTTAGCCAAGTGTCGGGGTGGGATCTCCTGGAACCTTGCCATAGATGATTCAAGGACAGATACCGAGAGATTCCGCAGAGCGGGTGGGAGCGACGGGAGCCTCGTTGGGAGAAAGAGGCCGAGAAAGCGCCGCCTCATTTACTTCTGCCAGGACGTCACAGTGGGTTTGGCCGTGGGCTCGGAAGAAGACTTGTTTCCTCTTCAATAAAGCATCTTTTCTCTGTCCCCTTTTTTAAGGACTAAGAAGAGAAGCTTTCTCAGAGATGTCTGGAGAAGGGTATCCTGGCTCGCTGAGGGTATATAGATTGGAAAAGCCTAAAGGCTTCCCTGGTACCCCCCCCCCCCCCAAAAAATGTATATGTCTACGTGACCTGTGTCGCTCCATTGCGGCGGGAGGGGAGGGGGGATGTTCTTACAGAACTCGGCGTTGGCAGAAAACTTGTCGTGACACCCAGTGTCCAGCGGTACAGCACGTTGGGCCCCGATCAGTCAATCAATCAATCGTATTTATTGAGCGCTTACTGTGTGCAGAGCACTGTACTAAGCACTTGGGAAGTACAAGTTGACAACATAGAGACGGTCCCTACCCAACAGTGGGCTCACAGTCTAAAAGGGGGAGACGGAGAACAAAACCGAACATACTAACAAAATAAAATAAATAGAATAGATATGTGGGTTTGTATGGGCGGAAGGGCTGACTTCCCCTCAGACTACCTCTGCCGGCCCCGTCCTCAGGTCAAGGTGTGTCGGTGATGAGCCGGGTCGGCTGGTCTTGGTTTGCATGATTTTAAGGAGTCCGAGGTAGCTGCCTCAACCTACCTCTTCTTATTTTCAAGAGTCCTTCTGATCCACGGGTGCCAGGGAAGAGGAGGCCTCTCCTCACCACCCGCCCTCCCAATCCCTGCCCCACCGCTCCCACCCCGGTCGTGGTGTTAGCCTGGCTGGGGCTGCCCGGCGCTGGCACAGCCCACCCACGGTCAGACTTGGCCTCCCGAACCACCAGCTGGTGACCTTTGAGGAAGCGTGCCAGCCCAAGCGTAGTAGCCGGGGCTCCGAAATGGCAAGTACGTTTGTTTCCTCCTGTGGGTTTTTTTCTGTCGGTGTTTAGGTTTCTTTTTTGAAAGTCATTTTTTTTTCCCCCAGCCTGCTTAGGTGCTACTTCTTGATCAGATACTTGCATGACTCCAGACTTAGTCAGCCTGCTTCCTTCCGATAAGGCTTTCTGTGAGTGGGGAGCTTAAGTCTTATTACTGAAATAAAAATACGAACGTGGGACAATTTTTTTTTTTTAATTTTGAAAATCGTATAGGGATGTTTGATAAGGAGTTTTCAAAAGTTAAAAACAACCTGCCGTTTCATCGGCATACGAATCAATGCCGTGACCTTCGAAGTGGGTTTCCTTCTCAGCACAGCTTCCCTCCCCCATCTCCCCAGGGCCTGGTGGCCCGAGTTTTTCAGGCGCGACATGGACTTTTTAGGCTTTTTAACCAGAAGCGCTTTTAAGGGAGTTGAAACGTATCAAAATTAGCCACTTGGGTTCAGTGCCGAAAGAACTCCTGGAGTCTGGGCTTGACTGTTCTGGTACAGAGGATCCCTGTTGCTCGGGGAGTGGGGGCAGGGGGACCGGGGCTAGTGATTTCACTGTGGCGATAGGTGAGAGTCCAGAGAGTTTTCTGTTGTCTGGTACTTTGGCAGTCCTCAAAAGGACAGGACTTCTCATTGTTACTCCCCAATCACTGTCGAACAGAAAAAGCGAACCCACACCAAATCTCCGGGGGAGCAGCCAAGCTGTCCCAGCGGGAAGTGGTGACGACAAAACTGACATTGAAACTGGTTCTCTTAAAAAAAAAATGTTTTTGCACTCTCTCTCACCTGAACTTTGGTGACCTCAGCAACCCGAGTTATAACGGGTGGTTCGTGTTGGTTGTTGTTGTTGTTGTTGTTGTTGTTCAAAACGTGACCGCCTGGACTTGCCGATTGTTTCTTTGAAGGGGACGAGTAGAGGAGGGTCTGAATTTTCGGTTCGGCCTATGTGAAGCACAGGCGTGAGCGTGTCCCACTGGCAGTGGGCTCGGGGAGTACCGGGGGCTCCCTGGAGACCGGGTCCCAGCGCTCGCCTCGATGGGTGGAGGGAAGCCCCCCAAACCACAACCAGGGATGTGACAGAACTCAGCCGTGTCTAGCCTCGTCGGCCCCGGGCTCGCCCGGCCCTTCCCAAGGAATCCGCCGGGCAGGTGGAGGGATGGGGAAGGGGGAGATGGCAATTTATTAAGCACTTAATATGTGCTAAAAAAGAAGGGCTAGATCCGGGAGTAGAACCATCTCTGCCGCACTCGGGCCCAGGGAGGTTAAGTGACTGGCCCAAGGTCACCCCACCAGCCAGTCGGTGGTGGGGCTGAAGAAGAGAGTCTTGGTCCGAGATGCGGCACCTCCACGTCGGTTCCTCTCACAGACTCCAAGTGTTGCCCTTTGTCCTAGGCAGCCCTCGGTTAAATCCAAAGCGATGGGAGTCAGGGCGGAGCGAGCAGGCTTGGGGGTGGCATTGTGGATGCTGAACTGACCTCACCGTCCGGACAGGCGGGCCCCAAACTTTCAGGGGACTCGTCTAAGTGTCCGCTGCCAATGGGCCCATCCAAAGGACGGGACACGTGCCTCTGGTACGGATGGGGCGTGGGCCGAGGAAGCCCACCCTGGCAGCAGAGAAGCAGCATGGCTAAGTGGTTAGAGCCTGGCCCGCGAGGCAGAAAGACCCGGTCCTAATCCTGGCTCCGCCACCTCTCCGCTGCGTGACCTAGGGCAAAGTCACTTCACTTCTCTGGGCCTCAGTTACCTCCTCTGTAAAATGGGGATTAAGACTGTGGGCCTCTTGTGGGAGGCTCACCACTGTATCCAACCTGATTAGATTGTATCTAACCACGGTGCCGGGTACATAACAAGCGCTTAATACCATATAAAAAACAATTTTTAAGTGGCGTTTCGGGCTGGACTCTCTTGACTGCCCTCGCCTTCCATTGCTGGCCTCCTTGCTGGCCAGTCGTGGGAGGTCTCCCCCGAATCCCTGCCGGGGCCGTGGGGTCCCTAATGGCCCGAGGACTGCCGGACCCTGCAGACATTTTGGCCAGCGGGCAACCAAAACACCCGGACTCGGGTCAGAAGCACTAGGGTCAGAAGCACTACCGGCGCTGAGACGCCCTGAGGGATGGGAAGGCAGTGAAGCAGAGAAGCAGCAGGGCACAGGCTTTGGAGGCAGAGGTCAGGGGTTCAAATCCCAGCTCCGCCAATTGTCAGCTGCGTGACCTGGGCAAGTCACTTCACTTCACTGAGCCTCAGTTTACCTCACCTTTAAAATGGGGATTAGGACTGTGAGCCCCACATGGGACAACCTGATCACCTTGTATCCCTCCAGCGCTTAGAACAGTGCTTTGCATATAGTAAGCGCTTAACAAATGCCATCATCATTATTATTATTATTAGTGCACTTTCTGCCTCTAGTCCCGGTTACTACTGCTTTATGGTATTCGGTCCCGAGACTAAGCCCACACACTGTATTAAGCGCCGTGGACACAGTCCTCGGCCTCCAGGGGCTCACACTCTGAGAGGGAGAGTGGGATCTGACCCCCATTTTAGAGAAGAGGAAACAGGCCGAGAGAGGTGAGGTGACTCGACCAAGGTCACTTGGCAGGTCGGGGCAGGGCTTGGACTAGAACCCGGGTCTCCTGACTCTCGGGCCTGGGCTGTATCGACTAGACTACGGTGCCTCCTTAGCGTCATTTCCTAAAGATGCCCTAGACCTTAAATTTTGTGGGTAGATCTTAATCGCCTCTCTCCCAGGCACAGCATCCCCCCCCCCCCACCCACCTCATTCCCCTCCCTCCCTTCCTCCCTATTGTGGTTTCAAATTGTTGGGAAGAGTTGGGGGTGGATTAGAGCCAGCCGATGGAGAGGAATTAGTGCAGGAACATAAAGGAAAAAGAACACTTTCTTCCTCTGAGGTGTCACTCTTGTGTATTTTGCGATGTTGCTGCCTTGGCCCTGGAGTTGCCATGGCAACCGGGATCCTTTCGGTTTCCCTCACCGGCGAACTTGAAGTTCTGCATTTTCTGAGCCAGTCGTGACGACGAGCCCGGGTGCTGTGGGTAAACACGCAAGCTGCAGAACTGGCTTCTCGGAGCCGCGCCGCCGCACGCACCCCTTCCTGTTTGTTGGATTTCCATTTAGGGAGAGGAACCCGCGGAGCCCGCCCGCCCGCCCGCCCTCCTGCCAGCCGGCAGCTGAGTGGGTGGGGGCCGGCACTGGGCCTTCCAGCTTCCCTGGAGCCCGGCCTGGAGCGGGCCACTGGGCGACGGAGGGCGGGGTGGGATGGGGAGGGGAGGGAGAAGGATCCAGGGATCCCCTGCTGGGAGGGCAACCCCTAGGAGAAGCGCTCTCTCTGCCCGTCTCAACTGCCCCGTCCGCCAGAGCGCCGATGGGATTCCGAAGGAGGTCTGATTTTCCAGGGGGCCCGGGGCCTCTCTTCTGACCCAGGGCCTCGGTGGGATGCCCTCCCCTCCCCAACCCACGGGCCAGAACAAGCACGCGACTTAAACGTGGGCTCCGGAGGCCTGAGCCGCACCTGAGGAGGCCCGGGAGGGAGAGGGGTCTCGTTTAGCCCATCTCCAGCTTGGGGCGGGGGCTGCTGGAAGGACTGGTCCCCTCTGCCCTCCCTGGGCAAAACAAGGACGACGGCCCAAAGCGGGCAGGGGCAGCCTGCTAGTGGGTCCGGTTAGTTCTGTTTCCGGGAGGGAGGAGGAGGAGGGACCAGCTCAGAGGCTGCCCGGACTTGAGGAAGTAGCAAGATGGTGTCGTTTTCCCGCACTCCGGCCGTCCCTCCCCTCGTATTGGAGGCGGGGTGAGACTCGGCAGCGAAAGGGGGGGTCGTTGTTCAGCCTCTGCCCCGTCGATCCCCCCCAAAACCGAAGCCCCAAGGGGACGTTTGGAGATTGTTTCTTAGAGGTGGCTTCAGAGGCACTAGCTAACCTTTTGTCACTCCAGCCCAAGAGCACCGGGGGGGAAAAAAATCCTGGGGGAAGGGGGAGTCCCGTCGTGCCCTGCAGTCTTCCTTTGATAGGAATGTGCAAACCGCATCCTAACCGTGCAGACTCACGGTGATTTGGAAAGAAAAACAGCGTAAGGCGTGAGTTTGAGTTGATGAGGACCTCAGTCAAGTGGGAGATCTGTATGCTTCGAAGAAGCGGATGAGGCGGCCCGGAAACGTTGTTTTTTCTCTTCCCGTAGGTCTGTCAAACCCAGACTCCCCAAGGAACAGAAGGGCCCGTCTTTCCCGAGCCCCAGAGGGCCGCGCTCTCCAGAACCGTGGCGAAAAGCCGCCGAGGGCGGGGGATCCGAACCCGGCCGTCGGACACTCGCCGCGGCGACCGCGTCTCATGCCCGCCGATATTTACTGGACGTTTTCCATCTGGAAGCGCAGTGGGAACTCGCCAAACGTTACCTCACCTGACGAGCGGAAAGGTAACAGTCATGCTTTATGCTAAAAATTTTACAATCTATGTGCTGCTGTTAATAAGCCAGGATCTAGAATGCCAACGGTTTATTTTCGTTCATTTGAAGGCATTAATAGAGCTCCCAGAGCAGAGCAACCTAAACCCGCCCTTTAGGTTTGAGCAGTGAGAGAAGTGATTCTTAATCCACGTTTCTCATTTCTGGTTATCTAGGCTTCTTTGGACGTGCTGCCTTCAGCAGGCCGGAGGAGCAGAGGGTGGACAGCTCCACTAGATAAGTCTCTCTGCTTTTCTACTAATTAATATCTTTGACAGCTTCAGCATCGCTCAGAGGAGCCTGATTCTTTAAAGGTTTTCTTTCTCTCCTCCCTTCAGGCGACCAGCTGGACATGGAGCACGGCCCAGGCAGCTAAACTGGGACAGTCGGTAGTTGGTCTTCTCGTTCAATTTCCCACCCACCTTCCGTCCAGTGGTATTTCAAATGGGAGTCCCCGGGCCCCATGTTTACGAGAGTTACAATGAAAATCTGTTGCTGCAGGTTCTGTGATCTATAATGATCTGAGCGCTGTTATTTTACTGTTGTTGTCTTGTGGGTTTTTGGGGTTGGGTTTTTTTTCCCCCCCCCAATGGGATTTGTTAAGCGCTTACCAGGTGCCGGGCATTCTTCTAAGTGGTGGGCTGGGTACAGGTTAATTAGTTCAGACACAGTTCCACATGGGGCTCACAGTCTTAATCCCCATTTAGGCCCAGAGAACTGAATTGACTTGCCCAAGGTCACTCAGCAGACAAGTGGCCGAGCCAGGATTAGAACCCAGGTCCTTCTGACTCCTCCCATTTCTGGGCTTCACAGTTCTGAGTGTGAAGGGAGGCGCCCAGCTCTCCTCCCCACCGGCGAGGTGGGGGACTCCAAAGCTGAGTGAGCTGGAGGGAAAGGGCCAGGTCATAATAATAATAATAATAATAATGGCATTTGTTAAGCGCTTACTATGTGCAAAGCACCGTTCTAAGCACTGGGGTAGACACAAGGTGATCAGGTTGTCCCACGTGGGGCTCACAGTCTTAATCCCCATTTTTACAGATGAGGGAACTGAGGCCCAGAGAAGTGAAGTGACTTGCCCAAAGTCACACAGTTGACAAGTGGCGGAGCCGGGATTTGAGCCCATGACCTCTGACTCCAAAGCCCGGGCTCTTTCCACTGAGCCACGCTGCTTCCCTAAGGTCGTGCCACAGGAGGGAAATCCCGGGATGGACTCTGAGCTCCCGGCGGAGGCCGCTAAGATTCCCGTCTGAGGGAGCCTTCAAGGCGTCACTTGGCGGGCTTGGGACAGCAGGCGCGGAGATGCGGGCTGGAGTCTAAGGGCCCAACGGGGCCGGTCAGCTCCATCCAGGGCTAGACCAAGCTGGCGTTTTCGTGTCTGCCTCCGACTCTTCCTCCAGCCTTTCTTCCGCTCCCTTTCCTTCTCCTCTGGGCCCCAGTCCCCTGATGGAGAGAGCAATGGAAGCGGCCAGCGATCTGAGCCTCCTCCGGGCTGTCGGATGTCGGAAAGCTGCAGGCCTCTGGAAGCCTCTCGGAACCCGCCTGGTGTCGGGAGAGCGGGCGGCCCGTCGGGCCGGTGCCCTGGGCAAGCCCTGGGCGTCCCTTCCCAGAAGTGAAGAGCAAGAGGTGAGGTTCCCCCCGGGAGGGAGGCCCTGCCCCTTCCCCGAACGTTCCTCTCCTGGGCACCCCGTCACCACTGGCCACTGACCCAAAAAGTGGGCAGGAACGGGGCGGGGCGGAGAAGAGTAAGCTTGAACACCCCATCATTTGGGGCTGTTTCTCTCCCGCCCCAATCTGGGGCAGGAGAGGCCAGGCTCTCATTTAGACGGCAGACACTGCCAAGGGCACCAGACAGCCTCCTCTTCCTCACTCTTTGGGAGCCGGGAGAGGAGCAGCGTTTTCTACAGGATCGAGAGGAGCAGATAGTCCCGAAGTGGGTGAGGAACCGTGAAGCGAGGGGGACGGACACCTTTTGAACTGAAAGCACGGGGGCACACCTGGCACCCGGACCTCCTCTGCTTCCCACCCCACGGACTTTGAGCCCCAGGTAAGCCCTGATTCGGAGGAGGGTTTCTCAGAAAGGCTCCTTGCCCCACAGCACCGGCCCACCTGCGCCTCTCTCTCCCTACGCCATGTCCATACCCAGGAGGCGGCTCCCAGAGCGGGAAGGGAAAGCTCCCGCTCTCTCCCGTCCTCAGCGGGCAAGGTTCCAAGCCCCACTCGGATGGGTCGGCCCGCTCCGGGACAAGGAAGCAGCAGGCTGAGATTGGGAATTGTAACAGCAGAAAGGGGCGGGCGGGCCTTACCCACCCTCTGAAAACACGCTCCGGCAAGACGGGAGCCCAGGGCTGCGTCTCCTCTGCTTTCCAAGACCAACAGTGGCTTCTCCCTCCTCGTTTCCACGGTGGCTTTAGCCCTTTGCGGTGGAGTTTTATGTTCTCTGTACGTATCAGCGCATAAAAAACTATGACTATTGCAGCCATTATTAAGGTAGGAACTGTTCAAACTTGCTGTGTGTTTCCCCAGTAGTAGCACATTTCATTGTCATCTGACCTCAATCAATTGTATCAAGCGCTTAGAACAGTCTTTGCACATAGTAAGTGCTTAACAGATGCCATTATTATGCATGTATATATGTTTGTACATATTTATTACTCTATTTATTTTACTTGTACATATCTATTCTATTTATTTTATTAGTATGTTTGGTTTTGTTCTCTGTCTCCCCCTTTCAGACTGTGAGCCCACTGTTGGGTAGGGACTGTCTCTAGATGTTGCCAATTTGTACTTCCCAAGCACTTAGTACAGTGCTCTGCACATAGTAAGCGCTCAATAAATACAATTGATGATGATTATTATTTATTGTGCCATTTCATTGTCATCTGACCTCAATCAATCGTCTCCAGCGCTTAGAACAGTGCTTTGCACATAGTAAGCGCTTAACAGATGCCATTATTATTATTTATTGTGTGTGTACTTTGTGCAGCGCACTGTACTCAGCGCCTGGGCGAGTACAACAGAACAGCACAGTGCTCTGCACACAGTAAGCGCTCAATAAATACGATTGATTGGTAACAGAATTGGCAGACATGTTCCCTGCCTATAATGACTTTAGAGTCTAAAGAGGGGCAATAAAATGGGGTGATGGGGTGGGACCCTTAAAGATCAATCATTTACTAAGTGCTTCATTTGTGCAAAGCAGTGTACTGAGTCCTTGGGAGACACAGAATTGCTAAGTAAAGCTCCTGCCCACAACCAGCTTACAGTCGAGTGGGGGTAATCGATGGAAATTGCCCGTAGTACTTTGCACACGATAAGCGCTCAGTAAGTGATTGAATTGAATGAATCACAGCTACTTGTTCATGTGCTGTGGGACCTTAACAGTCCTTCAGTAAACAGGAAATGGAGTTGTTGGTCCAAGTCTCGCTTCGAAGGGCCAGTCGCTTGCTCTATCCCAGCACTAAGTACCTTATCTACACTCCGCTCTTTCTTCCTGCCGGCGCAAGGCTCTGCTGAGAGCTCACCTCCTCCAGGCGGCCTTCCCAGACTGAGCCCCTTCCTTCCTCTCCCCCTCGTCCCCCTCTCCATCCCCCCCATCTTACCTCCTTCCCTTCCCCACAGCACCTGTATATATGTTTGTACGTATTTATTACTCTATTTTATTTGCACATATCTATTCTATTTATTTTGTTAGTATGTTTGGTTTTGTTCTCTGTCTCCCCCTTTTAGACTGTGAGCCCACTGTTGGGTAGGGACTGTCTCTATATGTTGCCAATTTATACTTCCCAAGCGCTTAGTACAGTGCTCTGCACATAGTAGGCGCTCAATAAATACGACTGATTGATTGATTGATTGATTCTAGTCTCGCTTCCTCTAGCCCGGGAGCCCCTTGCAGCCAGGGTATATTTCGTCTACCTACCTCCTGTGTGCTTCCGAGGACTGAGCTCAGCGCTCCGCAGACAGCAGTGTTCAGTCATTTCTAGTGATTTACTGATGGCGAGCTTCCTTCCTCCTGGAGCTTCTTGGACCCCCTCGCCCTAAGGCCAGGGAGAAGCGTCGAAGCAAGAGCGGGCGGTTTGGGAGTCCAGCGGTGAATGATCTGGACCACGTAAGGGTATATGTGGGGGGGAGGATCCCGGCTGCGGATCCCAAGCGCGTTGGGCCGTGAATTCCCCTGCCGAGAGCCCATCTCTCCTAGACTAACTTCGTGGATTCGGGACTGAGAAAAAGAATTTTAATGAAAGTTGATCGTGGGGGAGATTTTCAACCGCGCACAGGGCATTGCCGTTTAGGTCGTGGGACCAGTTGATACCAAGTTTAAAATACCAAAGCGTACTGCCGGCCAAGAGGGAATATTACATGTTGTCATCGTCCGATTCGTCCTCTTCTTTCAGAGATTCCTGTTGGAAAAGCAGCCAGTGTTTTGAATTAAAGTCCTTCAAAGGCCGTTCGATTAGTCTTTCTCTCGGGCCCTGCCCTCACGTCTCACGAGGCACCCGGTCATGGGCTTTGCCCACGTGGACTCTTGCAACGGGTGTGACCAGGGACAGACTCCCTCCTTTCCCGATTATGCTTTGAATGGAAAAGAGCAGAGGACTGAACACCTCAGCGCGAGGCAGAGAAAAGATTCATCCACAAACTTGAGAGGGGGCGGAAATGGAGGAAGCTGGAGGTGTTTTTTAGACTGTGAGCCCACTGTTGGGTAGGGGCCGTCTCTATATGTTGCCAACTTGTACTTCCCAAGCGCTTAGTACAGTGCTCTGCACACAGTAAGCGCTCAATAAATACGATTGATTGATTTCTAGCTATTTTAAGCCAATGCAGAAGCAGCGGGTTTCAGGGAGGGCTTTTCTCCACCTTTCCCCGGGCACGTTTTCAGGGTTTCAGCGAGCCCCGGCACTCACCTTGGCGTATTTCTCTGCCTCCTCCCGGACGTCTTTGGGGACGATTTCATGTCTCCCTTTGGTTACTGTGGAGGGAAGCCAGACTTGAGGGCCCCGGGCAGGACTCACACAGACGCACTTTCCCGATCCTGAAATTGCAGACCCAGGGGCGAGGCGGCGGCTGGCCAGAAATTGGCAAGCCACCTTTCTGGCTGAGGACCCATCCCGTTGATTAATAATAAGAATAATGATGGCATTTACTAAGCGCTTACTATGTGCAGAGCACTGTTCTAAGCGCTGGGGAGGTTACAAGGCGATCAGGTTGTCCCACGGGGGGCTCACAGTCTTAATCCCCATTTTACAGATGAGGGAACTGATTGCCAATTTATATGTTGCCAATTTGTACTTCCCAAGCGCTTAGTACAGTGCTCTGCACATAGTAAGTGCTCAATAAATACGATTGATGATGATGATGATTGCGCCGAGCCTCATCATCGTCCACTAGCTCCACTGTGACGAGACGGTACACTGAGTGGATTTTTATTCCCCCCAAATTGAGGGCACAACCGTAAACTTGGCAGCAAAACAGCGTTTCTTTAAACTCACATGCTACTGCAACCCATCCCCGCCCGCAGCCTCTACGGTCTCTGGGCGCTACCCGGTAACAGGGAGAGGGCCTTACTTTCGCCGACCCAGCTCAGTTCCAGTTCAAACGCTTTGTCTTTGACTTCGTCGTGGACGATGTAGATTCTAGGACAGGGGAGGAAGAGCTACACGTCAGTTCTATTCATTCACATTTATTGAGCGCTTACTGTGTGCACAGCACTGGACTAAGCGCTTGGGAACTACAAGTTGGCAACGTATAGGGATGGTCCCTACCCAACAGAGGGCTCTCAGTCTAGAAGGGGGAGACAGAGAACAAAACATATTAACAAAATAAAATGAATAAATATGTACAAATAAAATAGAGTAATAAATACATACAAACATATATACAGGTTTTATCCCCCTTCTAGACTGTGAGCCCACTGCTGGGTAGGGACTGTCTCTATATGTTGCCAACTTGTACTTCCCAAGCGCTTAGTACAGTGCTCTGCACACAGGAAGCGCTCAATAAATACGATTGATTGATTGATTATCCCCTTGAAGGGGTAGAACCTCTTACTGTCACCGCCCCACCCGACCAAGGAGCGGGTGCGGATCTCCACCGGGTCGGGGGGTGCATTTTCCCGGGAGCTGGGCGCACCCCCTTAGCCACTGGCCCGCAAGTCAAACTGTTCCTTTCCCCTAAACTGCAAACAGTGGAGACTTTGGGGTAGAACGGGTGGCAGGGTGAGGGGTATCGAGTGAGCGCTTACTTAGGGGCAGAGCACCCTACTTAGGACACAATGGAGTTGGTAGAAACATTCCCTTGCCCACAACAGCCTTGGTGCTTCGTGCCCCCGCGTGCCCTGCCCGGTGGGCCTCGCCATCGACCCCCAGCCCACGCCATCCCCCGGGCCTGGAATGCCCCCAATCCCTCTGCCCATCCGCCCAGCTAGCTCTCTTCCTCCCTTCAAGGCCCTACTGAGAGCTCACCTCCTCCAGGAGGCCTTCCCAGACTGAGCCCCTTCCCTCGTCCCCTCTCCATCCCCCTCATCTTACCTCCTTCCCTTCCCCACAGCACCTGTATATACATATATACGTTTGTACATATTTATTACTCTATTTATTTTACTTGTACACATCTATTGTACTTATTTTATTTTGTTAGTATGTTTGGTTTTGTTCTCCGTCTCCCCCTTCTAGACTGTGAGCCCACTGCTGGGTAGGGACTGTCTCTAGATGTTGCCAACTTGGACTTCCCAAGCGCTTAGCACAGTGCTCTGCACACAGTAAGCGCTCGATAAATACGACTGACTGATTGGGCCTGAGTGGAGCCACTGGCCAGCTAGGCACAGCTGGACTGGCCTCACTTGCTCATTCCACCAGCAAAGGCAGGGCCGCAGCCGCGGCCTTCGCCCCGCCCGGGGTGTGCTGCCAGCTGGCCCTGTGCCCGCTGGATAAGGGACCTCCGGCGCCTCACCCTGCAGGAGCCTAACCGCGCCCTGGCACGCAATGGACTTTGGCCGCACAAAGTCCCGGCTGCCCACCCCCGCCCCCCTCCCCGGCCAGGACTCCGGGGAAGGGACGGTTCCCGCTCGCAGGCTTGAATTCCCACAGAAACGTCCGCAAAACGGGGGGGCGGCTCCGACCCACCAACCGACCAGCCCCGCTGTTAAACTTCCCAGTGCCACAGGTCAAACTGTGGGGAGAGGCCGCAAACTGGAAAAGGAAGGAATAAACGAACCAACGGAGCGACTCCAGCTCTAGTGTGGGCATGGGGGCAACCGTTCCTCGCCCCTGCCAGATCCGACGGGGACGGCGGGGGCACTTGCCAGCGGGAGGAGCGGCTCTGGGGTCCGGGCTCCGGCGCGGACAGAGGATGGACCTCGACAGGTGGCCGAGGCCCCAGCTGCCCCGTGGCGGACGGGGCCGACGCCAAAGCGGGGGCTGGAATCCAGAGGGTCACAGGACCCGGGACACGCAACACCTTCCCGCCCGAACCGACGGCTGGGCCACCATGCCAGTCCACGTGCCACATTAGTCCATCAGCCGCCGGGAGGGCGGGCGGCACTCGGGAGCGGACAAATGGCCCCAAGCGGGAAGGCGGCAGAGGCTCCCATTAGTTTGCAGGCCCTCGGCCAACTCAACTGCAGCTACTTCCTTTTCCCCCGCCCCCACTTCCTCTCCCTCCCTCCTCCCTGGGCTGTGTTTCCCAATCTGCTGCCCAGAATAATAATGGCATTTATTAAGCGCTTACTACGCGCAAAGCACTGTTCTAAGCGCCGGGGAGGTTACAAGGTGATCAGGTTGTCCCATGGCGGGCTCACAGTCTTCATCCCTTCTAGACTGTGAGTCTGCTGTCTTCTAGACTGTGAGCCCGCTGTTGGGTAGGGACCGTCTCTAGATGTTGCCAACTTGGACTTCCCAAGCGCTTAGTCCAGTGCTCTGCACACAGTGAGCGCTCAATAAATACGACTGACTGACTGTATGAATCCCCATTTTATAGAAGAGGTAACGGGCCTACAGAAGTGAAGTGACTTGCCCAAAGTCACCCTGCTGACAACTGGCGGAGCCGGAATTTGAACCCGTGACCTCCGACTCCAAAGCCCGGGCTCTTTCCACTGAGCCACGCTGCTTCTCCCAAGCGCTTAGCCCAGTGCTCTGCACACAGTAAACACTCCTCGATAAACACAATTAAATGATCGAATGTTGTGATATCGTCCTCTCCCAAGCGCTCGGTCCACACAGTAAGCACTCGATAAATCTGACTGACCAACTGACAGGAAGTACAAGTTGACTGTTGCCAACCTGTACTTCCCAAGCGCTTAGTACAGTGCTCTGCACACAGTAAGCGCTCAATAAATACGATTGATGATGAGGAAAGGGTTCTCGAGGCAGGAATGATCCCCTGAACTGGGCATCCAAGCAGGAGAGGGGAGAAAGGAAGATGCTCCAGGAAGGGCTGGGCTGGGGGCTGGGTCCCACCCGGAGAATATACCACTTCGAAAACCGGGCACGCACACAGTGAACCTGGATGCCAAGCTGCGGTCGGGGCTGAATGGACGCCCACTCCCTGGTGCCCCTCGGGGAGGCAGCCGGCCCAGGGCCTGGCCGAAAACCGGCTTCTGGCGCTTAGAACAGTGCTTTGCACATAGTAAGCGCTTAATAAATGCCATTATTATTATTATTATTATTAAAGCTGCCCCCTCCCTCCGACTCCACCCACAGGGACCCTTCTTCGACTTACTCGGCTGTAGCCCAGGGCTCCCGTAATGCTCGCTCCGAGGCCAACCCACTCCCCCTCCCGAATCCCCGAGAAACAAGTCCCGTGCGGCCCCCCCCGGCCATAGCCCCGAACTGTGGGGGCTCCTCCGCCGGCCCCGAGGGGTGCCCTCGCCTCAAAACCCCGACCGCCCCACCTTCTCGGGGCGGGCTCTGGCTTAGGAACGAGCTGGATAGCAAAAAGCGTGTGGAAGGACAGAGGCCGGTTACGGGGCGAATGGCTCCATCGACTTCCGCTAGGCCAACGAGTGAGGGCTGACGGGGAGCGGCGCGGTCTCGTGGAAAGAGCCCGGGGCTGGGAATCAGCGGGCCGGAGTTCTGATCCCAGCTCTGCCACACTGCACATAGTAAGCGCTTAATAAATGCCATTAGTATTATTATTAACTCAGATTTCCCCCGGTTCCCTGACGCAAACCACTCTGCCAGTCGGCTGAGTGGCCTCGGGTGACTCACTTCACTTCTCTGTGTCTCAGTTTCCTCGTCTGCAAAATGGAGATTCAGTACCCGCTCTCCCTTAGACAGGGAGGGTGTTACCGTCTGGCTTACCCCCGTGCTTGGCGCGGAGTAAGCGCTCACCCGACGCCCCGATTACTACCGGCGGAAGAGGAAAAAGCGCTCACTTACATTTTTGCTACCTCTTTGACAACATCACAGCAGGTCATTTCCTTCATCTGCAAAGAAGTGAGAAAATGTGCATTAAGGAGGCTGCGGGATGCCTCCCCGAAACCCTCCGGATCTTCGCCAACAGCCCCGACCGGCTCGTCCCCCGCTATATCGCTGCCACCCCGCTGGCTGGCCCAGAACGCGAGAAACGGTAAGCGGACAGGCGTGTTTCCCACTTGCCAAGAAATCCTGCCCTCCAAACAGCTTAGCCACTTTCTCCTCTGCCAAACTCCCTCCAGGGCCGGGGCCCGGGTGGCATCTCTGGGGAAGGCGACAGCTGCCCGGCCTCCGCTCCCTACTCCCACCTCAGCTGCCAACCTATCCCAGGAAACGGGCACTGCCAGAACTCAGCGTGGCTCAGCGGACAGAGCCCGGGCTTTGGAGTCCAGAGGTCATGGGTTCTAATCCCGGCCCCGCCAACTGTCAGCCGTGTGACTCTGGACAAGTCACTTCACTTCTCTGGGCCTCAGTTCCCTCATCTGGAAAATGGGGATGAAGACCGTGAGCCCCCCGTGGGACCACCTGATCACCCTGTAACCTCCCCAGCGCTTAGAACAGTGCTTTCCCCACAGCACCTGTGTATATATATATATATGTTTGTACATATTTATTACTCTATTTATTTCACTTGTACATATCTATTCTATTTATTTTATTTTGTTAGTATGATTGGTTTTGTTCTGTCTCCCCTTTTTAGACTGTGAGCCCACTGTTGGGTAGGGACTGTCTCTATATGTTGCCAACTTGGACTTCCCAAGTGCTTAGTACAGTGCTCTGCACACCGTAAGCGCTCAATACGATTGATTGATTGAACAGTGCTTTCCCCACAGCACCTGTATATGTGTGTGTATATATATATATGTTTGTACATATTTATTACTCTATTTATTTCACTTGTACATATCTATTCTATTTATTTTATTTTGTTAGTATGATTGGTTTTGTTCTCTGTCTCCCCCTTTTAAACTGTGAGCCCACTGTTGGGTAGGGACTGTCTCTAGATGTTGCCAACTTGGACTTCCCAAGCGCTTAGTACAGTGCTCTGCACACAGTAAGCACTCAATACGATTGATTGATTGATTGATTAGAACAGTGCTTTCCCCACAGCACCTGTATATATATATATATGTTTGTACATATTTATTACTCTATTTCACTTGTACATATCTATTCTATTTATTTTATTTTGTTACTATGTTTGGTTTTGTTCTCTGTCTCCCCCTTTTAGACTGTGAGCCCACTGTTGGGTAGGGACTGTCTCTACACGTTGCCAACTTGGACTTCCCAAGCGCTTAGTACAGTGCTCTGCACACAGTAAGCGCTCAATAAATACGATTGATTGATTGATTTGCACGTAGTAAGCGCTTAATAAATGCCATTATTATTATTATTATTAACTCAGATTTCCCCTGGTTCCCTGATGCAAACCACGGGAACCCACCGGGCCGACCTTCCCTTCCAACTTCTCCACCGAGAAAGAGATGAGTAGAAAAACCATCACTCTTGGGGTGATTTTCTGCCCCCGCCTCCTCCGCAAACCCGGCCCCCAGAAAATCCTTCTCCCTCGGGGGGAGTCCCTGCCCCTTAACGACCTCTGCCCCAGCGCTTAGTGCTTGGCACAAAGTACTTAGTATATTTCACCGTGAATAAACACCATATTGGCCCCATTTGTGAGAGGAGCCACTCAAGTCTGCAGTTCTCAAACTGTAACTCTGCATTCAAAGGTACGGTATTTGTAGAAGCAAC
This sequence comes from Tachyglossus aculeatus, assembly GCF_015852505.1. NCBI lineage: Eukaryota > Metazoa > Chordata > Mammalia > Monotremata > Tachyglossidae > Tachyglossus > Tachyglossus aculeatus. The sequence goes on from NC_052079.1 coordinate 1,089,929, forward strand.
GGGCACCGTGGAGAATTTAGAATAACTCCACTCGTAAATTCTGCAAGGATCACTATAAATACCCCGTGCTGAACATTTAAAACCAGTCCTGGCTGCTCGGAGACAATAGCTGCTGTTGCAACTCTACGTTGCTAGAAACAGTGTGCTCGTGATGAGGATGTGTAAATTACGCTGATTTTTCCTCCAAAAGCTGCATAAAAATATTTACCCATTTTGCTGCGGTTTCCATAGCTCCCAAGGACCGGGAATAAGGTAGAGTTGACAGAAACAGACACAATAGAGCCAACAATTAGCCAGAGGTCGGATAACAAGCTCTTTTGATGAGCGTCTGGACAGAGCGTCCTGTAACCGCGTCAGTCCACCGTATTTCTTGAGCGCTTACTGTGTGCGGAGCACTGTACTAAACGCTTGGCAGAGTACGAAAGAAGAACCAACAGACACACACAGCCCGCAGCGAGCTTACTGTCTAGAGGAAGACAAGACTTGCTCTGTGGGTTACGTGTCTCGTGGCCACACAGGCCCAGCCCCGAGCCCAGACACATCCAGCAGAGGTTCTCGGCAGAGAAATTCCCTCACAGGAATCAATCGTATTTATTGAGCGCTTACTGTGTGCAGAGCACTGTACTAAGCGCTTGGGAAGTCCAAGTTGGCAACATATACAGTCCCTACCCAACTGTGAGCTCACAGTCTAAAAGAATGTTCAAAAGGGAAACGAAGGCAAGCAAGCCATTCTGTGACAAAGGTTTTTTGTGGGGGTTGTTAATGGCATTTGTTAGGCGCTACGTGCTAGGCACTGTACTAAGCGCTGGGGTGGATACAAGGTAAGCAGGCTGTCCCGCACGGGCTCACAGTCTTCATCCCCATTTTACAGATGAGGGAAGTGAGGCACCGGGAAGTGAAGCGACTCGCCCGGGGTCTCGCAGCAGACAAGTGGCAGAACTGGGATTAGAAGAAGCAGCGTGGCTCAGTGGAAAGAGCCCGGGCTTGGCAGTCAGAGGACGTGGGTCCTAATCCTGGCTCCGCTACTTGTCTGCTGTGTGACCTGCAGCAAGTCACTTCACTTCTCTGTGCCTCAGTTACCTCATCTGTAAAATGGGGATTAAGACTTTGAGCCCCACGTGGGGCAACCTGATTACCTTGCAACTACCCAGGGCTCAGAAGCGTGCTGGGCACACAGTAAGCGCTTAACAAATACAATAATAATAATAATAACCCAGGTCCTTCTGATTCCCAGGCCTCTGGTCTATCCCCTGGGCACTCTGCTTCTCAGGTATTCGCAGAAAGTAATTTTTATCCACGTGGGTGATTTTGAATCCTGGGAGACTTGGGATCAGAGCATCCACCAGGGCTCGTTCAGGTCCTAACCACTTGAGACAGAAAATTCCCCGGGAAACATGTTGTGTCACGTCAAAGAATACGACGGATCTCTCTCAACTTGGTGAGAAAACCTGTCACGAGCCGGGCAGCTGGGATCACTTTGGGAACATTCAAAACACTCCCAGGGCTAGCCTGGCTAAGTCCCATCCTGTCCGCAGGCTCGGGGAATACACAGCAAAACTCAACCTCAAAACGAACCGCACCAGAGGATTAAATGGGACCAGGCCATGAAGGAAAAAAAAAAAATCACCTTCCCTCCACCCACCTGCCAGTTCTCGTCGTAAAAAAGGCTCTTGCGGGACATGCACGTATATACATGTGTGCATATATTCCAAGGAAACGCATTTAAAACCCCTGGGTCTGGGTTACCTCATCTGTAAAATGGGGATAATACCATCCACCTCTCCCTGCCTCTCATGGAGGAAGAGTGAGTAAAAGGGCTTTAGAAAAGTGAAAGATGGAAAAAAAATCCTGCCGCCCACGTTAAACGCATCATCATCATCATCATAATAATGATGGCATTTATTAAGCGCTTACTATGTACAAAGCACTGTTCTAAGCGCTAGGGAGGTTACAAGGTGATCAGGTTGTCCCTCGGTGGGCTCACAATCTTAATCCCCATTTTACAGATGAGGTGACTGAGGCCCAGAGAAGTGAAGTGACTTGCCCAAAGTCACACAGCTGACAATTGGTGGAGCCGGGGTTTGAACCCATGACCTCTGACTCCAAAGCCCAGGCTCCTTCCACTGAGCCACGCTGCTTCTCTAAAGAGACAATCCCTACCCACAGGAGGTTTACAGTCTAGAGGCCAGGAGACAGACATAGAAACAAGTAAACAGGCTTGTTTGATTCGTCTTCACGAATCAATGGAAAAAGGAAGCCACGGCCAAGAGATCACCTATACTGAGATGGACGTTTTAACATGTCGAGGCATACTGTTTATTGCCTCGAGACGTTACGCTATGAAGGGAGAAAAAATGTATTTGCACAGGGATGTGAATGCAATAAATAGACTTTCGGAAAACTCAATGTTGAAGGGGCATTTCCTGGACTCCTTACATCATCATCATCAATCGTATTTATTGAGCGCTTACTATGTGCAGAGCACTGTACTAAGCGCTTGGGAAGCACAAATTGGCAACATCTAGAGGCAGTCCCTACCCAACAGTGGGCTCACGGTCTAAAAGGGGGAGACAGACAACAAAACCAAACATACCAACAAAATAAAATAGAATAGATATGCACAAGCAAAATAAATAAATAAATAAATAAGTAGAGTAACAAATATGTACAAACATATATACATATATGCAGGTGCTGTGGGGAAGGGAAGGAGGTAAGCCAAATGAAAGCGACACACCAAGCTGGAGAGGGGAGAGGGTCAATGGTGGCCAAGCCTAGAGCGTCACGTCCTCGGGACGGGACGACGCGACCTCAGCCCGGCCACTTCCAACGCGCTGACCCCGACCGCCCGGCCGTCAACCGCTCGCCAGAGTCCGGGCTGGGGCTCGCAGGAGGGTGGGGGGTCTTACCTGCAGTTTCTCGATCTCGGTCTTGGCTGCTTGCCTGGCCTTGCCAATGGCGCAACCCCAGTAACCCTGCAGAGACAGAGAGAGAAAGGAGACACACACACTTACACACACCCAAAAAAAAAATCGGATAAAATCCCACCAACTGTCCAGTGCTAGAAGGAAGACTATCCTTGGTTCGAAACTCGGAATGACTCTAAACCCCTACCTGAACTTGTCGCTCAAGAAGTCCAGTGAAACCCCCCACTGTCCTTCCCTTCCCCACAGCACCTGTATATATGTATATATGTTTGCACATATTTATTTATTTATTTTGCGTGTACATATCTATTCTATTTATTTTATTTTGTTAGTATGTTTGGTTTTGTTCTCTGTCTCCCCCTTTTAGACTGTGAGCCCACTGTTGGGTAGGGACTGTCTCTAGATGTTGCCAATTTGTACTACCCAAACTCTTAGTACAGTGCTCTGCACATAGTAAGTGCTCAATAAATACGATTGATGATGATGATGATATCTATTCTATTTATTTTATTTTGTTAGTATGTTTGGTTTTGTTCTCTGTCTCCCCCTTTTAGACTGTGAGCCCACTGTTGGGTAGGGACTGTCTCTATATGTTGCCAACTTGGACTTCCCAAGCACTTAGTACAGTGCTCTGTGCACAGTAAGCGCTCAATAAATACGATTGATTGATTGATTGATTGATTGAAAGGGTTCAGGTTACGGAGGTGGCAAACTAGTGATCCTGCCTTGTTAAGCTGTTAAGCTGCAGAGGCCATGACACGGACACCTCAATTTCTAGTGATCCTGCTTTGTTAAGCGTAAACTGCTGATTTCTATTACGGTCGGTCTCTCCCTCCAAACTGCAAGTTCGTTTTGGGCAAGGAACGTTTCTACCAACTCTGCTTATCGGGTTCTCCCAAGTACTTAGTACAGTACTCGGCACACAGAAAGCGTCCAAATAAATACCACGGACTGACTGACTGAAGTCAGCCTTGCTTTAGTGCTTTGGGGGTGGGCAGGGTATCCCGGTGCTCTGACTCTTGGCAGGAAATTGAGGTGTCTGTCATGGCCCCTGCAGCTTAACAGGCTACGCTAAATCACGGCGGTTCTGTTCTGACACACCCCATCGTCTTCTCATCAAAGTTCGCGGGCACCAACCCCTAGGTCAAAGGGAAGACCCCCACTAACACACACACACATACACCCAACCATTACTACCCTGGCTCCGGGTAACAATAATAATAATAACAACAGTATTTGTTAAGCCCTTGCTGTATGCCAGGTACCGTGCTAAGTGCTGGGGCAGATATAAGCTCATCAGGTTGGATACAGTCCATATCCCATGTGGGGGTTCACCGTCTTAATCCCCACTTTTACTAGTGAGGTAACTGAGGCACAGAAAATTGAAGTGACATATGTCACACTGCAGACATATGTTGCCGACTTGTACTTCCCAAGCACTTACTACAGTGCTCTGCACACAGCAAGCGCTCAATAAATACGATTGATGATGATATGGCAGAGGTGGGGTTAGAACCCACGACCTTCTGACTCTCAGTCCCGTGACCTATCCACTACGCCATACCGCTTCTCTATCATCGGACGGATTTCTTTCATTTAGCTGTCCCTTCCTCTTCACCGCCCCAGGCCAAGCCCACACACAATCAACAACCTCCTTCCCGGCTCCCTTTCCTCGACACTCTCCCTATTCCAATCTGGCTCATAAACAGACACACTCATCACCTCCCTACCAACGCCACCGCTCCCAGCACAACGTCCCCCTCCTCAAAAATCTCCGACGTCCACCTCTGCTCGCGGACTCGAGGCCCTCCGGCCTGCAGGAAAAGGCCCTTCGCGGTCTCTGCCCTCATTCTACTCTCACACTTTTCTCCCCACTCTGCTCTGCTCCCCTGGAGCCTCATCCGTTCTTGTTTCCTTCAAACCTACATCTGCCTTCAGCCGCCTCGGCATCCATCCATCTACCAACACGTCTGGCAACCCGTCTTCCTCCCTACCCAGGGGACTCTTCAAGGGCGGGTGTTCTGTTGGCTCTTCAGAATTTCCCCAAATTTAATGTTCTGCACGCCGATGGCCCGACAGAAATACCACCCGGGACGAAGATGGCAACGAGACAGCCCGGCTCGAAAGAACGGTGAGTTCCGGATTAGCGGGCTGCAAATGGGAGCGTTTCCTGAGTCCTTGGGCAACGGAGAACGCCCCGGAAGACCCCTTGCCGAAAGACACGCTAACTGCTTTTCACGCACAGTCGGTTAATGGGTGTGTGGGGGGTTGATTTTAAAAGCCAGCCCTCCTGCTGCTGCTTTTCAACAACGGGAACCTAGGTCAGCTTCTGATGGAAGCAGGGTTCCTTCTGAAAAAAATATTAACCAGTCCAAATGGACTGCAAATGGAAGCAAAGGTAGCCAGGACTGTAAGCTCGTTGTGAGCAGGGACTATGCCTGCTAACTCAGTGTTGTACTCTCCCAAGCGTCTGGTACAGTGCCCTGCACCCAGGAAGGGCTCAATAAATACCACTGACTGAATGGTGCCCACCGCCCAAGACTGACGTACTTGTGGAACGAGAGCATCCCTTCCTTGCTACTTCATCAATGGCCTGGAGTCTCACGGCCTCAGGAAGCATCGAGTTTCCCCCCGACAATCGCCCGTGACGGCAAGCCCCATCACACTACGAAGCGCAAGCCCTGACCTCCCAGAAACATTCCCTGAGATAAGGGGGGGGGAAGAAAAAGTCAAAGCAGAAGGGCGAAAGGAAGACGAGGGGGTAGGAAACGCCTAGCCCGAGCATGACCGGCGCCAAGGAAGTCTTTCTACGAAGCCCGTCATTGTGCCAAGTTATTAACGATAAAAAGCTGCAGGGAGCTCACAGACTGAGGGAGCCAAACCCCCTAATCAATATTAACTGCTAAGGAAAAACCCTTACGTAGTTCGGGGAAGCTCAGATTCTTTTCACATTTTTTTTCCTCCCGTTTTGCAGCTCTATTATGCCTCTTCTCCAAGCCTCCGTTTTCAAACTGTACCCAAGATAGGTGTGCTTTCCCCAAATCCACAGAGGCCACCTCTTAAGGGAGAGGAGCCCCGCTAGGCCGGGAGTGCAGCATACAGTCAATAATAATAATAATAATAATAATAATAATAATAATAATAAGGACACTTACGTAGGAAACGCCCGATGGGTCGATCATGTACAGCTGAGCTCCGTCGTCTGCCCCGTATGACCCCAACATAAAACTGAACGGGAAAAAGGACCGATTAGAAACTCCCCACCGAGGCAGCCCGCAACCTCTTTTCCCTTTCTCAGCTCCCCAGCTGATTTCAGACTCAGAACTGTGTGTGTGTTTCCACCTGGACTCAGACTGCGAGCCTCCCACCCTACCCCAGGGTCAGGAACTGTTTCTGATGCCCACCTGTGTGCTCTCTCTCAGCGTCTGGTACAGTGCTCTGCACACAGTAAGTGCTCAATAAATACGATGGAATGAATGAATATTAATCTATGCATATAATATATTGATATATACACGATACACATTAATAACATGTATATAATATGCACGACACGTTGATATATTAATATATACTATATATTAATCCATTTACATAATTGTGTATATGTACTATATATATATATACACACACAATGGTATTCGTTAAGCATTGCCTAGGTGCCAGGCACTGTACTGAGTGCTGGAGTAATAATAATAATATTAATAATGGCATTTGTTAAGCGCTTACTATGTGCAAAGGATACAAGATAATCAGGTTGGACACAGTCCATGTCCCACATGGGGCTCGAAGTCTTAATTCCCATTTTACAAATCAGGCAACAGGCATGGAGAAGCGAAGTGACTTGCCCAAGGTCATACGGCAGACAGGTGGTGGAGCCAGGATAAGAGCCTCATGTGGGACATGAACTGTGTCCATCCTTATTAGCCTGTATCCGCCCCAGTGCTGAGCACGTAGTAAGTGCTTAACAAATACCATTATTGAATTAAAAAAAAAAAAAAGGTTTCTAGGACTCCCCAAGCCTATGTTCTTTTCGCTAGGTCACGTTGTTTCTCTTACCTTCATCGTCACCACCATCATCATCATCAATTGTATTTATTGAGCGCTTACTGTGTGCAGAGCACTGTACTAAGTGCTTGGGAAGTACAAGTTGTACTTGTCGTCAACCCCATCGTCGTCAATGGTATTTACTGAGTACCTAGTACAGCCCTCTGTACACAGCAGGTGCTCAATAAATACCACTAATCAACCGATTGAAATGTAACAACCAAAAACCCAACCGAGGTCCTGTTAGAAGGATCAACTAGCACTTGGGGGCACGTTATAAAGCAGAGCCGACTCTCAATCATCCTTTTGGCTAATGGGGGGTTGGGGGGGGAGACCACTAATCACCCGCCAGTCCCCCCAAATCTGCCTCTGTCTCCCCCTCTAGACTAGAAGCTCCCTTCTAGACTGTGAGCCCGTTGTTGGGTAGGGACCGTCTCCAGATGTTGCCAACTTGGACTTCCCAAGCGCTTACTGCACACAGTAAGCGCTCAATAAATATGACAATGAATGACTGAATGATGGGCAGGGAACCTGTCTGCTAATCTGTTGTATTCTACTCCCCCAAGCACTTAGTACAGTGCTCCGAACATAGCAACTGTTCGGTAAATACCACTGATTCATCGACTGATCCTGGTCAGGGTAACGGCTCTCCCAGAGGGAAACCAAACCCCACAGGGTCTGGGACCGGACGGCCCGCGGCAAACCGACCCGACTCTCCATCCCCATCGCTTTTCTGGGCCTCGGTTCCCTCCTCTGTAACATAGGGATCATCATCATCATCATCAATCGTATTCATTGAGCGCTTACTATGTGCAGAGCACTGTACTAAGCGCTTGGGGAGTACAGATTGGCAACATCTAGAGACAGTCCCTACCCAACAGTGGGCTCACAGTCTAAAAGGGGGAGACAGAGAACAAAACCATACTAACAAAATAAAATAAATAGAATAGATATGTACAAGTAAAATAAATAGAGTAATAAATCTGTACAAACATATATCCATCTATACAGGTGCTGTGGGGAAGGGAAGGAGGTAAGATGGGGGGAGGGAGAGGGGGACGAGGGGGAGAGGAAGGAAGGGGCTCAGTCTGGGAAGGCCTCCTGGAGGATGAAGACTGCCAGCCCAGGTGAGGCAGGGGCTATTTTTAGTCTAACTATTAATTAATACTATTATTTTGTTAGTATGTTTGGTTTTGTTCTCTGTCTCCCCCTTTTAGACTGTGGGCCCACTGTTGGGTAGGGACTGTCTCTATACGTTGCCAATTTGTACTTCCCAAGCGCTTAGTACAGTGCTCTGCACATAGTAAGCGCTCAATAAATACAATTGATGATGATGATGATGATGACTATGTCCAACCTGATTAACTTGTATCTACTCCAGCGCTTAGAACAGTGTACCTGGCACGCTGTAAACGCTTAACAAATAGGCAACAACATCCCCATCCCCAACCGCCAGCCTCGAGCCCCCGACGCAACCATGCCCGCAGGCTGCCGCAGCAACGCAGCTCACCAAACGGCCCCCCTTTCTCTCCTTCTGCTGACCCGGCAGAGCCGTCCGCGCGTCGGAAAAAGCCGGCTTCGGGGCCGAAGACTGACTGGCTATCGCTACCGGGGCCGCCGGGGAGGCTTTATAAACCGAACGGGGGAGGTGGGACGACGCGCGGCGTTTGGGACGGGGCAGAAAAGTAGGTTTCGATTAGATGGCGAGCATTTCGTACCTGCAGCCAAAAGGCCGGACGGCGCTGTAGAGGGTGTAAGCGTGGACGTACATGGCCACTCTGTCTGCGAGATGCTGGGAAACAAGTACAGAGAGTTACGCGTCACGCCAAACTTCAGCGGAAGTGCCGAAAGGTGCGCTTTTTCTGCACGTCGACGCCATTTACTTCGACTGTGGGCCCTGATTAGCTTGTCTCTACCGCAGTGCTTAGCACATGGTAAGCACTAAAGCGCCACTGTTATTATTACTATGAATTACAGAAGCAGCGTGGCTCAGTGGAAAGAGCCCGGGCTTTGGAGTCAGAGGTCATGGGTTCAAATCCCAGCTCCGCCAACTGTCAGCTGGGTGACTCTGGGCAGGTCACTTCACTTCTCTGGGCCTCAGTTCCCTCATCTGGAAAATGGGGATGAAGCCTGTGAGCCCCCCGTGGGACAACCTGATCACCCTGTAACATCCCCAGCGCTTAGAATCATCATCAGTCGTATTTACTGAGCGCTTACTGTGTGCAGGGCACTGCACTAAGCGCTTGGGAAGTAGAAGTGGGCAACATATAGAGACGGTCCCTACCCAACAGTGGGCTTTGTACATAGTAAGCACTTAACAACCACCATCATCATCATTATTATTATTATTATCATTACTATTTACCTTAAGGGGAATGTTATAGCCGTAGTTCGACCTGAAGTTGGAAGCTTCCTCTCGGGCTATGTCTGCCAAAGAACGGGCGTCTGCTAGCAACCCTGCTACCGCCTGAAACGAGAAGGTCGCCCGGATACATTCATTCGTTCATTCATTCAATCAATCGTATTTATTGAGCGCTTACTGTGTGTAGAGCACTGTACTGAGCGCTTGGGAAGTACAAGTTGGCAACGCGGATCTGTGCAATTGCCACCCCCCAGAGAACCCCGCCCCAAGGCCCCTTCCTGGATTAAAACCATCCCCCATTTGCTACCACATCGAGGCAGGTCAGACGCTAGGGCCTTTCCCCGAGGACCTCAACTCGGGGTCCCCAGGGCCACTTGGAGACCTTGTTTGTTTGCATCAAAAGCAAACAGCAGCAGCCTCCATTCATTCATTCATTCAATCGTATTTATTGAGCGCTTACTGTGTGCAGAGCACTGTACTAAGCGCTTGGGAAGTACAAGTTGGCAACAAGGGACTGGGGGACCAAGAAAAAGGCGAGCCCCCGCTCTCAAAGAGCTGACCTCAGGACCCCACGTTGGCAAAATCACGGCCCGAGGGACTTGGAGGTGGGAAGAGCTGAGAGCAAGGGGCGGTTGGGAGATCGGACTGGGAAGTTGGGAGATAAAAGCCGGATACCAGGGAGCTGAGGGGCAGAGAAGCGCAAAAACAGGGAGCGGGAGCCCAAAGGGAGGCCGGGGGGGCGTTCTTGAAGAAGGGAGTGTGGATGCGAAGAAGGACGCACGTGAGACGGCCAAGAGAGACCAAAAAAGGGAGGCTGGAGGTCGGGAGACCAGCCAAGAGGCTACGTCAGCTGGGAAGCGGTGAGGGCTTATTCGAGGGCAGCAGACACGAGGGTGTTGACGGAAGGGTGGATCCGGGAAACAAAACTGAGGAAGAACCAGCAGGACCCAGGCAGACCAGATGCGGGGGATGAGAGGGGCCAAGCTGGAGCCAATGTGGCGAGTTTGAGGTTCAGGGAGGGTGCTGGTGAAGCCAGCAATGATGGGAAAGTCCGGAAGAGAAGGGGATTTCGGAGGGAAGCTGTGGAGTTTATATTTAGGCAAGGCAAAGTTCACAAATGCCAGTAGATCATCGAGGCAGCTAGAAGCAAGTGTGGAAAGAACATGGGCTTGGGGGTAAGGGGACCTAGGTTCTAATCCTGGCTCCGCCACTTGCTGCTGTGTGACCTTGGGCAAGTCACCTCACTTCTCTGGTCCTCAGGAAGATGGGGATTCAATACCTGTTCTCCCTCCCACTTAGCCTGAGAGCCCCACATGGGACCTCGCTATTGGGGTATCCACCCCAAGGCTTAGTACAGTGCCCGATGCATAGCAAGCGCTTAACAAATACAATTATTATTATTAGCACGCAATCTACCAGGGACTCCCTCCTACTTAGACTGGAAGCCTCATGCGGGACCAGGATTACATCTGACCTGATTATCCCGAATCTACCCCGGCATTAAGTTCGGTGCTTCGCACACAATAAGCGCTTAACAAAAACCATATTATTACTCAAGGCAAAGGTGTGTAGCAATTAAGATAGGAGATTGAAAAGTATGTGAAAGATCAGCCCCGGAGCTGTCAATCTGAGAGTCACTACTTGAACGGTATGGGCGGAGCAGTCACATCAAAAAAATAGCCACAAATCACACAGAATCGCTCACATTTAACATTATGCAGTCTCCCCATTATATTTATTTATTTATTTTACTTGTACATATCTATCCTATGTATTTTATTTTGTTGGTATGTTTGGTTTTGTTCTCTGTCTCCCCCTTTTAGACTGTGAGCCCACTGTTGGGTAGGAACTGTCTCTATGTGTTGCCAATTTGTACTTCCCAAGCGCTTAGTACAGTGCTCTGCACATAGTAAGCGCTCAATAAATACGATTGATGATGATGATGATGATGATTTCAGTCTAAAAAATACCTAAATCTTTCAAAGGGTGTTAGGAGGGTGGGGGGAGAAGGGAATGCATGCGTGTTTTGCCGGGGGAAGGGGGGAGAATACTTTAGATGTCTACTCACCATGCCGACGTGTCGATCGACATTGAAGAGGCGTTTGTTGGAACCTTCTTCATAAAGTTTTGATAGAACTAATTTTTCTACGCCGAACACGACGCCGTCCTTACACCTGATTCCGATAGCTGTACTAAATGAAAATAAAGGAGAATTTATGACCCTCGCCACCCGTGATTCCCGGCGGCCCAGAGAGTTGACCCCTACGAGGCTGCAGGACGTGTGGAAAGTAGACATCGTCCCGGTGCTTTGCAGCACCGACCACCCAACGGGCACAGTTCTGATCTCCAGATGAATTCGGGGCAGCCCCGTTTCCCCAATGCCAGATGCGACGCGGCTCCAAAGACCCCCCGAGTGGGCCTTTCCCTCTCAGAGAGCCCCGCTATGACGGCGCCCTCGCCCAGCCCTCTGACCAAGCGCTTAGTACGGTGCTCTGCACACAGTAAGCGCTCAATAAATACGATTGATTGACCAGACGATCGTCAGGTGCCCACACCGCACGTCAAGCAGCTGGGGCCCAAAAACAGGCCTGGTGACCCTGTGCTGTGGGGCTGAGGGAGGGGTGAGTAAAGGGGGCAAATCCAAGGGCGAGGGTGATGCGGACGGAGCGGGAGAAGAGGAAACGAGGAATTAGAGAAGGTCTTTAGAAGGCGATGTGCTTCTAATAAGTCTCCGAAGATAGGGAGAGTGATCGTCTCTTGGATATGAACGGGGGGATGTGAACATATTTACTATTTATTTTGTTAATGATCAATCAATCAATCAATCAATCAATCAATCGTATTTATTGAGCGCTTACTATGTGCAGAGCACTGTACTAAGCGCTTGGGAAGTACAAATTGGCAACACATACAGTCCCTCCCCAACAGTGGGCTCACAGTCTAAAAGGGGGAGACAGAGAACAGAACCAAACATACCAGCAAAATAAAATAAATAGGATAGAAACGTACAAGTAAAATAAATAAATAAATAAATAGAGTAATAAATATGTACAACCATATATACATATATACAGGTGCTGTGGGGAAGGGAAGGAGGTAAGATGGGGGGGATGGAGAGGGGGGACAAAGGGGGAGAGGAAGGAAGGGGCTCAGTCTGGGAAGGCCTCCTGGAGGAGGTGAGCTCTCAGCAGGGCCTTGAAGGGAGGAAGAGAGCTAGCTTGGCGGAGGGGCAGAGGGAGGGCATTCCAGGCCCGGGCGATGATGTGCATTTAGCTTTAATTCTGTTTGTTCTGACGACTTGACACCTGTCATCATCATCGTCAATCGTATTTATTGAGCGCTTACTATGTGCAGAGCACTGTACTAAGCGCTTGGGAAGTACAAATTGGCCACATATAGAGACAGTCCCTACCCAACAGTGGGCTCACAGTCTAAAAGGGGGAGACAGAGAACAAAACCAAACACACTAACAAAATAAAATAAATAGAATAGATATGTACAAGTAAAATACATTTTGTCATCATCATGGATGGTATTTACTGAATGCTTACAGCGCACACGACACCGTACTGAGCGCTTGGAAGAGTCGGATCAAGTTGGTAGACATTCCTTATCATCAACGATGGTTATTTATTGAGCGCTCGCCGGGTGCAGAGCACTGAACTAAGCACTTGGGAGAGCCCAATCCAGAGCTGGTAGACAAAGTCCCTGCCCATAAGGTAGAGAGGCATCTAGTCCACATGTTTTGTTGTCTGTCTCCTCCTCCTAGACTGTTAATGATGTGCATTTAGCTTTAATTCTATTTATTCTGATGACTTGACAACGCCTGTCCACATGTTTTGTTGTCTGTCTCCCCCTTCTAGACCGTGAGCCCGTTGTTGGGTAGGGACTGTCTCTATATTTTGTTCCCAAGCGCTTAGTCCGGTGCTCCGCACACAGTAAGCACTCAATAAATATGATTGAATGAATGAATGAATTTAGCTTTAATTCTATTTATTCTGATGACTTGACGGCGCCTGTCCACATGTTTTGTTGTCTGTCTCCCCCTTCTAGACTGTGAGCCAGCTGTTGGGTAGGGACCGGCTCTATATGTTGCCGACTTGTACTTCCCAAGCGCTTAGTACGGTGCTCTGCACACAGTAAGCGCTCAATAAATACGATTGAATGAACTTAGAGAGTCGGGGGAGCGGCGCTGGGGTAGACGGGCACCGCTCAACCCTCGCAAGCGGAGGAGGCCGCGGTGGGCGAGCTGCCCGCAGACGGCCACCGACCACGGCGGTGACGGGCGGGGGCCAGGAGGCCTGAGGATACACTGCGAAGTGGCCAACAAGGGCACGGACCTTCGGCCGTTTCAATCAATCAATCAATCATATTTATTGAGCGCTTACTATGTGCAGAGCACTGTACTAAGCGCTTGGGAAGTACAAATTGGCAACATACAGAGACAGTCCCTACCCAACATTGGGCTCACAGTCCAAAAGTCGCTTATTAGTGACTACCCCGGGGCTCTACCTGAATTCAAAACATCCAACCGATCGCTTTAAGAAGTTAAAAGAAAGACAGTAGGGACGCAGTTCCCATCACAGAAGCGCTTTTTTCCTTACCTACTATTCTCTACGGCTTTCATTGCATATTCAACCTGGAAAACTCGGCCGTCGGGGGAGAACGTTGAAGCTGACAAATCATACTAGAAGCAAAAATATCACCATCAGCTTGCACCAAGAATTTTTCAATATTTTAAACCCATTAGGGCTTCCTTAATCCCCACCTTCAACAGTGTTTGCACACCTACTGTGTGTTCAACGCCAATAAGAATAATCAAGATATTTGTTAAGCGCTCACTGTACTGAGCACCGGGGTGGATCCAAGCAAATCGGGTTGGACACGGTGGGCTCCCACGTGGGGCTCACAGCGTCAATCCCCATTTTACAGATGAGGTCACTGAGGCACAGAGAAGTGAAGTGACTTGCCCGAGGACCCACAGCAGACAAGTGGTGGAGCGAGGATTAGAACCCATAACCTTCTGACTCCCTAGACTGTGCTTAGTGGAAAGAGCCCAGGCCTGGGCGTCAGAGGACGGGCTCTAATCCCGGATCCACCACTTACCTGCTAGATGACCTTGGGTAAGTCACTTCATTTCTCCATGCCTCAGTTCCCTCGTGCGCAAAACGGGGATTCATACCTGTTCTCCCTCCTCCATAGACTACGAGCCCCAAGAGTTGGAGAAGCAGCGTGGCTCAGCGGAAAGAGCCCGGGCTTTGGAGTCAGAGGTCATGGGTTCAAATCCCGGCCCCGCCACTTGTCAGCTGGGTGACTCTGGGCAAGTCACTTCACTTCTCTGGGCCTCAGTTCCCTCATCTGGAAAATGGGGATCAAGCTGTGAGCCCCACATGGGACAACCTGATCACCTTGTAAACTCTCCAGCGCTTAGAACAGTGCTTTGCACATAGTAAGCGCTTAATAAATGCCATCATTATTATTATTATTCTGTATCTACCCCAGCATGTGCACATAGTACACACTTAACAAATACCAATGTTTTTAATTATTATTATAGTGGACCCACATCATCGGAAAGCAGCATGGCGAGGTGGCTAGAGCAGGGGCCTGGGCGTCAGAAAGTTATGGGTTTTAATCCCGGCCCCGCCACTTGTCAGATGTGTGATTTTGGGCAAGTCGTGACTTTTCTGTGCCTCAGTTTCCTCATCTGTAAATGGGGATTAAGACTGTGAGCCCCACATGGGACAACCTGATTACCTTGTATCTACCCCGACGCTTAGAACACTGCTTGGCACATAGTAAGCGCTTAACAAATACCATTATTATTGTCTGCCGTGCGGCCCTGGGCCAGACACTTAGCCTTCCATGGGCCTCAGTTCCCTCATCTGTAAAATGGGGATGGGGACGGTGAGACCCATGTGGGACAGGGACTGTGTCCAACCTGATTTGCTTGGACCCACCCTAGCTCTTAGCACAGTGCCTGGCACATAGGAAGCATTTAACAGATACGATAATCATTATTATTATCATTATTAGCGTGGCTTAGTGGAAACACTCTGGGCCTGGGTGTCCGAAAGTTCTGGATTCTAATCCCGGCTCTGCCACTTATCAGTTGTCTGACTTTGGGCGAGTCACTTCACCTCTCTGTGCCTCAGTTCCCTCCTCTGGAAAATGGGAATTAAGACCGTGAGCCCCACGTGGGACAACCTGATCACCTTGTATCTACTCCAGCGCTTAGAACAGTGCTTGGCACATAGTAAGCGCTTAACAAATGCCATCATTATTATTACTATGTCACCTGTAAAATGGGGATTAAGACTGTGAGCCCCACGTGAGACAACCTGATCATCTTGTATCTATCCCAGCACTTAGAACAGTGCTTGGCACATAGTAAATGCTTAACAAATACCATCATCATTATTATTATTATTATATCAGTGCTTGGCACATAGTAAATGCTTAACAAATACCATCATTATTATTATTATTACATCACCTGTAAAATGGGGATTAAGACTGTGAGCCCCTCGTGGGCAACCTGATGACCTTGTATCTCCCCCAGTGCTTAGAACAGTGCTTGGCACATAGTAAGCGCTTAATACCATTATTATTATTATTATTACTATTATTATTACCTCACCTGTAAAATGGGGATGAAGACTGTGAGCCCTGTGTGGGACAACCTAACTACCTTGTACCTACCCCAGTGCTTAGAACAGTGCTTGGCACATAGTAAGTGCTTAAAAAATACCATCATCATTATTATTATTATTATTATATTATAAGGGAGGCCCATGCCCCCAGGGGCCCCGAGATGGCCCTCTGCATGAAGCCCTGTGACTCAGCAGCAGCCCTAGCACTTAGTACAGTGCCTGGCACATAGTAAGCGCTTAACAGATACGATAATCATCATCATTATTATTATTACTATAATGAGGGAGTCCCACGCTCCTGGCACACAGTAGGCGCTTAACAGAATCGACAGTCATTATTAATATCATCGTAAGGGAGGCCCATGGTCCTCAGGGGCCCCGAGCAGGCCCTCTGCATGAAGCCCCGTGACTCAGCAGCAGCAGCGGCAGCCCTAGCGCTCAGTACGGTGCCTGGCACACAGTAGGCGCTTAACAGATACGATAATCACCATTATTATTAATATTATCATAAGGGAGTCCCATGGTCCTCAGGGGCCCCGAG
Source organism: Tachyglossus aculeatus (assembly GCF_015852505.1). Taxonomy (NCBI): domain Eukaryota; kingdom Metazoa; phylum Chordata; class Mammalia; order Monotremata; family Tachyglossidae; genus Tachyglossus; species Tachyglossus aculeatus. The sequence continues at coordinate 1,106,459 of NC_052079.1, forward strand.
CAGGCCCTCTGCACGAAGCCCTGTGATTCGGCAGCAGCGGCAGCCCTGCCGCTCAATATGGTGCTTGGCACGTAATAATAATAATAACAATAATTGGCATTTATTAAGCGCTTACTATGTGCAAAGCACTGTTCTAAGCGCTGGGGAGGATACAGGGTGATCAGGTTGTCCCACGTGGGGCTCACAGTCTTAATCCCCATTTTACAGATGAGGTGACTGAGGCCCAGGAAAGTGAAGTGACTTGCCCAAGATCACACAGCAGACACGTGGTGGAGTCGGGGATTCGAACCCATGACCTCTGACTCCAAAGTCCGGGCTCTTTCCACTGAGCCACAATGCTTCTACATAGTAGGCGCTTAACAGATACGATAATCATTATTATTATTATTGATATCATCATAAGGGAGTCCCATGTTCCTCAGGGGCCCCGAGCAGGCCCTCTGCACGAAGCCCTGTGACTCAGCAGCAGCAGCCCTAGCGCTCAGTACGGTGCCTGGCACATAGCAGGCGCTTGTAATAATCATCACTATTATTATTATCTAGCGCTTAGTACAGTGCCTGGCACATAGTAGGTGCTTAACAGATACGATAATCACCATTATTATTAATATTATAGTAAGGGAGTCCCATGCTCCTCAGGGGCCCCGAGCAGGCCCTCTGCATGAAGCCCTGTGACTCGGCAGCAGCGGCAGCCCTGCCGCTCAGTACGGTGCCTGGCACATAGTAGGTGCTTAACAGATACGATAATCATCATTATTACTGTTATTATAATAAGGGAGCCCCATGCTCCTCAGAGGCCCCGAGCAGGCGCTCTGCACGAAGCAATGTGACTCAGCAGCAGCGGCAGCCCTACCGCTCAGTATGGTGCCTGGCACATAATAATAATAGGCATTTGTTAAGCGCTTACTATGTGCCAAGCCCTGTTCTAAGCGCTGGGGAAGTGACAAGGTGATCAGGTTGTCCCACGTGGGGCTCACCGTCTTAATCCCCATTTTACAGATGAGGGAACTGAGGGCCAGGGAAGTGAGGTGACTTGCCCAAGATCACACAGCAGACACGTGGCGGAGTCGGGGACTCGAACCCATGACCTCTGACTCCAAAGCCCGGGCTCTTTCCACTGAGCCACAATGCTTCTACATAGTAGGCGCTTAACAGATACGATAATCATTATTATTATTATTGATATCATCATAAGGGAGTCCCATGTTCCTCAGGGGCCCCGAGCAGGCCCTCTGCACGAAGCCCTGTGACTCAGCAGCAGCAGCCCTAGCGCTCAGTACGGTGCCTGGCACATAGCAGGCGCTTGTAATAATCATCACTATTATTATTATCTAGCGCTTAGTACGGTGCCTGGCACATAGTAGGTGCTTAACAGATACGATAATCACCATTATTATTAATATTATAGTAAGGGAGTCCCATGCTCCTCAGGGGCCCCGAGCAGGCCCTCTGCACGAAGCCCTGTGACTCAGCGGCTGCGGCAGCCCTGCCGTTCAGTACGGTGCCTGGCACATAGTAGGCGCTTAACAGATACGATAATCATCATCATTACTATTATTATTGATATTATCATAAGGGAGTCCCATGGTCCTCAGGGGCCCCGAGCAGGCCCTCTGCACGAAGCCCTGTGACTCAGGAGCAGCGGCAGCCCTAACGCTCAGTATGGTGCCTGGCACATAATAATAATAATAATAATAATAGGCATTTGTTAAGCGCTTACTGTGTGCAAAGCACTGTTCTAAGCGCTGGGGAGGATACAGGGTGATCGGGTTGTCCCACGTGGGGCTCAGTCTTAATCCCCATTTTACAGATGAGGGAACTGAGGGCCAGGGAAGTGAAGTGACTTGCCCAAGATCACACAGCAGGCACGTGGCGGAGTCGGGGATTCGAACCCATGACCTCTGACCATCACCTCGCCCCCTCCTACCTCACCTCCCTTCTCTCCTTCTACTGCCCAGCCCGCACCCTCCGCTCCTCCACCACTAATCTCCTCACTGTACCTCGCTCTCGCCTGTCCCGCCATCGACCCCCGCCCCACGTCCTCCCCCTGGCCCGGAATGCCCTCCCTCTGCCCATCCGCCAAGCTAGCTCTCTTCCTCCCTTCAAGGCCCTGCTGACAGCGCACCTCCTCCAGGAGGCCTTCCCAGACTGAGCCCCTTCTTTCCTCTCCCCCTCGTCCCCCTCTCCATCCCCGTCTTACCTCCTTCCCTTCCCCACAGCACCTGTATATATGTATATATGGTTGTACATATTTATTACTCTGTTTATTTATTTATTTATTTTACTTGTACATTTCTATCCTACTTATTTTATTTTGTTGGTATGTTTGGTTCTGTTCTCTGTCTCCCCCTTTTAGACTGTGAGCCCACTATCGGGTAGGGACTGTCTCTATGTGATGCCAATTTGTACTTCCCAAGCGCTTAGTACAGTGCTCTGCACATAGTAAGCGCTCAATAAATACGATTGATTGATTGATTGATTGACTCCAAAGCCCGGGCTCTTTCCACCGAGCCACGCTGCTTCTACATAGTAGGCGCTTAACAGATACGATAACCATCATCATTATTATTATTAATACTACAATAAGGGAGTCCCATGGTCCTCAGGGGCCCCGAGCAGGCCCTCTGCACGAAGCCCTGTGACTCAGCGGCAGCCCTGCCGCTCAGTACGGTGCCTGGCACATAGTAGGCGCTTAGCAGATACGATAATCATCATCATTATTATTATTAATATTATCATAAGGGAGTCCCACGCTCCTCGGGGGCCCCGAGCAGGCCCTCTGCACGAAGCCCCGTGACTCAGCAGCAGCAGCGGCGGCAGCCCTATTAATAATAATAATAATGACATTTATTAAGCGCTTACTATGTGCGGAGCACTGTTCTAAGCGCTGGGGGGGTTCCAAGGCGATCAGGTTGTCCCTCGGGGGGCTCACAGTCTTCATCCCCGTTTTCCAGATGAGGGAACTGAGGCCCAGAGAAGTTAGCGCTCAGTACGGTGCCTGGCACATAGTAGGCGCTTAACAGATACGATCATCATTATTATGATTATTATTACTGTTATTAATATCGCTATAATAAAGGGAGCCCCACGTCCCCTCAGGGGGCCCCGCGCCGGTCCGGGCCGGCCCGGTCCGGTCCTCCCCGGCACTTCCGGTCGGCGCGCGTGCGCGCGGGGGCCCCGGCACTTCCGGTCCCCCCCCCCGGGCCGGTGACTCAGCGGGGCCGAGGCGGAGGAGGCCGAGGCCCGCCCGCGCCCGCGGCGGGGCTTTCCCCCCCCCCCCCACGGCGGGACGAGGAGGATGAGGAGGAGGCAGGCCGGCCCCGTCGGTCCCCCGGCCCCGACTCACCCCGGTGCCGATGGAGCTCATGGTGCCGACCCGCCGGGCCCCCCCTCAGCCGCCCCTCCTCAGCCGCCCCTGCCTCCTCAGGCGCACCCGCCAACAATCCGCCCGCTCATTGGCCCGCCCTCCGCCCAATCGCCGCTCGGACCCCGGCGCGGCCGCCAGGGGGCGCGCCGAGGGGACCCGCGAGCTCTCGCGGGGAGAGGAGGCGGCCGGAAGGGGGGGGGGGGAGAGGCGCGCATGCGCCGGGGAGCCTCGGCGCGGCGCCCCTCTCCTCTCCTGCACGGGGGAAACCACTCATTCATTCACTCACTCATTCATTCACTCACTCATTCATTCACTCACACTCATTTATTCCTCACACTTACTCATTCACTCATTCATTCATTCACTCACATTCACGCATTCATTCACCCACACTCATTCACTCATTCATTCATCCACTCACACTCACTCACGCATTCATTCATTCATTCACTCACACTCATCCATTTACTCACATTCACGCATTCATTCATCACTCACACCTTCACTCATTCATTCATTCACTTACACGCACTAACTCATTCATTCATTCACTGACACTCATTCACTTATTCATTCACACTCACTCATTCACACACTCATTCACTCACACTCACTCATTCACACATTCATTCACTCACACTCACTCATTCACGCATTCATTCACGCACTCATTCACTCATTCATTCACCCACACTCACTCATTCACTCACTCACACTCACTCGTTCACATTCATTCACTCACACTCATTAGTCATGTTGCTGGCTTGTACTTCCCAAGCGCTTAGTACGGTAAGCTCTGCACACAGTAAGCACTCAATAAATACGATTGAATGAATGAATGAATGACTTTGGGCGAGTCGCTAACTTCTCTGGGCCTCAGTTTCCTCATCTGTAAAATGGGGATGAAGACTGTGAGCCCCATGTGGGACACCCTGATTACCTTGTATCCTGCCCCAGTGCTTAGAACAGTGCTTGGCACATAGTAAGCGCTTAACAAATGCCATTATTATTATTATTATTCAAAGTCCTACTGAGAGCTCATCTTCTCCAGAAGGCCTTCCCAGCTGAGCCCCTCTTCTCCTCTGTTCCTCCTCCCCTCCCCATCGCCCCCACTCCCTCCCTCTGCCCTACTCCCTTCCCCTCCCCACAGCACTTATGTCTATTTGTACATATTTGTTATTCTATTTATTTTATTAATCATGTGTATATAGCTATAATTCTATTGATTTTGATGGTATTGACAACTGTCTACTTGTTTTGTTGTCTGTCTCCCCCATCTAGACTGTGAGCCCGTTGATGGGTAGGGACCATTTCTATCTGTTGCTGGATTGTACTTTCCAAGCGCTTAGTCCAGTGCTCTGCACACAGTAAGCGCTCAATAAATACGACGGAATGAATGAATAAATAAATACGATGGACTGATGGACTAGAGGCCTTCCCAGACTGAGCCCCCTCCTTCCTCTCCCCCTCCCCATCCCCCCCGCCTTGCCTCCTTCCCCTCCCCACAGCACCTGCATATATGTATATATGTTTGTACATATTTATTACTCTATTTATTTTACTTGTCCATATTTATTCTATTTATTTGATTTTGTTACTATGTTTTGCTTTGTTGTCTGTCTCCTCCTTCTAGACTGTGAGCCCGCTGTCGGGTAGAGACCGTCTCTAGATGTTGCCGACTTGGACTTCCCAAGCGCTTAGTCCAGTGCTCTGCACGCAGTAAGCGCTCAATAAATGCGATTGAATGAATGAATCAATCTAGATTTTATTTCTATTTATTGATGACACCTGTCCACATGTTTTGTTTTGTCGTCTGTCTCCCCCTTCTAGACCGTGAGCCCGTTGTTGGGTAGGGACCGTCTCTATATGTTGCCGACTTGGACTTCCCAAGCGCTTAGTGCAGTGCTCTGCTCACAATAAGCGCTCAATAAATACGATTGAATGAATACGACTGAATAAATGAAGAGGATTAAATCCTCAAATTGCATAAAACGTGCATCTAACCGCCAAGTAGAGAAATCAGGAACAAGCCTATCACTTGCCCGGCTAGCTCAGTCGGTAGAGCATGGGACTCTTAATCCCAGGGTCGTGGGTTCGAGCCCCACGTTGGGCGAAAGTTTTTAATTCCCTTCTCCTTTCAAATCGGACACCTACCCCTTCCCCCTTTGGGATTTTACTCCAATCCAAGACCTTGTCCGCGTTAACTTTTTATATTCCACTGGAGCCGCCAAATCCCCTTGGTTTCCCGGCCGGGAAAGCAAGGGAGGAGCCGCAGGATGTGCGCATGCGTCCTCCTCACTACGAATGTTCATTCATTCAATCGTATTTCATTCATTCATTCAATCGTATTTATTGAGCGCTTACTGTGTGCAGAGCACTGGACTAAGCGCTTGGGAAGTCCAAGTTGGCAACATCTAGAGACGGTCCCTACCCGACAGCGGGCTCAGTCTAGAAGGGGGAGACAGGGGACAAACCATATTAACAGAATAAAATAAATAGAATAAATATGTACCAGTAAAATAAATAAATAGAGGTCATGGGTTCTGTTCCCGGCTCCGCCACTTGTCAGCTGGGTGACTTGGGGCAAGTCACTTCACTTCTCTGCACCTCAGTTCCCTCATCTGTAAAATGGGGATGAAGACTGTGAGCCCCACCTGGGACAACCCGATTACCCTGTACCCCCCTCCCCAGCGCTTAGAACAGTGCTTGGCACATAGTAAGCGCTTAAGAAATGCCATTATTATTATTCTATATAGTGGTGTTTAAATTATACACATATAATTTATGTAATTATAAATATAACGTATATATAATCCAAACATCACAAGTGCTGTGGTGTTGGGCAAACTCACTCATTCATTCAATCGTATTTATTGAGCGCTTACTGTGTGCAGAGCACTGGACTAAGCGCACAAGTCGGCAACATCTAGAGACGGTCCCTACCCAACAGGGGGCTCACAGTCTAGAAGGTCAAATATATATTGATCTAGTGTGTATATATATATATATATATATTCATTCATTCAATCGTATTTATTGAGCGCTTACTCTGTGCAGAGCACTGTACTAAGCGCTTGGGAAGTCCAAGTCGGCAACATATAGAGACGGTCCCTACCCAACAGTGGGCTCACAGTCTAAAACGGGGAGACAGAGAACAAAACCAAACATAGTAACAAAATAAAATAAATAGAATAGATATGCACAAGTAAAATAGAGTAATAAATATGTACAAACATATATACATATATACAGGTGCCGTGGGGAAGGGAAGGAGGTAAGATGAGGGGGATGGAGAGGGGGACGAGGGGGAGAGGAAGGAAGGGGCTCAGTTATTATTATTAATCCCCCTTCTGTGCTTCGCAAACAGGTTGCTTCTTGCTTCTGAGCCCTTCTTGTCTCCTGAAAATCAGGACTCTGCACGGTCAGTTCCATCCAGGGCTTAGAACAGTGCTTTGCATATAGTAAGTGCTTAATAAATGCCATTATTATTATTATTATTATTAATATTAATATTATTATTATTCACTCTTCCGAGCAGGAAGACTAAAGGGAATCTTAAAGCGGGGGGAACAGGTAGAGCAGGAATCAACCAGGAGCTGGTGGAGGGCCAGCGAGAAGGACATGGCGATAGCAGGATTCAGGACGGTCCCAAATGAGCAGGACATTTAGTCACCTCATCACGGAGCCCAACCAGTGACGAACAGGTCGATTCGTGGGAGATGGACGGGCTCTCGGAACCTGCCTTCCTTTTGCTGTAAATTTAAAGATTGGAATGGACACAATCCAAAGGCTGTCTCGGCAAATCTGAAGTTAAACCGACCCATTAAGGTGCCAATTCCTTTGCCTTTTGGGTGGCGTAAACCCCAATCCTCAGTATCATCCAATCGAACAGATTTTAAAGCTGATAAAATGGGGAAAGAAAACTGATGGAAAATATGAAGTTTACATAACCATAACTCTTCATATATATATAAATATATCATCATCATCAATCGTATTTATTGAGCGCTTACTATGTGCAGAGCACTGTACTAAGCGCTTGGCAAGTACAAATTGGCAACATATAGAGACAGTCCCTACCCAACAGTGGGCTCACAGTCTAAAAGGGGGAGACAGAGAACAAAACCAAACATACTAACAAAACAAAATAAATAGAATAGATACGTACAAATAAAATAAATAAACAAATAAATATATTAAGTTGAAGACTAATGAACCAATGAACCGATTTTCTCCCACCCCAACTAGGGAGGAGAAATAAAGTGTTGTGCCCGGATTTACCTGGGGGCAGAGGCCGAGAAGGTCTTCCCCCTAATAGGTGTCCGTGACTTAAAGCTGATAAAATGGGGAAAGAAAACTGATGTAAAATATGAAGTTTACATAACCTTAACTCTTCATATATATATAAATATATCATCATCATCAATCGTATTTATTGAGCGCTTACTATGTGCAGGGCACTGGACTAAGCGCTTGGGAAGTACAAATTGGCAACATATAGAGTCAGTCCCTACCCAACAGTGGGCTCACAGTCTAAAAGGGGGAGACAGAGAACAAAACCAAACATACTAACAAAATAAAATAGATATGTATAAATAAATAAATATATTAAGTTGAAGACTAATGAACCAATGAACCGATTTTCTCCCACCCCAACTAGGGAGGAGAAATAAAGTGTTGTGCCCGGATTTACCTGGGGGCAGAGGCCGAGAAGATCTTCCCCCTAATAGGTGTCCGTGACTGTGTGTACAAATGTGCATGTATGTTCTAAAACGGCCCCCATCAGGATCCCGGCTGAAATCCAGGAAGCACGGGGCAGCTGGAGTTTCCCGGTCTCCCCCTTCTAAACTGTGAGTCCGTTGTTGGGTAGGGATCATCTCTGTATGTCATCAACTTGTACTTCCCAAGCGCTTAGTACAGTGCTCAGCACATAGTAAGCGCTTAATAAATACAATTGAATGAATACTGGGGTGAGCCCCTAACCAGAGGTAGTCAATCAGTCGTTCATATTTATTGAGTGCTTACAGTGTGCAGAGCACTGTACTAAGCGCTTGAGAGAGGACAAGATGACAATAAACAACACATTCTCTGCCCACAACGAGCTATTTAAGCAGCAGGCCTCCTGCCACCCTGTACCAGTGCCCAACGGTCATGGGCCCAGAGGCTTGCTTGTTCAGCTGTGGCCAATCGGCTGGCAACATGATGATGATGATGATGGCATTTGTTAAGCGCTTACTATGTGCAAAGCGCTGTCCTAAGCACTGGGGGGGATACAGTGTGATCAAGTTGTCCCACATGGGGCCCACAGTCTTAATCCCCATTTTTACAGATGAGGTAACTGAGGCTCAGAGAAGTCAAGTGACTTGCCCAAGGTCACAGAGCAGACTTGTGGTGGAGCCGGGATTCGAACCCATGACCTCTGCCTCCAAAGCCCGGGCTCTTTCCACGGAGCCACGCTGCTTCTCTTCTCAACGTGGCTTCCCGAGGAAGTCGGACCACTCCCCGATATCCCAGATTATGGAATGAAGGGGGAGGGAGCTGGCCAATCAATCAATTAATCATACTTATTGAGCACTTACTGTGTGCAGAGCACTGTACTAAGCGCTTGGGAAGTACAAGTTGGCAACATAATTGGCCAATCAATTGTACTGATTGAGTGCTTACTGTGTGCACCGTTTGGGAAACTACGATAAAGTTGCTAGACACTTTCCCTGCCCACAACGAGCTTACAGTCCACGGAAAGTGAGCCCACTGTTGGGTAGGGACTGTCTCTATATGTTGCCAACTTGGACTTCCCAAGCGCTTAGTACACTGCTCTGCACACAGTAAGCGCTCAATAAATACGATTAATGATGATGATGATGATGATGATGGGAAGTGACAGCACTTTCCCTGCCCACAGCGAGCTTACAGTCCACGGGGGTGACGGACATTTAATATAAATTATAGATACGGACACGAGTTCCGTAGGGTTGAGGGAAGGGTGGATCTAAGCGCAAGGTGACAGAGGAGGGAATGGGGAAAAAAGGAACGGAGGGCAGGACGCGGGCGAGAGGTCGGCGAGATGGAGGAACAGTGAATAGGTTGGCTGAGTGCGTGGGCTGGGGTTGGAATAGCGAGGTATGGTAGGAGGGGCAACTTGTTTTTTTTAATGGCATTTATTAAGCGCTTACTACGTGCAAAGCACTGTTCTAAGCGCTGGGGAGGTTACAAGGTGATCAGGTGGTCCCACGGGGGGCTCACAGTCTTAATCAGTCATAGTCACAGTCATAGTAAGCGCTCAATAAATACGATTGATTGATTAATCCCCATTTTACAGATGAGGTAACTGAGGCCCAGAGAAGTGAAGTGAAGTGACTTGCCCAAAGTCACACAGCTTACAATTGGTGGAGCCGGGATTCAAACCCATGACCTCTGACTCCAAAGCCAAGGCTCTTTCCACTGAGCCACACTGCTTCTCTTGTTGTCAACTTGTACTTCCCAAGCGCTTAGTACAGTGCTCTGCACACAGTAAGCACTCAATAAATACGATTGATTGATTGATTGATTGATTGATTGAGGGGGCATGGTTGGCTAGAAGTAGTCTTCCCCGCCGCGGCCGGGACAGCCCATTGCCATCTCCTTCCCAGCCCCGAAAGGGAGAACTGACCTCACCCCATGCAGAGGCTGGGCTCGTTAGGAGTAACGAGGGATTATTGAGGACCAATGGGACCATCATCAATCAATCATATTTATTGAGCACTTACTGTGTGCAGAGCACTGTACTAAGCGCTTGGGAAGTACAAGTTGGCAACATATAGAGACGGTCCCTACCCAACAGTGGGCTCACAGTCACATGGAAGAGTGTTGGCGCCAACTGAGCAAGTTTCCAAAGGAAAGGAGGGCCCTGTAAAGCAGGCAATAAAACAGCAGAATCGCTTTAAAGAGACCCATTTTAATACGCGACATCACTGGACTCATGCAATCACTACACTACAAAAGGGGAAACTTGAGCAGCGCTTCCAAGGGCTGGGATGGATCCGGGAACTAGCGAGGACACCCAAATCTGCAGATCAAGCTGTGGTGATGAATTCGAATGGATAAATATTCCAAGTTCAAGTGCCAACTTGAACAGTTACCCCCGCGAGAAAACCAAGCCAGACAAGGTCAGAAGCGGAAATCCTTTAGGGAGAGAATTCCTTTCTCCCACTCTGAAATCCTGCATCACGGAATCCCAGCTCTTACCACCGGTAATTCCCCTCCAGGTGAGTAACAACTGTTTTAAGATTAAATCAGCTAGGAAGAAGCAGGCTCTGTTCTAGGGTCAGCCTAGGTCTCGGTTCTTTACTTTTCTGTGGAAAATGCCCTCTTCATCAGGGGTGGGGGGGCTTTCCCCACATCAAACACAATCTCCAGGGGCGGGTTGTTGAGCGAACACCAGTCTGGGATGCGGCCAGTCTGATTGTAATACTCTTTGGCGATTGAACGGCTCCCCAGGATGTCCTGCAGAGCTCCGAAAATAGCTCCTGGGTGGCAGAATTACAGAAGTCAAAGGACGGACCCACACGCGGGTGCGCGGGTACCCACACGCAGATCCTGCCCCTCCCCAAAAAACCCACCCACCACCTTCCCACATAACAGGGGTCTCATTTACAGCCTTAACGCTCCCCAGCCCCTCCCACCACTACAAAACTACAAGGACGAGGGAAGATCTACCTCAATCCTTTTTTTATATTTTGTATTTGCTAAGAGCTTACTACCTGCCAAGCACTGTTCTAAGCGCCGGGGGTAGATACAAGGTAATCAATTTGGACACAGTCCGTGTCCCACGTGGGACGCTCGGTCTTAATCCCCCTTTTACGGATGAGGTAACTGAGGCAGAGAGACGTGAAGTGATTTGTCCATGGTCGCACCGCCGAAGAGGGACGGAGCCGAGATCAGAACTCAGGTCCTTCCACCTGCCAGGCCCACGCTCTACCCACTAGGCTTCCCCAACTCTCTACTATGGTACGGTACCCACTAGGCTTCCCCGCTTCTCTACCGTAGGCGCTTCTCCATTTATGACACCGCTTTTCCATCTTCACAGCTCGGTGTCAGTGGGAGGGCTGAAAGCAAGCAACGCCCTCAAACTGGATCCGTTGGACGTCATTCTCCCCTAGACTGCAAGCTCCTCGAGGGCAGGGATCACGCTTTTTAACTCTATTGTACTCTCCCAAGTGCTTAGTACAGTCCTCTGCACGATAGGTGCTCAGTAAGCACTACTGATTTAACATGAAGGATAAATTGAGAAGGAGTGTGGCCTGGTGGATATAGCCCGGGCCTGGGGGGTCAGAAGGACCTGGGTTCTAATCCCGGCTCCACCACTTGTCTGCTGCGTGACCTTCACTTCTCTGTGCCTCAGCTTCAACTGTGAGATGGAGATTAAGACCGTGGAGCCCCACGTGGTGTGTCCAACCCGATTTGCTTGTATTCATCCCCGTGCTTAGTACAGTGATGGCCATATAGTAAGCGCTTAACGAACACCACACTTACTATCATTAATAATTATTGTTAAGTGGCTGCGACGGGCCACGTGATCGCTTTACTCCAGACCGAGTCATGTTCCCATTTAAAAGCCAGGTTCCTTACCGCCCAGCCAGGCCACGCAATTGGGCTTTGCGGGGGACGTGTGAATTCTGAACGTCTTGGTGCCCAGCACGTCTTTGTATTTCGGTTTTTCCGCCAGGTAGCGGATTTCGGCCATCAGCCGGTGCAGGAACCCGGGCAGCATGGCGGTGCCGCCCATGACGACCACGTTTTCGGCCAGCTGCTTCCTGGTATCTATGGGACACTGGAGGGAAAGAGAAGAGGGGGACGCCCAGAGAGGGGCAAATGTTTCTTCCAGAGCTGCTCGCCAAAGGCTGGCCCTGCCTTGGAGCTCTTGGGGGCAGAGGGAACGGGGACCCCTTCCCTTCTCCATCGCCCAGTCTAGACTGGGAGCCCACTGTTGGGTAGGGACTGTCTCTAGATGTTGCCAACTTGGACTTCCCAAGCGCTTAGTCCAGTGCTCTGCACACAGTAAGCGCTCAATAAATACGATTGATGAGGAGGAGGAGGAAGGGGCGGTGGGATGACTAGTCTGTAAGCTTGTCGTGGGCAGGGAATGTGTCTGCTTTCATTCATTTAGTCGTATCTACTGAGCACGTCCTGTGTGCAGAGAACTGTAGTAAGTGCTTGGAAGACAACAACAATAAACAGACACATTTCCTAACCACAACAAGCAAGCACTTAGTACAGTGCTCTACACCCCGAAAGTACTCAATAATAATAATAATGACGGCATTTATTAAGCGCTTACTATGTGCAAAGCACTGTTCTGAGCGCTGGGGAGGTTACCAGGTGATCAGCTTGTCCCACGGGGAGCTCACAATCTTAATCCCCCTTTTCCAGATGAGGTAACTGAGGCCCAGAGAAGTGAAGTGACCGGCCCAAAGTCACACAGCTGACCACTGGCGGAGCCGGGATCTGAACCCATGACCTCTGACTCCAAAGCCCCGGCTCTTTTCCACTGAGCCACGCTGCTTCTCTGTATTCAATAAATACAACTGACTGAATGATGTGAATTCCAGTGCGGCAGGAAAAGGCTCTGGCAGTGGCAGAGCCAGCAATGGGAAGCGGTCCCCGTCAGGCCCGGGATCCAGACCCTTGAGACCCTTCTAGACTGTGAGCCCACTGTTGGGTAGGGACTGTCTCTAGATGTTGCCACCTTGTACTTCCCAAGCGCTCAGTACAGTGCTCTGCACACAGTAAGCGCTCAATAAATACGATTGGTTGATTGATTGATTGATTGAGGGCCTCCCAGCTTCATCCAGGCCGTGGGCTGTAGCCCCGCTGGCCGGCTGGCCATCTCCTCCCGCTCCGACTGGAGCCGGGGATGCCAGAGAGAACAGGATATCATCATCATCAATCGTATTTATTGAGTGCTTACTGTGTGCAGAGCACTGTACTGAGCGCTTGGGAAGTCCAAGTTGGCAACATCTAGAGACAGTCCCTACCCAACAGTGGGCTCACAGTCTAAAAGGGGGAGACAGAGAACAAAACCAAACATACTAACAAAATAAAATAAATAGAATAGATATGTACAAGTAAAACAAATAGAGTGATAAGTATGTACAAACATATGTACATATACAGAGGACGATATGATCGTTCGAGACAAGCTCGATCCCCTCAGAGAATGATGAGGCCTCCCACCTAGGCCTCGAGCCGTAGTAGCTGGCTGTCTTTTAGACTGTGAGCCCACTGTTGGGTAGGGACTGTCTCTATATGTTGCCAACTTGTACTTCCCAAGCACTTAGTACAGTGCTCTGCACATAGTAAGCGCTCAATAAATACAATTGATGATGCTGATGTCAGGCCCCTCCAGCGCCATCCCTGCTGCTGCCGGTATCCTGGAAGATGCTCCCTGGAGTCCTGGAGCTTCTGGGAACGAATGTGCGAGCCCCCGCTCCCGGCTCCATCCCACGCTACTCAACTCTTGGCCACAAAACCTTTGCACAAACACGAGTGCCTTCGTCACGTTGGATTCCTCAAAAGGAGGATGAGGGAACTGAGGTCAACAGAAGCAGCGTGGCTCCAGAGCCCGGGCTTTGGAGTCAGAGGTCATGGGTTCAAATCCCGGCTCCGCTGGGTGACTTTGAGCAAGACTTGACTTCTCTGGGCCTCAGCTACCTCTTCTGTAAAATGGGGATTAAGACTGTTAGCCCCACATGGGACCAGCTGATCACCTTGTATCCCCCCAGTGCTTAGAACAGTTCTTTGCACATAGTAAGCACTTAATACCATCATTATTATTATTATTATTCTCTGGCTCTCAGTTACCTCATCTGTAAGATGGGGATGAAGACCGTGAGCCCCGCCATGGGACAACCTGATCACCTTGTAACCTTCCCAGCGCTTAGAACAGTGCTTTGCACACCATAAGCGCTTACTAAATGCCATCATCATTATTATTAACAGCAACACGGCCCAGAGAAATCAGACTGCTTGCTTGTGCGGCCTCTCACACAATGAAAAAGCTTTTGAGAAGGACATACCTGAATGAGTGAATCCAGAATTAAAGTGGCCACGGACTTCTCTTCGTTGTCTTGTTCGAACAAGATTTCCACCACAGAATCTCTAGAGAGGGAGAAACCCGGAAAGCCACGTTGGGGGTGAGGCAGAGAGGGGTTCCCACAAGCCCTCCAATCCCGAGGCAGCAACGTGGCAGAAGCCGGGGCGGTCCTCCGATTAAAGCTCGCATCCTTTCCGAATAAAATTTCCTAAACGAAACTCCAGCCTTCGGGAGGGGAATTCTACCATTTCCAAATGAATTCGGGAAGGGACGTGATCATTTTCCCAGGGTTTTCTAGCAAAAAGGGTCTGTTGCCCATATTCTCGTCTCTGCGCAATCTTTCTTTTGTTTTGTGGTGAACTCCTCGATCCTTCTAGATGCTCTTGGCCACAAAACCTCGGGTGTAGCTACGACATCGGATGTAGCTAAGTCCCCTCCTCCTATGAGAATAATAATAATGGCATTTATTAAGCGCATACTATGTGCAAAGCACTGTTCTAAGCACTGGGGAGGTTACAAGGTGATCAGGTTGTCCCACGGGGCACTCACAGTCTTAATCCTCATTTTACAGATGAGGTAACTGAGGCCCAGAGAAGTGAATAATAATGATAATATTTGTCAATTCTTGGTGGCATCCTCGACTCCGCTCACAGTCTTAATCCTCATTTTACAGATGAGGGAACTGAGGCACAGAGAAGTGAAGTGACTTGCCCAAAGTCACACGGCCGACAAGTGGCGGAGCCGGGATTTGAACCCATGACCTTTGACTCCAAAGCCCGGGCTCTTTCCACTGAGCCATGCCGCTTCTCCTACTCCCCTTTATTTAAATGGCATTTGTTAAGCGCTTACTGTGTGCCAGGCGCTGTTCTAAGCACTGAGGTAGACAGAAGATAGTCCGGTTGGACACAATCCTCGTCCCACCTAGGACTCATAGTCTTAATCTCCATTTCACGGATGTGGCAACTGAGGCACAGAGAAGTTAAGTGACTTGCCCAAGCCCACACAGCAGACACGTGGCGGAGTCACGATTAGAATCCAGGTCCTCCGATTCCCAAGCCCGTGCTCCACCCCCTAAGCCGCACTGCTTCTCTAAGCAGTCCGTGGCTCAGTGGAAAGAGCCCAGGCTTTGGAGTCAGAGGTCACGGGTTCAAATCCCGGCTCCACCACTTGTCAGCTGTGTGACTTTGGGCAAGTCACTTCACTTCTCTGTGCCTCAGTGACCTCACCTGTAGAATGGGGATTAAGACTATGAGCCCCCCGTGGGGCAATCTGATCACCTTGTAACCTCCCCGGCGCTTAGAACAGGGCTTTGCACATAGTAAGCACTTAACAAATACCATCATCATCATCATCAGTCTGCTTTCCAAACTAATTCACGAACGCTAATTTCACCCTGTCCCTTGACCTACAGTTCTCCTCACCCGCCTCCCAATCTCTGCTTCCAAACGGATGGCTCGAAGGTTGGGAAGCAGCGTGGCTCAGTGGAAAGAGCACGGACTTTGGAGTCAGAGGTCGTGGGTTCAAATCCCGGCTCCGCCACTTGTCAGCTGTGTGACTTTGGGCAAGTCACTGCACTTCTCTGGGCCTCAGTTACCTCATCTGTAAAATGGGGATGAAGGCTGTGAGCCCCCTTGGGACCACTTGATCACCCTGTAACCTCCCCAGCGCTTAGAACAGTGCCTTGCACATAGTAAGCGCTTAATAAATGCCATTATTATTATTATTATTATCTAAACTCAGCTGAGTCGATAACATCTTACTGTGCTCCGCAGACTGGAAGCTCCTTGTGGGTAGGGGCTGCGTCTACCAACTCCGCTGTACTTTCCCAAGCGCCGAATACGGTGCTCTGCCCACAGTGAGAGCTCAATAAATACCCCGTGATCCGCTCAACTACAAGCAGGCTGAGACGACTTCTTTTTTTAACCAGCAGCACTCTGACAGGACTCGGCACCTGCGCAAATTACACTCAGGAGGATTCGGTGCGTTTCATTATGAAGAAATGGTAACCACGGAATACGTAGCTCGTCAAGGACGGAGAGTCAACCCCTAGGCATACTTCAATTAGCGTTCACTTGAAAGCTGCCTTTTTCCGGCTCCGCCGATTGTCAGCTGTGTGACTCTGGGCAAGTCACTTTTCTGCGCCTCAGTTACCTCATCTGTAAAATGGGGCTGAAGACCGTGAGCCCCCCGTGGGACAACCTGATCACCTGGTAACCAAAAACAGCACTTGGAACAGTGCTTTGCACATACTAAGTGCTTAATAAATACCATTATTATTATTACTGGAAGAAGCTGAAGGGGAATGGAAGGCTGGGGGGTGTTGGAGGGGGTGGGAGGGGGCTGGAGGGGGCGGGAAGGGAGGGGAGGGAGTTGGGCAAGTCACTTTTCTGTGCCTCAGTTACCTCATCTGTAAAATGGGGCTGAAGACCGTGAGCCCCCCGTGGGACAACCTGATCACCTTGTAACCAAAAACAGCACTTGGAACAGTGCTTTGCATATACTGAGCGCTTAATAAATGCCATTATTATTATTATTATTACTGGAAGAAGCTGAAGGGGAATGGAAGGCTGGGGGGTGTTGGAGGGGGCTGGAGGGGGCGGGAAGGGAGGGGAGGGAGTTGGGCAAGTCACTTTTCTGTGCCTCAGTTACCTCATCTGTAAAATGGCGCTGAAGACCGTGAGCCCCCCGTGGGACAACCTGATCACTTTGTAACCTCCCCAGTGCTTGGAACAGTGCTTTGCACTAGTAAGCGCTTAAAAAACGCCATCATTATTATTATTATTACTATTTCCCAAGGCAATGATTAAGCCGGCACGTTTCCTCTTCTACAGAACAAAATTCATTTCTCACATTATAACGAATGCCACGGCCGGGATGGAAAACCACTATGGCCACGGGCTGAACGATACATGTAAATCTAGTCCGCTCTGTCTCTGACCTGATCGAGCCGACGACATGTAAAATCTTCTCTCCGTCAAGCGGGTAGTCTACATTTGGAGGTGGCGGGGGCCGCTAAAAAACACAAACGCCGGGGGACGTTAGGACGGGGCCGTCACCTTCCGCCTTCGGAAAAAACGGTAAATGTGGAGCCAACCTACCTCGGCGCTGCCATCGATGTTAAATTTTGCTGCCTGGATTTGCAGCCCTCGCTGTAGGTCGCTCACAAAACAGGTGCGCACTTAATGGAAAAAACCAGTTAGTCAGAGCTTTCCCTCCAGCCGGGACTTGGGGCTGCCAATCAGCATCATCAATCGTATTTATTGAGCGCTTACTGTGTGCAGAGCACTGTACTAAGCGCTTGGGAAGTCCAAGTTGGCAACATATAGAGACAGTCCCTACCCAACAGTGGGCTCACAGTCTAAAAGACTGTGACTAAAAGACTGTGCCAATGGTTTGTTGGTGCTTGGTGTTAGGAAACAAGCTGCGATCCACGGGAAGGGCAGCGTGGCTTAGTGGATAGAGCACCTGGGAGTCCGAAGGACCTGGGTTCTAATCCCAGCTCCGCCACAAGTCTGCTGGGTGAACTTGGGCAAGTCCCTTCACTTCCCGGGGCCTCAGTTACCTCATCTGGAAGATGGGGATTAAGACTGTGAGCCCCAAGTGGGACAGGGGCTGTGTCCAAACTGACTACCTTGTACCTAGTGCTTAAAACTAGGCTTGGCACATAGTAAGTTCTTAACAAGTACCATTATTATTATTATTATTAAGGGCCCAGAGGACTTGATTGCCTTCACCTCCCTGAAGTCCACTTGTCCTGGACTTAGCGTGAACGCAGGTGGCATAATAATAATAATAATAATAATAATGGTATTTGTTAAGCTCTTACTATGTGCCCAGCACTGTTCTAAGCGCTGGAATTTGCTCCTAATGTTACCCTCCCGGCAGCGGAAGATTCTTGCCCAAATCCGCTGTTGAACCGTGGTGAGGTAAGGCCTGTCCGGAAGCAACTACAGCTCCTGTGTTTGAAGTCTGAGAGGCAGATGACTCAACATCTTAACGACTAAAAACCCAAATACTCAATAAAATACACATCTCCTTCACATCGCTTTGACAACTCCAAGACTTCGAGGGCGTTTTATAGTCTTCATGTTCGGTCAACACGCGGAAAGCAGAGACTTCCAGGGCGTTTTATAGTTTTCATGTTCGGTCAGCACGCGGAAAAGCACAGACTCGCCGTGATTTTTAGGCAGTTTCCAGCCTGCCCATGGGAATGAGTTTAGAATTCATCGCAGTCGACAGCCACTGATGGCCTCAACGCAATTCCTTTTGTATGCAATGCAAGTGCCATTTCATAAGAGTGGCCCTTCCACCTTGTGTCTAACCCTACGAGCATGGCTACACAAAAACATCAGAAAACTCTTCCAGCCTTTGGGAGGAAAAGCAGCGCATCCCACTGCATTCCGTGTGGTCCCCAGTCCAGAGGAAGCTGTGAAATTAACATGAGAAGGAAATGAACTTGGAACCAGGTGGAGAGTTTTACCTTTGATGTCCTCTAAAATGCTTTCTGGAACTGAACCTGAAAGAAAATAGGCACTATTTAGAAAAGCAGAACTTCAAATACATTCAGTTTACTGGACTAAAAGTGCCGAGACAGATTGACAGTTTGGCATAACAGAAACTCTTTGGAAAAATAAAGCAGCTTGAAAGAGCAACTTTCTCTTTAGGAAAGAAAAGTGCGCCAAATGGACTTAGCTCCAGGCTGAAATTCCTAGCCTTTTAAAGCAGAACTCAATCAATCAATGATATTGATTGCTTACTTTTTGCAGAACACCGTACTAAGCGCTTGGGAGAGTACAACCCAACAATATAATAGACTCATTCCCTGCCCACAGTAAGCTTAATCTAAGAGGCACAAAGCAAGCACTCAATGAATACCACTCATTTATACAATATCAACGAATTGATAAACTCAATCCCCGCCCACAGTAAGCTTAGTCTAAGAGGCACATAGCAAGCACTCAATAAATACCACTCATTTATACAATATCAAAGAATTGATAAACTCATTCCCTGCCCACAGTAATTTTAGTCTAAGAGGCACATAGCAATCACTCAATAAATACCACTCATTTATACAATATCAAAGAATTGATAAACACATTCCCTACCCACATCGAACTCGATGTTGATATGACAAACGGCTGCCTAATTAATGCTAATTTAGATGTTCGATCGTGCGCTGCTGCTGTCTTCTCAAGCGGAGACAGTAAGCGTGACCCACGCCCCAAGAAGACTCCACCAGTTCTGCTGCTAATTCCTGAGCCCTGGGTGAAGATGGCATCGAGAGTTCAAAATTGGGCAAACACTCCCCAGGCTATCTGCCCCCTCTCTCTGCGACTTGGGCTGCAGAAGTCTGGGAGGTGAGAAGGCCCCTAAAGCGAAGTAAGTTTTCCCCACTCTGGAACCGGGCAGGCGGGAAGGCCGGCCATTCCAAGATGCCAAGACGTCAGGGTTAATGCTCACTTCGGGGGCTTCTTCTCACCCCACCTTCCCGTCAGCACCAACTTCTACCCTGCACCCCATTTCCATCGCTCGGAGAAGAGGCCAATGGCAGGCTGCAGTGTAATCTGTCTTCTTCCAACTTTGGGTTAAGGGAAGCCTTCCCAGCTCCTCTTGCCTGCTGAGACCATTTTTCCCAGTACTTCGCCCACGCCGTTCCCAAAGATTCTGACAGGGAAACGGGATTCACTCAGAGCCATGTTTCCCAAGGCCCTCAGATGAACATTGGGAGAGGCGGGCCACGGTACTACCAGTGCAGCTAGAACTGCATTCCCATGCAAACCACGGGGATCGGTGAGTGGCCCCGGGAGAAGAGGCTCCCGTTTAGCTCCTGAACGGGAGATGGGCATGAACCGGAGCAGACCCTCGCCCCCCACCCCTCGCCCAGCCTCGGAGGGTACAGAGCCGGCCTTACCCATCACTGACGGAAGATTCTGCGCTTTGGCTACACTTGTGTCCACGGTGCACTGCTCCAAAAGCTGGGACTCCAGCTCCCTAAAGTTTGTGAAGAGAGTGACTGAAATGAAAATACGTTCATCCCAAGCTCGCTTCCTTATTCCCGGATGCCTTCCGGCTTATAAAAGCAAGGAGAGTGAGGTAATCTGGAGCCAGATATGTGGAAGGCCAATTCATACCCAGCAACTTCTCAGTCAATCAATTAATGAATTAATAGTACTGATTAAGCACCAACTGTGGACGGAGCACCGTACTAAAGTGCGTGGAAGAGAACACTACCGTTACAAGATGAGCCCTCATCTCAAGGAGCTCCAGCCTAGTGAAAGAGACAGTCATGGAATGATTCAGACAGAAGATGAGAAGGGGAAGGGGACAGAGGAGAAATGCCGGAGCATGTCCCCGGCTTTGGGATCCTGGGAAGCGGCTCATCTCTGAGCATGGGCCACTCACCTGTGAAGGGCCTTCCCCCCAAGGGGAAGCGCTCCCCAGCAATTCAGAACTGGTACTCCTTCATACACCTAGCCGCAGGGTCAAGGAATCCTTCTGTCCGCACTAGGAAACGGTACTATTACCATTGCGATTCCCACTCTGGACACGGTTCGAGGCAGGGAGAACCCGACCGGGTCTCGCTGCCCGGAAAAGGCCATTCGAGGGACGTGAGGACCATCAATCCGCTTTCAAGTCCACCTTTGGAACGCTGCTATGGTCTTTTCGGCAGGAGGTACCTCGGACCATATGCACCTCCGTCCTTACCCTACCCCTCCTCTGCAACACAGCTACTGGGCCAGAGTCCTCAAGGAAGTGCCCAGGGATCTGGGTGTGTGAAGCTGGAAAAGTTGGGGTGACCGGAATCCTGAATGTGGCCCGTCAATCGGGCAGGCCTTTCACCCAAGCACCTAACCCTGTTTACACAGACACGATCCGGCACCTGTCAGGCAAACTGGGTGAACTTTACCCTGCGCAATGAGGTCCGAATCTTCTCTGGCCTGGGGTGAGCTGAGACTGGACCCCGGGCTCGATGCAGCTGGGCTGCGGCCTGGCAGACGGCCGGGCCCAGGACGCCGACTCGTCGGGGTGAGCCTTCATCCCCACTGACCCCTTCCTGTGAAGTCCCAGATCCTGATGGCCTGGGGGTGGATGGGGAGGGAGGAAAAGGTGCAAACGCACTTGGATAAACCCGAGGCCCAGATCCATCCTTGAGAATGTTTGGATCATTTTTCAATGCCTCCGCTCATCCTTCCGACAACAGTCCAAAGGGCCTCTAGCTTGCTCGTGACCCTGAGTCAGAGAGAAATGGCACCTGTGGCACTAAGAATGTACCCTCCTCCCCCTTTTATCCAGAGCTCACTCTGCCTCACTTTCTACTACCGTTCTGAAACAGCAGCCTGGAAAATCTCACTGTGGCAATATGCTCCTCTCACCTCGAAGAGCCCAGTGGGTGAAAAACCCACCCTTCCCCTCAACCTACATTCCGATATGAAATAAAAAAATAATAAAAAACATAAAAATAATAACACGTACGTAATGATAGTTATTACAGATCTCTGATTTGAGCTTTGGCTACAGACGGACCTGCTCCAGAATACCGCTGAACTCGACAGGCTGACGGGGGCTTCGGTGTCAATGTCCTGTTCTAGATTCACCTTGCTAACTGCCCGTCGATTACTACCAGCAAAAGATACAGGCAACACCATGCTCTCCCGATAGCCACAGTCTAGGACCATGGCCGAATTGATCCCCAGCGTCAGAACAGCCATCAGGTGGCTCGGAGCAAAAAGCACAGAGGGTACCTGTGGAAAAACACAAAAAGTTTAAAGGAAGAACAGTCGCTGAGGACATGGAGGTTTAGAGTGCCACTCTGTCACTGCCATTGTCACTGCATTTTTTAAATGCTTACCGTGTGCAGAGCACTGTACTAAGTGCTTGGGAGAGTACAATGCAACAATAACCCGACACATTCCCTGCCTGGGATGAGATTACAGTCCAGAGGCTCGGTGACCCTTAAAACAGTGCTTTGCACATAGGAAGTGCTTAATAAATGCCATAAAAAAATCAGACAGCGATTCCTTTATCTAAAGATATTTTGTGGGGTTTGTGGAGAGTCTCCTTTTGATACGTGATTGGGGGCAGGGGGACGAAGGGAGCTCTTTAGGTCTACTTGTACATATTTACTATTTATTTTGTTAAGGATGTGCATATAGCTTTAATTCTATTTGTTCTGACGATTTTGACACCCGTCTACATGTCTTGTTTTGTTGTCTGTCTCCCCGCTTCTAGACTGTGAGCCCGTTGTTGGGTAGGGACCGTCTCTAGATGTTACCGACTTGTAGTAATAATAATAATAATAGTATTTGTTAAGCGCTCACTGTGTGCAAAGCACTGTTCTATGCGCTGGGGAGGATACAAGGTGATCAGGTTGTCCCACAGGGAGCTCACGGTCTTAATCCCCATTTTACAGATGATGTAACTGAGGCCCAGAGAAGTGAAGTCACACAGTTGATAAATGGCAGAGCTGGGATTCGAACCCAAAACTTCCCAAGCGGTTAGTCCAGTGCTCTGCACACAGTAAGTGCTCACTAAATACGACTGAATGAATGAATGTTGCCCAATGCCAACGCCCCTCAGAATCGGAACGATGGATGGGAAGCAAGCGTCCTTGGGCGTCACCCCCACGGTCCATTCATTCATTCACCCAATCGTATTTATTAAGTGCTTACTGTGCGCAGAGCACTGCACTAAGCGCTTGGGAAGTCCAAGTTGGCAACATATAGAGACGGTCCCTACCCAACAGTGGGCTCACAGTCTAGAAGGGGGAGACAGACAACAAAGCAAAACATATTAACAAAATAAAATAAATAGAATATGTACAAATAAAATAGAGTAATAAATACGTACAAGCATATATACATATATACAGGTCCAGCCTCAGCAGGGAAGGAATCCAAGCCAAGCCCCAACCACCTTCTCTAGGCTCCCTCCCCTTGCCCAACACTCTGACCCTGTGGGCCCAGGACTGGGTTTCTGTGTCTCTCTCCCCCGATCCCAAATGCCCAGCCCAGCCCCATCCCAAATTCACCCCCTTTCTCAAAGTGAAAATTTCACACTCCTGCCTGGGAGACTGAATAGCAGCTGCAATGAAACTCCCCCCCCCCCTTCCCCGATGATCAATACCGAGGCTCCAAATTCAGCTGCGAAAGGCCTCCATTAGCGTGGGTGAGCTGAACGAAAGAGGTACCTCAAAGTACTTGAAAAGGACGCGGGTGAGAGTGTCTCTGAAGTGGGAGGGACACAGCACCGACTCGATCACCACCACTCGCCGGTCTCTCGGGTTCACCAACAGGTGCCTGGGAAGGGAGTTAGGAAACGGATCTCGGTAAAAAGGAATCCGGGAACTGTCCTTCCGGGGTCTGCGGGGTCCCGGAGTCACCCGTGTGGGCGCCTTACCGCCGAGGGGCCCCCAACCTCTGAGCCTTCACACTCAAAACACGGGAAATATGAGGGTGATGGGGACACCCGTCACCCGATGCCCCAGGCATCTTAGTAGCCGCCCCGAGACTCGCACGATCGGCGACCACCGCCGCCGAGCCCGGAGGCCCTGGGATGATATGGACACCAGTCTCCCCGGAAATGCCGCTGCAGGGAACAGACATGCCCACCCCTGGCTCCGGATCACGGTTGGCCGCCTTTTGTTAATATGTGTTGTTTTGTTGTCAGTCTCCCCCTTCCAGACTGTGAGCCCGCTGTTGGGTAGGGACTGTCTCTATGTGTTGAAAGCTTGTACTTCCCAAGCGCTTAGCGCAGTGCTCTGCACACAGCAGGCGCTCAGTAAATACGACTGAATGAATGAATGGGCTCACAGTCTCCTCCTCCCCCTCCCCACAGCACCTGTATATATGTTTGTACAGATTTATTACTCTATCTTACTTGTACCTCCGTCCCCTCCCCACAGCACCTGTATATGTGTTTGTACAGATTTACTATTCTATTTATTTTACTTGTACATGTTTACTATTCTATTTATTTTATTCTGTTGATATGTGTTGTTTTGTTGTCTGTCTCCCCCTTCTAGACTGTGAGCCCGCTGCTGGGTAGGGACTGTCTCTATGTGTTGCCAGCTTGTACTTCCCAAGCGCTTAGCGCAGTGCTCTGCACACAGTAGGCGCTCAGCAAATACGATAGAATGAATGGGCTCACAGCCTCACAATCTCCTCCTCCCCCTCCCCACAGCACCTGTATATATGTTTGTACAGATTTATTACTCTATCTTACTTGTACCTCCATCCCCTCCCCACAACACCTGTATATATGTTTGCACAGATTTATTATTCTATTTATTTCACTTGCACATATTTACTATTCTATTTGTTTTATTTTGTTAATATGTGTTGTTTTGTTGTCTGTCTCCCCCTTCTAGACCGTGAGCCCGCTGTTGGGTAGGGGCCATCTCTATATGTTGCCAACTTGTACTTCCCAAGCGCTTAGCGCAGTGCTCTGCACACAGTAGGCGCTCAGCAAATATGATTGAATGAATGAATAAACGGGCTCACAGTCTCCTCCTCCCCCTCCCCACAGCACCTGTATATATGTTTGTACGGATTTATTACTCTATCTTACTTGTACCTCCGTCCCCTCCCCACAGCACCTGTATATATGTTTGTACAGATTTATTATTCTATGTATTTCACTTGTACATATTTACTATTCTATTTATTTTATTCTGTTAGTATGTGTTGTTTTGTTGTCTGTCTCCCCCTTCTAGACCATGAGCCCACTGTTGGGTAGGGACCGTCTCTATATGTTGCCAACTTGGACTTCCCAAGCGCTTAGCGCAGTGCTCTGCACACAGTAGGCGCTCAGTAAATATGATTGAATGAATGAATAAACGGGCTCACAGTCTCCTCCTCCCCCTCCCCACAGCACCTGTATATATGTTTGTACGGATTTATTACTCTATCTTACTTGTACCTCCGTCCCCTCCCCACAGCACCTGTATATATGTTTGTACAGATTTATTATTCTATGTATTTCACTTGTACATATTTACTATTCTATTTATTTTATTCTGTTAGTATGTGTTGTTTTGTTGTCTGTCTCCCCCTTCTAGACCATGAGCCCGCTGTTGGGTAGGGACCGTCTCTATATGTTGCCAACTTGGACTTCCCAAGCGCTTAGCGCAGTGCTCTGCACACAGCAGGTGCTCAGTAAATATGATTGAATGAATGAATGAATGAATGAATGGGCTCACAGCCTCACAGTCTCCTCCTCCCCCTCCCCACAGCACCTGTACATATGTTTGTACAGATTTATTACTCTGTCTTACTTGTACCTCCGTCCCCTCCCCACAGCACCTGTATATACGTTTGTACAGACTTATTATTCTATTTATTTCACTTGCACATAGTTACTATTCTATTTATTTTATTTTGTTAATATGTGTTGTTTTGTTGTCTGTCTCCCCCTTCTAGACCGTGAGCCCGCTGTTGGGTAGGGACCGTCTCTATATTTTGCCAACTTGGACTTCCCAAGCACTTAGTAGAGTGCTCTGCACACAGTAGGCGCTCAATAAATACGATCGAATGAATGAATGAATAAATACGATTGAATGAATGAATTGAATGAACAGGACATTGCCGGATGGAGACAAGATCCACGCCTTTGTTCCCAGCCCCCACCCCACTGGGTGTCCCCTGTCTCTCCGGTCACCCTTCTCTTGGCCCCTGTCCACCTATTTCAGTAACGGGCATCGTACGTCCCCATTTCCGACCCACGGGCAGCGGGATAGACTGACCGTCACCCCAAACCAGGAGTTCCTCCGGGGAAAGGGGAGACAAATACCACAATTATCATTATGATTATTTTATTGATCACGTCCGATGGGAGTAACTAAGTTCACAGAAGTCCCACCTTCGAAGTGCAGTTTATGGAAGTTTGGGAACCAAACACCTTGCTCTAGAAAGATTTCATTCATTCAATCGTATTTATTGAGCACTTACTGTGTGCAGAGCACTGTACT
Source organism: Tachyglossus aculeatus (assembly GCF_015852505.1). Taxonomy (NCBI): domain Eukaryota; kingdom Metazoa; phylum Chordata; class Mammalia; order Monotremata; family Tachyglossidae; genus Tachyglossus; species Tachyglossus aculeatus. The sequence continues at coordinate 1,132,865 of NC_052079.1, forward strand.
CGGCAGGTGACAACTGCACAGAGAGAAAGACTCAAGGCCACGAACAAAAGGCAAAACATAAATCCATCTTACCTGAAGTATAACATGTGGATGAATTCCTTCAGGTAGGAATACAGCTCTTCTGTATTAATGTTGTACTGAACAACTTTAACAGGCTGCAGAGACATAACACGCGAAAATATGATTTGGAGCCATTTTGGTATTGCCGAACACGTTCTGAATCTGAAAAACATCTTCATTCAAGAATGCTGAAAGATACCATTTTTAATGAAGAAGTTCCGGGTTGGGTTTCATTTTCTAATGCCATGCCTTTCATAATAGCAAATAATGATATTATGCGGGGAGGCAAACTTGAAAATGAAAGCTCTATTTTGGTAAGTCAAAGATGATTCAAAGGCTCAGGGAATTATATGAACGCTTTAGACTGTAAGCTCGTTGTGAGCATGGAAAGCGTCTACCAACGCTATTATACTGTTAACTTCTAACCACTTACTACAGTGCTGTGCCTACAGTAAGCGCTCAATAAGTACCATTGATGGATTGATGAATGCAATTATTCCCAGCCCAGTCCAGGAGACCCTGGGCTCTGAACCCCATCCTGAGCTGAGCAGCAGAAATGTTAATAATAATAATAATAATAGTACTTGACCAGTGCTTACCTTTGTTAGAACTGTTGTATGCGCTGGGGTAGATAAAAGGTAATTAGGATGGACAGAGTTTCTGTCCCACATGGGGCTCACAGTCTAAGTTGGCGGGAGTAGGATTTACTCCTCATTTTACAGTTGAGGTAAAAGAGGCACAGAGAAGTGAAGTGACTTGCCCAAGGTGACACAGCAGACACGTGGCAGAGCCAGGATTAGAACCGAGTTCCTCTGACTCTCAGGTTCATGCTCTTTCCACTAGCCATGCTGCTTCTCAATTATTCTCAATTATTAAATGATCACCATGACGCCTTCAATGTCAAAATCCATCCAGCAATACTATTTACTGAGCACCTACTGGGTGCTGAGCACCTTACAGTGTGTTTGGAAGATCAAGACAGAGCTCAATCGTAGGCAGGAATCGTCACTTCTTATTTCTGTACTGTACTTTTCCAAGCGTTTAGTACAGTGCTCTACACACAGTGAGCACTTAATACGATTAAATGAATGAATGAATGATCCCCCCTTTGACTGTAAGCACCCATAGGGCAGGGGAGACAGTTGCTTTAAAAATATATATATATAGATAGATAGACAGATAGATAGATAGATAGATGATAGATAGATAGATAGGTAGATAGATAGGAGGAAGCAATACAGTTCTCATAGATAAATAGATATAGATAGATAGATAGGAGGAAGCAATACAGGATTTTCCATTTTATTCTGCACAATTGACCAGGCAAACATTCGTCACACAAAGTTGTAAAGTTTGCCCCCAGACATTTTAGGAAGAGTCATTAAGTGGATTATTATTTAGTTATAGGAGACTCTCATGATTCCAAAGTTAACTGTTTCTGCTGAATTTATCAGCTGAAAAAAAAATCAATTCTCATTCTACTCATGGATAAGCATTTGTTTTTGTAAGAGACACCTGTTTTTAAAGTACAGGGCGAAAGTTTCAAGTATGAAAGAAGAGTTATGTGGAATAGCAGCATAGTGATTCCCCGAAGTAAAACAAGAACTATAAAAGGAGACAGTGGAATAGACATATTTCCAAGTAATGCAGTAGAATATTCGCTTTCTTTCTGAAAAATTTCTCTTGAACGTAAATACCTTTTATTCAGAGTATTTTTTTTATAAAACTATATTTTAAGATACTAGGTATTAAATTGTAAATACCTTAGACATGCCAGGTTTCTTTATTTCGCTAGGAATTATACATCTTGGTCCTGTTTCACCAGCAAATCCACATCTGAAAAAGGCAGATGGACATTTTTAAACCTTGAGGATTCTTTTTTTTTTCTTTACATGATGTATAATTAATCAAGACCATTTATTGGGTGTCCAACATGTGCGGGACATTGGAGCGCTTGGAGAAATGCATTCAATGTAGAAGACCCGATCCCTGACCAAGAGGAGTTTACAATCCACTCTTCCAAGCGCTTAGTACAGTGGTCTGCACAGTAAGCGCTCAAAAAATACAAATGAATGAATGACTTAAAACAGTTTCTGAATAGACGGAAGAAGTTCTGAAAATCAACACGCACAAAAGTGTGATTAGAAGCTCTAAGTGTGGAAAGGTTGTGGTGACAGTTGGGAGGTGGTGACTGTGGGGGGAAAAAACCATTAATCAGGGCGGGCCTCCTGGAGGAGGTGGGATTTCAGGAGGGTTTTGATGTTGGTCAGAGCTAAGGCCTGGCAGAAGTGAAGCAAGTCGCAGCAGGGTGGAAGACATAACCACTGGTAGGCAACTTGAGGGAATAATAATAATAATAATAATAATAATGGTACTTGGTAAGTGCTTACTCTGCGTCAAGCACTGTTTTAAGCAATGGGGGAGATACAAGTTAATCAGTTCCTGTCCCATTTGGGGCTCACGCTCTTATTCTCCATTTTTCAGTTGGGGTAACTGAGGCCCAGTGAAGTGACTTGCCCAAGGTCACACACACAGACAATTGGCGGAACCAGGATTAGATCCCATGACCTTCTGACCCGAGCTCTAACCACTACACCACACTGCGTAAGTCTCTTTAGGGGGAAAAAAAAATCCCTCAGGTTAAATAATTGCAATGGTGATAACAGTGGTACTGGTTAAGGGTTTACTACCTTGTAACTCCCCCAGCGCTTAGAACAGTGCTGGGCACATAGTAAGCATTTAAATGCCATCACTATTATTATTATAGGACAAGTGCTCGTCTATGCCCTGGGAGGAGGAGGAGGGGAGGAAGAGAGGATGGGGAGGAAGAGGAGGACGGGTGGAGGGGAGGAGGAGAGAAGGAGGAGGAGAGAAAGGGAGGAAAATGAGGAGATGAGGAGGTGTGGAGGGGAGGAGAGGAAGGTGAGGAGGTCTGGAGGGGAGGAGGGAAGGAGGAGAGGGTGAGGAGGAGAGGAAGGGGTGGAAGATGGGGAAGTGTGGAGGGGAGGAAGGGGTGGAAGACGAGGGGAGGAAGATGAGGAGGTGTGGACGGGAGGAAAGGAGGAAGGTGAGGAGGTGTGGACGGGAAGAGAGGAGGAAGGGGTGGAAGAGGAGGGGAGGAGGGGGAGGAGAGGAAGGTGAGGAGGGAAGGAGGAGGACAGGAAGGGGTGGAAGATGGGGGAGGAAGATGAGGAGGTGTGGAAGGGAGGAGGAGAGGAAGATAAGGAGGTGTGGAAGGGAGGAGGAGAGGAAGGTGAGGAGGTGTGGAGGGGAGGAGGGGAGGAGTGATGGGGGAGAGGATGAGGAGGAGAGGAAGGGGTGGAAGAGATGAAGAGAGGAAGGGGTGGAAGAGGAGGGGAGGAAGATGAGGAAGTGTGGAGGGGAGGAGAGGAGGAAGGTGAGGAGGTGTGGATGGGAGGAGAGGAGGAAGGTGAGGAGTTGTGGATGGGAGGAGGAGGAGAGGAGGAAGGGGTGGAAGAGGAGGAGAGGAAGGTGAGGAGGAAAGGAGGAGGACAGGAAGGGGTGGAAGACAGGGGAGGAAGATGAAGAGGTGTGGAAGGGGGGAGGAGAGGAAGGTGAGGAGGTGTGGAATGGGGGAAGAGAGGAAGGTGAGGAGGTGTGGAAGGGAGGAGGAGAGGAAGGTGAGGAGGTGTGGAGGGGAGGAGGAGGAGAGGAAGGTGAGGAGGGAAGGAGGAGGAGAGGAAGGGGTGGAAGAGGCGGGGAGGAAGATAAGGAGGTGTGGAGGAGAGGAGGAGAGGAAGGTGAGGAGGTGTGGAGGGAGGAGGAGAGGATGAGAGGAAGGGGTGGAAGATAAGGAGGTATGCAAGGGAGAAGGAGAGGAAGGGATGGAAGAGGAGGGGAGGAGGGGGAGGAGAGGAAGGTGAGGAGGGAAGGAGGAGGACAGGAAGGGGTGGAAGATGGGGGAGGAAGATGAGGAGGTGTGGAAGGGAGGAGGAGAGGAAGATAAGGAGGTGTGGAAGGGAGGAGGAGAGGAAGGTGAGGAGGTGTGGAGGGGAGGAGGGGAGGAGTGAAGGAGGAGAGGATGAGGAGGAGAGGAAGGGGTGGAAGAGATGAAGAGAGGAAGGGGTGGAAGAGGAGGGGAGGAAGATGAGGAAGTGTGGAGGGGAGGAGAGGAGGAAGGTGAGGAGGTGTGGATGGGAGGAGAGGAGGAAGGTGAGGAATTGTGGATGGGAGGAGGAGGAGAGGAGGAAGGGGTGGAAGAGGAGGAGAGGAAGGTGAGGAGGACAGGAGGAGGACAGGAAGGGGTGGAAGACAGGGGAGGAAGATGAAGAGGTGTGGAAGGTGGGAGGAGAGGAAGGTGAGGAGGTGTGGAATGGGGGAAGAGAGGAAGGTGAGGAGGTGTGGAAGGGAGGAGGAGAGGAAGGTGAGGAGGTGTGGAGGGGAGGAGGAGGAGAGGAAGGTGAGGAGGGAAGGAGGAGGAGAGGAAGGGGTGGAAGAGGCGGGGAGGAAGATAAGGAGGTGTGGAGGAGAGGAGGAGAGGAAGGTGAGGAGGTGTGGAGGGAGGAGGAGAGGATGAGAGGAAGGGGTGGAAGATAAGGAGGTATGCAAGGGAGAAGGAGAGGAAGGGATGGAAGAGGAGGGGAGGGAAGATGAGGAGGTGTGGAGGGGAGGAGAGGAGGAAGGTGAGGAGGTGTGGACGGGAGGGGGAGGAGAGGAAGGTGAGGAGGTGTGGAGGGGAGAAGGAGGAGAGGAAAGTAAGGAGCAGCGGAGGAGAGGAGGAAGGGGTGGAAGAGGAGGGGAGGAAGAGAAAGAGCAGGAGGAGGAGGCAGAGGAGGTTCGGTTGGGTTGTACTGGGTCGGTTTGGGGGGGTGTTGATTCCGGCGCCCGGCGCTGCCCGGGGGGGCACTGACTTGGTGAAGGCCTCTCCCAGGTCGATGACGACGGCCGTCTTCTCGCCGCCGCTCCCCAGGCCCTCGTACAGCGGCATCGCCCGAGGACGGGTCGGACCGGACCGGACCGGCCCGCTCTGAGGGGGTGGGGGCGGGGGGCCCGTCCGAGGCGGGGGGTCCCGGCTGAGGGGGACCCTAAGGTGGGGGGGGGGGGGGTCCTGTCCGAGGGAGGCTGTCAGTCAGGCGGGGGGATCCTGCCCCTCTGAGGGGGGGGGGGGGTGGCGGTCCTGGCTGAGGGGGGGGCGCCTGAGGCGGAGGGATCCTGTCTGAGGCGGGGGGGCCCTGTCTGAGTTGAGGGGGGTCCTGTCTGAGGCGGGGGGCCCTGTCTGAGGCGAGGGGGTCCTGTCTGAGGGGGACCGGCTGAGGCGGACGGCCCTGTCTGAGGCGACGGGGTCCTGTCTGAGGCCGGCCCTGTCTGAGGCGGGGGGCCCTGGCTAAGTGGGCCCGGCTGAGGCGAGAGGCCCTGGCTGAGGGGAGGGGGTCCCGTCTGAGGGGGGCTGTCAGGCGGGGGATCCTGTCTGAGGCGGGGGGGGGGGTCCTGTCTTAGGGGGGCTGTCTGAGGCGGGGGGGCCCTATCTGACGGGGGCCGGCTGAGGCGCGGGGGTTCCTGTCTGAGGGGGGCCCTGCCTGAGGCGGGGGGCCCTGGCTGAGTGGGCCCGGCTGAAGCGAGAGGCCCTGGCTGAGGGGAGGAGACAGGGCGGGGCGGGGCCTTCTGAGGGCCGCGCAAGGAGGCCGTTTGGGGGGCCCTTCGTCCGCCCTGTCCCTGTCCTCGTGGGCCGCCATCCCACCCCAGCGCAGACTCCGTCGCCCATCGCCCGACGGGTAGCGGCCACAGGCCTTGGCCTCTCGTTTGGCCCATCTATCTCCAGGCCAGGCCGGTCCCGATCAGGCACCTCGGCGGGCAGCTTCCGCCGCCAGAACCCGCCCACCTGCCCGGATTACCTTCTCTTAATGATAATAATAATAATAATGATAATAATAATAATAATAGCATTTATTAAGCACTTACTATGTGCCAAGCACTCTTCTAAGCGCTGGGGAAGATACAAGCTGATCAGGTTGCCCCAAGAGGGGCTCACAGGCGTCATCCCCATTTTACTGGTGAGGTAACTGAGGCCCAGAGACTAATACTAATTTTGGTACTTGTTAAGCGCTTACTATGTGCAAAGCACAGTTCTAAGCGCTGGGGAGGATGCAAGGTGATCAGGTTGCCCCACGGGGGGTCACTGTCTTCATCCCCATTTAACTGGTGGGGTAACTGAGGCCCAGAGACTAATAAAATTTTTGGTATTTGTTAAGCGCTTACTATGGGCAAAGCCCTGTTCTAAGCGCTGGGGAGGACACAAGGTGATCAGGTTGTCCCATGTGGGGCTCACAGTCTTCATCCCCATTTTACTGGTGAGGTAACTGAGGCCCAGAGAATAATAATTTTGGTATTTGTTAAGCACTTACTATGTGCCAAGCACTGTTCTAAGCACTGGGGAGGATACAAGGTGATCAGGTTGTCCCATGTGGGGCTCACAGTCTTCATCCCCATTTTACAGGTGAGGTAACTGAGGCCCAGAGACTAATACTAATTTTGGTATTCATTCATTCATTCAATCGTATTTATTGAGCACTTACTGCGTGCAGAGCACTGTATAAAGCGCTTGGGAAGTACAAGTTGGCAACACATAGAGACGGTCCCTACCCAACAGTGGGCTCACAGTCTAGAAGGGAGAGACACTACAAAACAAAACATATTAACAAAATAAAATAAAAAATAAAAAGCACTTACTATGGACAAAGCACTGTTCTAAGCGCTGGGGAGGATACAAGGGGATCAGGTTGTCCCATGTGGGGCTCACAGTCTTCATCCCCATTTTACTGGTGGGGTAACTGGGGCCCAGAGAATAATAATTATAATTTTGGTATTTGTTAAGCGCTTACTATGGGCAAAGCACTGTTCTAAGCGCTGGGGAGGTTACAAGGTGATCAGGTTGCCCCTCGGGGGCCTCACAGTCTTCATCCCCATTTTACTGGTGAGGTAACTGAGGCCCAGAGAATAATAATTTTGGTATTTGTTGAGCGCTTACTATGTGCAAAGCACTGTTCTAAGCGCTGGGGAGGATACAAGGTGATCAGGTTGACCCACGGGGGCCTCACTATCTTCATCCCCATTTTACTGGTGAGGTAACTGAGGCCCAGAGAATAATAATTTTGGTATTTGTTAAGCTCTTACTATGGGCAAAGCACTGTTCTATGGGCTGGGGAGGATACAAGGTGATCAGGTTGTCCCAGATGGGGCTCACAGTCTTCATCCCCATTTTACAGATAAGGGAACTGAGGTCCAGAGAAGTGATGTGATTTGCCCAAGGTCACCCAGCTGACAAGTGGCGGAGTCGGGATTTGAACCCACGACCTCTGGACTCCAAAGCCCGGGCTCTTCCCACTGAGCCACGCTGCTTCTCGTTTCCCACGAGGGGTTGCTCGGCCACCCTCGGGTTTTAATGCTGGCTTTTTTCTTAATAATAATGATGGTATTTTTAAAGTGCTTACTATTCATTCATTCACTCAGCCGTATTTATTGAGCGCTTACTGTGAGCAGAGCACTGAACTAAGCGCTTGGAAAGCTGCTCCGCCCATTGTCAGCTGGGTGAGTTTGGGCAACTCTCTTCACTTCTCTGGGCCTCAGTGACCTCATCTGGAAAATGGGGATGAAAACTGATTACCTTGTATCTGTTCCAGTGCTTGGAACAGTGCTTCGCACAGAGTAAGCACCTAACAAATATTATTATTATTATTATTATTATTATTTTTATAGAGCAATTCGGCAACAGATAGAGACAGTCCCTACCCAACAACGGGCTCACAGTCTAGAAGGGGGAGACGGACAGCGAAACAGAACAAGTAGGTGTCAATATTACCAAAATTAATAGAATTATAGCTATATACGCATCATTAATAAAATGAATAGAGTAATATGTATGTACAAATATACACAAGTGCTGTGGGGAAGGGAAGGGGGGAGGGCAGAGGGAGGGACTATGTGCCAGGCACTGTTCTAAGAACTGGGGTTAGATACTAGCTAATCTGGTTGGACACCATCCCTGTCCCCTGTGGGGCTCATATTCTCCATCCCCATTTTCCAGGTGAGGGAACTGAGGCCCAGGGAAGTGAAGAGACTTGCCTAAGGTCACACAGCAGACAGGTAGCAGAGTCGGGATTAGAACCCAGAGTCGGGATTCTGTTAGTAAAGTTTTACTATGCGTCAAGCACTGCACTAAGCAGTCACTTGCCTGCTCTGTGACTTTGGGCAAATCACTTACCTTCTCTTTGCCTCAGTTCTCTCACCTGTAAAATGGGGCCAAAACCCCTGTTTTCATTCTCCTACTTAAATTGTGAGCCCCAGAGGGGTTGTGATTAACATGTATCTTCCCCAGCACTTAGTGCAGTGCTTGACACAGAAATACTAATAGTAACGATATCTGTTAAGTGCTTACTTTGTCTTACTTTTACAAGCACTGTCTTAAGTTCTTAAGTACTATATTTTTAAAAATCATTCATTCATCCATTAGTATTTATTGAGCACGTACAGCCTCACAGCAGTGATGTACTGTGAGAAGCAGCGTGGCTCAGTGGAGTCCGAGGTCATGGGTTCAAACTCCGCCTCCGCCAATTGTCAGCTGTGTGACTTTGGGCAAGTCACTTCAATCAATCAATCAATCAATTGTATTTATTGAGCGCTTACTGTGTGCAGAGCACTGTACTAAGCGCTTGGGAAGTACAAGTTGGCGACATACAGAGACAGTCCCTACCCAACAGTGGGCTCACACTGGACCTCAGCTACCTCATCTGTAAATTGGGGATTAATGCTGTGAGCCCCCCCGTGGGAAAACCTTATCACTTGTAACCACCCCAGCGCTTAGAACAGTGCTTTGCACATAGTAAGTGCGTAATAAAAGCCATTATTATTATTATTATTATGTACACATCTGTTATTTATTTATATTAATGTCTGTCTCCCCCACTCTAGACAGTAAGCTCGTTGTGGGCAGGGAATATGAATGCGTCTGTTTATTGTTGTAATCGCCCAAGCGGCTAGTACAGCGCTCTGCACACGGTAAGCGCTCAATAAATACAACCGAATGTATGAATGAAGTGTGCACAAAGCGCTGGGGAGAGTGACACCTCGCCCAACTCCAAGAAGCACAGTCCCCGGTCTCCCATATTCATTCATTCGTTCAATCATATTTATTGAGCGCTTACTTTGTGTAGAGCACTGTACTAAGCGCTTGGGAAGTACAAGTTGGCAGTGTAACATACCCCTATGAGGTAGGGAGGCTACAGCTCCAAAGAGAGTAAGGCACTGTGGTGTTGGCGGCTACATTGCCGCACATTGGCAAGGCTGGGTTCTCCTCTCTGAAGGAAATTTTTCTCCATTATTGGTTTTGGGCATATGCGGCGTCTATTTAAGTTCCGTGAAACACGTCTCATCTCCTGCCATTAGGCTGAGCGCTTGATTATTAATAGGCCATAAGCCTAAATAACCCAGAACTCTGTGGATTTGAAAACCATGAAGTCCTTTAGATGAGGCCTTCCCAAACTGAGCCCCTTCTTTCCTCTCCCCTTCGTCCCCCTCTCCATCCCCCCATCTTACCTCCTTCCCTTCCCCACAGCACCTGTATATATGTATATATGTTTGTACAGATTTATTACTCTATTTATTTTGCTTGTACATATCTATTCTATTTATTTTATTTTGTTAGTATGTTTGGTTTTGTTCTCCGTCTCCCCCTTTTAGACTGTGAGCCCACTGTTGGGTAGGGACTGTCTCTATATGTTGCCAATTTGTACTTCCCAAGCGCTTAGTCCAGTGCTCTGCACACAGTAAGCGCTCAATAAATACGATTGATGATGATGATGCTCCTGGTGACTGAATAAAATCAAACTAGCAGCAACGGGAAGGGAGTTGTTTTATAACCTTTAGAGAAGCAGGTAGGGAGGGTCCAGGAGCTGAGACTTTTTTTGGCTAATGAGAAGGGATCATCGGATCCCGTTTGGAAAACATCATATATTTGCCAGCTTTAGAGCTCACGTACATCATCATTATAATGTCAATAAATGGAAAAGTATCGCTCATTGAATAAATACTGTTCTTCAAGTGTTGAAGCAGCGTGGCTCAGTGGAAAGAGCCCGGGCTTTGGAGTCATTGGTCATGGGTTCATCCCGGCTCTGCCAATTCATTCATTCAATTGTATTTATTGAGTGCTTACTGTGTGCAGAGCACTGTACTGAGCGCTTGGGAAGTACAAGTTGGCAACATATAGGGACGGTCCCTACCCAACAACGGGCTCACAGTCCTGTCAGCTGTGTGACTTTGGGTGAGTCACTTCACTTCTCTGTGCCTCAGTTCCCTCATCTGTAAAATGGGGATTAAGACTGTGAGCCCCCTGTGGGACAACCCAATCACCCTGTAACCTCCCTGGCGCTTAAAACAGTGTCTTTGCACATAGTAAGTGCTTAATAAATGCCATTATTATTATTATTATTATTATTCAAGGGTATAGAAAATGGGGATTAAGACTGTGAGCCCCCTGTGGGACAACCCGATCATCTTGTGACCTCCCCGGCGCTTAAAACAGTGCCTTGCACATGCTAAGTGCTTAATAAATGCCATTATTATTATTATTACTCAAGGGTATAGAAAATATTGTTTGGAGAAGGCAGGTCATTTAAAATATGCCAGAGAATTAATCAATCCATAGCATTTATTGAGAGCTTCCTGTGTGTCGAGCATTTCATTCATTCAGTCGTATTGAGCGCTTACTGTGTGCAGAGCACTGTACTAAGCGCTTGGGAAGTACAAGTCGGCAACATATAGAGACGGTCCCTACCCAACAACGGGCTCACAGTCTAGAAGGGGGAAGAGCACTGTACTAAGCGCTTGGGAGAGTACAATATAGCAGAGTTGGTAGATGCATTCCATGTCCACAGTGAGTTTACAGTCTAGAGGGGATGATGGATATAAATTAAGCGCTTAGTACAGTGCTCTGCACACAGTAAGGGCTCAATAAATGCGATTGATGAGATAAATATAAATTATTGCTTTGTACGCAAGCTCTTCAGGGCTGAGGGAGGGGTGAATAAAGGCTGCCGAGCCAAGTGATTCCTAATTCATGTTTCCTTGAGCACAGAGATATTTATTTAATCATAATCATCGCTCCCACGATGTAGCTCGATTTTCCAAGCTACGTTTCTAAGTGGGGAGGGTGTGTGAAAACAGATGGCAATGTTCAACCAGACGATGGAGACTATAAATACTTCTTTAATAACATAAATGAGGGGAACTATTCCCAGAGAGACTGAGTCAGGAACCAGCGAACCGAAGGAAAGAAGGAAATATTAAGGGAAAATCGGTTGATCCAACTGTTGCTTACATCCACGCTGGCAACTGAAGCACTGTAGAGAAGGACAAATATTTGCTAAAATCTTAGCTGCGAGTGGGGTTTTTTTCCCCCCCGGTCCCAAGCAAAGGGTTTGGAACCCCCTTCTAGACTGTGAGCCCGTTGTCGGGTAGGGACCGTCTCTATATGTTGCCAACTTGTACTTCCCAAGCGCTCAGTACAGTGCTCTGCACGCAGTAAACGATCATCATCATCATCAATCGTATTTATTGAGCGCTTACTGTGTGCAGAGCACTGCACTAAGCGCTTGGGAAGTACAAATTGGCAACATATAAAGTCCCTACCCAACAGTGGGCTCACAGTCTAGAAGGGGGAGACAGAGAACAAAACCAAACATACTAACAAAATAAAATAAATAGAATAGATATGTACAAGTAAAATAAATAAATAAATAGAGTAATACGATTGAAAGAATGAATGAAAGCACCGGGGACTATCCTAGAAGCCCACATGGTTGTTAAAAACATTCTCATCACCACCGTCCTGCTAAAAAGTATTTATTTGAAAGGGGGTTCGTCCATCTTCTCCCCCATTTGTCTGAAATGATGAAACTTCCAGGCCGACCACAGGTTAATGGCCCTCTTTCTCAGGCTGCCCTGCACTTTTCTTCTAGGTTCATCATCAATCGTATTTATTCGCCTAGGCTTCCAGGAATTCTGTGCTAAGATATTGCCTTCTTCTCCCCTGCCCCAGCTGTCAGCCCTAAAAATAAAGGTTCCTCCTTCGAGTTTCTCTGCCTTGAAAATTGCTGGAGAATGTAGTTCTATTATTATTACTGTGGCATTTGCTAAGCGCTGACAATGTGTCAAGCCCCATTGGAAGCATTGCGGGGAGATAGTAATAATAACAATTTTGGCATTTGCTAAGCGCTTACTATGTTGCCAGGCTGGGGTGGCTATAATAATAATAATAATAATGGCATTTATTAAGTGCTTACTATGTGCAAAGCACTGTTCTAAGCGCTGGGGGGATACAAGGTGATCAGGTTGTCCCACGTGGGGTTCACAGTCTTCATCCCCCTTTTACAGATGAGGGAACTGAGGCTCAGAGAAGTTAAGTGACTTGCCCAATGTCACCCAGCAGGCATGTGGCAGAGCCAGGATTCGAACCCATGACCTCTGACTCCGAAGCCCGGGCTCTTTCCACTGAGCCACGCTGCAAATCGGGTTGAACCCGATTGGGGCTCACATTCTCCATCCCCATTTTACAGGTGAGGGAATTGAGGCCCAGAGAAGTGAAGTGACTTGCCCAAGGTCACACAGCGGACAGGTGGCTGAGCTGGGATTAGAACCCATGACCTTCTGATTCCCAGGCCCGGACTCTAGCCACTAGCCCACGCTGCTTCTCCATGAGATAAAAGTTAATCAGGTCGGACATTTTCCCTGTTCCAAGTGGGACTCGCGGTTTCAGTAGAGGGGGAGAATAGGCTAATTGAATCCCCGTTTTGCAGATGAAGAAACTGAGGCACAGAGAAGGAAAGCGACCGGAACAAAGTCGCACAGCAGGCAACAGCAGGCCCACGGCCTTAACTTTAGGGCACACTACTTCTGTAGAACTTCGTCTAATAATAATAACAATAATAATAATAATTGTGGTATTTGTTAAGTACTTACTAGGTGTCAGACACCGTACTCAGCGACCGGGTGGATACGAGCAAATTAGGTTGGACACAGTCCCTACCCCTTCTCGCCTGTCCCGCCGTCGACCCCCGGCCCACATCATCCCCTTGGCCCGTGGCTCAGTGGAAAGAGCACGGGCTTCGGAGTCAGAGGTCATGGGTTCGAATACCGACTCTGCCACGTCTGCTGTGTGACCTTGGGCAAGTCACTTAACTTCTCTGAGCCTCAGTTCCCTCATCTGTAAAATGGGGATTAAGACTGTGAGCCCCACGTGGGACAAGTTGATCACCTTGTATCCCCCCCAGCGCTTAGAACAGTGCTCTGCACGTAGTAAGCGCTTAACAAGTGCCATCATCATCATCATCCGCCCTTCAAAACCCTACTGAGAGCTCACCTCCTCCAGGAGGCCTTCCCACACTGAGCCCCCTCCTTCCTCTCCCCCTCCTCCCCTTCCCTATCCCCCCCGCCTTACCTCTTTCCCCTCCCCACACCACCTGTATATATGTTTGTACGTATTTATTACTCTATTTTATTTGTACATATGTATTCTATTGATTTTATTTTGTTAATATGTTTTGTTTTGTTCTCTGTCTCCCCCTTCTAGACTGTGAGCCCACTGTTGGGTAGGGACCGTCTCTATATGTTGCCAACTTGGACTTCCCAAGCACTTAGTACAGTGCTCTGCACATAGTAAGCGCTCAATAAATACGATTGAATGAATGAATGAGATCAGAGGAAAAGGGGGGCTTAGTCTGGGAAGGCCTCCTGGAGAACCATCCACACTCCCTTGACCGGTTTTCCAAAGCCCTCAGACATCTTGGGAAGTAGAACAGAAGACAAGTTGCTAGTGAGGTCGAAGAATATTCTATTTGGAGGCACTCCCCTTTAATAACAATAATAATAATTCAAAAATCATAATTCTGGTACTTGCTCAGCGCTTACTATTCAATCAATCAATCAATCGTATTTATTGAGCACTTACTGTGTGCAGAGCACTGGACTAAGCGCTTGGGGAGTCCAAATTGGCAACATCTAGAGACAGTCCCTACCCAACAGTGGGCTCACAGTCTAGAAGGGGGAGACAGACAACAAAACAAAACATATTAACAACATAAAATAAATAGGATTAGAACCCACGACCTTCCGACACCCAAGCCCATGCTCTGTCAATCAATCAATCAATCAATCGTATTTATTGAGCGCTTACTGTGTGCAGAGCACTGTACTAAGCACTTGGGAAGTCCAAGTTGGCAACATCTAGAGACGGTCCCTACCCAACAGTGGGCTCACAGTCTAGAAGGGGGAGACAGAGAACTAAACCAAACATACTAACAAAATAAAATAAATAGAATAGATATGTACAAGTAAAATAAATAAATAAATAGAGTAATGAACATGTACAAACATATATACATATATACAGGTGCTGTGGGGAAGGGAAGGAGGTAAGATGAGGGGGATGGAGATGAGGTAAGATGAGGAGGATGGGATCAACTAGAGAAGCAGCGTGTCTCAGTGGAAAGAGCCTGAGCTTTGGAGTCAGAGGTCACGGGTTCAAATCCCAGCTCCGCCAATTGTCAGTTGTGTGACCTTGGGCAAGTCACTACTATGTGCCAACCACCGTTCTAAGCACTGAGGTACGGACAACTTAGGTTGGGCAAAATCCCTGTCCCACGTGGGGCTCTTAGCCTAAGAGGGAGGAGGATGCAATCTCCATTTTGTAGATGAGGTGACTGGGGCGCAGAAAAGTTAAGCGCTTAGTACAGTGCTCTGCACACAGTAAGCGCTCAATAAATACGATTGATTGAGTGATTCTCTGGGCCTCACATCTGTAAAATGGGGATTAAGACTGTGAGCGCCCCGTGGGACAACCTGATCACCTTGTAACCTCCCCAGCGCTTAGAACAGTGCTTTGCACATAGTAAGCGCTTAATAAATGCCATTATTATTATTACCATCATCATCAATCGTATTTATTGAGCACTTACTGTGTGCAGAGCACTGTACTAAGCGCTTGGGAAGTACAAATTGGCAACATATAGAGACAGTCCCTACCCAACAGTGGGCTCACAGTAGTGGGCTCACAGTCTAAAAAATATTATTATTATTATTATTAAGTGACTTGCCCAAGGCCGCACAGCAGACATATAGCGGATTTCTTGGGGAAGCAGCAACCAACACTTCGATTGTGCAAATGAACACCCCACCCGGTGAAGATTTTGCCCAAAAGCCAAATGGCGGTGGAGCCAGTCGGAAGACTGTGATGGGAGTTGTTTTTTGGCGCTAAAACCAAGGAGCAGAAGGAAGATCGCGCTCTCTGCACCGCTCTACACTGCGCTGCTCTTCCTAGTCATCTTGGCTCTCTTCTTTAGCGTATTTGGGAAGGGCCAAAAATTCCTTTATTTGGGCAAAGTTCCGTACCATTAGAGCAGTAAACAGTGAATTAGTCATTTCCTAGCCGGGAAGCGAAAAGTCACGAAAGGGAGTTGCTTCATGTCCCCATATGCCTCGCACTTTGCCGGCTCCTCTCCGCGTTTCCTTGAAGCTCCGGTGACCGACGGATCCAATAGTGATGGTATTTATTAAGCACTCTGTGCCAAGCACTCGGGTGGCACAAGAAGCAGCGCGGCTCGGTGGAAAGAGCCCGGGTTCAAATCCTGGCTCTGCCAGTTGTCAGCTGTGTGACTTTGGGCAAGTCACTTCGCTTCTCTGGGCCTCAGTCACCTCATCTGTCAAATGGGGATTAAGACCGTGAGCCCCTGTTGGACAACCTGATCACCTTGTAACCTCCCCAGCGCTTACAACAGTGCTTTGCACGTAGAAAGTGCTTAATAAATACCATTATTATTATTATTATTGCAAGATAATCAGGTCCCTTATAGCACTCGCAGTCTAAGTAGGAGGGAGGTATTGAATCCTCTTTTTACTGTGAGGAAACTTAGAGGTAGAGATGTTAAGCTTTAATTTAATTTATTTTAATTAAGATGTTTTAGCTTTAATTCTGTTTGTTCTGACGACTTTGACACCTGTCTACACGTTTTGTTTTGCTGTCTGTCTCCCCCTTCTAGACTGTGAGCCCATTGTTGGGTAGGGACTGTCTCTATATGTTGACGACTTGTACTTCCCAAGCGCTTAGTACAGTGCTCTGCACACAGTAAGCGCTCAATAAATACAATTGAATGAATGAATGAATGTGTGGGTCTGCCACCCTTTCCTTTTCTCTGCCTCTCCCTGTCTGCTAATCTCTGTCTTCTCTACCACAGGCCTGCTGTGTGAGGTCTCTTAACCTCTCTGGTCCTCACTTTCCCCACTTGAACAGCCCTCCAGCACTTACTGTTTGTGGTGGTGTTCTTTTACTGGTTTGGCTCTGCGGTTGTGTTCCCTCCACCTGAGGCCGACTGTGAGGACTGATTGGGGCAGGAATTGTGTCTGTTCTCATTATCTGGCTCCTTCCCTGGCATCTAGAACAGTGCCTGGCCCATAGTTAGTAGTGCTTTGTACATAGTAAGCGCTTAACAAATACCATCATTATTATTAATAGGCACATTAACTCACTTACGCCTTGGTCCACAGAAGGCTGACTCGGGCCACGGAGGGAAAGAAATGATCCGACAAAGCAAAACTGATAAATACTTAATGAGCGACTCCACGAAAGATAAGCATGGCCTAGTGGAAAGAGGGTCCTGGTTCTTAATCCCTGCCCCGCCACTCTTCTGCTGTGAGAATTTAGGTCAGTCACTTAACTTTTCTGTGCCTCAGTTCCCTCATCTGCAATACCCGTGCTCCCTTCTAATTATACTGTGAGCCTTATGTCTTATCCTGTCTATACTCCAGCACTTAGTACAGTACTTGGCATGTAATAAGCGCATAACAAATGCCAGAGTTTTTAGGCCGGTCACTTAACTTTTCTGTGCCTCAGTTCCCTCATCTGCAATACCCGTGCTCCCTTCTAATTATACTGTGAGCCTTATGTCTTATCTTGTCTATACTCCAGCACTTTAGTACAGTACTTGGCATGTAAT
The DNA here is from genome assembly GCF_015852505.1 of Tachyglossus aculeatus. Taxonomy (NCBI): domain Eukaryota; kingdom Metazoa; phylum Chordata; class Mammalia; order Monotremata; family Tachyglossidae; genus Tachyglossus; species Tachyglossus aculeatus. The sequence goes on from NC_052079.1 coordinate 1,149,922, forward strand.
AAGCGCTTAACAAATGCCAGAGTTTTTAGGCCGGTCACTTAACTTTCTTGTGCCTCAGTTCCCCCATCTGCAATACCCGTGCTCCCTTCTAATTATACTGTGAGCCTTATGTCTTATCCTGTCTATACTCCAGCACTTAGTACAGTACTTGGCATGTAATAAGCGCATAACAAATGCCAGAGTTTTTAGGCCGGTCACTTAACTTTTCTGTGCCTCAGTTCCCTCATCTGCAATACCCGTGCTCCCTTCTAATTATACTGTGAGCCTTATGTCTTATCTTGTCTATACTCCAGCACTTAGTACAGTACTTGGCATGTAATAAGCGCTTAACAAATGCCAGAGTTTTTACGCCAGTCACTTAACTTTTCTGTGCCTCAGTTCCCTCATCTGTAATATAAGAATTCAATACCCCTGCTCCCTTCTACTTATACTGTGAGCCTTATGTCTTATCTTGTCTATACTCCAGCACTTAGTACAGTACTTGGCATGTTATAAGCACTTAACAAATGCCAGAGTTCTTATTATTATAAGCATTGCAGGGTGGTGGTACATTAATTACACTTAAAGTAAGAGTTTCTGGTCTCCTCTCTGCCCCAGCCGGCCTGTGCCCAAATCCAATGACGATGGCATAATAATAATAATAATAATAATAATAATAATAATAATAATAGTGGAATTTGTTAAATTCATTCATTCATTCATTCAATAGTATTTATTGAGCACTTTCATTCATTCAATCATATTTATTGCACGCTTACTGTGTGCAAAGCACTGGACTAAGCGCTTGGGAAGTACAAGTTGGCAAGATATAGAGACGGTCCCTACCCAACAGTGGGCTTACTGTGTGCAGAGCACTGTACTAAGCACTTGGGAAGTCCAAGTTGGCAACATACAGAGACGGTCCCTACCCAACAGCGGGCTCACAGTCTAGAAGGGGGAGACAGACAACAGAACAAAACCAAACATACTAACAAAATAAAATAAATAGAATAGATATGTACAAGTAAAATAAATAAATAGAGTAATAAATATGTACAAACATATATACATATATACAGGTGCTGTGGGGAAGGGAAGGAGGTAATATGGGGGGATGGAGAGGGGGACGAGGGGGAGAGGAAGGAAGGGGCTCAGTCTGGGAAGGCCTCCTGGAGGAGGTGAGCTCTCAGTAGGGCCTTGAAGGGAGGAAGAGAGCTAGCTTGGCGGATGGGCAGAGGGATTGGGGGCATTCCAGGCCCGGGGGAGGACATGGGCCGGGGGTCGATGGCGGGACAGGCGAGAATGAGGCACGGTGAGGAACATATTAAAATAAAATAAATAGAATAAATATGTACAAGTAAAATAAATAAATAAATAGTGCTTACTATGTGCCGGGCACTGTACTAAGCACTAGTTGTGTGTGTCTGGGGGGGCGTGGATACAAGCAAATCAGCCCCTATCTCGCACCAGGCTCGCAGTCTTAATCCCCATTTTACAGATGAGGGAACTGAGGCACAGGGAAGTGAACCGATTTGCGCAAGGTCTCACACCAGACAAGTGGCAGAGCGGAATTCGAACCCATGACCTTCTGACTCCCAGGAGACCTCCGCCAACCCGCTCCTTTCATGGTGCCAGCCAGGCCCGCAAACCCGCCAGGGCTTGACCCCTGAGCCAGGGGGAGGGGGGAGCTTCAACCGCCCCCCGCCACCAGACCCAGGGAGGAGGGTTCGAATCCACCCCGCTGCCTGCAGACTCCAGTGGTCCCACCCCACTACTGAAATGCTTTGTTGTGAATAGCAACCGCCCCCACCCCTAGCCCAGGGAGGGAGCTCCTTCCTATTTTTAAACTCCTCAATAAGTATCCAGAGAACATTTTTATTCTGCTAAATAGGGCAGAGGAACATTTCGGAGAAAGGATAGATGGCAGATGTTTTGCTTTTAAACAGTGAACCTTTGTGTAATTTTCTCAGCGTGTTATTTCGGGAAAAGTTCAGATACATTTTCGCATTCATTACCACCGATGTGTGCGTTTTCAGCAGGCGGTGGGGAATGATATTTTTTCTTTAGCCTGGGCTTCTGTCTCTGTGTGTGAATGCCATCATAGAGTAAAGCTGTATGCAAAGGGTCCCCAGAGGGAATTGAAACAGAGGAAAGCGGGCAGTGGCTGAATTTATCCATCGGTGGTATTTATTAAACAACTACTGTGTGTGCGGAGCGCTGTATTGAGTGCCTCCTGCAGCCAAGCATTGGATGGAGCTATTACGGTGCTGTACCCTGTAAATATGTTTGTACATATTTATCACTCTATTTATTTATTTATTTTACTTGTACATATCTATTCTATCTATTTTATTCTGTTAGTATGTTTGGTTTTGTTCTCTGTCTCCCCCTTTTAGACTGTGAGCCCACTGTTGGTAGGGACTGTCTCTAGATGTTGCCAACTTGTACTTCCCAAGCGCTTAGTACAGTGCTCTGCACACAGTAAGCGCTCAATAAATACGATTGATGATGATGATGATGATGTACGCAAGGGCTTGGGAGAGTAAAATCGAGTTAAAAGACACAGAGAGAAACCCCAAAGAGTTCATACTCTAATGGGAGAGACAGACAGGCTACATGATTTGGTAAAGAGGCCAAAGAGAGTTGTAACTTTTTCTGGATTCGTTCCTGGCCCAGTTGTGTTTCAGAACTGTGGTATTTGTTGCGCGCTTACTATGTGCCGAGCACTGTACTAAGCGCTGGGGTAGATACAGAATAAGCAGAGTGAGAAGTTCAGTTCCCTCAGATGTAAAATGGGGGATTAAGGCTGTGAACCCCAAGTGGGACATGGACTGTGTCCGACCTGATTAGCTTGTATCTACCCCAGCCCTTAGTACAATATCTGACACATAGTAAGCGTTTAACAAATACCATTAAAAAACAACAACAGATAACCAGGTCCCACATGGGGCTCACGGAGTTAGTAGGAGGGGGAGAATCAATCAATCAATCAATCGTATTTATTGAGCACTTACTGTGTGCAGAGCACTGTACTAAGCGCTTGGGAAGTACAAGTTGGCAACATATAGAGACAGGTAAAATGATTTACAGTGGGAGCAGGAGGAGAACAAGGAAATAGCTAGATAGGTATATGACGGTATCAGGATGACACAGTTAAATAATCGAACACTAATCGATACTAAGGGGCCACTGAAAAGGATTCTGAGTTGGGGAGGAGCAGAATTAACTTCTGAGGGAAAAATATGGGTATGCTGCTTACTTCCTGCCACGGTTCACCATTGGGCTAATCCTCTGTTAAAAGCCCAGGAGGTTAGAGACTCCGCTGAGAAAATAACCCGACACCTGCGTTTCTCCGAATGGTGGGAGAAGGCCAAAAACATTTCACCATTTTGCCCGGGATACGGGGGCGGGGCTGGGCATCTCCGCTGGCTGGCAGTGTGCTTGGGGAGCAGGGATAATAATAATTATGGTACTTGTTAAGCGCTTACTATATGCCAAGCACTGTTCTAAGCGCCGGAGGCGGGGGTTGGGAACAAGTGGGGCTTGCCCATGGGCCGGTGGTACCTAGCCCCCACACTGTTATCTGGGTTGCCCAGGGCAACCTCGGGTAATGCTTGACATTACTCTGAGGGGATTGGGGGATGGCAGTGTGAACTAGGTCAGAGGACCTGGATTCTAATCCCGACTCTGCCCCTGTCCTGCTGTGTTACCTAGGGCAAGTTACTTAACCTCTCTGGGCCTCAGATCGGATCCTCGTTCTCCCCCATTAAGACCATCGATCGATCAGTCATGTTTATTGAGCTTTTACCGTCGCAGAGTCCTCTACTAAGTGACTGGGAGAGTTCAATATAGCAGTTGGTAGACATGTTCCCTGCCCCCAATGAGCTACCACTCTCCCGGTCAATCAGTGGTATTTATTGAGCGCTTACTGTGTGCAGAGTACTGTATTAAGCACTTGGGAGAGTACGGTATAACAGAGTTGGTAGACACGTTTCCTACCCACAACAAGCTGAGGAGCTCCGTGTGGGAGACAGGGTGATTTATCTGATCATCCTGTATCCACCCCAGAGTTTTACACAGTACTTGGTGTATAGCAAATGCTTAATAAATGCTAATAATAATAATAATATGGGTTTTTCAGCCATAATGTCTCTGAAAGGCCTACTTCGCCAACCTAATTTGCTTGTATCCACTCCAGTGCTTTATACAGTGCTTGCCACGTAGTGGGTGCTTAACAACAGAGATCAGAGATCGTGGGTTCAAATCCCGGCTCTGCCAATTGTCAGCTGTGTGACTTTGGGCAACTCACTTCACTTCTCTGGGCCTCAGTTACCTCATCTGTAAAATGAGGATTAAGATTGTGAGCCCCCCGTGGGACAACCTGATCACCTTGTAACCTCCCCAGCGCTTAGAACAGTGCTTTGCACATAGTAAGCGCTTAATAAATGCCGTCATTATATTATAATTATTATTATTATTCTCCTATGTAACTATGGCCAGCATGGCCTGCTTTTACATGGCCACTGAGGGTCTCTCAGGATCATAAGCAGGAGTGTGATTGTAGTGAGGGTAGCAATATTTTGAATGTGTTTGGCATGTTGATCTCCCTACAGTGCTCTCACATTGCTTATCTCATTTTGCTCTCACAACATCCCTGTGGAGTCGAAGGAGGCAGGGTTTATTGTCCTCATTGTACAGGTGGGAAAACTGAGGCTCGGGCCCGAGATCGCCCAGCAGACCTGGGGCAGAAGTCGGTCTAGACTCTGGCTTTTCTGACTCCTGGGCTCATTCTCGATCTGAGAGAGAGAAGGAGAGAGAGACACACACACACACAACCTGCTAAGCTTGTATCTACCCCAGTGCTTAGTACAGCGCCTGGCACATGGTAAGCGCTTAAGCAATGCTATAAAAAAAGCACCAGAGTGTTAGTTTCCTGAAGGAAGGGCCAAGACTTTCTATCCACTCAGCTTTGCGCACAATAGTTTCCTTCTCTTAAAGAAGCACGCCCACTGATTCTCTCAAGGTTGTGGGCAAAACGTTTAATACGCAGGCATCCATCGCCTCCTAGGGAATAACGGAGGGAACAGTTATTCTACATACTCGGGAAAATTGGGAGCTAGGAGAAGGAGAGAAATAGGAAAGAGGAGGAGAGGAGAAGGAGGAGGTGTGAAAGCAGAAGGAGGAGAGGGAAAAGAGAAGGGAGGGAAAAGGGGGAAGAGAAGCTGGAGGGAAGAGGGTGCAGCGCTTAGAACAGTGCTTGGCACATAGGAAGCGCTTAACAAATGCCATTCAAAAAAAAGACGAGAAGTGGTGGAAAAGAGGGGCATAGGACGGCAGGAAGAGGAGAAGCAGGAGGGACATAGGAGAAGGTGAGGAGGAGCAGGAGTGGGATCAAGAGGAGGAAGGAGAAGGGGAGGAGGAGGAGGAGGAACAGGAGGGGCACAGGAAAGGAGAAGGGGAGTAGGAGGAGGAGGAACAGGAGGGGCACAGGAACAGGAGAGGAAGAGAAAGAGGAGCAGGAGGAGGAGATAAGAATAATAATGATGGCATTTGTTAAGTGCTTACTATGTGCAAAGCACTGTTCTAAGCACTGGGGAGGTTTCACGGTGATCAGGTTGTCCCACGGGGGGCTCACGGTTTTAATCCCCATTTTACAGATGAGGTAACTGAGGCCCAGAGAAGTTAAGTGGCTTGCCCAAAGTCACACAGCTGAAAGTTGGCAGAACTGGGATTTGAACCCTTGACCTCTGACTCCAAAGCCCGGGCTCTTTCCACGTTGGAGGAGCACAGGTGGTCATGGTGGGCGTGGAACTGGAACCTGACAACTCTTTTGCATTGTCCTCTCCCAAACTCTTCGTACAGTGCTCTGCACATAGTAAGCACATGTATTGTTGATGTCTGTGTCCCCCCGACTAGATTGTGAGCTCGTTGTGGGCAGCAGTGTCACTCTTTGTTGCTGTATTGTACTTTCCCAAGCGCTTGGTACAGTTCTGTGCACATAGTAAGCGCTCAGTCAATACGATTGGATGAATGGAATAAGCACTCAATGAAACCATTGATTGACTGATTGAGAAGGGGAGGGAGTAAGAGGCACAGGAGGAGGGGCCCCAAGAGGCCGAGCAGGAGGGAGGAGAGAAGGGAGGGCAGCAGGAGGAGGAGGAGGGAATCAGGAGGAACAGGGGCAGGAGGAGGAGGAGGAGGAGGGAATCAGGAGGAGGGAATCAGGAGGGAATCAGGAGGGGAAGGAGGAGGGAAGGAGGAGGGAATCAGGAGGGAATCAGGAGGGGAAGGAGGAGGGAATCAGGAGGAACAGGGGTAAGAGGAGGAGGAGGGAATCAGGAGGAGGAGGAGGGAATCAGAAGAAACGGGCAGGAGGAGGAGGTAATCAAGAGGAGGAGGAGAAGGGAATCAGGAGGAACAGGGGCAGGAAGAGGAGGAGGGAATCAAGAGGAGGAGAAGGTGGGATTCAGGAGGAACAGGGGCAGGAGGAGGAGGGAATCAGGAGAAGGGAATCGAGGAGGAGGAGAGAATCAGGAGGAACAGGGGCAGGAGGAGGGAATCGAGGAGGAGGAGAGAATCAGGAGGAACAGGGGCAGGAGGAGGGAATCAGGAGGAGAAGGAGGAAGGAATCAAGAGGAGAGGGAATCAGGAGGAGGAGGGGGGAATCAGGAGGAACAGGGGCAGGAAGAGGAGGAGGGAATCAGGAGGAACAGGGGCAGGAGGAGGAGGAGTGGGTTGGGGCGTCGTTGGGGCAGGTTGGGCGGAGGGAGGGTCCTGAGCCTGTGGCCTTAGATGCGGGGCTGAGGGCGGGGGCCGGCACGGTCCTCCCTCCTCCTCCTCGTCCTCGTCCTCCTCCTCCTCCCGCTGCCTCCTGCTTCCCTTCTCCCGGCCGAGCCCCGAGCGGGGACGCAGCGTCCTGCAGAGGGCTGGGCCCCCGCGGAAGGCACGGCCCGCCGCCAGGTACCGGGGGATGGGGGGAGGATGGCGGGGCGCGGGGGGATGGGAAGGATGGGGGGGGGGGGGGGGGGCGGCCCCTCCCCCTCCCCGGACAGATGGGGGGGTGCCAGGCCTTGCCGGGATGCCCTGCCCCCTGCCTCCCCCTGCCCCGGGGTCCCGGGGCCCTGCCCGGCCTGGGACCCCCCCCCCCGCCCCCCGGGGCCCCGCCTGTGGGCGCCGGGACCCTCCTTTGTTTGCTTCTCCCCTCGCCCCACACCCCCACAGCCAAGTTCAGACACTACGGATTATCTGCCCTTGCCCACGCCGGGGAACACAGTCCCTCCAACCCCTCCAACCTACCCCCCTACGCTCTCCCCAACCCCCTCCCACCCCCAACCCCCTCCAAATCCCTCCCACCCCCTCCAACCTCCCCCCATTCCCCCAACCCCCTCCCACCTCCTCCCACTCCCTCCAGCCTCCCCCTATTCCCCCAATCCCCTCCCAACTCCTTCCCACCCCCTCCAACCTCCCCCAACCCCCTCCCGCCCCCTCCCACCCCTCCAACTCCCTCCCACCCCTTCCAACCCCCTCCCACCCCCTCCAGTCCCCTCCAACACCCCCAGCCTTCCATTCCCCTTCAGCTTCTTCCAGTAATAATAATAATAATAATAATAATAATGGCATTTATTAAGCGCTTACTATGTGCAAAGCACTGTTCTAAGCGCTGTTTTTGGTTACAAGGTGATCAGGTTGCCCCACGGGGGGCTCACAGTCTTCATCCCCATTTTACAGATGAGGGAACTGAGGCCCAGAGAAGTGAAGTGACTTGCCCAAAGTCACACAGCTGGCAATTGGCGGAGCCGGGATTTGAACCCATGAACTCTGACTCCAAAGCCCGGGCTCTTTCCACTGAGCCACGCTGCTTCTCTCAGTAGCCCCCTCCCACCCTCTCCAGCCACCTCCAACTTCTTCTAGTAGCTCTCTCCCTCTCCAACGCCCTCCAACCCCCCGCCCCTCCATCCCCCTCCGGCTTCTTCCAGTAGCCCCCACCCACCCTCTCCAGTCCCCTCCATCCCTCTCCAACTTCTTCTAGTAGCTCCCTCCCACCCTCTCCAACCCCCTCCAACCTCCCACCCCACCCCTCCATCCCCCTCCAGCTTCTTCCAGGCCCCTCCAGCTCCCTCCCACCCCCTCCAGCCCCCTTCAGCACCCCAACCCCTCCATCCCCATCCAGCTTCTTCCAGTAGCCCCTTCCCAACCCCTCCAGTCCCTTCCAACCCCCGCATCTCCCTCCAATCTCCTCCCACCCTCTCTCATCCCCTCTCAACCCCCACTACCCCTTATAACTCCCTGTAATCCCTTCCAACATCCTCCAACCTCCTCCGGCTCCTTCAGCTTCCTGGCAAGTGAGCTCAGGGGTAGGGGGAGGTGAACATTTTCCTATTTCCTCAGGGATGAGGGTCAGGCCCTCCAGGCTCCTCCCTGGCTCAGGCCTGTCCTTAGGACCAGACTGGTGGCAAGTCTTCCTCTTTGACTTTGTAGGAAATGGCGGTTAAGGCTACTATAGTAAGGGGTTGGGGGCGAGGGGTGATCCCCTGGTGAATAAGCGGCTACTGGGTGTCTCCCATGACCATCAGGGCAGTCACCTACTGTGTGCAGGGTCAGCTGGAAGCCTGGAACCAGTTTGGGAGCAGGGTGTCAGCGAGAGCGGGGCTGCGGGTCGGATGTACAGTGTGCCAGGATGGAAAAATATCCGCTGGGTACAGGAGTTGGGGTTTTTTTTGTCGCATCAACCACCTGGGAGCCGATGTCCTCATCGGCGCTGAGGGCATCCACCAACAGGGCACTGCCATTTTTGGAATTTCGACCCTGCACTTTAGAAGAGGAGTTCCCTCTCCACAAAAAGCCGTGGGGCCAATGTCTTTCTATGTGTCCATGGGGCTATGGGACCACACACACACCCCCGCCCCAATTCCCAGGACCCCTATTTTGCAGGGTAAATTATCAGTCAATCAGGACTGTACTAAGCGCTTGGGAGAGTACGATACAACAGAGTTGGTAGACACAGTCCCTGCCCATTCATTGTCATATTTATTGAGCGCTTACTGTGTGCAGAGCACTGTACTAAGCGCTTGGGAAGTCCAAGTTGGCAACATCTAGAGACGGTCCCTACCCAACACTGGGCTCACAGTCTAGAAGGGGGAGACAGACGACAAAACAAAACATGTGGACGGGTGTCAAGTCATCAGAATAAATAGAAATAAAGGAGAAGCAGCGTGGGCTCAGTGGAAAGAGCCTGGGCTTTGGATACAGAGGTCATGGGTTCAAATCCAAGCTCCGCCACTTGTCAGCTGTGTGACTTTGGGCAAGTCACTTCATTTCTCTGGGCCTCAGTTCCCTCATCTGGAAAATGGGGATGAAGACTGTGAGCCCCATGTGGGACAACCTGAACACCTTCATCATCATCAATCGTATTTATTGAGCGCTTACTGTGTGCAGAGCACTGTACTAAGCGCTTGGGAAGTACAAGTTGGTTACACCTTGTAACCTCCGCAGTGCTTAGAAGAGTGGTTTGCACATAGTAAGCCCTTAATAAATGCCATCATTATTCAAGCGCTTAGTACAGTGCTCCGCACACAGTAAGTGCTTAATAAATATGATTGAATGAACGAATGAAAGTTAGATAAATAAAGCTAGATAAAGCCTACAACGAGCTTACAGTCTAGAGGGGGAGAGAGATATGACTAGAAATAAATAAATTGTGGATATCGACCAAAGTGTTGCGGGGCTGAGGGAGGGGGTGGGTTTCACAGCCCTGACGGAGTTCAATTCACTAGCGATTCCTTCCCAGCATCAGAACCTGTGGCAGTTTCCAGAGAGAGCAGAGATGGGGAGAGGTCTCCTATCAATCAATCAATCAATCAATCGGTTAATCAATTTATCACAGTGGGATTGCACTCCGGGCCTCCTGCGGCTCTTTCAGGAACCACAGGGTTCTGTGTTTGTTAGGAATTCCGTGATTAGCTCCCAAGTAAGTTTCATTGCGTGGCAGCCCACCGGAAAGTTGTTGGGACTCATCGTCAGAAGATCCAGTTTCTGATACGCTTCTCCGTAACCTATTAATACCCCATTGCTGAGGTAGCTACGATTCATAGGGATGTTACTTACCCGATAAGCCTCGGAAAAAATAAAATGATCCAATGCAAATAGAGTCACTTTCTGAGCAATGTAAAATTTAGGTTGAATCTCCCAATTTATACACTCAGAGTATTCATCAGTGAATCAGGTTCCTTACCTGCGGGCATTCACTTTAAGACAGGGTGAAGCAAATACCCTTGGGGTGCTCATTTCTTTTACACTAATAAATATATACACTTAAAACTAGGCCCCGAATAGTGAAGTGTTAAAAGCAGATTTCATTCTGAGGCAAGAGTTATTCCTGTTGGCAGCAAGAGAGAAGTCACTGAATCTCTCTGGGCCTCAGTTTCCTTATCTGCAAAGAGGGGATAAGATACCCGCTCTCCCCGCCCGGTTAGATTGCGAGCTAATATTCATAACTGTGGTATTTGTTAAACGCGTAACAAATCCCCGCAGCACCTGTATATATGTATATATGTTTGTACATATTTATTACTCTATTTATTTATTTATTTTACTTGTACCTATCTATTCTATTTATTTTATTTTGTTAGTATGTTTGGTTTTGTTCTCTGTCTCCCCCTTCTAGACTGTGAGCCCACTGTTGGGTAGGGACTGTCTCTATATGTTGCCAGTTTGTACTTCCCAAGCGCTTAGTACAGTGCTCTGCACACAGTAAGCGCTCAATAAATATGATTGATTGATTGATATGTCAAACAGTGTACCGAGCACTGGCATGAATGTAGCGTAAACATTCATTCATCCAATCGTTTTTATTGAGCACTTACTGTGTGCAAGAGAAGCAGCGTGGCTCCGTGGAAAGAGCACGGGCTTTGGAGTTAGAGGTCATGGGTTCGAATCCCGGCTCTGCCAGTTGTCTGCTGTGTGACTTCGGGCAAGTCACTAAACTTCTCTGTGCCTCAGTGACCTCATCTGTAAAATGGGGATTAAGACTGTGAGCCCCCCGTGGGACAACCTGATCACCTTGTAACCTCCCCAGTGCTTAGAACTGTGCTTTGCACATAGTAAGCACTTAATAAATGCCATTATAAGTAAAATAAAAAGCAGTGAACTAAACTCTTGGCTCAGGACCATCAGATTATGAGTCTGAGGCAGATCATTCATTCATTCATTCAGTCGTATTTATTGAGCGCTTACTATGTGCAGAGCACTAAAGTCCCTACCCGATCTCATCTTACTAGGAAGGAGAACAGGTTTTGAATCCCTAAATCTGATCACCTTGTAACCTCCCCAGTGCTTAGAACTGTGCTTTGCACATAGTAAGCGTTTAATAAATGCCATTATAAGTAAAATAAAAAGCAGTGAACTAAACTCTTGACTCAAGACCTTCAGATTATGAGTCTGAGGCAGATCAAAAAAGTCCCTACCCGATACGGGACCCTTCATCTCAGTAGGAAGGAGAACAGGTTTTGAATCCCTAAACCTGATCACCTTGTAACCTCCCCAGTGCTTAGAACTGTGCTTTGCACATAGTAAGCGCTTAATAAATGCCATTATAAGTAAAATAAAAAGCAGTGAACTAAACTCTTGGCTCAGGACCTTCAGATTATGAGTCTGAGGCAGATCAAAAATGTCCCTACCCGATACGGGACACTTCATCTCAGTAGGAAGGAGAACAGGTTTTGAATCCCTAAACCTGATCACCTTGTAACCTCCCCAGTGCTTAGAACTGTGCTTTGCACATAATAAGCGCTTAATAAATGCCATTATAAGTAAAATGAAAAGCAGTGAACTAAACTCTTGACTCAAAACCTTCAGATTATGAGTCTGAGGCAGATCAAAAAAGTCCCTACCCGATATGGGACTCTTCATCTCAGTAGGAAGGAGAACAGGTTTTGAATCCCTAAACCTGATCACCTTGTAACCTCCCCAGTGCTTAGAACTGTGCTTTGCACATAGTAAGTGCTTAATAAATGCCATTATAAGTAAAATAAAAAGCAGTGAACTAAACCCTTGACTCAAGACCTTCAGATTATAAGTCTGAGGCAGATCAAAAAAGTCCCTACCCGCTACGGGACTCTTCATCTTAGTAGGAAGGAGAACAGGTTTTGAATCCCTATTGTACAGATGAGGAAACTGAGACACAGAGAGAAGTTAAGTGACTGCCCAAGACCATGGAGCAGGGAAAATTTCTGAGCAATGTAAAATTTAGGTTGAATCTCCCAATTTATACACTCAGAGTATTCATCAATGAATCAGATTCTTTACCTGCGGGCATTCACTTTAAAACAAGGTGAAGCAAATACTCTTGGGGTGCTCATTCTCCAACTCCGAGGCCCGTGCTGTTTCTACTGGGCTACGGTGCAATCTGCTCTGGTGATCGTGTATCTACTTCAGCACTTGATAAATGCCCAAATTAATATCGATCTGAGTGATTAAGGCCATACCATAAGAAAATCTGTGGTATTTGTGAAGCTCTTACAAACTGTCAAGCACTGTACAAGATACAAGATGATAATAATAATAATAATAATAATGATGGTATTTGTTAAGCACTTACTATGTGCCAAAGTACTGTTCTAAGCGCTGGGGTGGATACAAGGTAATCACATTGTCCCACGTGAGGCTCACATGTGTATTTAATCAGTAAATACGATTGATTGAATGAGTAAATGAATTAATATGGGCTGAACCACCTTATTGGGCTCTAAAATATGAATCGGTCTATCCATTGTATTTACTGAGCGCTTCCTGTGTGCAGAGCACTAGAGAGTTCAGTCCTCTCCTCCTCCCCATCCTCCCCACAGCACATGTATCTATGTGGCTGTGGGGAAAGAGCCCGGGCTTTGGAGTCAGAGGTCATGGGTTCAAATCCCGGTTCCGCCACTTGTCAGCTGTGTGACTTTGGGCAAGTCACTTCACTTCTCTGTGCCTCAGTTCCCTCGTCTGTAAAATGGGGATGAAGACTGTGAGCCCCCCGTGGGACAACCTGATCACCTTGTAACCTCCCCAGCGCTTAGAACGGTGCTTTGCACATAGTAAGCGCTTAATAAATGCCATTATTATTATTATTATATGTTTGTATAGATTTTTAACTCTATTTTACTTGTACATATTTACTATTCTATTTATTTTGTTAATGATGTGCATTTCGCTCTAATTCTATTTGTTCTGACGTCTTGACACCCGTCCAGTTTTGTTTTGTTTTCTGTCTCCCCCTTCTACGGACTGTGAGCCCGTTGTTGGGTAGGGACCGGCTCTATATGTTGCCGACTTGTACTTCCCAAGCGCTTAGTACAGTGCCCTGCACACTGTAAGTGCTCAATAAATACGATTGAATGAATGCAGTATAACAGAGTTGGTAGCTACGTTCCTTGCCCACAGCGAGCTTACAGCCTAGAGGGCGAGACAGACATTAATCAATCAATCAATCAATATTATTTATTGAGCACTTACTATGTGCAGAGCACTGTACTAAGCGCTTGGGAAGTCCAAGTTGGCAACATCTAGAGACAGTCCCTACCCAACAGTGGGCTCACAGTCTAAAAGGGGGAGACAGAGAACAAAACCAAACATACTAACAAAATAAAATAAATAGAATAGATATGCACAAGTAAAATAAATAAATAGAGTAATAAATATGTACAGACATATATACATATATACAGGTGCTGTGGGGAAGGGAAGGAGGTAAGATGAGGGGGATCATCATCAATCGTATTTATTGAGCGCTTACTATGTGCAGAGCACTGTACTAAGCGCTTGGGAAGTACAAATTGGCAACATATACAGTCCCTACCCAACAGTGGGATGGAGAGGGGGACGAGGGGGAGAGGAAGGAAGGGGCTATTAATAGAAATAAATAAATTTCGGATGTGGACATAAGTGCTGTGGGGCTGAGAGAGGGGGTGAATAAAGGGTGATGCAGAATGGGGTGGTCTAAAACACTCCCGAGAGCGTGGAGGGGGGGTGGGAGAGGTACAGGAGAAAGCTCTTCAGAGCTCCGAGCTCTTGTGAGGAGAGGCACTAGAATTGATTCAGGGCAGAGGGGGGGCGAGTTAATGAACTTGACACAAATAGCTAATGACCAAGACGAGGGGAAAGACGATGCAATCAGCCCTTTAGATGGAGAGGTGCTTATCTCGAACTTTTCACTCTTGGCTCATCCTAGTGAGCGGTCCTGAAATTCAACAGGATTTCTGGGAGGTTCCGGGTGGAGGGAAACAGAAAAATGAAGAAAGGAACCAAGCTTCTCATTGAAGATTTGGAAGAATATCACCGTCACGAAGAAATAACTCTTTGGTTACCCGACACAGCCTTTACTGTCACCTCCTTTTCCTAGAAGCAGCGGGGCTCAGTGGAAAGAGCACAGTCTTTGGAGTCAGAGGGCAGGGGTTCAAATCCCGGCTCCGCCACTTGTCAGCTGTGTGACTTTGGGCAAGTCACTTCACTTCTCTGGGCCTCAGTGACCTCATCTGTAAAATGGGGATGAAGACTGGGAACCCCATGTGGGACAACCTGATAATAATACTAATAATGATGGCATTTATTAAGTGCTTACTATGTGCAAAGCACTGTTCTAAGCGCTGGGGAGGTTACCAGGAGATCAGGTTGTCCCACAGGGGGCTCACAGTCGTAATCCCCATTTTACAGATGTGGGAACAGAGGCCCAGAGAAGTGAAGTGACTTGCCCAAAGTCACACAGCTGACAAGTGGCAGATTTTATTTTGTTAGTATGTTTGGTTTTGTTCTCTGTCTCCCCCTTTTAGACTGTGAGCCCACTGTTGGGTAGGGACTGTCTCTATATGTTGCCAATTTGTACTTCCCAAGCGCTTAGTACAGTGCTCTGCACATAGTAAGCGCTCAATAAATACGATTGATGATGATGATGATGATGATGATCTGGGATTCGAACCCATGACCCCTGACTCTTTCCACTGAGCCACGCTGCTTCTCTAGCTGATCACCTTGTAACCTCCCCAGCGCTTTGGACAGTGTTTTGCACATAGTAAGCGCTTAATAAATGCCATCATTATAATAATAATGACATTTATTAAGCGCTTACTGCGTGCAAAGCACTGTTCTAAGCGCTTTATTAGAAGGGAGTTAAATCGTAACATTAAAATATGCTCATCTGTACAGTATAGTTTATTCCTCAAACGAAAAGGATTTATCTTGGTTTGCCTTTCCTAGTTTCTCTAATAATAATAATAAAAATAATATTTGTTAGGTGCCTGTTTTAGTACAGTGCCCTGCACAGCGTAAGTGCTCAATAAATACGATTGAATGAATGCAGTATAACAGAGTCGGTAGCTACGTTCCTTGCCCACAGCGGGCTTACAGCGTAGAGGGCGAGACAGACATTAATAGAAATAAATGAATTTCGGATGTGGACATAAGTGCTGTGGGGCTGAGGGAGGGGGTGAATAAAGGGTGACGCAGAATGGGGTGGGGTAATAATTATCTTGTAATTATTACAAGATAATTAGATTGGCCACAGTCCCTGTCCCATATGGGGCTCACAGGATGAGGGAGGGAGGCCAGATCCTTGAATCTCAATTTTACAGGTGAGGAAACCGAGGCCCAGAGAAGTGAAGTGACTCGCCCAGGGTCACACCGCAGACAAGTGCGGGCCTGCGGAGAGGAGCCAACTCCAAATCAATCTAGCACCAGTTCAGGTGGACCCCCCCACCACTGATGCTCAGAGCCTCAGTCCCTGGGAAAGACAGCTAAGGAAAGCGGTCAAGGCTCTCCATCCCAAGATGGCATCTACTACACTCTCCCGAGTGCTTAAGCCAGTGCTCTGTACACAGTAGGTGCTCAGTAAATACCCCCGATTAGCTGACTATGGTTGAACAACAGCAGTTGAACTCATTTAGACTGTGAGCCCACTGTGGGTAGGGACTGTCTTTATATGTTGCCAATTTGTACTTCCCAGGCGCTTAGTACAGTGCTCTGCACATAGTAAGCGCTCAATAAATACGACTGATTTATTTTTAGTTTGGGCTCCCCCACTACACTGCACATTTCTTGAGGGCGGGGATTAGGTCTCTCCATTTCAATGAATAGAAGCCGGGTGGCTCAGTGGAAAGAGCCGGGCTTGGGAGTCAGAGGTCGTGGGTTCTAATCCCGGCTCCGCCGCTTGTCAGCTGTGTGACTTTAGGCAAAATTTGTTTATTTTATCTGTATTTATTCTATTTATTTTATTTTGTTCATATGTTTTGTTCTCTGTCTACCCCTTCTAGACTGTGAGCCCACTGTTGGGTAGGGACCGTCTCTAGATGTTGCCAACTTGGACTTCCCAAGCGCTTCGTACAGTAAGCGCTCAATAAATGTGATTGAATGAAAGTCACTTCACAGAGGTCATGGGTTCAAATCCCGGCTCTACCAATTGTCAGCTGGGTGACTTTGGGCAAGTCACTTCACTTCTCTGGGCCTCAGTTACCTCATCTGTAAAATGGGGATTAAGACTGTGAGCCCCCTGTGGGACAACCTGATCACCTTGTAACCTTCCCAGCGCTTAGAACAGTGCTTTGCACATAGTAAGTGCTTAATAAATGCCATTATTATTATTATTATTATTCTCGGTGCCTCAGTGACCTCATCTGTAAAATGGGGATTAAGACTGTGAGCCCCCTGTGGGACAACCTGATCACCTTGTAACCTCCCCAGCGCTTAGAACAGGTGCTTTGCACATAGTAAGTGCTTGATAAATGCCATTATTATTATTATTATTATTCTCGGTGCCTCAGTGACCTCATCTGTAAAATGGGGATTAAGATTGTGAGCCCCACGTGGGACAACCTGATTGCCTTGTCTACCCCAGTGCTTAGGACAGTGCTTGGAACATAGTAAGCGCTTAACAAATACTATCATCATCATCAGTGCGCTCTCCCAAGTGCTTAGTACAGTACCCTCCACACATTAGGTTCTCCATCAGTCAATCTATAAATCGATGGTTTTTATTGAGCGCTCACTGTGTGCACAGCATTGTACTAAGCGCTTGGGAGAGTTCAATCCAACAGAGAGCTCCTCAAGGGCAGGGATCAGGTCTGTTAACTCTCTTGCAGTCTCCCAAGCGCTGAGTTCACTTAGGGATAAGTGAACTGGGCCAGCCTGTTTCCGGGGGGAGAAGAAGTAGGGCAATCCCTCCTCACCGCCCCCATTCCCTGAGTCCTGAGTCAAGGATGTTGCCTTGCCTCTGGTTTAATCGAGCGGGGGTACGTCGTGTGAGAAATAACCCGTTCTCTCTTATTTTCCTGCAGATTCCGGTTACCACAACTGCTAATTTCCAATCCTTCCCGCTTCCGTTCCGCCATGAGCCGGCCCTCAGGGCCTGCCTCTTGGGCGACGCTCTGCGTCCCCGTGCTCCTCCTCCTCCTCTCGTTTTCCCGATGCTTTGCCTTCCCCGGGACAGAGGGGCAGGAGGCGGCCCCCTTCCCTGAGGCCCGGGCCCCAGAGGGAGAGGAGGACGGCCCAGTGAGTAGCGCAGGCCGCACCGCGAGTGACCTCGAGCCCTCAGAGGGCCCTGGATGGGCAGTCGCCCCGGAAGATGGAGAGCTCGCCGAGCCGCCCGGGACTTTATCGGACGTGGCGTTCGCTCATCAAGGGAAGCCACGGCCCCCCGGACTCAGCCTCAGCGGTCCGCTCCAAGGCCCGAGCCCCGGTGGCTTCTCCCCCACAGAGTCGGCGGACGCTGAGGCCGAGAGCATGAGTGGGCCCGGCGGGCGGAGGGCAGGGCCTCCCCCGAGCAGACCCTCTGAGCTCGGGCTCGTGCCCGCCGTCACCCCCGCCCCATCTCTGGACCTGGGCTTGGAGACCGGTCCCCTCGGTGGCCCCGGGAGCGAGCTGGCTGGAAGAGAGCCGGCGGAAGGAGGCCGCAGCTCTCCCCAGAATCTGGGCGACCGGGCCCCTGCGTCGGAGCACGGTGCGGCAGACGAGGAGGGCTGGGGCCGGTCCGCCTCGGCCCCGGGGGGCACCGGAGGGAGACCGACGGCAGACCCGAGAAGGGGAAGCTTCGCCGGGGCCGGCGGGCAGAGTCCCACGGCCGAGCCGGGAGCCTCGGAGTCCGAGGGTGACCTTCCTTCTCCGTGGACGCCCACCGGAGCCCCGACCCCCGTCCCCGAGGACATCCTCGTGCCCCATGAGGGCCCCCCGGGCATGCTCTCTCCCCAAGCCGGAGTGGCGGGAGACACGGAGGCATCGGCCAGCCCCATCCCAGCCACCCCCTCGGTCCCAAGCGACGACTGGGATGACACCAAACTAGGAACCGTGATCCACGTGGCGGCCACCAGAACCCAAGTCCCCCCAAGGACTACGGGAGGACTTCCAACTGCCCAGGCCACACAGGGCACCTTGGGCGATGTACAAGCTCTCGCCAACTCTGCAGAGACCCCTCCAGGACTGACCTCCCCAGAGACAGGCCCAGGGCCCGCTGGGCAGGAAGAGATCTCCACAGAGCAGAACCCGGTCCCCACCGCGGGCCCAGGGGACAACCCGGGCCCCAGCACCGGATTCTCGTCCCCGGGCCCGGTCGGCCCCACCGCGGAGAACAGGGAGAGCGATGCCGTGCCGTCTCCAGGGACGATGGTGCCCATCGTGGATTCCGAGTCGGATATGGAGCTGCAAGGTAAAACAGCAAAAAAGTGCTTTAGTTTTTAGGTCAAGTGATAACAGTGTGGCTTAGTGGAAAGAGGATGGGGCTGGGAGTCAGGAGATCTGAGTCTTTGTCCTTAGTCTGCCATTTGTCTGCCGTTTGGCCCTGGGCAAGTCACTTCATCATCATCATCAGTCGTATTTATTGAGCGCTTATTATGTGCAGAGCACTGTACTAAGCGCTTGGGAAGTACAAATTGGCAACATATAGAGACAGTCCCTACCCAACAGTGGGCTCACAGTCTAAAAGGGGGAGACAGAGAACAGAACCAAACATACCAACAAAATAAAATAAGTAGGATAGAAATGTACAAGTAAAATAAATAAATAAATAAATAGAGTAATATGTACAACCATATATACATATATACAGGTGCTGTGGGGAAGGGAAGGAGGTAAGACGGGGGGATGGAGAGGGGGACGAGGGGGAGAGGAAAGAAGGGGCTCAGTCTGGGAAGGCCTCCTGGAGGAGGTGAGCTCTCAGCAGGGCCTTGAAGGGAGGAAGAGAGCTAGCTTGGCGGGTGGGCAGAGGGAGGGCATTGCAGGCCCGGGGGATGACGTGGGCCGGGGGTCGATGGTGGGACGGGCGAGAACGAGGTACGGTGAGGAGATTAGCGGCGGAGGAGTGGAGGGTGCGGGCTGGGCTGGAGAAGGAGAGAAGGGAGGTGAGGTAGGAGGGGGCGAGGGGATGGATGGACAGCCTTGAAGCCCAGGGTGAGGAGTTTCTGCCTGATGCGCAGATTGATCGGTAGCCATTGGAGGTTTTTGAGGAGGGGAGTAATATGTCCAGAGCGTTTCTGGACAAAGATAATCCGGGCAGCAGCGTGAAGTATGGATTGGAGTGGAGAGATACACGAGGATGGGAGATCAGAGAGAACTTCATCTCTTTGGGGCTCCAGGAAAAGATGCCAGTTGGCCTTCCCTCTTAGACTGTAAGTCCCGGGTGAGACAGCAACCATATGTGATCTACCCCAGCACGTAGCCCAGGACTTGGTACAGAGCAAATGCTTAAAACATACCAGCTAGTGACCCTGATACTTAATAATAATAATGATGATGATGATGATGGTATTTGTTAAGCACTTACTATGTGCCATTTAACACTGGGGTAGATACAAGATTAACAGGTTGTCCCATGTGGGGCTCACAGTCTTAATCCCCTTTTTACAGATGAGATAACTGAGGCACAGAGAAGTTAAGTGACTTGCCCAAAGTCACACAGCTGACAAGTGGCGGAGCCGGAAGTAGAACCCACAACCTCTTACTTCCAAGCCTGGGCTCTTTCAATTAAGCCACGTTGCTTCTCTCCTTAATAATAATAATAATGATGGTATTTGTTAAGCACTTACTATGTGCAAAGCACTGTTCTAAGCACTGGGGGGATACAAGGTGATCAGGTTGTCCCACGTGGGGCTCACAATCTTAATCCCCATTTTACAGATGAGGTACCTGAGGGCAGAGAAGTGAAGTGACTTGCCCAACGTCCCACAGCTGACAAATGGCGGAGCCGGGATTTGAACCGATGACCTCTGACTCCAAAGCCTGGGCTCTTTCTACTGAGCCATGCTGCTTCTCTACTTAATAATAATAATAATAATAATAATAATAATGGTATTTGTTAAGGACTTACTATGTGCAAAGCACTGTTCTAAGTGCTGGGGGGATACAAGGTGATCAGGTTGTCCCACATGGGGCTCACAATCTTAATCCCCATTTTACAGATGAGGTACCTGAGGGCAGAGAAGTGAAGTGACTTGCCCAACGTCCCACAGCTGACAAATGGCGGAGCCGGGATTTGAACCGATGACCTCTGACTCCAAAGCCTGGGCTCTTTCTACTGAGCCATGCTGCTTCTCTACTTAATAATAATAATAATAATAATAATAATAATAATGGTATTTGTTAAGGACTTACTATGTGCAAAGCACTGTTCTAAGTGCTGGGGGGATACAAGGTGATCAGGTTGTCCCACATGGGGCTCACAATCTTAATCCCCATTTTACAGATGAGGTACCTGAGGGCAGAGAAGTGAAGTGACTTGCCCAACGTCCCACAGCTGACAAATGGCGGAGCCGGGATTTGAACCGATGACCTCTGACTCCAAAGCCTGGGCTCTTTCTACTGAGCCATGCTGCTTCTCTACTTAATAATAATAATAATAATAATAATAATAATAATGGTATTTGTTAAGGACTTACTATGTGCAAAGCACTGTTCTAAGTGCTGGGGGGATACAAGGTGATCAGGTTGTCCCACATGGGGCTCACAATCTTAATCCCCATTTTACAGATGAGGTACCTGAGGGCAGAGAAGTGAAGTGACTTGCCCAACGTCCCACAGCTGACAAATGGCGGAGCCGGGATTTGAACCGATGACCTCTGACTCCAAAGCCTGGGCTCTTTCTACTGAGCCATGCTGCTTCTCTACTTAATAATAATAATAATAATAATAATAATAATAATGGTATTTGTTAAGGACTTACTATGTGCAAAGCACTGTTCTAAGTGCTGGGGGGATACAAGGTGATCAGGTTGTCCCACATGGGGCTCACAATCTTAATCCCCATTTTACAGATGAAGTAATTGAGGCCCAGAGAAGTGAAGTGACTTGCCCAAAGTCACACAGCTGACAAGTGGCGGAGCCGGGATTTGAACCCGTGACCTCTGACTCCAAAGCCCGGGCTCTTTCCACTTAGCCACGCTGCTTCTCTACTTAATAATAATAATAATAATAATGGTATTTGTTAAGCACTTACTATGTGCAAAGCACTGTTCTAAGTGCTGGGAGGATAAAAGGTGATCAGGTTGTCCCACGTGAGGCTCACAATCTTAATCCCCATTTTACAGATGAGGTAACTGAGGCCCGGAGAAGTGAAATGACTTGCCCCAAGTCACCCAGCTGACAATTAGCGGAGCCGGGATTTGAACCCACGACCTCTGACTCCAAAGCCCGGGCTCTTTCCACTGAGCCACGCTGCTTCCCCTCTAGTACTCGCGTGTACAGAGTACACGCTGCTGTAATCTCACAAGCGCTTAGGACAGTGCTCTGTACGTAGTAAGCGCTCAATAAATGCCATTGATTGATTGATTTCCAGTAGACTGGACTGTCCAATCTGTTAAAATATCCAGGTCGTGTTCCCTACGTAGGTGTGATAAGCCCAGCGATGGCCACCGCTAGCCGAGAAGCAGAAGCCACGCTGCCATCGGAGACCACCGGACTGGACTCCACTCTTCACACCACGGGAGCACCCAGTGAAGCCGAGGAGAGGAGAGAAGTATCATCTCCGGGCTCTCCTGGTTCTCCCGTAGTCCAGCCGCCGGGGAATATCCCAAATCCCAGTTCCACGACTATCCCGCCTTCGTCTCCGGCCATCACGCCGGGTTCGGAAGGTAAGGGACAGATCTACAGTAGGTGCTCTGCACGCAGTAAGCGCTCAATAAATGCGATTGAATGAATTCTATTCTATTCCAATTTCCTATTCTATTTATTTTATTTTGTTAATATGTTTTGTTCTCTCTCCCCCTTCTAGACTGTGAGCCCGCTGGTGGGTAGGGACCGTCTCTAGATGTTGCCGACTTGGACTCCCCAAGCGCTTAGTACAGTGCTCTGCACACCCTTCTAGACTGTGAGCCCGCTGTTGGGTAGGGACCGTCTCTAGATGTTGCCGACTTGGACTCCCCAAGCGCTTAGTACAGTGCTCTGCACACCCTTCTAGACTGTGAGCCCACTGTTGTGTAGGGACCGTCTCTAGATGTTGCCGACTTGGACTCCCCAAGCGCTTAGTACAGTGCTCTGCACACAGTAGATGCTCAATAAATACGGTTGAATGAATGAATGCTAGGTCTCTGCTACACTGCTTTCCTTAACTCAGTATCTCAGGGGAAAATTCCTTTTCGCCCTGGTGCGACTGAGAAGCAGCTCAATGCTCTGTGCAGAGGTGGACTTTATAATAATAATAATAATAATAATAATAATAATGACGGCATTTGTTAAGCGCTTACTATGTGCCAAGCACTGTTCTAAGCGCTCGGGGAGATACCAGGTGATCAGGTTGTCCCACGGGGGGCTCGCAGTCTTCATCATCATCATCATCATCATCAATCGTATTTATTGAGCGCTTACTGTGTGCAGAGCACTGTACTAAGCGCTTGGGAAGTACAAATCGGCAACAGATAGAGACAATCCCTACCCAACAAGGGGCTCACAGTCTAGCAGGGGGAGACAGATGACAAAACAAGTAGACAGCACTTACTATGTGGAAAGCACTGTGCTAAGCGCTTGGAAGAGTATGATACAACAGCAAACAGACACATTCCCTGCCCTCAGCGAGCTAACAGGCAGGAGACAAGTGGTGGAGGCGGAATTAGAACCCAGGTCCTCCGATTCCCATGCCCAGGCCCTACCCACTAGACTACCCTGCTTCTCTCGCCCGGACCCCACTGTTGGGTAGGGACTGTCTCTATATGTTGCCAACTTGTACTTCCCAAGCGCTTAGTACAGTGCTCTGCACACAGCAAGTGCTCAATAAATCAAATCAAGAGGCCACTACCATTCTCCAGGACCAGGCTGGATCTCCCAGGCTGACTCGGGACTGGTCTTGCCCATCTCGAGGTTGGATGGGGCGTCCAAAGGGTTTCTGGAAGGGGAAGGTTGATGAACAGGAGGAAGTAACCCCTCAAAACAGGGTGGCATTATCTCGTGTGGCTCATTGATGATGATGATGATGATGATGATGATGATGATGGTATTTGTTAAGCGCTTACTATGTGCAAAGCACTGTTCAAAGCGCTGGGGAGGTTACAAGGTGATCAGTTTGTCCCCACAGGGGCTCACCGTTTTAATCCTCATTTTACAGATGAGGTAACTGAGGCACAGAGAAGTTAAGTGGCTTGCCCAGAGTCACACAGCTGACAGTTGGCGGGGCTGGGATTTGAACCCATGACCTCTGACTCCAAAGCCCGGGCCCTTTCCACTGAGCCACGCTGCTTCTCTATTGGTTACATAATAATAGTGATAATAATAATAATAATAATAATAATAATAATAATAATAATAATGGCATTTATTAAGCGCTTACTATGTGCAAAGCACATAGTACATGGTAAATACATGGTATTTATTGGGCACCAACTATGTGTAGAGCCCTGATCTGGGTATCTACCTTAGTGTGCAGAGCACTGTATAAAACAAGTGGCTTCTGGGGAGGTGGGGAAAGCCAAGTATCCTCTCCCCCTCACCATCCCCTCCGCCTTACCACCTTCCCCTCCCCACAGCACCTGTATATATGTATATATGTTTGTACGGATTTATTACCCTATTTATTTATTTATTTTACTGGTACATATTTATTCTATTTATTTTATTTTGTTCATATGTTTTGTTTTGTTCTCTGTCTCCCCCTTCTAGACTGTGAGCCCACTGTTGGGTAGGGACCGTCTCTATATGTTGCCAACTTGGACTTCCCAAGCACTTAGTACAGTGCTCTGCACACAGTAAGCGCTCAATAAATACGATTGATTGATTGATTGATGTGTAAAGCACTGTTCTAAGCGCTGGGCAAAGGGAGCAAGTCAGGGCGATGGAGGGGGGAGCCCTTCCCCACAGTACCTGTATATATGTATATATGTCTGTACGTATTTATTACTCTATTTATTTTACTTGTACATATTTATTCTATTTATTTTATTTGGTTAATATGTTTTGTTTTGTTCTCTGTCTCCCGCTTCTAGACTGCGAGCCCACTGTTGGGTAGGGACCGTCTCTATGTGTTGCCAACTTGTACTTCCCAAGCGCTTAGTCCAGTGCTCTGCACACAGTAAGCGCTTAATCAATACGATTGAATGAATGAATGAATGCACACAGTAAGTGCTCAATCAATACGATTGAATGAATGAATGAATGCACACAGTAAGCACTCAATCAATACGATTGAATGAATGAATGAACGCACACAGTAAGCGCTCAATCAATACGATTGAATGAATGAATGAATGCACACAGTAAGCACTCAATCAATACAATTGAATGAATGAATGAATGAATGCACACAGTAAGCGCTCAATCAATACGATTGAATGAGTGAATGAATGCACACAGTAAGCGCTCAATCAATACGATTGAATGAATGAATGGATGCACACAGTAAGCGCTCAATCAATATGATTGAATGAATGAATGAATGCACACAGTAAACGCTCAATCAATACGATTGAATGAATGCATGAATGCACACAGTAAGTGCTCAATCAATACGATTGAATGAATGAATGCACACAGTAAGCGCTCAATCAATACGATTGAATGAATGAAGGAATGCACACAGTAAGTGCTCAATCAATACGATTGAATGAGTGAATGAATGCACACAGTAAGCGCTCAATCAATACGATTGAATGAATGAATGAATGCACACAGTAAGCGCTCAATCAATACGATTGAATGAATGAATGGATGCACACAGTAAGCGCTCAATCAATACGATTGAATGAATGAATGCACACAGTAAGCGCTCAGTCAATACAATTGAATGAATGAATGGATGCACACAGTAAGCACTCAATCAATACGATTGAATGACTGAATGAATGCACACAGTAAGCGCTCAATCAATACGATTGAATGAATGAATGAATGCACACAGTAAGAGCTCAATCAATAGGATTGAATGAATGACTGCACACAGTAAGCACTCAATCAATACGATTAAATGAATGAATGAATGAAGTATGAAATAATTTACAGGCAGAAGGCAGAAAAGAAAATAAAGATGGGTATGTGACTATCTGTTTAAATAACTTAATAACTTCAGTAACTCAGTTTATGCAAAAAGGCTAAGGGAGGTTGTGAGGCGGAGAGATAACCTGGGGAGATTAGAAATAGAAAGTTTCCCAGGGAAGACTTCCTGGAGGAGGTGAGATTTCAGGAGACCCCAAGATGGGAGAGCTGCGGCCTTGGAGGACGTGAAGGGGGAGGGAGGGAGGCCTCACATCGAGAAATCCCGATGATGTCCCTCACTTAATCGCTCTTCCACTCACAAACCCGCCTCCCCTTCTCTTCCCCGTCCTCCGGACTCCCCTCAGAGCCGGTCACCGTCTTCGGCGAGGAGGCCATCACTCCCGTCTCGGACTCTTCGGTGACGTTGCCCGGGCTCCTGGAGGAGACGGCGAGAGTTTCCCCGGCCGTTCCCGCTTCCGTGGCCTCCTCCGTCCGGAGAACCGCCGTCCCGTCGGCGAGACGCGTCGACCCAGCTGGCTCCTACGGCCTGGATCGTCTGGAGTCCGAAGGTGCCCGTTGT
Source organism: Tachyglossus aculeatus (assembly GCF_015852505.1). NCBI lineage: Eukaryota > Metazoa > Chordata > Mammalia > Monotremata > Tachyglossidae > Tachyglossus > Tachyglossus aculeatus. The sequence continues at coordinate 1,175,885 of NC_052079.1, forward strand.
CAGGCAGTCGATCGTAGTTATCGAGCGCTTACTGGGTGCAGAGCACTGTACTAAGCGCTTGGGAAAGGACAATATAACAATAAACAGACGCACTTCTTGCCCACTACAAGCTTTCAGTCTACAACAAGCTACAGTCCATTGTGGGCTCATTGTGGGCAGGGAATGTGTCTGTTTGTACATATTTATTACTGTATTTATTTTACTTGGACATATCCATTCTATTTATTTTATTTTGTTAGTATGTTTGGTTTTGTTCTCTGTCTCCCCCTTTTAGACTGTGAGCCCACTGGTGGGTAGGGACCGTCTCTATATGTTGCCAACTTGGACTTCCCAAGCGCTTAGTACAGTGCTGTGCACACAGTAAGCGCTCAGTAAATATGATTGATTGATTGATTGATTGATTGGAGGGAAGCATTTCTGGGTCCTGAGGGTGAGCGGCTGAGATGGGGCTGGGAGGCTGGGGGCTGCTAAGTAACAATAATGATAATAATAAAAATAATGGTATTTTTTAAGCGTTTACTGTGTCCCAAGCACTGTTCTAAGACAAGAAGCAGCGTGACTGACGAGAAGCAGCGTGGCTCAGTGGAAAGAGCCCGGGCTTTGGAGTCAGGGGTTATGGGTTCAAATTCCGGCTCCGCCAACTGTCAGCTGTGTGACTATGGGCAAGTCACTTCACTTCTCTGTGCCTCAGTGACCTCATCTGGAATATGGGGATTAAGATTGTGAGCCCCACGTGGGACAGCCTGATGGCCTTGTATCCTCCCAGCATGTAGAACAGTGCTTTGCACATAGTAAGTGCTTAACAAATACCATCATTATTATTATTATTAGAAGCGGTGGGGAGAATTGCTGTGGGAGCATGGGAGGCAGATTAGAACCCAGATCCTCTGATTCATGGGGCCACGCTCTCTCCACTAGGCCACACCGCTTCCCCAGTAGGCCACACTGCTCCGTTTTGCTGTGTTGGAATTGCGTTGTCCCAGTTCTCTCTCTCTCTCTCAGGGTTCAGGTTGTCCTCACTGCCGTTTAATTAGATGAGGCTTAAGGCTCCCAACTCTTTCACGGTGGCATTTATTTGCTCTGAATGTGAAGTTACTTCCTGTAAGGCACTGTGGGAGTGGATTAGTCTGTTTGCTGTTATGGGTGTGTGCACATCCTATCAGCTCTCCTGTGTCACCAACAAGGAACAGGGATGTAACGCTTTGCCTTTCCCGGGCAGAGCACACATACCTCTAACCATGAAATCGACCCCTGGGTTCTTACCCAGGCCTTTGAAGAACTAGAGAAGTGACATGGCTTACGGGAAAGAGCCCGGGACTAGGAGTCAAGAGGACCTGGGTTCTAATACTGCCTCTGCCACTTCTCTACTGCATGATGTTGGACAGGTCATTTAACTTTCTGGGTCTCAGTTTCCTCATCTGTAGATTGTGGATTGGGATTGTGAGCCCTAAGTGGGATAGGGCTCTGTCCAATCCGATTATCTTGTATCTACCCTAGAGCTTAGTACAGTATCTGGCACATAAGTGCTTAACAAATACCACTATTATGTGTCTCAGTTTCCTCATCTGTAGATTGTGGATTAGGATTGTGAGCCCTAAGTGGGATAGGGCTCTGTCCAATCCTATTATCTTGTATCTACCCAAGTGCATAGTACAGTGTCTGGCACATAAATGCTTAACAAATACCACTATTATGTGTCTCAGTTTCCTCATCTGTAGATTGTGGATTAGGATTGTAAGCCCTAAATGGGATAGGGCTCTGTCCAATCCAATTATCTTGTATCTGCCCTAGTGCTTAGTACAGTGCCTGGCACATAAATTAACAAATACCACTACTATGTGTCTCAGTTTCCTCATCTGTAGATTGTGGATTAGGATTGTGAGCCCTAAATGGGATAGGGCTCTGTCCAACCCAATTATCTTGCATCTACCCTAGTGCTTAGTACAGTGTCTGGCACATAAATGCTTAAGAGATACCACTATTATGTGTCTCAGTTTCCTCATCTGTAGATTGTGGATTAGGATTGTGAGCCCTAAGTGGGATAGGGCTCTGTCCAATCCGATTATCTTGTATCTACCCAAGTGCATAGTACAGTGTCTGGCACATAAGTGCTTAACAGATACCACTATTATGTGTCTCAGTTTCCTCATCTGTAGATTGTGGATTAGGATTGTGAGCCCTAAGTGGGTTAGGGCTCTGTCCAACCCGATTATCTTGTATCTACCTTAGTGCTTAGTACAGTGTCTGGCACATAAGGGTTTAACAAATGCCACTATTAAGAGTCTCAGTTTCCTCATCTGTAGATTGTGGATTAGGATTGTGAGCCCTAAGTGGGATAGGGCTCTGTCCAACCCGATTATCTTGTATCTACCCTAGTGCATAGTACAGTTTCTGGCACATAAGTGCTTAACAAATACCACTATTATGTGTCTCAGTTTCCTCATCTGTAGATTGTGGATTAGGATTGTGAGCCCTAAGTGGGATGGGGCTCAATCCAATCTGATTATCTTGTATCTACCCAAGTGCATAGTACAGTGTCTGGCACATAAGTGTTTAACAGATACCACTATTATGTGTCTCAGTTTCCTCATCTGTAGATTGTGGGTTAGGATTGTGAGCCCTAAGTGGGATAGGGCTCTGTCCAACCCGATTATCTTGTATCTACCCTAGTGCTTAGTACAGTGTCTGGTACATAAGTGCTTAACAGATACCACTATTATGTGTCTCAGTTTCCTCATCTGTAGATTGTGGATTAGGATTGCGAGCCCTAAGTGGCATAGGGCTCTGTCCAACCCCATTATCTTGTATCTACCCTAGAGTTTATTACAGTGTCTGGCACATAAGTGCTTAACAAATACCACTATTATGCGTCTCAGTTTCCTCATCTGTAGATTGTGGATTCGGATTGTGAGCCCTAAGTGGGATAGGGCTCTGTCCAACCCGATTATCTTGTATCGACCCTAGTGCTTAGTACAGTGTCTGGCACATAAGTGCTTAACAGATACCACTATTACGTGTCTCAGTTTCCTCATCTGTAGATCGTGGATTAGGATTGCGAGCCCTAAGTGGAATAGGGCTCTGTCCAATCCAATTATCTTGTATCTACCCTAGAGCTTAGTACAGTGTCTGGCACATAAGTGCTTAACAGATACCACTATTATTATTATTAGATTGGGAACCTGTGATTTTGGAACATTTGAAAATCCTGGCGGAGGGGGATGTGAAATCCACAGGTAGGATTCAGGCAGGACGGTGTGAGTCTAGGCAAAAGCAATGTTTCTTGTGTGTTGTTCGAGTTAATTAACATTAAAACCGTTGAGGTTGCTCTTGGTCACGGATTGACTTTAAAACCTTGGGGGCCTCCCTCTCAATCACTGATTGATATTAGTCCCATCACTGTCACTCTTGATCTCTGATTGACATTAGTCACATTGGCCTCTCCCTCGATCACCGACTGGACTTAAACACTCGGGAAGCAGGAGGGCCTAGTGACCCGAGCACAGGCCCTGAGAGTCAGAGGACCTGGGTTCTAATCCTGGCTCTGGCACTTACCTGCTATGGGACCTTGGGGAGGTCATTTCAATCAATCAATCAATCAATCAATCGTATTTATTGAGCGCTTACTATGTGCAGAGCACTGTACTAAGGGCTTGGGAAGTACAAATTGGCAACATATAGATACAGTCCCTACCCAACAGTGGGCTCACAGTCTAAAAGGGGGAGACAGAGAACAAAATCAAACATACTAACAAAATAAAATAAATAGAATAGATATGTACAAATAAAATAAATAAATAGAGTAATAAATATGTACAACCATATATACATATATACATTTCACTTCTCTGTGCTTCAGTTTGCTCTTCTGTAGAATGAGGATTGAATGCCTTTTCCCTCTCTTACTTAGACTGTGAGCCCTACATGGGACATGAACTATAATAATAATAATAATAATGATGGCATTTATTAAGTGCTTACTATGTGCAAAGCACTGTTCTAAGCACTAGGGAGGTTACAATAATAATAATGATGGCATTTATTAAGTGCTTACTGTGTGCAAAGCACTGTTCTAAGCACTAAGGAGGTTACAATAATAATAATAATAATAATGGATTTATTAAGCGCTTACTACATGCCAAGCACTGTTCTAAGCACTGGGTAGGTTACAAGGTGATCAGGTTGTCCCCCGGGGGGGGCTCACAGTCTTCATCCCCATTTTACAGATGAGGTAACTGAGGCCCAGAGAAGTGAAGTGACTTGCCCAAAGTCACACAGCTGACAGTTGGCGGAGGCAGGATTTGAACCCATGACCTCTGACTCCAAAGCCCGGGCTCTTTCCACTGAGCCACGCTGCTTCTGTGTAAGCTTGTTGCTGGCAGGGAACATGTCTGCTAACTCTGTTGTATTATGCACTCCCACGGGGCTTGAAGCAGCCTGACTCCGTGGAAAGACCCTGGGCTTGGGAGTCAGAGGTCATGGGTTCCAATCCCGGCTCCGCCACGTGTCTGCTGTGTGACCTTGGGCAAGTCACTTAACTTCTCTGAGCCTCAGTTCCCTCATCTGCAAAATGGGGATGAAGACTGTGAGCCCCACGTGGGACAGCCTGATCACCTTGTATCCCCCCGGCGCTTAGAACAGTGCTTGACACATAGTAAGCGCTTAACAAATGCCATCACTTTTATTATTATTAGGATGGTGTTCTGCACACAGTAAATGCTCAATAAATATGACCGATTGAAAGACGATCGATTGAGGAAACCGTTAGCCTCACTGCCTTGCTCAGTGGTGTATTTCTTCTGGTTTCCTGTGGCCCAGAGGGAGATGAAGATGAAGAGGAGGAGGAGGAAGAGGAAGAGGAAGATGAAGACGAGGAAGACAAAGCTGCAGATTCCCTGGACGACAGCATGGAAAGGGACACCGAGATGCCAGGATTCACGTTCCCTGGAGTCACTTCCCTGGAACCCCCCGTGGATAGGGGACAACTTGGACAACTGGAAGGAGTTTCCTACCAAGTTCCAGATGCCATAGAGTGGGAAGAGCAGAACCAAGGCCTTGGTAAGAGCCACCTTTTCGAAACCTTATTCTTCTCCCCTCCCCGCTGACACCCTTTTTCTCCCAGCCCCCTTTCCTCCCTCAATCAATCAATCAATCAATCAATCGTATTTATTGAGCGCTTACTGTGTGCAGAGCACTGTACTAAGCGCTTGGGAAGTACAAGCTGGCAACATCTAGAGACAGTCCCTACCCAACAGCGGGCTCACAGTCTAGAAGGGGGAGACAGAGAACCAAACCAAACATACTAACAAAATAAAATAAATAGAATAGATATGTCCAAGTAAAATAAATAAATAGAGTAATAAATATGTACAGACATATATACGTATATACAGGTGCTGTGGGGAAGGGAAGGAGGTAAGGCGGAGGGGATGGGGAGGGGGACGAGGGGGAGAGGAAGGAAGGGGCTCAGTCTGGGAAGGCCTCCTGGAGGAGGTGAGCTCTCAGTAGGGCCTTGAAGGGAGGAAGAGAGCTAGCTTGGCGAATGGGCAGAGGGAGGGCATTCCAGGCCCGGGGGAGGACGTGGGCCGGGGGTCGATGGCGGGACAGGTGAGAACAAGGCACGGTGAGGAGATTAGCGGCAGAGGAGCTCCTTTCCTTCTCTCTCCCTTTCCCTTTCTCCCTCCTTCCTCCCCCTATTTTTTTTCCACCTTCGCCCTCCCTCCTTTGTCTTCCTCCTACCCCATCCTTCGTGCATGCAAGTTCCTTCAGTCTAGAGACTTAGGAAGCGGCAGAAGTTGGTGGAGGAACTTAAGAAGAGGAGCATGGGTGATTTTGTGGGTGGGACCAATTTTTGTGGGAGAGTGTGAGTGAATCTCCTCCGTCTGGGGGATGGAACTTATTCATTCGATCAATCGTATTTATTGAGCACTTACCGCGTGCAGAGCATTCATTCATTCATTCAAACGGATTTATTGAGTGCTTACTGTGTGCAGAGCACTGTACTAAGCGCTTGGGAAGTACAAGTTGGCCACAGATAGAGACGGTCCCTACCCAACAACAGGCTCACAGTCTAGAAGGGGCAGACAGACAACAAAACAAAATATATTAACAAAATAAAATAAATAGAACAGTAAATATGTACAATTAAAAGGGCACATCTATCACAGCTACACTCACAATGACCATATGTAAAGTCAGTAGTGGGGGAGGCTGCTTGGATGAAGCAGATTTACCTTGTTTTTCATGAGTTTGGTTATTCACCATGGGATCCTTAGGATCACTGAGATCTTGATAAACGTTTGCATTTGTGAAGCTAATTTTAGGTAACTGGGTGCCAGCTTCTGGAGGCGACCTTATTTTTACTATATTCTTTGAAAAGTCACCGTACTAAAACACTTGGGAGAGTACAACAGAACAGAGTCGGTAGACGCGTTCTGTGACCACAAGTAGCTTACGGTTCCTCAGTTCTAGTCCAGATCTCTCTAGATGTTGCCAACTTGGACTTCCCAAGCGCTTAGTCCAGTGCTTTGTGCATAGTAAGCGCTCAATAAATGCGATTAAATGAATGAATGAATTTACAACCTGAATGAAGGGATAGGGAACGTTCACTTTTCTCTTGTCAACAGTAGGGGTCGCTGCAGCCAGCCAAAAAACTTCCCCCAAAATAATAAAATAAAATAAATGAAATTTTTTGAAAAATGACAAACGGGAGAATAGGAGGAGGAACAGCGTTCGCTGAGCCGTGACTCTCTCTGTTGCCTGGCTTTCCATGAAACCAGACCTGCAAAAGTCTGTTAGTAATAATAATAATAACGATGATAATAATAATAATAATAATGATGGCATTTGTTAAGCGCTTACTATGTGCAAAGCACTGTTCTAAGCGCTGGGGGGATACAATGTGATCAAGTTGTCCCACGTGGGGCTCACAGTATTAATCCCCATTTTTGCAGATGAGGTAACTGAGGCTCAGAGAAGTTAAGTGACTTGCCCAAGGTCACACAGCTGACAAGTGGCGGAGCCGGGATTCGAACCCACGACCTCTGACTCCCAAGCCCGTGCTCTTTCCACTGACCCACGATGGTATTTATTAAGCACTGACTATGTGCAAAGCACTGTTCTAAGCGCTGGGGAGGTTACAAGGTGATCATGTTGTCCCATGGGGGGCTCACAGTCTTAATCCCCATTTTCCAGATGAGGGAACTGAGGCCCAGAGAAGTGAAGTGACTTGCCCAAAGTCACCCAGCTGACAATTGGCGGAGCTGGGATTTGAACCCATGACCCCTGACTCCAAAGCCCGGGCTCTTTCCACTGAGCCACGCTGCTTCTCGTAGTCTGCTTGTAGTAGTCTGCTGGAGAAAGTCCCTCCCATTCTGCAGTGTGGATGTGGGGTCAACCAGGGTGAGCCTGGGTGGTGAACCAGTCCAAAAAAAAAAAGGCCTAGGTGAGTGAGAGTGGATTAATACCCCACCAGCTTCTTAGAGAAGCAGCGTGGTTCGGTGGAAAGCGTGCGGGCTTTGGAGTCAGAGGTCATGAGTTCAAATCCCGGCTCCGCCACTTATAATGATGGCATTTATTAAGCGCTTACTATGTGCAAAGCACTGTTCTAAGCGCTGGGGAGGTTACAAGATGATCAGGTTGTCCCACGGGGGGCTCACAGTCTTCATCCCCATTTTACAGATGAGGGAACTGAGGCCCAGAGAAGTGAAGCGACTTGCCCAAAGTCACCCAGCTGACAATTGGCAGAGCTGGGATTCGAACCCATGACTCCTGACTCCAAAGCCCAGGTTCTTTCCACTGAGCCACGTCCGCTGTGTGACTTTGGGCAAGTCGCTTCACTTCTCTGGGCCTCAGTGACCTCATCTGGAAAATGGGGATTAAGACTGTGAGCCCCCTGTGGGACAACCTGATCACCTTGTAGCCTCCCAGCGCTTGGAACAGTTCTTTGCACATAGTAAGTGCTTAATAAATGCTGTTAATAATAATAATAATAATAATGATAATAATCTGTCTGGAAATTCAGGCACAGGCATCCCTAAATGCCTGCTGGCCTACCTGATTGGATGCCCCTAGTAGAAAACGTGAACCACGGTGGGCGAACTTTAGTCCTTCCCCCGGCTCAAAATTCCTTAGGGGGTTTCAGAGGTCAGCATCTTCGACAACTTTATTACTGCTATTCCTTTATTGGATTGGGATTTCTGAAATATCACCTTGAAGATCTCTCTGCCTCCCTCCTCTTTCCCTCCTTTCCGCCTCTCTCCTTCCCTCCCCCCCATCCTGCCTTCCTTCCTTCCTCGCCTCCTCCCTCCTCTCCCCTCATCCCACGTTTTTAAAAAAGGTCTCAGGTACCTTCAGAGAATCGGAAAGCAGGCGGAGACGTGGCCGTGTCGGGAGCCAATTTGGCAGCGTTAATGAAAACATGTGGGTAGCAAAATACCTCCCATCGAACTGCTTCTCACCAGTGATAAGCAGACGGCTCAGAAAGGAAAGTCTGAATTTATTCCCTCCTGACACATGCCTTGGCATGGCTCCTGCGATTTCTTAACTACCTTTTGGAATCCAAACTCCAGTTTATTAAGGGTCTAAAATGTTGATTTGGGAAGAATGGAGGCAGGCTGGAGAATCCCACCTTCCCCTCCCTGGGATGCCAGGCTCTTGGCTTGGAAATCGGAGTTCACATTCCAGGCTCAGAGCAGATATCTCAGAATGAGGCAATATTCTTTCATTTTTCACTGTTCAGAATCGCAAGAACAAGCACCTTTCCCTCGGTTATCAGTCAACCACCCAATCATCCAATCGGTGGTATTTATTGAACCCCCAGTGGATGCAGAACACAGAACTAAGTACTCGGGTGTACACCAAAAGTAAGACACAAGTTGCCTGCCCTCAAGGAACTTACAGTTTAATCGGCTGACGTTGCTTTACTAATGGGCTGGGGTGTTTTGAGCGCCCAGGGAGTGCTAGGTATTGTACTAAACACTTGTGTGAATGCAGCAGTAGCTAGGCACATGTCCCTGCCCTTGAGGAACTAATAGTCTGATAGGGGGTCAATACACTGTCAAAAGGTTGGAGTCTGCTGAGCACCCCCTAATTCCCCATCAGCATCCTATCCGGAGCCCAGAGTGGAAACACGTCATTCATTCATTCATTCAATCGTATTTATTGAGCGCTTACTGTTGTAAGAAGGTCTTGAAGCCAGCGGTAAGGAGTGATCGACTGTTTCTGAAGAATACTTTGTGGTCCAGGCTAGGTAAAATAGAAGAAAATTTGGCCTCTGTCTCTTGGATTGTACTCAGTCTTGCTTGGTGTGATGGTGAACTTTATTGTGTATTGTTTGGCGGCTGTGAACAACTTTTCTGTATCTTTTTTGGCGGCCGTGGTGAAATTTGCCCTGTCTTGCATGGTGTCACAGTAAACTTTACCGTATCTTGCTTGTTGTCTGTGAAGAACTTTCCTGCATCTTGTTTAGTGGTGAACTTTACCAAGTCTTGCTTGGTGTCACGGTGAACTTTATCATATCTTGCTTGGTGTCTGTGAAGAACTTTCCTGCATCTTGTTTAGTGGTGAACTTTACCAAGTCTTGCTTGGTGTCACGGTGAACTTTACCATATCTTGCTTGGTGTCTGTGAAGAACTTTCCTGCATCTTGTGTAGTGGTGAACTTTACCAAGTCTTGCTTGGTGTCACGGTGAACTTTACTGTGTCTTTCTTGGTGTCTGTGAAGAACTTTCCTGTATTTTTAGCGGCCGTGGTGAACTTTATCAGGTCTTAATTGGTGCCCTGGTGAACCTTACTGTATCCCGCTTGGTGTCATGCTTGGTGTCGCGGCAAATATTACCGAGTCTTGCTCGGCGTCCGTGACAAACTTTACCATATCTTGTTTAGTGGCAGTGGTGAACTGTACCGTGTCTTGCTCGGTGTCGTGGTGAACTTTATTGTGGCCGTAACTACGTTAAGGTGGCCAGGCTAGGTTTTGAAGTCAAGTGCCATTCATTTAGAAACAGCGAGTGGCCGAGGCCTAAGATTCTCTAGACGTTTCAAGACCATGTCGTGAACAGGAGGGGAAATAGCCTTCGTGAGCGATGCTTTCAAGAAGCTTGCTGGATCTGGGAGCTGGATAAACTCTTAGTCAGCACCCAAAATGGGGTCAACATCCAAATTGGGGTCAGGATCTGGATTGGAAAGTGAGGCTTCGCCTCAAATGTCAAAATCAGGGCACCAGAGGCCTCCCACTGAGTAGGAGGAGAATTAACCGGTGGGATCAGGAAACCTTTTGATCCTTTCGGAAGGAAGCATAACCCAGATCTTCTTTTTGGACCTCAGACACTCAACCTCGTTTAGAAGCACCCCCCAGGGTGAACAGTAGCCCTCAAATGCGTTGGCAGCCGCGAATGTCGCTCTTTAACGTGGCCTTTATTTGGGCCTGCGTGGCGGAGCGGAAGAAAGTGGGTCAAATGAGATTCCTTCTACCATCTAGTCGGCCTTTTCTTTTTTTCCAAATAATATGGAATTTATTAAACGCCTCCTACGTGGTAAGTTCCGGGACGGACACGAGACAATCAGACCCATCCTGGGGTTCACGCAGGAGAGCAGGTATCCCGTTCCCATGTAACAGATGAGGAAACTGAGGCACAGAGAAGTAAAGCGATTTGCCCAAGATCACACAGCAGGTCAGAGGAAGAACGGGACTCAGACGAGGTCTTCTGACCCTCATCCCGTTCTTTTCCTTGGGCCTCGCTGCCTTTTCTGACACCTCTCCGTCAACCTCTCGCTTAGAACAGTGCTTTGCACATAGTAAGCGCTTAATAAATGCCGTTATTGTTATTATTATTATTATTCTCAACTGCTTTACAGTTGCCTGCTGTGTGAACTTGGGCAAATCGCTTCACTTCTCCATGCCTCAGTTTCCTCAACTGTAAAATGGGGCTTCAAAAGCCTGTTCTCCCCACGTGGGACGGGGACTGTGTCCGACCTGGTTAACTTGTACCTATGTCAGTGCTTAGAACAGTGCTTGGCACATAGTGAGCGCTTAACGAATGCCGTAAAAAAGAATTGGGCCAGGCAGCCCCGTCCTCAAGCCAAGGCTTTGTGGAGTCTTCTAGACTGTGAGCCCACTGTTGGGTAGGGACTGTCTCTATATGTTGCCAACTTGTACTTCCCAAGCGCTTAGTACAGTGCTCTGCACACAGTAAGCGCTCAATAAATATGATTGAATGAATGAATTACACATGCTGGATGGACCACAAAACTAAGCCCTTAGAAGAATACCATAGTGGTTGTAGCTATTCATTCATTCAATCGTATTTATTGAGCACTTACTGTGCGCAGAGCACTGGACTAAGCGCTTGGGAAGTCCAAGTCGGCAACATCTAGAGACGGTCCCTACCCAACAGTGGGCTCACAGTCTAGAAGGGGGAGACAGAGAACAAAACAAAACATATTAACAAAATAAAATAAGTAGAATAAATATGTACAAGTAAAATAAATAAATAAATAGGGTAATAAATACGTACAAACAAGGAGCGTTTAAGGGAAGCAGCGTGGCTCAGTGGAAAGAGCCAGGGCTTTGGAGTCAGAGGTCATGGGTTTGAATCCCGGCTCTGCCAATTGTCAGCTGTGTGACTTTGGGCAAGTCACTTCACTTCTCTGGGCCTCAGTTCCCTCATCTGTAATACGGGCATTAAGACCGTGAGCCCGACGTGGGACAACCTGATCACCTTATGTCCTCCACAGCGTTTAGGACAGGGCCTTGCATGTAGTAAGCGCTTAACAAATGCCATCATTGTTATTATTATTTATAATCTAGCAGCGGGGATAGACACTAACATAAATTACAGGAGATAGCAGAGAGTGTTCTGTACATTGGTTCGCAAGATCTTCTCAGCCTGAGAAGCAGCATGGACTAGTGGATAGAGCCCGGGCCTGGGCGTCAGAAAGGTCTGGGTTCTAATCCCGGCTCCGCCATTTGTCCGTGTGTGACCTTGGGCAAGTCGCTTCAATTCTCTGTGCCTCAGTTACCTCACCTGTAAAATGGGGGTTAAGACTTAGGAGGCCCGTGTGCGACATGGACTGTATCCATGCCAACTTGTACTTCCCAAGCGCTTAGTACAGTGCTCTGCACACAGTAAGCGCTCAATAAATACGGTTGATGATGATGATGTATCCAACCTGATCAGCTTGTACCTACCCTAGCGCTTAGTACAGTGCTCTGCACACAGTAAGCGCTCAATAAATACGGTTGATGATGATGATGTATCCAACCTGATCAGCTTGTATCTACCCTAGCGCTTAGTACAGTGCTCTGCACACAGTAAGCGCTCAGTAAATACGGTTGATGATGATGATGTATCCAACCTGATCAGCTTGTATCTACCTTAGCGCTTAGTACAGTGCTGTGCACACAGTAAGCGCTTAATAAATGCGGTTGATGATGATGATGTATCCAACCTGATCAGCTTGTATCTACCCTAGCGCTTAGTACAGTGCCTGGCACAGAGTAAGCACTTAACAAATACCATAGGTTGGAGGTTTCTCGAGCACAGAGAACGTGACTGATGTTCCTGATACTGAAATAAAAGAAAACATAACGAATTGATCGGATGTCCTTGTAGGATTACCGAATGTATTTTATAAATTGCTTTTTATTATATGCTCCCTAGTGCTACCCGAAGTCCTCTGCATGCAGTATATACTGATTATAGCATAGTGTGAAGCAGGCTATATGTGCCCAGACTTTTGCCCACAGTAAATGCTTATTAAATACAGATGATTAAAGTATGAGATTTTAATCCGCCCATATCTAGGCCAGATATTCCTTGGGAGTGTTGGGGCTTTGGCCTCGGAGCTTACGAGAGTTAAGATGTAGCCCTGGCCTCTTCGGCTCCCTGCCTCATCCCCCAGACAAGCAGTTGGCTCTATTTTTAAAACGAGCGACCGACGCCTGGAAATACCGCGTTCAAACGGGATTTATTTTTTTTTCCGATCCGAAATGTGCATCGCTGCAGATTCTCGCTAGAGGATGGGAAGCGGAGAGGGGGGACGTGAGACGGAGTCTAACAGGCCGACTTCCACTGGGGTTATTTGCCGCTCACAGAGGCACTGTGTACCTGATGTGTTTTGCCCCGAGACGATTAAGTGTTTTCAGATCGCGGCCAAACTTTGCAAGGCCGCGGGCTCATTGACGAGGGCGACGCTTTTCATCATCATCAATCGTATTTATTGAGCGCTTACTATGCGCAGAGCACTGTACTAAGCGCTTGGGAAGTACAAATTGGCAACACATAGAGACAGTCCCTGCCCAACAGCGGGCTCACAGTCTAAAAGGGGGAGACAGAGAACAAAACCAAACATGCTAACAAAATAAAATAAATAGAATAGATATGTACAAATAAAATAAATAAATAAATAGAGTAAAAAATCTGTACAAACATATATACATATATACAGGTGCGGTGGGGAAGGGAAGGAGGTAAGATGGGGGGGATGGAGAGGGGGACGAGGGGGAGAGGAAGGAAGGGGCTCAGTGTGGGAAGGCCTCCTGGAGGAGGTGAGCTCTCAGCAGGGCCTTGAAGGGAGGAAGGGAGCGAGCTTGGCGGATGGGCAGAGGGATTGGGGGCATTCCAGCAGCGAGACGTAGCTTGGATGGAGACTGAGGATTTAGGGGCGGCTCAGGACTACTCTGTGGGGGAAGCAGAATATGAATTCTCTCCCCCTTTTAGACTGTGAGCCCACTGTTGGGTAGGGACTGTCTCTATATGTTGCCAATTTGTACTTCCCAAGCGCTTAGTACAGTGCTCTGCACACAGTAAGCGCTCAGTAAATACGACTGATTGATTTATCGCTCTATTTATTTTACTTGTACATATTTATTCTATTTATTTTATTTTGTGAATATGTTTTGTTTTGTTGTCTGTCTCCCCCTTCTAGACTGTGAGCCCACTGTTGGGTAGGGACCGTCTCTAGATGTTGCCAACTTGTACTTCCCAAGCGCTTAGTACAGTGCTCTGCACACAGCGCTCAATAAATACGATTGATTGATTGACTGATTTATTACTCTATTTTACTTGTACATATCTATTCTATTTATTTTATTTTGTTAGTATGTTTGTTTTTGTTCTCTGTCTCCCCCTTTTAGACTGTGAGCCCACTGTTGGGTAGGGACTGTCTCTATATGTTGCCAACTTGTACTTCCCAAGCGCTTAGTACAGTGCTCTGCACACAGTAAGCACTCAATAAATACGATTGATTGATTGATTCCCAAGCGCTTAGTACAGTGCTCTGCACATAGTAAGCGCTCAATAAAATACGATTGATGATGATGACGCTTGATGAATATGAATACGATTGATTGATTGATCACCTGTATATATGTATATATGTTTGTACATGCCTGTTACTCCTTTTATTTATTTATTTATTTTACTTGTACATATCTATTCTATTTATTTTATTTTGTGGGTATGTTTGGTTTCGATCTCTGTCTCCCCCTTCTAGACTGTGAGCCCACTGTTGGGTAGGGACTGTCTCTATATGTTGCCGACTTGGACTTCCCAAGCGCTTAGTACAGTGCTCTGCACACAGGAAGCGCTCAATAAATATGATTGATGATGATGATTGATTGATTGATTGTTAGAGCAGTCATCTTGTGGGTCAAGTCAAATTTTCAGCCCAACTTGTGGCGCCATTGGCTTCGCGATGGAGCCCTTTCCCATGCTAGGCTCAATTCCAAGAGATGATTTACTAGACTGCGAGCCCACTGTTGGGAGGACCGTCTCTATATGTTGCCAACTTGTACTTCCCAAGCGCTTAGTCCGGTGCTCTGCACACGGTAAGCGCTCAATAAATACGATTGAATGAATGAATGAATGAATGAATGAAGCAGCGTGGCTCACTGGATAGAGCTCAGGCTTGGGAGTCAGAGGTTGTGTGTTCGAATCCCGGCTCCGCCACTTGTCAGCTGTGTGATCTTGGGCAAGCCACTTAACTTCTCTGTGCCTCAGTTACCTCATCTGTAAAATGGGGATGAAGACTGTGAGCCCCAAGTGGGACAACCTGTATCCCCCCACAGCGCTTGGAACAGTGCTTAGTAAGTGCTTAACAAATGCCACCATTATTATTATTATTATTATTATTATTTTAGACCATCCTTCCCCCCACAAGGGAGGAGACTTAGGATTTTCTCAGGAAGGCGGCTCAGGACCCCCTTGGCTGGGAGACTCACCCTGGGATACCAAACTGTGTTTCCTCGCCGACGGATTCCTTCTTCTTCCCTCTGTGGTGCAACAACCGCCCACACCCGCTCATCCCGCCTCTCCGGCCGCCGTTAATATACGCGTCAGCCCAGTCCGGCGTGAGCGATTCCGGCAGCCCGGGGGCATCCGTAACAGCCGTTTGGAGCGAAGTCACGCGGGCTCGAACCACGATGTTGCTGCCGAGCTGGGACGCCGCATCCCAGATCTTTCAAGAAATATAAGTACAAGGCAGAGGGTTCGTCTGACTGTCTGGGTAGAGAAGGGATCCCGGGGCGGGTGGCGAGAGGGATGCTTGACACGGTTTCTGCCCTGCAGAAGATGGGAGTAGAATTAGAGAACCGTATCCATCAGGGCGTGCGGCAGATGTGTCACCAGGCCCTAAATTTGTAGGCGATATGTGCTAGCTCGCACGCAACAATCCTCCGTGCGTTTGCGAGGCCTGCTTACTCCGCATACCGATTGCTGTCCACGCACAACGAACGGAGGGAACGAGAGCCCGTCCCTGGATGCGATCCGGGCAGGCGGCCAGGCAGATGCGGCTTGGCAGGTGGGCGACTCTCTGCAGGGAGATGAACTAGGCCCTTCTGAGCGAAGTTGGGAGGGAGACGATGTGCCAGTGGAAAGGCCGGAGGGATGTGAGTCAGGAAACCCCGACTTCTAGTCCCAGACCTGCCCCTGGCCCGCTGTGTTTCCTCAGGGGAGCCACCTGACCTCTCTGGGCCTCGGTGTCCTCCTCTGTATCATCATCAACATCAATCATATTTATTGAGCGCTTACTATATGCGGAGCACTGTACTGAGGGCTTGGGAAGTACAAACTGGCAACATATAGAGACAGTCATCATCATCAATCGTATTTATGTGCAGAGCACTGTACTAAGCGCTTGGGAAGTCCAAATTGGCAACATCTAGAGCCAGTCCCTACCCAACAGTGGGCTCACAGTCTAAAAGGGGGAGACGGAGAACAAAACCAAACATAAAGTGAAGGTGATGGATCCCCGCCTCTCCCTGCCTCGCAGATGATGGGAGATGGCTGGTGTGCAAGCGCCTTGGAAAAAGTCAGAGTTCCAAGCAAATTCCGGGTGTTATTGTTAAAACCCCCGGTTCGCAGATTGGAAAACCGAGGGGATATTTTGAGCGACTTTGGCAAGACTGCTTTGTGCTAAATCGAGAAGCAGAGTGGCCTATAATAATAATAATAATGGCATTTATTAAGCGCTTACTATGTGCAAAGCACTGTTCTAAACCCAGGGGAGGTTACAAGGTGATCAGGTTGTCCCACGGGGGGGGCTCACAGTCTTCATCCCCATTTTACATAAGAGGTAACTGAGGCACAGAGAAGTGAAGTGGCTTGCCCAAAGTCACACGGCTGACAACTGGCGGAGCCAGGATTTGAACCCATGACCTCTGACTCCAAAGCTCGTGCTCTTTCTACTGAGCCACGCTGCTTCTCTAGTGGATAGAACCTGGTGGTCTGATGCAGTGATGATTTCTCTTAGAGAAGCCGCGTGGCTCAGCGGAAAGAGCCCGGGCTTTGGAGTCAGCGGTCATGGGTTCGAATCCCTGCTCTGCCACTTGTCAGCTGTGTGACTTTGGGCAGGTCACTTGACTTCTCTGTGCCTCAGTTACCTCATCTGTAAAATGGGGATTAAGTCTGTGAGCCCCATGTGGGACAACTTGATTACCTTGTATCTACCCCAGCGCTTAGAACAGTGCTTTGCACATAGTAAGCGCTTAATAAATGCCATTATTATTATTATGTTAGTATGTTGGTTTTGTTCTCTGTCTCCCCCTTTTAGACTGTGAGCCCACTGTTGGGTAGGGACCGTCTCTATATGTTACCAACTTGTACTTCCCAAGCGCTTAGTACAGTGCTCTGCACACAGTAAGCGCTCAATAAATACGATTGATTGATTGATTGATTGGTTCTATGAATCCCAGTTCTTACTCCATTCTTGGGGCATGTTGGTATGGAATGCTAACATTCATTCATTCAGTCGTATTTATTGAGCGCTTACTGTGTGCAGAGCACTGGACTAAGCGCTTGGGAAGTACAGTCACCTTCAGTGACATTCATTCATCCATGCAATCGTATTTATTGAGCGCTTACTGTGGGCAGAGCACTGGACTCAGCGCTTGGGAAGTCCAAGTTGGCAAAATATAGAGACGGTCCCTACCCAACAACGGGCTCACAGCTAGAAGGGGGAGACAGACAACAGAACAAAACATGTGGACAGGTGTCAAGTCGTCAGAACAAATAGAAATAAAGCTAGATGCAAATCATTAACAAAATAGGTAGAATAATAAATATGTACAAGTCAAATAAATCTAACATGATATGGTAACGCTTTGGATGTAGTTTGCGATAGAACGGTGTAGACGTTGCTGTACTTTTTAACTTCAGAGACACTCTCTTTGCCCGAAAAACACTCCGTTAACGTAAACGAGCCTGGATTGGGATGGGGAGCGAAAGTTCTGGAAAGGTGGAATACTTCCTTGGCCAACTGAAATAATAATTGGAACCTTAAATACCCGTTGTTGGGGTGCAGTGACTTTATAAGCATCTATCCATTCTTTCATTATCATCATCATCATCATCAATCGTATTTATTGAGCGCTTACTATGTGCAGAGCACTGTACTAAGCGCTTGGGAATTACAAATTGGCAACATATAGAGACAGTCCCTACCCAACAGTGGGCTCACAGTCTAAAAGGGGGAGACAGAGAACAAAACCAAACATACTAACAAAATAAAATAAATAGAACAGATATGTACAAATAAAATAAATAAATAGAGTAAAAAAAATATGTACAAACATATATACATATATACAGGTGCTGTGGGGAAGGGAAGGAGGTAAGATGGGGGGGATGGAGAGGGGGACGAGGGGGCATTAGGGCCAAGTAGGGCCTCACGAATACTAATACTACTGCTTCAAACAACTGCAAGCACCAAGATTCGTTTATTCCTAAAGAGAATAAGAATTCAAAGCATTTGAAGATGGGAGATGATATGGAATGATCTACCGAAAGAACTTTCATATATTGCCGTCTAAAACTGCTGTCCCCAGACCCCAAATTAAATTATCCTTTCATGCAGCCACCCGCTAATAACGTTCAAATAGACTTTTCAACGGGTGTGACATTTTAGTAATGCATCATGGCACAGCCAGCCCTCTGCGCTAAGTCTCTCTAAATAGCCAGATTTAATTCGAGACCGCTGCCTTTCAGAATGTGAACCGAGCGGAAATTAGCTAAGTGCTTCTCCGATGGCCTACGGCGGGAATTGGAGAAAAAAGATGAGTGGAGCCTTCTGGAATCACCAGGCCAGATCTCGTTCCAGAAGGGAATCATCTGGGATCTGTTCACCATGAGGTTTTGCTTCTTGGTCTCCCCGAGGGCCACTTGGTTGGGAAGGAGGCCTTTGGTACCTTCGGCTTCTCTGATGACAACAATAATAATAATGAGAACATCTTTATTCTATTTATTTTATTTTGTTAGTATGTTTGGTTTTGTTGTCTGTCTCCCCCTTCTAGACTGTGAGCCCGCTGTTGGGTAGGGACCGTCTCTATGGGTTGGCAACTTGCACTTCCCAAGCACTTAGTAAAGTGCTCTGCACACAGTAAGCGGTCAATAAATACGATTGAATAAATGAATGAATGAACAATTATAGTGGTACTTGTTAAGTGCTTACTATGTGGGACAACTTGATCACATTGTATCCCCCCCCCCCCGCGCTTAGAACAGTGCTTTGCACATAGTAAGCGCTTAACAAATGCCATTATTATTATTATTATTATTATTATTATGTGCGAGGCACTTTATGCAGTGCTGGGGTACAATATTTTCCTGAATACAAGCAAATTGTATTCCCCTACTGAGAGCTCACCTCCTCCAGAAGGCCTTCCCAGACTGAGCCCCCTTTTTCCTCTCCTCCTCCCCATCCCCCCCGCCCTACCTCCTTCCCCTCCCCACAGCCCCTGTAGATATGTTTGTACAGATTTATTACTCTCTTTATTTTACTTGTACATATTTACTATTCTATTTTGTTAACGATGTGCATCTAGCTTTATTTCTATTTATTCTGAGGACTTGACACCTGTCCACATGTTTAGTTTTGTTGTCTGTCTCCCCCTTCTAGACTGTGAGCCCATTGTTGGGTAGGGACCGTCTCTAGATGTTGCCAACTTGGACTTCCCAAGCGCTGAGTCCAGTGCACTGCACACAGTAAGCGCTCAATAAATATGATTAAATGAATGAATGATTGTGAGCCACATGGAGGCTCACAATCTAAATCCCCGCTTTACAGGTGAGAGAACTGAGGCACAGAAAGGCGAAGTGACTTGCCCAAGGTCACACAACAGACAAGTGACAGTGAGCCCTTCTAGACTGTGAGCCCGTTGTTGGGTAGGGACCATCTCTATATATTGCCAACTTGTACTTCCCAAGCTCTGCACACAGTAAGCGCTCAATAAATACGATTGAATGAGTGAATGAATGAATGACAGAGCCGTGATTAGAGCCCAGGTCAATCAATCAATCGTATTTATTGAGCGCTTACTGTGTGCAGAGCACTGTACTAAGCGCTTGGGAAGTACAAGTTGGCAACAGATAGAGACAGTCCCTACCCAACAGTGGGCTCACAGTCTAAAAGGGGGAGACAGAGAACAAAACCAAACATACTAACAAAGTAAAATAAATAGGATAGATAAGTACAAGTAAAATAAATAAATAAATAAATAAATAAATAGAGTAATAAATATTGTAAGCTCCCTGTGGGCAGGAAATATGTCTCTCAGCACTTATGTCCCAGTTTCTCCCTTTTATACTGTGTTTATTGTTGTCTTGTACTCTCCCAAGCACTTAGTACAGTGCACTGCACACAGTAAGCACTCAATAAATACGACTGAATGAAATAATGCTATTTTAGCACTTATTCATGCCCTTCTCCCCCACTAGACTGTGAGCTCCTTGAAGGTAGAGATCAGGTTTTCTAACTCTCTTGTGCTTTTCCACACAGTACAGTACGTTACCCTCAGGAAATCCTCAACAAATGTTGCTGATTGATTTGATTTACCCATTGGTTCTGATTGCCCCAGTTGAACTCTTGTCTGCCTGGAGTCAGGATATTTCTGACTCTATCCATCCGTCCATCAACCAATGGTATTTATTGAGCGCTTCCTATTTTTCAGAGCACTTTATTAAGTGCTTCCTATGTGCAGAGCTTGGGAGACTACAGTCATACAACAGAATTTGCAGACACGTTCCTTGCCCATAACGAGCTTACAGCCTGGGGTGGGGAACAGACATTAATAATAATAATAATGGCATTTATTAAGCGCTTACCATGTGCAAAGCACTGTTCTAAGCACTGGGGAGGTTACAAGGTGATCGGGTTTTCCCAAATGGGGCTCACAGTCTTCATCCTTGCCCATAACGAGCTTACAGCCTGGGGTGGGGGACAGACATTAATAATAATAATAATAATGGCATTTATTAAGTGCTTACTATGTGCAAAGCACTGTTCTAAGCGCTGGGGAGGTTACAAGGTGATCAGGTTGTCCCAAATGGGGCTCACAGTCTTCATCCCTATTTTACAGATGAGGGAACTGAGGCCCAGAGAAGTGAAGTGACTTGCCCAAAGTCACACAGCTGACAATTGGCAGAACCGGGGTTTGAACCCATGACCTCTGACTCCAAAGCCCGGGCTCTTTCCACTGAGCCATGCTGCTTCCCTTATGAATAAATAATTGGTAAAATATAATTTAAAGATAGGGATAAAAGTGCCGTGGGGTTAAATATCAAATGTCTAAAGGTCACAGATCCAAGTGCCTACATGACGCAGATGGGAGAGGGAGCCGGGGAAAAGAGGATTTAATCGGAGAAGGCCTGTTGGAGGAGATGTCACCTGAATGGGCAGGACAGAGTTCCACATTTCTACTTGTTCCCATTACCAGGATTTGAAATATCTTTTCTCTAGGCAAAGAAACATTACTCTCAAAGCCTCTTGGGAATACTCAATCCAGTAATTCCCAGGAAAAGGTTTGCTTCTAACATTGGAGATTTTGCAAAGGACACAATATTTGGTTGGATTTTCCTAGAGCGCTTGGAAATACATAACCAATAATTCATGTAGACTTGAGCACCGAGAGGAAAACCAGGTTGGAAGCCATTAATAACGTACATGGCCTTATTTCCAATTAAATGGAAGATCTTCTGAGTGTTACCCTCGGAATTAAAAAGCAACAGTAGTTCAGTATGGACTCCAGTCCGTGTGTTAACAGGTAGCGGAAAGTATATTTTCACTGAGGCTATTTCGAATCCATGCTCCATTAGGCAAGTCATAAAAGCGTTGGAATGGAAATTAGTCTCTGAGATAATCAGATTTTATTTCCAGTGTCTAATCGATGCTTAGTGCTTTGGGGTTTAATTACTAGAGAGAGCGTCTAATGAGAAACACAGTGCAATCTGTTTTCCTTTCCTCTTCCTTTTTCAAACACTGCCGTCTTCATTTTCATTTGCTAACACGAGACTTTATTGATCCTTTTGCCATTTCATAGTTACTCGGGGGCTCATAAATTGGAACATTGATCAAAAAGCCGAGTCTTGAAAGGGAAAGGGGGTTTTTGTGATGGTCCAAATCCTGGTTTTGAACCGCCACTGAAAGAGACTTCTAGGCACTCAGATTTGGCGGGGGGCGGTCTCTTCATACGGCCGTATTGATTTTCGTAGATAATCAAGTAGTAGTGCTCATGATTTTCGTAGATATATGCTCATAGCACTCCCAAGAAAATCCATGAGAAATGCATTTGCTTTTGTGTGTTGGACAAAATATCGAAAGCAAGAGAGTTCTCGGTTTGTTGAGAAGATGACTGAGTGTTCAACCCCCAATCCATTTTATAAGGGCCAAATGTGAGTGAGTTTCAATGTAATGTTCTTAAATGAATGTGACTTGCTGTATAGTGATGCTTGCGTGCGTTGCGTTGCGTGGCCCCAAATAGAGACATGCGGATGTCACCTCTTCTGTTCCTGAAAGGGCGGGATCTCAGGAAGAATGGCAGGCTATTCAGGGAATAACGATAGTCATTGCTTCGCTACCTCCTGCAACACAGGTTGCTATTCTTCAGCTTCCTCAAATTCCAGGGACATCCATGACATTCCCTCCCAGCCAGGATAACCGTCTGCTCAGGTGTTGAATCCCCCACCTCAGTTTTGGGAACCAGGAGGGGAAAATGAACTACGATTTTGTGAGCAAGTCCTAGTAACCCAACAGCCACTTTGAGTGTGTGTGTGTTTATGTGGTCAATCAATCAATCAATCATATTTATTGAGCACTTACTGTGTGCAGAGCACTGTAGTAAGCGCTTGGGAAGTACAAGTTGGCAACATATAGAGACAGTCCCTGCCCAACAGTGGGCTCACAGTCCATTTTAACCCTGAGGTACATATGTATATTTAATTATTGATCCAGTTATTTCACCCATTATAGTCACATTCTGATCTACATTATCTTTCACTCTTCCTTCCACTCCCACTATTTGTAAACCATTTGAGTTCGTCGGCCTCTCGCATTGGATTAGAAGCTTCCTGAGGTTAGGGAATGTGTGTCTCGCGTCTTAGCCCGGTGCCCGGCGACCGGTAGGCATTCATGAAATACCGTCGGCTGATTAACCATGATTAGGTGAGGTGAATTTTCAGATCAAGGGAGATTAAAAACCTTTAATGAGTAGAGGAACGGCAGAAGGGGTAGGAGGAAACGGCAGACTCGAGTCCCCAGATCTGACTCGAAAGCGGGGCTTTCCCCCTCCAAAAAGACCCTTCCCCTCCCCTCTTCCCTTTCCCCACCGCACACCCACAGGTCTAGCTTCCCAACCCTTTACCTCCCGAAGGAATATGTCCTTTCTCGGCATTTATTCCACAGTTAAGTGGATTCTTTTTTTCTGGAAGAAAAGGGTTTTAACAAAGTGTCTCGCTATTAACTTGTCAGGGCAGTACGGATGAGAAGTGGATTGTTTCAGAGAAATGGAGTCTGGTGTCTCACAGACTCCGCCAAGGATGTCAGGGAAAGATGAACCTGGTAATTTTATGGGATGCATGTCGGCTCTGTTTCCACTGGCTTAGAGGGATTGATTTAGATTCATTGGATTCCCTGACTGTTTCTTCATTTTCTTCCTCGCCCCTATTGTAATGGCATATATTGAGCACTTACTACATGCTAAGTACTGGGGCAGATACCAGACAGTCGGATCATACACAATCCCTACGCCAACGCGGCGCTCACAGCCTAAGAGGGAGGGAGAGGAAAAATTTTATTCTCGTTTTACAGACGAGGAAACCGAGGCTCTGAACGGTTAAGCGATTTGCCCAAGGATGTGATTGGTGCCCAGCTGTCAGCCTTTCCGATGATGTGAGCAGGAGACAAGGAGGGCCGAGGGGAGCTGGGGACATTTGGAAGGCCACAGACTCCATGTTTCCAACCTTGAATGGGAACCTGATGGCCCTTTTCTCTGACTGAGTAGAAGCAGTGTGGCTTAGTGGCTAGAGCCGGGGCGTGGGAGTCGAAAGGACCTGGGTTCTAATCCTGGCTCCGCCAAACGTCTGTTGTGTGACCATGGGCAAGTCACTTCACTTCTCTGTGATGCAGAAACCTCCTCTGGAAAATGGGGGTGAGGGTGTGAGCCCCCATACTTCATGCTGCTGCCCGGATTATCTTTGTCCAGAAACGCTCTGGGCATATCACTCCCTTCCTCAAAAATCTCCAGTGGCTACCAATCAATCTGCGCATCAGGCAGAAACTCCTCACCCTGGGCTTCCAGGCTGTCCATCACCTCGCCCCCTCCTACCTCACCTCCCTTCTGTCCTTCTCCAGCCCAGCCCGCACCCTCCGCTCCTCCACCGCTAATCTCCTCACCGTACCTCGCTCTCGCCTGTCCCGCCATCGACCCCCGGCCCACGTCCTCCCCCAGGCCTGGAATGCCCCCAATCCCTCTGCCCATCCGCCAAGCTAGCTCTCTTCCTCCCTTCAAGGCCCTACTGAGAACTCACCTCCTCCAGGAGGCCTTCCCAGACTGAGCCCCTTCCTTCCTCTCCCCCTCATCCCCCTCTCCATCCCCCCATCTTACCTCCTTCCCTTCCCCACAGCACCTGTATATATGTATATATGTTTGTACAGATTTATTACTCTATTTATTTATTTTACTTGTACATATCTATTCTATTTATTTTATTTTGTTGGTATGTCTGGTTTTGTTCTCTGTCTCCCCCTTTTAGACTGTGAGCCCACTGTTGGGTAGGGACTGTCTCTATATGTTGCCAATTTGTACTTCCCAAGCGCTTAGTACAGTGCTCTGCACACAGTAAGCGCTCAATAAATACGATTGATGATGATGATGTGGAACTGTTTCCAACCTGATTAATTTGTATCTTACCCCAGCACTTGGAACAGCACTTGGCACAGAGTAAGCGCTTAACAAACACCATAATTACCATAATTATTATTAACCAGAGCATCCAGGACCACAAGGGTTTTTGGGAGGGATTTCCCAGCATCCATGAGCATCCATCCACCTGTATATATGTATATGTTTGTACGAATTTATTACTCTATTTATTTATTTTATTTGTGCATATTTATTCTATTTATATTATTTTGTTAATATGTTTTGTTTTGTTCTCTGTCTCCCCCTTCTAGACTGTGAGCCAACTACTGGGTAGGGACCATCTCTATATGTTGCCAACTTGTACTTCCCAAGCACTTAGTACAGTGCTCAGCACACAGTAAGCACTCAATAAATACGATTGAATGAATGAATGAATGAATTAACTCTGGGGGCCCCCAAGGTATGATTAGTTTCTGTCAGTTCTGGGGCTAGTTTAGCATATTGAGCGCCCGCTGTTGGGTAGGGACTGTCTCTATGTGTTGCCGACTTGTACTTCCCAAGCGCTTAGTACAGTGCTCGGCACACAGTAAGCGCTCAATAAATACGATTGATTGATTGATTGATTTTGAGTTGGGAAGCAAGATGGGCAGTTAGCCTCGAAGATGAACTGCCAGCAGAAAACACACTATTTCTTAGCGGCCTTTGAACTTGCCTTGTTTCTTTTCTTTTGGTAGGGACACTGATCAAACAAAAGTAAGCACTTAGAACAGTGCTTGGCACATAGTAAGCGCTGAACAAATACCATCATTATTAATAAAAGATCTTTTATCCCAAAACAGTAGGGGACAGTCTTTGTTCCCATCCAAAAAATCCTTTAACGAGCAAGAAAATCAAAAGACACCTTACGTGCGATCACGTTAGTCCTCTCAACCTCTTTCCCAAACTTTGGTTGTTAAGCCCCTCATTGTGCTTTTGAATGAACACCAGGGTCATCGTGATTACTGAAATATTATAATTACTGAAATATTCTTTTCGTTTCTAGTGAGAAGCTGGATGGAAAAGCTGAAAGACAAGGTAGGAAAAGCCTTTTCTTCTTTTGTTTCCATTCGCAAGGGTGCTGGGTTTTTGTTTTTTTTCAACCAGGAGACGAAAGATCTCCACGCCAATGATGCTCTGACCCAGTATCTTGGGCCAGCCTTGTTTTCATCCCGGATCTCGGTTCAGAAAGTCTAACCCCATGCGAGGGGCTTCAAAGCAGTACTTCCCAAGCGCTTAGTACAGTGCTCTGCACACGGTAAGCGCTCAATAAATACGATTGATTGATTGATTGATTGAGAAGCATTTTGAAAAATTCCACCTCGGGGGATATTATACTCTCCCAAGTCCTTAGTACAGTGCTTTGCACATAGTAAGCGCTTAACAAATGCCATCATTATTATTACAATTATACGATTATTATTTATTTATTTATTATTACATTATTTATGATTATTTATACATTTATATGTGATTTTATATATATATACATATTTATACATGATTATTTATTATTATTTATTTATTATTATTTTGTTCATTATTTTATTTATTTTATCTATTATAAATAAATAATTTATCATTATATCATATCATAATAAATCATAAATATATAAAAATTATGAATATTTAAAAATTATAAATATAAATAATATATGTAAGTTATAAATATATAATAACACATATAATATATTATATCATAATAAACCATCATTTATTTATTTATTTATTCATTATTTTATTTATTATTTATGTATTATTGTTTATATTTATACTTATTATTATTAGTATAATAATAATACTATATTATCAAACAATAAATACGATTGATGATTACAGTGTTCAATAAATGCAACTGATTAGGTGATTGATTGACGTGAGACTTTTTCCTACCTAATACCTTCCTCCTGACAGTGTCGAAGTATGTTCCAGACCCTGAGGCGGTTAGGCAAAGTTTCAGCCTAATCTTCCCTGGACGGATCATTCTGGTTCTGAGTTTTAACATCCAGAGCGGTTCTGGGTGAGAAACAGATGATCACGATGGTGGTGGGGGTAACATTTCAGGTCCCAAATAACTCCTCCGGGCCAAAGTCAAACCGAGAGTTGGTTAGCTGTTGTCACAACGCTACTGAATTTTAACCGTGGTGCATTTCACAGTGCCCTCTCACTTCCTAAGCTGCAAAGTTTTTTCTTTGATTTAAGCATCTCCCTTCATCACCCCTCCCCAACCTATGAAGTGTTTGGTGGCAGACTCAAATAGAATAATTAAAGCTCATTTCAATTTAGCATCCGATCCTGGCTGAATGGAATATGAAAGAAAAATGCCCTCCTAGAAGCACCTGTATATATGTATATATGTTTGTACATCAATCAATCAATCAATCAATCATATTTATTGAGCACTTACTATGTACAGAGCACTGTACTAAGCACTTATTTATTACTATTATATATATATAATATTTATATATATAAATAATTATTATTTATTATTAAGTACATATTTATTACTCTTTATTTATTTTACTTGTACATATCTATTCTATTTATTTTATTTTGTTAGTATGTTTGGTTTTGTTCTCTGTCTCCCCCTTTTCGACCGTGAGCCCACTGTTGGGTAGGGACTGTCTCTATATGTTGCCAATTTGTACTTCCCAAGTGCTTAGTACAGTGCTCTGCACATAGTAAGCACTCAATAAATACGATTGATGATGATGATCTAACCCAAAGTGTTTGATTACTGCCACATCTTGACCTTGCTCTTTGATCATGTGACTCTATTCACTGTGTTTTTTCATCCCTATTTTAAAAAATATCTGGTGGATTTTCTGGATCTTGGAAACCCATCAACCCACTTTGCATTATTTTCAGTGGAAATGTGACTTCATTTAGCACTGATTTTCTAAACAGTCTATCAGTCAGTGGTATTTATTGAGCACTTACTGTGGGCAGAACACTGTGCTAAGCATTTGGGAGAGTACAATACAACATAATTTAGCAGCTACATTCCCTGCCAATAATGAGCTTACAGTTTAGAGGGGGAGACAGACGTGAATATAAATAAATGACTTATAATCTATCATTTAAAGACATAATAATAATAATGACGGCATTTATTAAGCGCTTACTATGTGCAGAGCACTGTTCTAAGCGCTGGGGAGGTTACAAAGTGATCAGGTTGTCCCACGGGGGGCTCACAGTCTTCATCCCCATTTTACAGATGAGGTCACTGAGGCCCGGAGAAGTGAAGTGACTCGCCCAAAGTCACACAGCTGACAATTGGCGGAGCCGGGATTTGAACCCATGACCTCCGCCTCCAAAGCCCAGGCTCTTGCCACTGAGCCACGCTGCTTTTCCAAGGGCTGTGGGCTTGGGGCGAATATCAAATGCCCAAAGGTCATTTTGAGCACCTGGTAGGCCCAACCCTCCAGCACTCATGTACATATCATTAAATTATTTATTATAAATTCCTTATTTATGCATATTAATGTCTGTCTCCCCCTCTAGACTACAAGCTAATTACGGGCAGGGCACATGTCTGCTTTTTCTCTTGTACTGTACTCTCTCAAGAGCTTAGAGAACATAGTACGATTGAATAAATGAATAGTAAGTGCTCAATAAATACGATTGATTGATTGATTGGGTCTGACCTGAACTCTCTCAAAAGCTTAGAGAACATAGTACGATTGAATAAATGAATAGTAAGTGCTCAATAAATACGATTGATTGATTGACTGGGTCTGACCTGATTATCTTTAGGCTACTCCAGTGCTTAGTACAGCACTTTTATTCATTCATTCAATCTTATTTATTGAGCGCTTACCATGTGCAAAGCACCTTATTAAGCGCTTGGGAGAGTACAATATAAAAATAAACATATTCTCTGCTCACAGTGAGCTCACGGTCCAGAGGGCTACAGTTTACAGTCAACTGTGGCAGCAGAGCATAGTGGATAGAGCCCGGGCCCGGGAACCAGAAGGGCATGGGTTCTAATCCCGGCTCCACCACGCGTCTGACGTGCGACCTTGGGCAAGTCGCTTAACTTCTCTGGGCCTCAGTCACCTTATCTCACCTTATCTCACCTTGTTTCATTCTGCTTGAGAGGAGCAGCGTGGCTCAGTGGAAAGAGCCCGGGCTTTGGAGTCAGAGGTCATGGGTTCAAATGCCGGCTCTGCCAATTGTCAGCTGGGTGACTTTGGGCAAGTCACTTCACTTCTCTGGGCCTCAGTTACCTCATCTGTCAAATGGGGATGAAGACTGTGAGCCCCCCGTGGGACAACCTGATCACCTTGTAACCTCCCCAGCGCTTAGAACAGTGCTTTGCACATAGTAAGCGCTTAATAAATGCCATTATTATTATTATTACTAGCTGTAAAATGGGATTGAGACTGAGCCCCATGTAGGACAGGGACTCTGTCCGGCGCGATTTGTACCACGCCCGGCACATAGTAAGCACTCAACGCTACCATTATTATTATTACTATCCCTGTATATATGTATATATGTTTGTACATATTTGTTACTCTATTTATTTTACTTGTACATATCTATTCTATTTATTTTATTTTGTTACTATGTTTCGTTTTGTTCTCTGTCTCCCCCTTTTAGACTGTGAGCCCATTGTTGGGTAGGGACCGTCTCTATATGTTGCCAACTTGGACCTCCCAAGCGCTTAGTACAGTGCTCTGCACACAGTAAGCGCTCAATAAATACGATTGATGATTGATGATTATTATTACTCAGCACATAAGATGCACTTAACGAATACCGTTACTATCATCATGGTGATTATTTTGTCACGGAGCCCGTCACGAGTGCTAACCGGGATCGTTTCAATGGCGATAATTTAAAAATTCCACCTCGGGGGATAGCGTCCACGCGGCAGTCGGTAGTCCGATCGATCGGCCGCCCTTGAGGGAAAGTCGGCGAGGCCTTCTGTTTAGTATTCTGATGCTCGTCTCCCTCTCCTAAAGGCTGGGTACATGTCTGGGATGCTAGTGCCCGTGGGTGTCGGAATTGCCGGAGCCCTGTTCATCTTGGGAGCCCTCTACAGCATCAAGATCATGAACCGCCGGAAGAGGAACGGCTTCAAGAGGCACAAGAGGAAGGTGAGGCCGCGATAAAAGATTGCGAGAAACGCCCCCGTGGTCTCTGATGAGCTTCCTGGAGCAAATGGCTCAAAGAGATCAATCAATCAATCAATCAATCAATCAATCGTATTTATTGAGCGCTTACTGTGTGCAGAGCACTGTACTAAGCGCTTGGGAAGTACAAATTGGCATCACATAGAGACAGTCCCTACCCAACAGTGGGCTCACAGTCTAAAAGGGGGAGACAGAGAACAGAACCAAACATACCAACAAAATAAAATAAGTAGGATAGAAATGTACAAGTAAAATAAATAAATAAATAAATAAATAGAGTAATAAATATGTACAACCATATATACATATATACAGGTGCTGTGGGGAAGGGAAGGAGGTAAGACGGGGGGATGGAGAGGGGGACGAGGGGGAGAGGAAAGAAGGGGCTCAGTCTGGGAAGGCCTCCTGGAGAAGGTGAGCTCTCAGCAGGGCCTTGAAGGGAGGAAGAGAGCTAGCTTGGCGGATGGGCAGAGGGAGGGCATTCCAGGCCCGGGGGATGACGTGAGCCGGGGGTCGATGGTGGGACAGGCGAGAGCGAGGTACAGTGAGGAGATTAGTGGTGGAGGAGCGGAGGGTGCGGGCTGGGCAGTAGAAGGAGAGAAGGGAGGTGAGGTAGGAGGGGGCGAGGTGATGGACAGCCTTGAAGCCCAGGGTGAGGAGTTTCTGCTTGATGCGCAGATTGATCGGTAGCCATTGGAGATCTGCATTTGAGGCTGGTGCTTTGGGTCCACTGCTGTATGCGATTTCTTGTTCTTCGAAACCAGAATTCACTGGGCCAAGGAGTTTCACGCCTCTCTTTCTCTCTCCCTCTCCCCCTCTTTCCTATAGCAGCGAGAGTTCAACAGCATGCAAGATCGGGTCATGCTCCTGGCCGACAGCTCTGAAGATGAATTTTGAATCGGACTGTGATTCTGCCGCGGCCTTCAGTGACGTGGATTTCATTTTGACCTTGGGGCCAACAGCACGGCATATCCCGCTACGTCACGGCTGTCGGCCGTTCGGGCCCAGGGGTTGCCGGGCAGCGAGCGCCGTATGCCGGGCCGAAGCAGTGGCATGTTGTGCATTACACGTACCGTGCGATGATTTTTTTTTTTACAGTAGTGAGGTTTTCCATCCACGCACTGCATCTCGTAAATAGGCACAGTACATATTGTACAGTGGGACTAGACAGGTGGGGTTAATATCTTGCTTGTATCACCGTGTCTCTTTCTAGGTTTAGGTTAACTGCACTCGTCACGGCCATTATTGTGAACAAAGCACGTTTAATTTGGGAATGGAAACCCTAACGCTGAATGAGTTTGCCGATCTCTGTCCGACGCATTAGCGTGAAACGACGCGGTATCTGAGCTCGAAGCCGAGCAGGCTGCGGTGATGTTCCAAAATGAGTCGCGTGTTAGACTCACGTCCTCTGTCACCGGGGAGGCCTCCCTGGCTGGGACTGTTATTTCCGACTTGTTTACCTGCCTCCCCTTCAGCCTCAGCCTCCGGGAGGCTTTTTGTTCTCCTTTTCTTTCTTTCTCTCAGCATGGGGAAGTGGGGTGAAATAATAGTAAGTAACCCGAGTCGTCGTCTGTGTGTCGTGAGTTTGTCTGGGCCCAAGACCCACCCGTCCGCAGCAGCGTACATGTTGTCCTTCGTGAGGATCGGATTCCTCTTGTCGGGTGTGTTGTCGGATTTTACGCAGGGAAGGGAAGCGGGGACGGGGAAATTTCGGAGGGGTGGGGTCTTGCCCTCCCACTGGACGTGTCAGTATATGTGTGTGTGATAGAGAAAGAGAATGAAAGAGAGTAAGTGTGCGTGAGAGACAGACAGGCAGAATGTGACTGTGGGTGAGAGCTAGAGTGAAAATAGAGGGTGAGCGTATATGAGAGACAAGAGGCAGATTGTGAGTGTCGGGTGTGAAAGAGATTGAGTATGAGTTTGTGAGTGACAGAGAAAGAGAATAAAAGAGAGTAAGTGTGCGTGAGAGACAGACAGGCAGAATGTGACTGTGGGTGAGAGCTAGAGTGACAATAGAGGGTGAATGTATGAGACAGAGGCAGACTGTGAGTGTCGGGTGTGAAAGAGATTGAGTATGAGTTTGTGAGTGACAGAGAAAGAGAATAAAAGAGAGTAAGTGTGCGTGAGAGACAGGCAGGCAGAATGTGACTGGGTGAGAGCTAGAGTGAAAATAGAGGGTGAACGTATATGAGAGACAGAGGCAGATTGTGAGTGTCGGGTGTGAAAGAGATTGAGTATGAGTTTGTGAGTGACAAAGAGAATAAAAGAGATTGTGTGTGAGAGACAGACAGGCAGAATGTGACTGTGGGTGAGAGCTAGAGTGAAAATAGAGGGTGAATGTATATGAGAGACAGAGGCAGATTGTGAGTGTCGGGTGTGAAAGAGATTGAGTATGAGTTTGTGAGAGACAGAGAGTCATAAAGAGTGAGTAGGTGAGACAGAGAGAGGGAGATCGTTAGCATGAGTGTGTACCCAGAACTGTGACCTCAGATGAGTGCTATAGCTAAATCCGGGTATTTACAGTGAGTCAGAGAGGCGCCGTGGTAGGGGAATTGACTTTTATTTCAGCGGAAGTGTCGCTCCTCCCCGGTGACACCCCCCTGACCGTCGGGTAATCTTCCTCCCCCCGCCTCGCCCCCTCTTTCTTTAAATTTTCCCCCATTTCCTCCCTCCCCCACATCAGGGATTTTAGAACCGTTTCCCCATAATCACGGCTCTTCCTCACTCGCTCGCTCCCTTCGCATCCCTCCCCAGAACTAGCGGCGGAAAGGAGGCCGGCTTGGTGGGAAGTCAAACTGGATGGCTCGGAAAGCCGCAAGCGGCTGTCGACTGAGAAATGTCACCGCTGTTCCTCGTTACTCAGGACGCCTTAAGTCGCAGACCGCCTGTTTGTGTGAGAGACAGAGGGAAGGAGAGAAAGAGAACTGTGGATTGACTGGAATTGCTTCAGGTTGTCTTTTTCATTGCCCTGTCACGGCAGGAGCTGGTGGGGGAATGTACCTTTTCGGCCCAACCGGGGAATTGGCCAGATGGTTCAGTGGCTAGCGCTCCAAAGCCAGCCGGGGCTTTGGGACAGCGGAGAGCCCGTGCCCTAGGTAGGTGAAGTCTTTTCTTCCCACGGGTGCCCGGAGTTGGGGCTTCTGAGGTTGGTGCGATATCAAGGAAGTGTCCGAACCAACTTAGAGGAGCAGCTGGCCGTCTGGGCTTACTCTCCAAACACACTCACTGCCCGGGCAGGACAGAACTCAGCCAATTCTGCTCATTACAGGGGGTTTTCTCATCTCTGAATTTGCTCTCCTTTTCTCTCTCCAGCCCTTCCCCTTTCCTCCATCCCTTCCCCACACCCCATCCCCTTTCTTTAGCTCTAGACCCTCTTCTGAGGTTAGCCTCGTTTCTCTCTGGGATCCATTTCCGAATCCATCCTTGGGTTACCGTGAGAGCTCTCCCCTCCCTCCTCACCCAACTGGGCACCAGAGGGAACATGCCGGGTCACCTGGACAGGGCTCAAGCCTGGTTGAGGGGGGTTTAGGGAGGGAACTGTACCCTCCCAAATGCTTAGTACAGTGCTCTGTACCCAGTAAGCGCTCAATAAATACGGATGATTGATTGAGTGATTGATTGAAGGCTTTGAAGCCCAAGGCTGGTCTCCACTAGCCCCGTGGTCCGCGAGGGGAATGCCACCATCCTCTGGGGCGGTTGGGCACACGTAAGGAACCACCCGGGCATAGGTGCCACCAAACCCCAGCGTCGAGGGCGTGGGGTTCGTCGGTGAATCAGTCGGTGCTCAAAAAATGTCATGTACTAGTGGCTGGGGCATTCAGAAGCAAAACACATGTACCCTATCCTCCAGGAGAGCACTACCAGGGAAGAGAGACTGGCACAGATTATTCACAGAGAAGCAGCGTGGTTCACTGGAAAGAGCCCGGGCTTTGGAGTCAGAGGTCATGGGTTCAAATCCCGGCTCCATCAATTGTCAGCTGTGTGACTCTGGGCAAGTCACTTCACTTCTGTGGGCCTCAGTCCCCTCATCTGTAAAATGGGGATTAAGACTGGGAGCCCCACGTGGGACAACCTGATCACCTTGTATCCCCCCGGTGCTTAGAACAGGGCTTTGCACATAGTACGTGCTTCACAAATACCGTCATCATCATTATTATTATTTGCGAACAGTGGAAGGAGGACGAAGCAGAAGCAGAAGCAGAAGAAGCAGTGCCAGTGTGTCAGGATGAAATAGTTGAAGAAATAAATGAATGGGTAAACAAATAACCAGAGGAGCATTACTGCTCAGGATGGGAATGAAATGATGATGATGATGATGATGGTATTTGTTAAGCGCTTACTAATCAATCAATCAATCAATCATATTTATTGAGCGCTTACTGTATGCAGAACACTGTACTAAGCGCTTGGGAAGTACAAGTTGGCAACATATAGAGACAGTCCCTACCCAACAGTGGGCTTACAGTCTAGAAGGGGGAGACAGAGAACAAAACCAAACATATTAACAAAATAAAATAAATAGAATAAATATGTACAAGTAAAATAGAGTAATAAATATGTACAGACATACAGGTGCTGTGGGGAAGGGAAGAAGGTAAGACGGAGGGATGGAGAGGGGGACGAGGGGGAGAGGAAGGAGGGGGCTCAGTCTGGGAAGGCCTCCTGGAGGAGGTGAGCTCTCAGCAGGGCCTTGAAGGGAGGAAGAGAGCGAGCTTGGCGGATGGGCGGAGGGAGGGCGTTCCGGGCCCGGGGGATGACGTGGGCCGGGGGTCAACGGCGGGACAGGCGAGAACGAGGCCTAACGGTGAGGAGATTAGCGGCGGAGGAGCGGAGGGTGCGGGCTGGGCTGGAGAAGGACAGAAGGGAGGTGAGGTAGGAGGGGGAGAGGGGATGGACAGCCTTGAAGCCCAGGGTGAGGAGTTTCTGCCTGAGTTTCTGCTTACTATGTGC
The DNA here is from genome assembly GCF_015852505.1 of Tachyglossus aculeatus. NCBI lineage: Eukaryota > Metazoa > Chordata > Mammalia > Monotremata > Tachyglossidae > Tachyglossus > Tachyglossus aculeatus. The sequence goes on from NC_052079.1 coordinate 1,210,642, forward strand.
AATGCACTGAAATCCATCTGAGGTGATGTGGTGGGAGTCTGGTGAATTAACCGGGGAAGGCTTCCTAGTCCAAGCTGCTGTAGGGGTCGGCCCTTACTTCCCCCCTTCCTCTCCCCTGGCTTCGGCTGGAGTTCACAGCAGGAAATTAGCCTTTGCTGAGCTCTGAGGAGGCCATTAGAAGCTACGCATGAAGACCTCAGTCAACACAAAGAGAAACGGCGTGGCCGAGTGGCTTGGGAGTCAGAAAGACCTGAGTTCTAGTCCTGGTTCCGTTACTAGTCTGCTGTGTGACCTTGGGCAAGTCACTTCATTTCTCTGGGTCTCAATTACCTGTAAAACAGGGATGAAGACTGTGAGCCCCAAGTGGGACAGGGACTATGTCTATCCTGATTACCTTGTACCAACCCTAGTGCTTAGAACAGTGACTGGCACATAGTAAGTGCTTGACACATATCCTAAAAAAACTCAAATGGAAAAAGGTTTTTGGAGGCATGTCCAAGAATTTTTGCTTTTCTTAAATAATAATAATAATAACAATAATGATGGCATTTGTTAAGCACTTACTATGTGCAAAGCACTGTTCTAAGCACTGGGGTGGATACAAGGTGATCAGATTGTCCTACGTGGGGCTCACAGTCTTCATCCCCATTTTGCAGATGAGGGAACTGAGGCCCAGAGAAGTGAAGCGACTTGCCCGAAGTCACCCAGCTGACAATTGGTGGAGCTGGGATTTGAACCCATGACCTCTGACTCCAAAGCCCGGGCTCTTTCCACTGAGCCATGCTGCTTCTCACAAATGGACACCGCTTGCTCATGGGACAGTAGCAGTCGTGGTGATGGTGGTGGTTACATTAATACTGATAATAATAATGGTATTTGTTAAGTGCTTACTATGTGCCAGGCAGTGTATTAAGCGCTGGGGCAGATACAGACAAGTCGAGTTGGACATAGTCCCTGTCCCATGTGGGGCTCACAGTCTCAATCCCCGTTTTATAGATGAGGGAACTGAAGCACCGAGAAGTTAAGTTCATTCATTCATTCATTCATTCAATCATATTCATTGAGCGCTTACTGTGTGCAGAGCAGTGTACTAAGCACTTGGGAAGTACAAGTCGGCAACATACGGAGACAGTCCCTACCCAACAACGGGCTCACAGTCTAGAATGGGGAGACAGACAACAAAACAAAACATTAACAAAATGAAATAGAATAGTAAATATGTACAAATCAAATAGAGTAATAAATCTGTACAAAGTGACCAGCCCAAGGTCACAGAGCAGACAAGTGGTGGAGCTAGGATTAAAACCCACAACCTTCTGACTCTCCAGTCCCTGAGTAGTAAGAGAGCAGGATTAGGATTTATTGAATAATAATAATAATGATGGCATTTGTTAAGCACTTACTATGTGCAAAGCACTGTTCTAAGCGCCGGGGTGGATACAAGGTGATCAGGTTGTCCTACGTGGGGCTCACAGTCTTCATCCCCATTTTGCAGGTGAGGTCACTGAGGCCCAGAGAAGTGAAGCGACGTGCCCTAAGTCACCCAGCTGACAATCGGAGGAGCCGAGATTAGAACCCATGACCTCTGACTCCCAAACCCGGGCTCTTTCCACTGAGCCAAGCTGCTTCCCCAGGAGGGTCAAGGCACTGTAGTAAGGAATCGGGAAGTATGGAACAAGCGAATGACCCTTTGCCTGCCCACAAGGACCATCCGCTCTAATAGGGCCAACAGAGGCCCGGGCAGCTTACGATCGCGAACACACCTGGCCCCTGGATGGGCATCCTCTGTGACATCTAGATCAATCAATCAATCAATCAATTGTATTGAGTGCTTACTGTGTGCAGAGCACTGTACTAAGCACTTGGGAAGGACAAGTTGGCAGTATATAGAGACAGTCCCTACCCAACAGTGGGCTCACAGTCTAGAAGATCCCCTTTAGGGGAGTCACAACCGACCAGCGTACCCGTAGAGAAGCAGCGTGGCTCAGTGGAAAGAGCCCGGGCTCGGGAGTCAGAGGTCGTGGGTTCAAATCCCAGCTCCGCCACTTGTCAGCTGGGTGACTTTGGGCAAGTCACTTCACTTCTCTGGACCTCAATGACCTCATCTGTAAAATAGGGATTAAGACTGTGAGCTCCACGTGGGACAACCTGATTACCTTGTATCCTCCCAGCGCTTAGAACGGTGCTTGGCACATAGTAAGTGCTTAACAAATGCCATTATTATTATTATTATTGTTATTATTACCCCAGGTGGGCTGGGAGGGGGCTGAGGGGGAGAACTTTGGCCTTAAATTCTGCCTAACATGGAGCAAACGAACATGAATTAGACCTCTGCTGAGAGGTAAGCTTCTTCACTCCCGTTTATTACCTTCCAGCGGACTGCCAGGGTCACATCTGAGTGCATTAATGCAAAAATCAATCTTTATAGCTCTTGCAGGGCTATCTGGCTACCTAAAGGTAGGGGGAGGGAGGGGGCAGAGAGTATCCAAATAAAATAAAATCAGTTGTTTCTACATAAATCTCTTCGGCATTTAAGCAAGCAAAGCTGAACTTTCTGGATGGGAGGTTGCCAGGGGCAACAGGAAAATCCGGGCGGGCTCCCAGGGACAAACTGGATCCCAGAACTGCTTAATCATCATCAATCGTATTTATTGAGCGCTTACTATGTGCAGGGCACTGTACTAAGCGCTTGGGAAGTACAAATTGGCAACATATAGAGACAGTCCCTACCCAACAGTGGGCCCACAGTCTAAAATGAGCATTGGCACCACCCCTCTGCCGCCGATGCCAACGTCTTGCCCTGGCTATCGGATCACTAATCAAAGATGTGAGGGGGATTGCACGAGAAGCTCAGTGCCCGGAGGAAGAGCTGGGTTGTGAGAGCTGAGGGAAATCAATCAATCAATCAATCGTATTTATTGAGCGCTTACTGTGCGCAGAGCACTGTACTAAACGCTTGGGAAGCGTACTAAATGCTATATATATCCTGTATATATGTATATATGGTTGTACATATTTATTACTCTATTTATTTATTTATTTTACTTGTACATTTCTATCCTATTTATTTTATTTTGTTGGTATGTTTGGTTCTGTTCTCTGTCTCCCCCTTTTAGACTGTGAGCCCACTGTTGGGTAGGGACTGTCTCTATGTGTTGCCAATTTGTACTTCCCAAGCGCTTAGTACAGTGCTCTGCACATAGTAAGCGCTCAATAAATACGATTGATTGATTGATTGGGAAGTACAAGTTGGCAACATATAGAGACAGTCCCTACCCAACAGTGGGCTCACAGTCTAAAAGAGTGGGCTCACAGTCTAAAAGAAAGCGCAAGAGTCAGGCCAGTTTAGGACCGACCAACTCGGTGATACCTCGGGGCATCTTCTGTGGAGAACGAGGGCCGAGACTTGAAGACCGGTGAAGGACTCGTTGCCAGGGCTGGTGGTTCGGGCGGGACCACTCGCCCTCTCTGGTCCCAGCAAGTCGTGTTTCTCCTGGAGTTTTAGACTGTGAGCCCACTGTTGGGTAGGGGCTGTCTCTATATGTTGCCAATTTGTACTTCCCAAGCGCTTAGTACAGTGCTCTGCACATAGTAAGCGCTCAATAAATACGATTGATGATGATGATGGAGTTCACTGAGTAGCTCTAATTCTATTTATTCTGACGATTTGGACACCTGTCTCCATGTTTTGTTTTGTGTCTTCTCCTTCTAGACTGTGAGCCCATCATTCATTCATTCAATCGTATTTATTGAGCGCTTACTGTGTGCAGAGCACTGTACTAAGCGCTTGGGAAGTCCAAGTTGGCAACATATAGAGACGGTCCCTACCCAACAGCGGGCTCACAGTCTAGAAGGGGGAGACAGACCGTCGTTGGGTAGGGACCGTCTCTATATGTTGCCGACTTGGACTTCCCAAACACATAGTAGAATAATAATAATGATGACATTTGATAAGCGTTTACTATGTGCAGACCACTGTTCTAAGCGCTGGGGGGGATACAAGGTGATCAAGTTGCCCCATGTGGGGCTCACAATCTTAATCCCCATTTTACAGATGTGGTAACTGAGGCTCAGAGAAGTTAAATGACTTGCCCAAGGCCACACAGCAGTCATCATCATCATCAATCGCATTTATTGAGTGCTTACTGTGTGCAGAGCACTGTACTAAATCATGCGGTGGAGTCAGAATTCGAGCCCATGACCTCTGACTCCAAAGCCCGTGCTCTTTCCACTGAGCCACGCTGCTTCTCTGCACTTAGAAGAAGCACTTAGAGAAGCAGCGTGGCTCAGTGGAAAGAGCCCGGGCTTTGGAGTCAGAGGTCAGGGGTTCAAATCCCGGCCCCTCCGACTGTCGGCTGTGTGACTTTAGGCAAGTCGCTTAACTTCTCTGTGCCTCAGTTACCTCATCTGGAAAATGGGGACTGACTGTGAGCTCCCCGTGGGACAACCTGATCACCCTGTAGCCTCCCCAATGCTTAGACCAGTGATTTGCACATAGTAAGCGCTTAACAAATGCCACCATTATTATTATTATTATTATTCTGAAGATAAACCACTGGATTTTTCTCTGAGCAAATCAAGGGCCAGTCGAAGAAGCATCTCCAAACTGATGCATGATAATTGTATTGGCATTTGTTAAGCACTTTCGAGGTCTAAAAGAATTGTGATCATCCCGGGGAAAGATACAAGAATATTAAATTGGACACGGTTCCCGCCCCGACTCATGGCTCACAGTCAGAGAGGGAGGGAAAGAGATTGTCCTTATTTCCACGTTACAGACGAAGAAACTAAGGGTCAGGAAAGCGATGGCCTTGCCAGAAATTACCCACAGCAGGCCAGGGGCAGAGCTGGGACTTGAACTCGGGTCTTTTTGAGTCCTGTCAGCTCCTTTTGGGCAGGGAGATGTCTACCAACTCTATTATGGTGCAGTCTCAATCAATGGTATTTATTGAGCTCAATAAATACGATTGATTGATTGAGCGCTTACTGTGTGCAGAGCACTGTACTAAGCGCTTGGGAGAGTGCAATATAAAAGAATTGGTAGACGCGCTACCTGCCCACGACGAGCATGTAGTCTAGAGGGGGAGCCATATTAAAACAAATAAATTACTGTGTGACCTTGGGCAAGTCACTTCACTTCTCTGTGGTCTCTGTGCCTCAGTTTCCTCATCTGCAAAATGAGGATTCAATACCTGGTCTCTATCCTACTATGAGCCCCGTGTGGGATCCGATCATCTTTTTTCTACCCCAGCGCTTAGTACAGTGCTTGGCATGTAATAATAATAACAGTATTTCTTAAGTTCTAATCAATCAATTGTATTTATTGAGCGCTTACTGTGTGCAGAGCACTGTATTAAGCACTTGGGAAGTACAATCAATCAATCGTATTTATTAAGAGCTTACTGTGTGCAGAGCACTGTACTAAGCGCTTGGGAAGTACAAGTGGGCAACATATAGAGACAGTCCCTACCCAACAGTGGGCTCACAGTCTAGAAGGGGGAGACAGAGAACAAAACCAAACATATTCACAAAATAAAATGAATAGAATAGATATGTACAAGTAAAATAAATAAATAAATAGAGTAATAAATATGTACAAACACATATACAGGTACTGTACTAAGTGCTGGGGTGGATACCAGCAAATCGGGTTGGACACAATCCCTGTTCCATGTGGGGCTCCCAGACTCGATCCCCATTTTCCCTTATGCGGTAACTGAGGCACAGAGAAGTGAAGTAACTCGCCTAAGATCACACAGCAGACAAGTGGAGGAGCTGGGATTAGAACCCATGACCTTGCGATTCCCGGGCCCATGCTCTGTTAAGTGCTTAACAAATACCACAATTATTATTATTAATTTATGTGACATGTAAAGTCAAGTGGCAGGGTGAAATGGAGGCAGCTGCGGTACAAACTCAACCTCTTTTTCCAGTTTGTTTTTATTCATGGAATCGTATTTACTGAGCGCTTACTTTTTATCCGAAGATTGTTGTATCCACTGTCAGGGAAGACTCTCGCTTTCTGCTTCAGACAGCTGATGTCACCTTCTGTCTCCACAGAATGCTACTTTAATGAATGACAACTTCCTCGCCGGTGAGTCTAGAGAAATGAGCACAGGAAAAGATGACTTTGGGTGTCAGAAGACTCGGGTTTTAGGCCCGGCTGTGACACTGGCCTGCTGTGTGACCCAAGCGCTTAGTACAGTGCTCTGCACACAGTAAGCGCTCAATAAATACGATTGATTGAATGAATGAATGATTACAACTTTTCTTTGGAGAAGCAGCGTGGCTCAGTGGAAAGAGCACGGGCTTTGGAGTCAGAGGTCATGGGTTCATTCATTCATTCAATCGTATTTATTGAGCACTTACTATGTGCAGAGCACTGTACTAAGCGCTTCGGAAGTACAAAGTTGGCAAATCCCAAGTTGGTGCAAATCCCGGCTCCGCCAACTGTCAGCTGTGTGACTTTGGGCAAGTCACTTCACTTCTCTGGGCCTCAGTTACCTCATCTGGAAAATGGGGATTAAACCCGTGAGCCCCATCTGGGACAACCTGATCACCTTGTAACCTCCCCAGCGCTTAGAACAGGGCTTTGCACATAATAAGCGCTTAACAAATACCATCATCATCATTATTATTATTTCCTCCTCTCTAAAAATGGGGGTGAAAAAAGTAGCAAAAATGCGGTTTAACACAAGGAAGAGCGTCTTTAACTGGCAGGAGGGGTGGTGGAGTCTATAATTCTCTATACGACTCACTGAATGAATGAATGGCTGACTGACTGAATAGATGAATGAATGGCTAGTAGGAGAAGCCAAGGCCTCAGAGAGGCAGGGGACTGAGCAACCAAATGCCTAGAGGGGCCGGAAGTGCCCCTCGCGGCGCAGGGCCACGGTCCTTCTAGGCATCCCGGAGGTAAACTCTATGATGTCCCGCCCCCCCCCCAACCGCCCTTCAAGGCCTTGGCCTCCCGCGCCTGCGCAGCTGAAGTCATTTCGCCCCCTAATGGCCTTCAGGCTGAGCACGTGGGCCCATTTGAGGCTGGTTTCCTCACCGGGAAATCTCTTTAGGGGCTCGTGGGGTTCATTCCCAGAGTTTAGAACAGTGTTTTTCACATAGTAAGAGCTTAATAAAGACCATCATCATTATTTTTTATTATTTCCTCCTCTCTAAAAATGGGGGTGAAAAAAGTAGCAAAAATGCGGTTTAACACAAGGAAGAGCGTCTTTAGCTGGCAGGAGGGATTGTGGAGTGTATAATTCTCTATCTGACTGACTGATTGAATGACTGACAATGAATGAATGAATGGCTAGCAGGGGAAGCCAAGTTCTCAGAGAGGCAGGGGACTGACCAACCAAACGCCTAGAGAGGCCGGTAGTGCCCCTCACAGCGCAGGGCCACGGTCCTTCTAGGCAGCCCGGGGGTAAACTCTATGGTCTCCCCGCCCCGCCCTCCAAGGCCGTGGCCTCCCGCGCCTGCGCAGTTGAAGTCATTCCCCTTAATGGGCTTCAGGCCTGAGCACGTGGGCCCATTTGAGGCTGGTTTCGTCAGCTGGAAATCTCTTTAGTGGCTCGTGGAGTTCATTCCCAGCGCTTAGAATAGTGCTTTGCACATACTAAGTGCTTAACAAATACTATTATTATTATTCCCCTTCAATGCCATTTCACGCCAACATCCAGCTAGAAGGTAAGAACTCTGATCTATTTAGAGTCTTTTTGTTGCAGTGCCTTGCACAGTGCTTGGCACATAGCGCTTCATTCATTCATTGTATTGAGTGCTTACTGTGTGCAGAACACTGTACTAGGCACTTGGGAAGTACAGTCACCTTCAGTGACATTCATTCATTCAGTTGTATTGAGTGCTTACTGTGTGCAGAACACTGTACTTAGTGCTTGGGAAGTACAGTCACCTTCAGTGACATTCATTCATCCATTGTTGTATTTATTGAGCACTTACTGTGTGCAGAGCACTGTATTAAGCACTTGGGAAGTACAGTCACCTTCAGTGATATTCATTCATCCATTTAGTCATATTTATTGAGCGCTTACTGTTCAGAGCACTGGACTAAGCGCTTGGGAAGTACAGTCACCTTCAGTGACATTCAGAGAAGCAGCGTGGCTCAATGGAAAGAGCCCGGGCTTTGGAGTCAGAGGTCATGGGTTCAAATCCCGGCTCTGCCAATTGTCAGCTGTGTGACTTTGGGCAAGTCACTTCACTTCTCTGGGCCTCAGTTCCCTCATCTGTAAAATGGGGATGAAGACTGTAAGCCCCCTGTGGGACAACCTGATCACCTTGTAACCTCCACAGTGCTTAGAACAGTGCTTTGCACACAGTAAGCGCTTAATAAATGTCATTATTATTATTATTATTATTCATCCATTCAATTGTATTTATTGAGCACTTACTGTGTGCAGAGCACTGGACTAAGCGCTTGGGAAGTACAGTCACCTTCAGTGACATTCATTCATCCATTTAGTCATATTTATTGAGCGCTTACTGTGTGCAGAGCACTGGACTAAGCGCTTGGGAAGTACAGTCACCTTCAGTGACATTCATTCATCCATTCGGTTGTATTATTGAGCGCTTACTGTGTGCAGAGCACTGGACTAAGCGCTTGGGAAGTCCAAGTCAGCAACAGATAGAGTCCGTCCCAACCCAACAACGGGCTCACCGTCTAGAACGGGGAGACAGAAAACAAAACAAAACATGTGGACAGGTGTCAAAATTGTCAGAACAAGTAGAATTATTGCTATATGCAGATCATTAACAAAATAAATAGTAAATATGTACAAGTAATAGAGTAATAAAACTGTACAAATATGTTCATTCTTTCAATCTTATTTATTGAGCACTTACTGTGTGCAGAGCACTGTACTAAGTGCTTGGGAAGTACAAGTAGGCAACATCTAGAGATGGTCCCTACCCAACAGTGGGCTCACAGTCTAGAAGGGGGAGACAGAGAACAAAACATATTAACAAAACAAAATAATTAGAATAAACATGTACAAATAAAATAAATAAATATTATAGTTATTAAATATTAATATATAATTAATATAATATTATATAATATAATTAATATAAATATGTATTATCTATTATGTAATAATCATAACCACTAACAATAAATAATAATAATAATGATGGCATTTATTAAGCCCTTACTATGTGCAAAGCACTGTTCTATGCGCTGCATAGGCTACAAGGTGACCAGGCTGTCCCTCCGGGGGCTCACAGTCTTAATCCCCATTTTACAGATGAGGTAACTGAGGCCCAGAGAAGTTAAGTGACTTGCCCAAAGTCACACAGCTGACAATTGGCCGAGCCGGGGTTTGAACCCATGACCTCTGACGCCAAAGCCCGGGCTCTTTCCACTGAGCCACGCTGCTTCTCTTATTAATCTCTTCTCAATAATTAATCAGTTGTATTTATTGAGAGCTTGCCCTATGCAGAGCACTATACTAGGCACTTTAGAGGGTACACTGTAACAGAGTTGGTAGACATTGTCCCTGCCCACAGTGAGCTTACAGGTTAGAGGGGGAGGCAGGCATTAATGTAAATAAAATATGGATATGGACAAAAGTGCAGTGAGGCTGAGGAAAAGGTGAATAAAGGGTGACCATTCATTTATTCATTCAATTGTATTTATTAAGCGCAAGGAGAGGCAAGGCTGAGTCCTCAAGGAAAGCCAGCTGGCTTCGGTGCCCATGAGTCTGGCAGATTCTCAGAGGGTTTTCAGGCCCACAGCACCTGTATATATATTTGTACGTATTTATTACTCTATTTTTTATTTGTACATATTTATTCTATTTATTTTATTTTGTTAATATGTTTTGTTTTGTTCTCTGTCTCCCCCTTCTAGACTGTGAGCCTGCTGTTGGGTAGGGACCGTCTCTATATGTTGCCAACTTGGACTTCCCAAGCGCTTAGTATTTATTCTATTTATTTTATTTTGTTAATATGTTTTGTTGTCTGTCTCCCCCTTCTAGACTGTGAGGCCACTGTTGGGTAGGGACCGTCTCTATATGTTGCCAACTTGGACTTCCCAAGTGCTTAGTATTTATTCTATTTGTTTTATTTTATCAATATGTTTTGTTCTCTGTCTCCCCTTTCTAGACTGTGAGCCCACTGTTGGGTAGGGACCGTCTCTATATGTTGCCAACTTGGACTTCCCAAGCGCTTAGTATTTATTCTATTTATTTTATTTTGTTAATATGTTTTGTTTTGTCATCTGTCTCCCCCCTTCTAGACTGTGAGCCCACTGTTGGGTAGGGACCGTCTCTACATGTTGCCAACTTGTACTTCCCAAGCGCTTAATATTTATTCTATTTATTTTATTTTGTTAATTTGTTTTGTTTTGTTGTCTGTCTTCCCCTTCTAGACTGTGAGCCCACTGTTGGGTAGGGACCGTCTCTAGATGTTGCCAACTTGGACTTCCCAAGCGCTTAGTCCAGTCCTCTGCACACAGTAAGCGCTCAATAAATACAAATGAATGAATGAATCCCTGGCCCAACTGGAAAGGGTTCATCATCATCAATCGTATTTATTGAGCGCTTACCATGTGCAGAGCACTGTACTAAGTGCTTGGGAAGTACAAGTTGGCAACATATAGAGACAGAGTTGAGTGGCATTGGTAGCCACAGCACCCCACCCTACAGATCCAGCATTAGGAAACTTTTTTTTATGATACTTGATAAGCGCTTATTATGTGCCAGGCGCTGTACGAAGCGCTGAGGTAGAAACAAGTTAATCAGGTTGAACACAGTGCCACGTGGGGCTGAGAGCCTTAATCTCCATTTTACAGGTGAGGTAACTGAAGCACAGAGAAGTTTAGTGACTGCCCACGGTCACAAAGAAGACAAGCGACGGAGGCAGGATTAGAACCCGGGTCCTTCTGATTTCCAGGGCCGTGCTCTAATCCGCTTCTGCAGTGAGAACCCTCCTGGTCTCCGTGACCGAATGTGGGGTAGCCAGGGTGGTCACGAGCCATTATCACTGGGGAGAGGGGGTGGCATACCTTATCCCGTCAGGAGTTTCCGATGTTTTAAATTCGAGAAGCTCGTAACACAACACACCCTCCCGACACCTCCATCTTAAAGCACACAGTAAGCGCTCAGTAAATACGATTGAACGAATGAATGAAAGCGGCTGTTTCAGTACAGAAGAATGACCAAGTCGCCTATTTAACAGGAAACTCCAAACTCAGGTGTGGGAGTCCAAGGATCTGGCCTCTAGTCCCAGCTCTTTCCTTAGTCTGTTGTGTGACTCACTTTACCTTCCTGGGCTTCAGTTGCCCTAGCTCGGAAATGGGGATGAAATATCCGCTCTCCCTTCCTCGAGGGGAGGATGCACTGAGGTGAAAGTGCTTTGGGAAAATAAGCAGGCCTGGCACTTTCAAAGTGTGACTGTTATTGTGAAGTCGAGTACCTGGATATTAGGAGGCAACCTCTGGAAAATGCCAGTAATAATAATAATAATGGCATTTGTTAAGCGCTTACTGTGTAAAGAACACTGTTCTAAGCGCTGGGGGGGATCCAAGGTGATTAAGTTGTCCCACGTAGGGCTCACAGTCTTATCCCCTTTTTCCAGATGAGGTAACTGAGGCTCAGAGAAGTGAAGTGACTTGCCTAAGGTCCCACAGCAGACATGTGGCGGAGCTGGGATTCGAACCCATGACCTCCGACTCCAAAGCCCGGGCTCTTTTCCACTGAGCCGCGCTGCTTCTCTATAGGCTGGCGTGACTGTTTTTCTCTGACAGGCTCCTAATTAAGCGCTCCCGATGATTAACAGGTGGCTCCAGACACGTCGAAGTGTGAGAAATATGCGTCTGACGTGGAGTTGGGGCAATTTCCCCATCTCTGAAGTCATCCGACCGAAGGCGGACGTCACCCTGCAATTTGGCCCATTTACACGGAGATATCAGGACGGGGAACAGCAGCACGATCAAGTGAGCCCCGTTACCGTTTCAGTTCCTGGAATGTGAGTTTGTTCCCAGTGTCATTCCCGTGGCAAAGCTAATACAACTCGTTCCTCTGGTGTCAGACATGAACCAGGCGATCGCTTTCTTTGAACAGGTGCACGTGAAAGCAGAAAGTTCGAAGACTTCTTTTCCTGACTGTTTTCAGGGGGCTGTGCCTCTCCGCCTTTCTGGAAACGCCTGCCCAGGCCTTCCAATGGGAATTTGGGGGTCTTTCCAGAGCAGGGAAGAAAAAATGACACAAAATTGAGTCCTGCCTATAAAGTTCTTGGTGGCTAGTAGCCTCCCATGACAAAGCATATATCTTGACTGCTTGTTTCAACTGGAAATATTTTCACATAACTAACAGGTAACGATCGTGGCATTTATTAAGCGCGCAAGATGCGACAAGCACTGTATTAAATGCTAGTGTAGATGCGGTCTACTCTGGACGGACACAGTCCCTGCCCCACGCAAGGCTCACGGTCTAAGGAGGAGGGTGAACTGGCATCGAGTCCTCATTTTTACGGTTGAGGGAACTGAGGCCCAGAGCGGTGAAGTGACTTATCCAAGGTCGCACAGCGGACAAGTGGCAGAGCCAGGATTAGAACCTCGGTCCTCTGACTCCCAGGTATCATTTAAGTAATAATAATAATGGCATTTATTAAGCACTTACTATGTGCAAAGCACTGTTCTAAGCGCTGGGGGGATACAAGGTGATCAGGTTGCCCCGCGGGGGGCTCACAGTCAATCCCCATTTTCCAGATGAGGTAACTGAGGCACAGAGAAGTTAAGTGACTTGCCCAAGGGCACACAGCTGGCAATTGGCGGAGGCAGGATTTGAACCTGTGACCACCGACTCCAAAGCCCATGCTCTTTCCATTGAGCCACACTGCTTCTCAAGTAGTTCCTATAACAAACACAGAAGCACAGCGCTGCGGCTTTCATCTTTCAGGTGACAGCCAGGGGAATCCAAGGCCCCCGACAACATTGCCCAGGAAAGTCAAACCCAGTGCTGGAATTTTTAATTGATTTTAATTTTTAATTGATTTTAATTTTTAATTGATTGTAGAGAAGAGAAGCAACATGGCCTAGTGGTTAGACCCCAGGCCTGGGAGTTGGAAGAACCCGCTTTCTAATCCCTCCTCCATCACTTTTCTCTGACCTTGGGCAAGTCACTTCACTTCTGTGGGCCTCAGTTCCCTCATCTGGAAAGTGGGGATTTAAACTCTGACCCCACGTTGTGAGCTTCTATATACCCCGGCGCTTAAAGCGGTGTTCGACACGTCGTAAGCGCTTAGCAAATACCATCATCATTATTGTCGTTAATAGATATATCGGCTGATCAGCGTTTTCCGACGTAAAGGGAGCAACTTTCCTTGGGTCGTGCTGTCAGAGGCTGGTTTTCAAGTCCGTGCAGACCCCGGTTGGAGGTGGAACTGAAGGGGAAGTAGGACCTTTATTCTTGTAGCCCCTGCTGCCTGGGAATGCTACTTAGAACAGTGCTTTGCACATAGTAAGCACTTAATAAATACCATCATTATTACTTAACAAATACCACCGAAGGATCCTGAGCATTTCTAGGTTATGTAACAGATGTGAATATGTTGTAATGATGTTTTGTGCATATAGTAATGATGTAGTATACAGCTATAATTCTATTTATTCTGGTAGTGTTGACACCTGTCTACTTATTTTGTTGTGTGTATCCCCCAAATAGACTGTGAGCCCGTTGTTCGGTAGGGACTGTCTCTATGTGTTGCCGATTTGTACTTCCCAAGCGCTTAGTACAGTGCTCCGCACACAGTAAGCGCTCAATAAATATGATTCTCTCTCTCTCTGTCTCTGCCTCTCTCTCTGTTTCCGTTTGTCTCTGTTTCTCTTTCTGTCTCTGCCTGTTTGTCTCTGTCTGCTTCTCTGCCCTCTCTCTCTCTCCATTTCTCTATTTCTTCCTCTCTTTCTCTGCCTCTGTCTGTTTCTCTGCCCCCTCTCTGTTTCTTTCTCTCTCCATTTCTCTATTTCTTCCTCTCTTTCTCTGTCTCTCTGCCCCCTCTGTTTCTCTCTGTCCATTTCTATTTATTTTATTTTGTTAATATGTTTGGTTTTGTTCTCTGTCTCCCCCTTCTAGACTGTGAGCCCACTGTTGGGTAGGGACCGTCTCTAGATGTTGCCAACTTGTACTTCCCAAGTGCTTAGTACAGTGCTCTGCACACAGTAAGCGCTCAATAAATACGATTGATTGATTGATTGATTGATGATTGAATGAATGAATGGGAACTAGGCTGGGAAATGGGAACGTCACTGTTTATAGTTGTATTGTACTTTCCCAAGTGCTTAGTACAGTGCTCTGCACACAGTAAGCGCTCAAGAAATACAATTGAATGAATGAATGAATGCACTACATCTCCCAGAATGTCCTAGGAGACGTAAGAACCATTCAGCAATCCAGGAGGAATCTTTTAAGTTCTGGAGACGGAAAGCTCGCTTCCTCCCTTCTTGACTATTGAAGGTCACACTATAGTAGCCTTGCTGGCTTGGCGGGTTCCCTGGCCGATTATGCTCAGGACTCTGCCAGCGTATGGGCCGAAGTTTGTGGTTTTTTTGGTACTTTGTGGAGAAGAGTTTGCCTTTTTAGGGGTGCGGCAGCATTGTGATCAGTGTTGTTTTCCCTCTTTTCTGGCTGGGGGTTGAGCTATGCTTTGCTTCAGATCGCTATGTTGGTTTGTCTTGGGTTCCCGGCCCGATAGCCCCGACCGCCCACCGCCACCGGACCACCACTGCAGCCGCGGGCTTGGAATCAATCAATCAATCGTATTTATTGAGCGCTTACTATGTGCAGAGCACTGTACTAAGCGCTTGGGAAGTACAAATTGGCAACACATAGAGACAGTCCCTACCCAACAGTGGGCTCACAGTCTAAAAGAACCTGGAACCTGGAACTTGGAACCTGGGTCCGAGATCCCTTAGGACGTTCGGAGCCGTCAAGTCGGTTTTAACCCTTTGAGATGTGTTTTCACGCTGTATGAGAACTTCCTTCTGGTGAGACTGGAAATGCTGGCGAAACATAAACTGCCAAGAATTCTCTTGTTCGCTGTCGCTCGATTGTGTCTATTGAGCACTTACTGTGTGCAGAGCACCGTAGTAAGCGCTTGAGAGAGTGCAAAATAATAGAGGAAGCATACAGTCTGGAGGGGGAAACAGACAGAAATAAGTTACGGTTGTGTATGGAAGGGCTGAGGGGGGGTAAATATACAGAGGCAATCAGGGTGAAGCAGAAAGGAGGGGGAAAAGAGGAAATAAGAACTTAGGCGGGGAAGGCCTCTTGGAGAGACGTGCCTTCTCTTATTCCTCCTCCTCCTCCCCTCTTCTCGTCCTTCCCCACATCTCCTCCTCCCCTTCTTTCCTCCAGGCCCACAGGTCCCTTGTTTTCCCCCAAGGATTCCCCCTGGCACTGATGGAAGCTAAAAGCATTTAGAAATCAATCAATCATATTTGAGTGCTTACTGTGTGCAGAGCACTGTACTGAGTGCCTGGGAGAGTACAGTCCAACAATATAGCAGACACTTTCCCTGCCCACAATGAGTTTACAGTCTAGAGGGGGAGACAGGCATTAATATAAATAAATTATGGTTATGGACGTGAGATCTGTGGGCTGGAAGGAGGGGATGGATAAAGGGAGCAAGTCAGGGCAAGACAGAAGGGAGTGGAAGAAAAGGGAAAGGGGGCTTAGGAAAGGCCTCCTGGAGGCCTTGAATAAGGCTTTGAATTGGGGGAGAGTCATTTTCTGTCCGATGTGAAGAGGGAGGGCATTCCAGCCCAGGGGCAAGACGTGGGAGAGACTTTGGAGGCGAGATATTTGAGATCCAAGTACAGTGAGTGGGTTCATTCATTCATTCAATTGCACTTATTGAGCGCTTACTGTGTGCAGAGCACTTTTAGAGGACCACAGTGTGAGCGTTGGGTTGTAGGAGAGCAGCGAGGGGAGGTAGGAGGGGACAAGGTGATGGACTGCTTTAAAGCTGATGGTGAAGCTGAAGTTTAAAGTTTGAAGTTTGAAGCTGAAGTTTAAAGTTTGAAGTTTAAAGCTGAAGTTTCTGTATGATGCTGATGTGGATGGCTCTTAAGGAATGGGGAAGCACGGACTGAACGTTTTTATAGAAAAATGATCAGGGCAACAGAGCGAAGAAGGGACCGGAGTGGGGAGAGACAGGAGTCAGGGAGGTCAGCGAGGGGGCTGATGCAGCAGTCGAAGTGGGATAGGATAAGTTCTTGGGTTAATGTAGTAGTAGTTGGGATGGAGAGGAGAGGACGGAAGAAAGCCCCCGGTTAAAGGCGGTGAATGGATGGCTGCTTGCTAGCAGCCCACGAGGAATGCTTTTTCAGGGAATGCTTGTGTTCGTGTGCTGGAATGCCTGTGCAATCTGTCCGTCTGATTATCAACTGTCATCTAGTCTCAGGACTCATCCCACACCTGATCTCACTGAGCTGATCAGAAGAATTCCCGGTCAAGGGGATCTAAAGAGTTTGGCAGTAATCTCAAAAACTTTTTCTTAGGAATTTAATGTCAAGTGTCAGGGAAAGAATTAGAAGCAGTTGGCCTCAGAGGTTTGTGAGTACAGTACAACAATATAGCAGACACTCTCCCTACCCACAATGAGTTTACAGGCTAGAGGGGGAGACAGGCATTAATATAAATAAATTATGGTTATGGACATGAGATCTGTGGGCTGGAAGGAGGGGATGGATAAAGAGAGCAAGTCGGGGCAAGGCGGAAGGGAGTGGAAGAAAAGGGAAAGGGGGCTTAGGAAAGGCCTCCTGGAGGCTTTGAATTGGGGGAGAGTCGTTTTCTGTCTGATGTGAAGAGGGACAGCATTGCACTTTTGCCCGTGGAACAGATTCGAACCACAGTGAAATCCATTTGAGTTTGAACCCGTTATCCAGAATAATGAAAGAGTAACAACTTCCGATCTGCCTTGTCGGGTCCTGGTTTTCCAGCAGCTTCAGCCCAGCCGAGGTTGAAGAGCCATTTGTCCCCAACACCGTGGGGCACTCGGGGAGTTTATAAACGTGGTATTTAAGTGCTTAGTATGTACCAGGCACTGTACTAAGCCCTGGGATGGATACAAGCGAATCAGGTTGGACACGGTCCCTGTGCCAGTTGAAGCTCACAGTTTCAATCCCCATTTTCCAGATGAGGTAACTGAGGCACAGAGAAGTGAATTGATTTGCCCAAGATCACACAGCTGACAAGTGGCAGAGCTGGGATTAGAACCCGGCATCTCCAAAAATGCTGACATTTCTTTTAGACCGTGAGCCCACCTTTTAGACTGTGAGCCCACTGTTGGGTAGGGACTGTCTCTATGTGTTGCCAACTTGTACTTCCCAAGCGCTTAGTACAGTGCTCTGCACACAGTAAGCGCTCAATAAATACGATGGATGATGATGATGATGATTTCCTCCAGTGTTAAAAAGACTCCGTTAGATATAAAACAGGAAGAATATTTTCCTTCAGCACGGTCTGTCGATCGGCCGGGTGGCCAGAACCATGACACCTGATGTATATATGTTTGTACATATTTATTACTCTATTTATTTATTTTACTTGTACATATCTATTCCATTTTATTTTGTTACTATGTTTGGTTTTATTCTCTGTCTCCCCCTTTTAGACTGTGAGCCCACTGTTGGCTAGGGACCGTCTCTATATGTTTCCAACTTGGACTTCCCAAATGCTTAGTCCAGTGCTCTGCACACAGTAAGCGCTCCATAAATGCAATTGATTGATTGATTGACAAATCGGGGCGTTTTACAGAAGCAGGGGCCGAGCCCATTGTATTTTGACCCCCTGGTCTGCCGTTCTGAGCACTTCTTCTCCTGCCGGTTCTGCTGTAGCGTAAACTTCATCGCTTCATCGCGTGATCTACTGAATCCGCCTGTCCCCATGTTGGCAGTGGAAGGGTGCGATTTGCTTCCCCTCGCAGATTCAGTGAGAGTTTATTGATCTGTGTTCCGAAATCAGGCCTGAATTATTCTGGAGGGATTCTTCGCTCGGGAGCGCCTATCGATTCTGACGCCAACCATCCCCTTTGCGAGTGACACAGCGCTTGCCATTTCTAAAATAACAGGGCTGGTTTTCTCCTCCCTCCTCCTGCGCCGCTTTAAGCTCCTCCGCGGTTCTGGTCTGCAGCTGCCCTTAAACACTCAAAATTATGCACAGTAGCATTTACACGTATGCTCGGTTTAGATTGATTTGTACATTTATTTATCTAGTCAGCCTTCCGTACTTCTGCTGTCAACAACTGTAATGACTGTGAATGGCTTTTGCCTGTTAGTCCTCCCCATCTTTTAGGCTACAAGCTCCCTGAGGGTAAGGACTGCGTCTCATAATAATAATGATGGCATTTATTAAGCGCTATAAGCGCTGAACTAACTGAACTAACTCATAACTATGTTCGCCCAGGTAAATTCCATGAAATCCTAGAGATTTATGGTTTTCTAGTCTCCTCGCATAAATCCCGGCTCCGCCAATTGCTAGCTGTGTGACTTTGGACAAGTCCCTTAACTTCTCTGTGCCTCAGTGACCTCATCTGTAAAATGGGGATTGACCGTGAGCCCCCCGTGGGACAAACTGATCACCTTGTAACCTCCTCAGCGCTTAGAACAGTGCTTTGCAATAGTAAGCGCTTAATAAATGCTATCGTTATTGTTATATTCCATACGGCCATTTCAGCATTTCTGCGCCATCTAAACCCTTAAGTACTTCATTCTTCTTCTCCACCGTAGTGCTTGATTTTTGTTTTTCGGGGTAATTAAGTGCTTCCTGTGTGCCAGACACTGTACTAAACGATACAAGCTAATCGGGTTGGACACAGTCCATGACCCAAATGGGGCTCACGGTCTGACTCCCCATTTTACAGATGAGGTAACCGGCGCACGGAGAGGTGAAGTGACCTGATCCAAGTCACACAGCAGACGAGTGGGGGGGCCGGGATTTGAACCCAGGTCCTTCCGACGCCCAGGCTCTGTCTGTTAGGCCTCGCTGCTTCTCAGTGTACTTAGATATTTATCTCTCTTACTTCTGTTCTTTTAGACTGTGAGCCCAATGTTGGGTAGGGACTGTCTCTATATGTTGCCAATTTGTACTTCCCAAGCGCTTAGTACAGTGCTCTGCACATAGTAAGTGCTCAACAAATATGATTGATTGATTGATTGTTTGCAGTTTCTTTTCTTGTCTGTCTTCCCCACTAGCCTGTGAGCTCCTTGAGGGCAGGAATCTTGCTTAGCAACACGATTGTACACTCCCAGTTGATTTAGATCATCTCCGACTAATCCTCCGCTTTTCTAGTTTTTCCACCTTGTTTGCCACCTTCCTTCGCCTCTAAAGTGGATGCTGGTTTATTTCATTTATTCTTTCTGGCTTCCTTATGCTGTTTTCAGTTCTGTTTCCCCCATTACCCCCATTGTGGTTATACTATCTCTATCTGCTTGCCTTCTTTTAGATTATCAACCCCTTGAAGGCAGGGACCTTGTCACCTACTGCTTCTGCCGTTAACGTAGAGAGGCAGCCTGGCCTAGGGGAGAGAGAGGACAAGCTTGAGAGTCAGGAGATCTAGGTTCTAATGCCACTTGCTTGCTGTGTGACCTTAAGCAAGTTGCTTAACTTCTCTGTGCCTGTTTCCTCGTCTATAAAATGGGAATTACACATAATAATTATGGCATTTATTAAGCGCTTACTACGTGCAAAGCACTGTTCTAAGCGCAGGGGAGGTTACAAGGTGATCAGGTTGTCCCACGGGGGGCTCACAGTCTTAATCCCCATTTTACAGATGAGGTAACTGAGGCCCAGGGAAGTGAAGTGACATTCCCAAAGTCACACAGCTGACATTTGGCGGAGCCGGGGTTTGATCGCATGACCTCTGACTCCAAAGCCCAAAGCTCTTCTATCAATCAATCAATCAATCAGTCGTATTTATTGAGCGCTCACTTTGTGCAGAGCACTGTACTAAGTGCTTGGGAAGTACAAGTTGGCAACACATAGAGACAGTCCCTAACCAACAGTGGGCTCACAGTCTAGACAAGGGACTGTCTCTATATGTTGCCAACTTGTACTTCCCCAGCGCTTAGTACAGTGCTCTGCACACGGTAAGCGCTCAATAAATATGATTGAATGAATGAAATGCTCTTTTCCACTGAGCCATGCTGCTTCTCTTGTAGCCTAACATATCAGAACATAACATATAATAACATAACAGAACATATCTGTTCTTCCTCCTCCATACTGGGCACCCCATGTGCGGAAGGGACTAGCGTGGCTCAGTGAAAAGAGCGTGGGCTTTGGAGTCAGAGGTCATGGGTTCAAATCCCGGCTCCAGCAACTGTCAGCTGTGTGACTTTGAGCAAGTCACTTAACTTCTCTGGGCTTCAGTTGCCTCATCTGTAAAATGGGGATGAAGACTGTGAGCCCCCCGTGGGACAACCTGATCACCTTGTAACCTCCCCAGCGCTTAGAACAGGTTTTGCACACAGTAAGCGCTTAATAAATGCCATCATTTATCAGGGGAAGCAGCGTGGCTCAGTGGAAAGAGCCCAGGCTTTGGAGTCAGAGGTCATGGGTTCAAATCCCGACTCCACCAATTGTCAGCTGTGTGACTTTGGGCAAGTCACTTAACTTCTCTGGGCCTCAGTTACCTCATCTGTAAAATGGGGATTAAAACTGTAAGTCCCCCGTGGGATAACCTGATCACCTTGTAACCTCCCCAGCGCTAAGAACAGTGCTGTGCACATAGTAAGCGCTTAACAAATACCATTATTATTATTATCATTATTATTATTATTATTATTAATCTGATGTGGGCATATTGTATCTACCCCAGTGCTTAGGCTAGTGCTTGGGGTGGTGTAATTGCTTATCAGATACCGCAGGTATGATTCTTTTCCCATTTTGGAGGCTTCCAAGCCCTCAGCCCAGCACTGTATTCCCGG
This sequence comes from Tachyglossus aculeatus, assembly GCF_015852505.1. Taxonomy (NCBI): domain Eukaryota; kingdom Metazoa; phylum Chordata; class Mammalia; order Monotremata; family Tachyglossidae; genus Tachyglossus; species Tachyglossus aculeatus. Next base: position 1,231,580 of record NC_052079.1, read on the forward strand.
TCTGTGCTCAGCATAGCCTATTTCTTGATCGGGGAGGAGGAGGAGGAGCAGCAGGAGGAAGAGACAGAAACCACTTTCCATCAATCGCAGACACGGTGAGATAAATAGAGCCGTGTGAAACGATTGTCTCCTGGCCGTCTCCCTCTATATTTCAATGCCAAACTGGAAGCGGGAGTTAGACGAGAAAACCTTGCTGAGGGCTGGAAGGGGAGCCATGAATCATTTAGAAAAATAATAAAATTCAGACTTCTCCACCAGCCCCGGAACGACGCATTCCCTCAGCCATCCGGGATGGTGTTTTGGCTCCGACTCCATGAAAATCTCTTTCCCCACCTCCCGTCTGCAGGAGTCCTGTCCCGGCCAGGCCATGGCCGAATCCTTTTTCTGTGCACCGTAACGGCCGATGGAGAAGAATTTTCTCTAGGAGCTCACATACCTCGCTTCTCAGAGCAGGAAAATTTCGGGGTCCACCTTAGGCAAGCCCCCCCATTATGCATCAGGCAAGCCTTTCCTGAATGCGTCCCCCTTTCCTCTTCTCCCACACCCTTCTGCGTCACCCTGACTTGCTCCCTTTATTCACCGCCCGCCCCCAGAGCTCTAGTGTCCACATCTACAATTCATTTATATTAATGTCTTTCTCCCCCTCTAGACTGTAAGCTCGCTGTGGACAGGGCTTGCGTCTGTTATATTGTTCTCGAATACTCTCCCAAGTGTTTAATTCAGTGCTCTGCACACAGTAAGCGCTCAAGAAATACGACCGACTGAGTGAACTCTGTGGTCTCCATCTCCCAGTTCCCCAGCCCTGACTAGGTCGAGCCACCCAACACACGTTCTGGCTCTTCCCATGCCCATCTACCCACAAAGGCCAGGAAGAACGGGCCAACCATTTCGGTTTTTTTTTTTTACATGGTATTTTTTAGGCACTTATTATGAATCCAGGCATTGTATTAAGCACTGGGGTAGATATAAATTGGTCCCTTATGGGACTCACAGTCTTAATCCCCATTTTACAGATGAGGTAACAGCCCCAAAGAATAATCATAATAATAATAATTTAGACTGTGAGCCCACTGTTGGGTAGGGACTGTCTCTATATGTTGCCAACTTGTACTTCCAAAGTGCTTAGTACAGTGCTGTGCATACAGTAAGCGCTCAATAAATACAATTGATTGATTAATAATAATAATAATAATAATAATAATTTAGGTACTTGTTAAGCGCTTACTATGTGCCAAGCACTGTTCTAAGCGCTGGGGAGGATACAAGGTGATCAGGTTGTCCCATGTGGGGCTCACAGTCTTAATCCCCATTTTACAGATGAGGTAACTAAGGCACAGAGAAGTGAAGTGACTTGCCCAAAGTCACACAGCTGACAAGCGGCGGAGCTGGGATTTGAACCCATGACCTCTGACTCCAAAGCCTGGGCTCTTTCCGCTGAGCCACGCTGCTGATAATAATTATGTTACTTGTTAAGCACTTAGTATGTGCTAGGCATTGTATTAAGCTCTGGGGTAGATACAAGCAAATAGGGTTGGACCCAATCCCTGTCTCACAGGGGGCTCAGAGTGTTTATCCCCATTTTATTCACTCATTCAATTGTATTTATTGAGTGCTTACTGTGTGCAGAGCACTGTACTAAGCGCTTGGGAAGTACAAGTTGGCAACATAAAGAGACGGTCCGTACCCAACAGTGGGTTTACAGATGAGATAACGCAGGCCCAGAGAAATGAAACGGCTTGCCCAAGGCCACCCAGCAGACAAGTGGCGGAGCCAGGATTAGAACCCATGATCGTTTGTCTTCCAGGCCCGGGCTATATCATCATCAATCGTATTTATTGAGCGCTTACTGTGTGCAGAGCACTGTACTAAGCGCTTGGGAAGTACAGGTTGGGAACATATAGAGACATTCCCTACCCAACAGTGGGCTCACAGTCTAAAAGGAACTCCTGGCCCAGCGGACGGCCCCGGGTTGGGAGGATGGAATAGATCAAGGCACAGTGATGGACCCTTTTAGACTGTGAGCCCACTGTTGGGTAGGGACTGTCTCTATATGTTGCCAACTTGTACTTGCCAAGCGCTTAGTACAGTGCTCTGCACACAGTAAGCGCTCAATAAATACGATTGATTGATTGAATGCTGTGAAGCAGCTATCACTGACAGGCAGAAAAAAAGGGAGTCTTAGAAAGGAGGGCAAACCCAAACCCCTGCGGGCTCTGGACCACCAGGTTTTCGATTCTTAAATTCACCACGATTCGTGCGCTCAGAATAGCGTGCTGCCTTCAGTGGAGCTTTCTAAATAATCTCGCTGCCACTGGAAAATATAAATGGGCACCCGACTGTTTTTCCCCGAGGGGTGGGCTGGGTCCGGGTTGTACTGGGGGAAACCGAGTTCTCTGCCTAGGAAAGGAGGGGGCCGGATAATGGCTGCAGAGATTCAGATTTATTATTTATTTATTTGTTTATAATGGGATTTATTAAGCGCTTACTATGTGCAAAGCACTGTTCTAAGCGCTAAGATGGTGCGAGTAGAGGAGGATAAACGGCTTAGAGCCAGAGCAGCAGGCCTGTCTGCCTGCCTCTGAAGCAGTTGTTTACGCAGGGGAGCAAACTGGAGAACTTCAAGCTGAGACAAAAAGAAGCGGTAAAGCTCCCCTCTGCAGCAGATACCTGACAATTCATTGTCGATGTAAAGAAAAGGAGAGCCGCTTTGGAAGCGGCCGCCTTTAATCTGAAGAACGTTGGAATTCGATGCCACCGATGAATGGCTTGCACTCTTCAGAAGGAGGAACGGGAGCCGGCCTGCCCCATTAGGCCAGCGGCGCCGGTAAGAGACCAAAGCTCCGGACGGCAGCATAAACCGGAGAGTAGTAGTTTACTGACAGCTTCGGGTCTTTGAACAGTTACGTTCCGGGCCTCTATTACGGGTGAACGGTTAGCGGATTAGAAAGATTAAGCCGTCTTTCTGAGGAAACAGAGCAAAATCGCGTCCACTTAGAACGTACCCAGCCAGGATCATCAGTAGTATTCATTGAGCACCTGCTGGGCTCAGAGCTCTTAGGAAAGTGCGGTAGAGTTGGAAGACTTGCTCCGGGCCCACCAGGAGTACTGCTTAAACTCTAGTTTGGGAGGTTCGGCGATGTCAGCGGCAGATCTGGTTTTTGCCTTAGTGAGAATTCCTGACTGCGCATCCTGTGCCTGAGCCCCTTCCTTCCTCTCCCACTCGTCCCCCTCTCCATCCCCCCCAACTTACTTCCTTCCCTTCCCCACAGCACCTGTATATATGTTTGTACATATTTATTACTCTATTTATTTATTTATTTATTTTACTTGTACATATCTATTCTATTTATTTTATTTTGTTAGTATGTTTGGTTTTGTTCTCTGTCTCCCCCTTCTAGACTGTGAGCCCACTGTTGGGTAGGGACCGTCTCTATATGTTGCCAACTTGTACTTCCCAAGCGCTTAGGGCAGTGCTCTGCACACAGTAAGCGGTCAATAAATGCGATTGATTGGCCATTCTCCAGCATTTTCTGCAAATATGGAGGAGCTGTGGCCTGTTTGTCTGCAGCCATCTCCTCCGAGAGGCCTCCTGTGATCGCTCTGTAGTTCCTCCCACCCTCCCCCAACTGTCACTCAACACTAAATGGTCCTGGACCATCCTCAGTTTTCCAGTTGGTAGTGGGTCAGGCAGATATTCCGAAGACAGTTCCCATAAGCGCATTCCTGGAATTACCGGCAGCCTGGTGGAGTGGAAAGACCCCGGGTCTAGGAGTCAAAGAACCTGGATTTGAATCCCAACTCTGCCCCTAGCCTACTGGGGGTCTCTGGGCATGTTACTTAACCTTTCTGGGCCTCTGGTCCCTCATTAGTAAAAGAGAAATAAAAACACCCGCCTTTCACCCCCCACAGGGATGTCGTGAGAGCAAAAATGAGCAAAGTAAATAAGTAATAAAACTACTCTTTAAAATCAGGGTATTGTTATTACTGTATTTGGGTGGTTACCTAGGTACCTGGAGGGTTTTGATAAACTCACCAGCCTCGTTCTGATGCTTTCAATTAGAAATAGTTGCCCTTAAGAGTAACCTTGCAGACTGTAATGCTTGGTGCAGCTAAGAGCTAGGCATCGTCGACTTTTTGGTTGTCACAGTTTGTGGCTCCTTAGAGAAACAGAGCGAAGCCAGCGAAATGGTGAAGCAGCAGTTTGTCCAGAGTGGGCGAGCATCGCCTGACCTCTTAGCAGTCATTTGTTTCTTGTAGTCGGACTTAGCGCCTTATTATAATAATAATCCCCGGGTTCACTAAGCACGCACTCTGTGCCAAGCACTGGGGTGGATTCTGGGGAAGGTGTAGGGAAATCGGATCAGATGCAGTCCATGTCCCACTCGGGGCTCCCAATCTAAGGCGGAGGAAGAACGGGCATTCCCCATTTGACAGATGAGGAAACTGAGGCCTAGCGAGGCTACATGACTTGCTCAAAGCCTCACAGTGGGTCAGAGGCAGAGCTGAGACCAGAACCCAGGGCCCCTGGCAGTCTCGAGTCCTGTCTCCTCAGCCCCACTGCCTTCCGGAAAGCGCGGTCAGCGTAGCCTCTTGAAAGGTTGGCGACTCAGGTCTTGACAGCAGGGATTACAGGAATTCACGTAGATACCCGGTTAACTTTCTTCCAGTCTTTCTCAGAGGACGTCTCTATTTTCAAATCGTCTGTCAACCTGAATTTGGAGAAAAGGAGAGTCGATGAAAGACCCATCTCCTGTCGGACAGGGAAAGCTGCGTTAATCAGCTGCTGCTCGCGGGCCAGGCAGCAGGGTTGGAAATCAGTTCATGGTCTTTTTTTTTTTTTTGGTAGTGTTAAGCACTACTATGTGCCAAGCACTGAACTAAGCGCTGGAGTAGATAGATGAAAGCAAATCAGGTTGGACAGAGTCCAGGTCTCACCTGGTAATAACAATAATAATAATGGCATTTATTAAGCGCTTACTATGTGCAAAGCACTGTTCTAAGCGCTGATCCCTATTTTACAGATGAGGTAACCGAGGCAAGAGAAGTTAAGCGGTCTGCCCAGGGTCACACAGCAGACAAAGGGCAGAGTCAGGATTGGAACCCAGGTCCGGGCATTGTCCACTAGACTACGCCGCTTCCCGCTCCTGACACGGACTCCTGCTCCCCTGGCCTTCCTTCGCTTGCCCTTTGCCTCATTTTCTGGGTTATTTTTAGAGTCGAGTCGAGAAGGGATTGTTCCGTGGAGGGAAGGAGGTGAGCAGCGTGGTTTGGAGGGGACTTGTATTTTTAGATGAAAGGAGCAGGGTAGCCTTCCGTGCCAAGGAGAGGCCCGAGGTCCTCTTCTTGAAGGAAGAGCTGATTCTGTCAGAACAAGAGAACGACTGGCGATCCTCTCGGCTTCTTGCCCTGGGCCTTACCGTGAGGAATGATGTCACCCGGGGCATGCCCCTCGAGGATGAGCCACAGTGGCGGGGGAGGACAATCAGGAGGGAACCACAGAATTAGTAATAATAATAATAATAATAATAATAATAATAATAATAATGGCATTTATTAAGCGCTTACTACGTGCAAGGTGGGGTTACAAGGTGATCAGGTTGTCCCACGGGGGGCTCACAATCTTCATCCCCATTTTACAGATGAGGCCCAGAGAAGTGACGTGACTTGCCCAAAGTCACACAGCTGGCAGTTGGCGGAGCCGGGATTCGAACCCATGACCTCTGACTCCAAAGCCCGGGCTCTTTCCACTGAGCCATGCTGGTTCTCCCCCTTTTAGACTGTGAGCCCACTGTTGGGTAGGGACTGTCTCTATATGTTGCCAACTTGTACTTCCCAAGCGCTTAGTACAGTGCTCTGCACACAGTAAGCGCTCAATAAATACGATTGACTGACTGATTGACTAGTAGATATATGTATATATGTTTGTACATATTTATTACTCTATTCATTTTACTTGTACATATCTATTCTATTTATTTTATTTTGTTAGTATGTTTGGTTTTGTTCTCCGTCTCCCCCTTTTAGACTGTGAGCCCACTGTTGGGTAGGGACTGTCTCTATATGTTGCCAACTTGGACTTCCCAAAGGGCTTAGTACAGTGCTCTTCACACAGTAAGCGCTCAATAAATACGATTGACTGACTGATTGACTAGTAGATGAGACCCCTGCCCCCAGGGAGCTTGCAGTCGAATTTGGGAAAGATACAATGCAATCAGATCAGACACTGTAGCTGTTCCCCATGGGGCTCGCAGTGTGAAAGGGAGAACAGGGAAGGAAACTGAGGCGCAGAAAAGTTAATTGACTTCCTAAGGTCACACAGCAGGCACATAGCGGAGCTGGAATTAGAACCCAGATCTCCAGGCTGCTAGCCCAGAGATCTTTCCACACTGCCTTGGTTTTTTCCAGCTCTTGCATTTCTGTGCTGATCGGTTCCCCCTGAGAATGCAGAAGGCTGAATGAGGTCAAGAGATTGGGCACTGGACAAAGCAGGGCTCTCCCAAGCGCTTAGCACAGCACATCGTTCCCAGTGGCCGCTCAATAAAAGCTAGCCCTACTCCCATGCCCTCCGCGTACCTCGGTCCATGAAACCCTTAAGCGGCCTGTGAAAATCAGCGGGTAAATCTGTGTATTTTAGACTGTGAGCCCACTGTTGGGTAGGGACTGTATATGTTGCCAACTGGTACTTCCCAAGCTCTTAGTACAGTGCTCTGCACACAGTAAGCGCTCAATAAATACGATTGATTGATTGTATTGGTGGAGGGGATTGACCCCAGAGAGCAGAGACCGAGGCGGTGGAGGTGGGCAGGGAGTGAACACGAGCTTGCTTAGCCCAACCAAGGGGGATTATTCCTCTATTTATTTATTGTACTTGTACATATCCATTCTATTTATTTTATTTTGTTAATATGTTTTGTTTTGTTCTCTGTCTCCCCCTTCCCCTTCTAGACTGCTGGGTAGGGACCGTCTCTATATGTTGCCAGCTTGTACTTCTCAAGCGCTTAGTCCAGTGCTCTGCACACAGTAAGCGCTCAATAAATACGATTGATTAATTGATTGATCTTTCGACCTCCCCATGCCCCCCGAAACCTTGGATGCTCCCTGGATCAGCCCAGGGCCTGCCACCCCCTAAGCCCACCCGAGGGAGAGATGACAAGCTTCTTGAGGGTGGGGACAATTTCTTCCACTTCATTTGAACTCTCCCAAGCCGAAGATAACACTCTGCCCACAGGAGGTGGAAACTGGGGCTGGGTTGGTATTTCTTAAACGCTTACCATAATGATAATGATACCATAAATACCATAGTGATGGTATTTGTTAAGCGCTTACTACTAATAATAATGATGGCATCTGTTAAGTGCTTACTATGTGCGAAGCACTGTTGTAAACGCTGGGGGGGATACAAGGTGATCAGGTTGTCCCACGTGGGGCTCACAGTCTTCATCCCCATTTTCCAGGTGAGCTCGCTGAGGCTCAGAGAAGTGAAGTGACTTGCCCAAGGTCCCTCAGCAGACTTGTGGCGGAGCCAGGATTAGAACCCATGACCTCTGACTCCCAAGCCCGAGCTCTTTCCACTGAGCCACGCCGCTTACTATGTGCAAAGCACAGTTCTAAGCCCTGAAGCACTGTTCTAAGTGCTGAAGCACGAGTCACAGAGGCCAAAGCATAGATGGGGGCGGGTAATAAGAAGAATCAATCAATCAATCAATCGTATTTATTGAGCGCGTACTATGTGCAGAGCACTGTACTAAGCACTTGGGAAGTACAAATTGGCAACATATAGAGACAGTCCCTACCCAACAGTGGGCTTACAGTCTAAAAGGGGGAGAAGAAGGATGATGAATAACTTGGGTATTTGCTAGGCGCTTACTAGGTGTCTAGCACTGCTCTAAGTGCCGGGGTGGATGCAAGGTAATCAGACTGGACGCAGCGCAGTGAACATCCAATGGGGCAGCTATTATGAGTCGTTCATATTTATTGAGTGCTTACTGTGTGCGGAGCACTGGACTCAGCTCTTAGGAGAGTACGACACGGAATAACGGATATATTCCCTGCCCACAATGAGTTTACGGTGTGGAGGGGGAGAAAGACACTGAGAGAAATAAATCCACGACAGATGGAGACATAATTGGTGAGGGGCTGGGAGGGGGATGACTAAAGGGAGCAAGTCAGGGTGACACAGAAGGGAGTGGAGGGGTAGGTGTCTAAAAACAAGCACTGAGGTCTTAGAACAGTGCTCTGTACATAGTAAGTGCTTAATAAATGCCATTATTATTATTATTATTATTATTATAGTTCAGGCACCTGCTGACTCCAAGCGCCCTCCCAGTTTTAGATTCAGAGCCGGGGAGCCCGGAGACCCTGATGAATGCTCACGCTTGCACGTCTTCTTAGCACAGTGCTTTGCATATAGTAAGCGTATAAGAACCATTACTACTACTATTACGCTTCATTAGCCACATCAGTGATGGCTGAATTTGTCTAGACCTGTGATTTTTTTCCCCCCAACATGCCTTGATGTGTTATCTCATGCCAACTTGGACTTCCCAAGTGCTTAGTACAGTGCTCTGCACACAGTAAGCGCTCGATAAATACGACTGAATGAGTGAGTGAATTTTGTCCTCACACCATTACTGTGAGATCAGGGAATGGTTGGGATTATTAGCCCCACTTTACAGAAGGGGAAACTGAGGCCCAGGGGGGCTGATTGAGATTGTGAGGCCCCCATGGGACAGAGACTGCGTCCAAGCCGATTTGCACGTATCCACCCCAGCGCTTAGTATAGTGCCTGGTACACAGTAAACTCAACAAATACCCTAATTACTATTATTGTGAGCCCGTTGTTGTGTTGGGGCCGTCTCGATATGTTGCCGACTTGTACTTCCCAAGCGCTCAGTACAGTGCTCTGCACACAGTAAGCGATCAATAAATACGACTGAATGAAGGAATGAATTATGATTATTATTATTAACATTAAGTGATTTTCCAGGGTCCCACAGTAGGCCAAAATACGACTGAATGAGTGAATGAATTATTATTATTATTAACATTAAGTGATTTTCCAGGGTCCCACGGCAGGCCATGGACAGAGCTGGGTCTAGAACAGTGTTCTCCACATAGTAAGAGCTTAATAAATGCCATTATTATTATTATTATTCTGAATGTGCTCTCGCTGCGGGGCCGCTTCGGGAAACACAGTGTAGATTAGCAGTTTCCAAATAGCCGTGCCGGGGGCGGCGTTCAAATGTAGGTCATTTCCAGTGGCTGGTTCGGCGCTTCGGCGTGGTAGCAGAAGTGGCTTTACTCAGTTGGCGGTGGTGTTTACCGAGCCCTTCCTGAGTGCCAAGTACTGTGCTGAGCTAAATGAGCGGTCATGGTGGATTCATTCATTCATTCAATTGTATTTATTGAGCACTTACTGTGTGCAGAGCACTGATTCAGCGGGAAGGAACCGGTGAGAGAGTGGGTGGGTTTGCAAAAGTGTCGCTCCCACTCTCCCGTCCCCGCCCGCCACCGTCCCGCCAATGGGGCACGGAGGAGAGCGGGCGAGCCGGCGGGAAAAGGGCAATGCAGGCACAGTCCATGCCTCAGTGGGGGTTCAAATTGGGGAAGGGCCAGGCTACCACCTCAGGTCTTCCACTTATATATATATATATATATATATGCATAAAATGGCATTTATTAAGCGCTTACTATGTGCAAAGCACTGTTCTAAGCGCTGGGGGATACAAGGTGATCAGGTTGTCCCACTTCCGACTGAGGCTGACGAGCTGGCAGAGACTGAAGAAGGGTCAAACCATCTCTCGATCACTGAAGTCTTGGTGGCTGAAATCACAGCTGGGTGCTCTCAAATGTATATATGTTTGTACATATTTATTACTCTATTTATTTTACTTGTACATATCTATTCTATTTATTTTATTTTGTTAGAATGTTTGGTTTTGTTCTCTGTCTCCCCCTTTTAGACTGTGAGCCCACTGTTGGGTAGGGACTGTCTCTATATGTTGCCAATTTGTACTTCCCAAGCGCTTAATACAGTGCTCTGCACATAGTAAGCGCTCAATAAATACGATTGATGATGATGATGATGATGAAGTCTTGGTGGCTGAAATCCCAGCGGGGTGCTCTCAAATGTCACCAAGGGTGTGGTGGGCTTCCTCATTCATTCATTCAGTCAGTCAGTCGTATTTACTGAGCGCTTACTGTGTGCAGAGCACTGTACTAAGCGCTTGGAAAGTCCAAGTTGGTAACATCTAGAGGCGGTCCCTACCCAATAGCGGGCTCGCAGTCTAGAAAGGGGAGACAGACAACAAAACAACAGGAGCTGGAAGGTGCTCACTAGCTCTGGGCAGGCTTCTATGCTTCAAGAAGCCCCATCTTTCCCCAGTCGGTGTGAGAAAACGCATATAATAATGATATTAATTGTGGTATTTGTTTGGCGCTTACTGTGTGCCAGGCACTGTTTAAAGTGCTGGGGTGGATAGCGTGGCTCAGTGGAAAAGAGCCCGGGCTTTGGAGTCAGAGGTCATGGGTTCAAATCCCAGCTCTGCCAATTGTCAGCTGGGTGACTTTAGGCAAGTCACTTCTCTGGGCCTCAGTTCCCTCATCTGTAAAATGAGGATGAAGACTGTGAGCCCGCCGTGGGACAACCTGATCACCTTGTAACCTCTCCAGCGCTTAGAACAGGGCTTTGCACATAGTAAGCGCTTAATAAATGCCATTATTATTATTAAGCAACTCAGCTTGGACAGTCCCCGTCCCACATGGGACTCACAGGCTTTATCCCCATTTGACCGACGAGGTGACTGAGGCCCAGAGAAGTGAAGTGACTTCCCCAAGGTCACACAACAGACAAGCGGCGGAGTCGGGATTAGAATCCGGGTCCTTCCGACTCCCGGGCCCGTGGTCTCTCAACCAGGCCACGCTGCTTCTCTGATGGGCCGCGTGGCTCAGTGGAAAGAGCCCGGGCTTGGAGTCAGAGGTCACGGGTTCTAATCCCGGCTCTGCCACTTGTCAGCTGGGTGACTTTGGGCAAGTCACTTCATTCATTCAATCGTATTTATTGAGCACTTACTGTGTGCAGAGCACTGTACTAAGTGCTTGGGAAGTACAAGTTGGCAACATATAGAGACGGTCACTACCCAACAGTGGGCTCACTTCACTTCTCTGGGCCTCAGTTCCCTCATCTGTCAAATGGGGATGAAGACCGTGAGCCCCACGTGGGACAACCTTGATTACCTCGCATCCCCCCAGCGCTCAGAACAGTGCTTGGCACATAGTAAGCGCTTCACAAATGCCAACATCATCAGGTTCTTGGGAGTGCGCAGAATTTTCTTGGAGAAGCAGTGTGGCTCAGTGGAAAGAGCCCGGGCTTTGGAGTCAGAGGTCAGGGGTTCAAATCCCGGCTCCACCAATTGTCAGCCGTGTGACTTTGGGCAAGTCACCTAACTTCTCTGTGCCTCAGTTCCCTCATCTGTAAAATGGGGATGAAGACTGTGAGCCCCACGTGGGACAACCTGGTTACCTTGTATCCCCCCCCAGCGGTTAGAACAGCGCTTCTAGACTGTGAGCCCGCTGTTGGGTAGGGACCGTCTCTATATGTTGCCAACTTGGACTTCCCAAGCGCTTAGTACAGTGCTGTGCACACAGTAAGCGCTCAATAAATACAATTGATTGAATGAATGAATGAACAGTGCTTGGAACATAGTAAGCGCCTAACAAATACTATCATCATTATTATTATGTCTGGCACTTAGAGGGAACCCAGTCAACCCCAGGAATGCGCAAAGCAACACCGGCTTGATCCAAGGAACGCTTCCGCATCGGAAAGCTAGTTCCGTACTGGGAAGTTTGGAGATGATCCCACCAGAGGGAGCAGGATTACATTTCTTCGCCATCAGGCCTGCTCTCCTCAGGGATTTGGGCCACTAGGAAAACCAAGGCTTCCATTTCCAATCGGCCCGATTGGTCCTCCGGAAAGAAGAATTGCCGAGCGCTGGGGCTGGGAAGGATGAGTTGGGAGCCGGGAGGGGTAGCCCTGGCAGGGGAGGGGAACGCGTCCTCCCTTGACAAGCTCGGAAATACAGTTGGCGGGATGGGGGTGAATTCAGGAACATTTTAGGTTGCTAAATGGTTTTAATCCCGGCTCCGCCACGTGTCTGCTGGGCGGGTAGGGACCGTCTTTATATGGCGCCAACTTGTACTTCCCAAGCGCTTAGTACAGTGCTCTGCACACAGTAAATACGATTGATTGAATGAATGAATGAAAGTCACTTCACTTTTAATGATGGTATTTGCCAATTTGTACTTCCCAAGCGCTTAGTACAGTGCTCTGCACACAGTAAGCGCTCAATAAATACAATTGAATGAATGAATGATTTGTTAATCAATCAATCAATCGTACTTATTGAGCACTTACTGTGTGCAGAGCACTGTACTAAGCGCTTGGGAAGTACAAGTTGGCAACATATAGAGACAGCCCCTACCGAACAGTGGGCTCACAGTCTAGAAGGGGGAGACAGACGACAAAACCAAACATATTGTTGCCAACTTGTACTTCCCAAGTGCTTAGTACGGTGCTTTGCACACAGTAAGCTCTCAATAAATACGATTGATTGATTGATTGATATTAACAAAATAAAATAAAAAGTGCTTACTATGTGCAAAGCACATAGTGCCTCAGTTACTTCTTTTGTAAAATGGGGATTGAGTCTGTGAGCCCTACATGGAACGAGATCGTGTCCAACCTGATTTGCCTGTATCCACCCCAGCGCTTAGTCCAGTGCCAGGCACATAGTAGGCGCTTAACAAATATCATCATAACAATAACAATTATTAGTATTAAAGTTAGAGAACCGCGAAGATGGCTGGGTGAACCCGAGGCTGCAGCCTGGATCTTTGCGAGATCACTCTTCTTGTTGGTGCAGTGCAGTTGGAAAGAAGGCTGGTTTCTCCCCGTGTTTTAATGCGATGGATTAATTATGGTTCTTATTAAGCATTTACCATGTACTGTGCCAACTGCTGTGGTAGATGCAAAATAATCAGCTCAGAAACGGTCATAGTCCCACTCACAATCCAAGAGGGAGGAAGAACGGGTAATTTATTCCCATTTTACAGATGAGGAAACGGAGGCACAGAGAGGTTAAGTGACTTGCCCAAAGTCATGCAGTGGGCCTATGGCAGAGGGGGGATTAGAACCCAGGTCTCCTGATTCACAGTCCTGTGCCACTCTAGCATCTTCTAAATCATAACGCAGTCAAGAGTTTTTATCGAGTGCGAACCGCTGCACTGAGGAGAATTCAACAGAATAAATAGATGTGATTCCTACCCTCAAGACTGTATCATCATCAATCGTATTTATTGAGCACTTACTATGTGCAGAGCACTGTACTAAGCGCTTACTAAGGGGCTGTATGAGCTCCCTTAAATGATTCCCAGCTCGGGGGGAGGCAAAATCTTGGTCAGGGTCTGTGGGTTTGGCAGTCTGTCCTTAGCGAGGCTGGGGATGGAGCCACAAAGAGAGCAGAGGAAGAAGTCAAGTCACAGTCCCGCTTTTCACTGCACCCCTCCATCGTGAGATTCTGCAAAACCCTGCTAGAACCTCTGCAGTCCTAATAAAGGATTTAAAGGCTTGCAGCATACACTGTCCGCCGATGCTTTGTTGCCCGCCTTCGAAACGGTTTCAACATTTGAAATTGAAATTCCCGTGGGGCGACGATCTCAACTTGGCACATTCGGCAGTTTTCCGAATAACTCGAGGCGTCGAACCTCTGGGAGGGCGATGCGGTCTGGGCAGATTGATTTTTTTTTTTGCCACCAGTACCTTGGGACCTATAGACCCGGAGGCTCGGTGGCCCGAGATGGTCGGGCTTTGCGGCCGACTCGCCGAATCATTTGAAAGGAAAGGGAGAAGGCCGCAGAATTCCCGTTTTGAAATTGCAGCAGTTTGGCGTCCCCGGTCCTCGCTGGCCAAGGCGGGGATTTATGGGAATGTTCAGGAATCTTTATGCGTTCCTTGGAAGAAAGACGGTGAAGAAATGTGCGGCTCTGTGTTGTTCTGACGCCAGGGTATCTGGGCCGCGAGCCATATTTTCTGGCTGCCGCCGATGTTGAAAAAGTGGAAAAATGATAATCTTGTAAACTCAAGTCTCTGGCTGTGTCTCTCACCCCCCAGGTGTGCTAGAAACAATTCCCCCGTTGACCCTCGCCAAAAGGAACACAAGCGATTTATTAAGTGGTTGCTCTAGAGGGACCTGACGAACCGTAGAAAATTGAGCCCTGGGAGGGGTGGGGGGTGGTTTTTTTCCGGGGAGCCGAGGATGTTTTCCGTGGGTTTTGGAAGCAGCCACTTCTGGGGTGGGGATCCATGCCGGATGCAATTGCAGCAGCGTCTCTGCCTTCATCATTACTCGGTGATGTTGCAACGTGCAAATTGGGTTCTCGGCCAAGACCGAGTAAACAAAAGCGGGTTTGGGAAGAGTCACCACGGAAGGCGACAACTGTGGAAGAAAGTTGGGTGCGCCCCTTGGTTTTGAGTCCATCGACGGGTTTAACGTGGAAAACCGAATGGAATCGCTCACACTCACGGGAGGCAGGTTTGACCCCCTAGAGTGAGATTTTTTGGAACCGGAACCACTAGTGACCCGGCATGTTCTCTGGCACTTTATTCAATTAAATGCCAACTCTGTAAAGGCCACTTCCATAATAATAATGATGGCGTTTATAAAGCGCTTACTACGTGCAAAGTACTGTTCTAAGCACCGGGGAGGTTACAAGGTGATCAGGTTGTCCCACGGGAGGGCTCACAGTCTCAATCCCCATTTTCCAGATGAGGTAACGGAGGCACAGAGAAGTGAAGGGACTTGCCCAAAGTCACACAGCTGACAATTGGCGGAGCCGGGATTTGGACCTCTGACTCCAAAGCCCGGGCTCTTTCCACTGAGCCACACTGCTTGTATATGTGGCACCTTGTAATTCTAGTTCTGACAGCCCAATAAGTCATCAATCGTATTTATTGAGCGCTTACTGTGTGCAGAGCACTGTACTAAGCGCTTGGGAAGTACAAGATATTTATGTACCTACCCACCGTAGGCAGCCAGGGCCTGGGGGAGTTTAGGCAGGTTCAGTGGGCCTCCCTTTTGTGGGTGCTCTCTGGGAGAAAGGGGTATAAAATTTTAGACGTTATCCTGTTGCAGCGCGGTAGACGGGCCAGGTCTCCGAGGGCTCTTTGCTGAGGTCTCTGCTTTGTGTGAGCCGTAGTCAATCAGTCTTATTTATCAAGCGCTGACCGTAATAATAATAATAATAATAATGATGATGGCATTTATTAAGCACTGACTATGTGCAAAGCACTGACCGTACTGTACCAAGTGCTTGGGAGGATCTAGTATAATGAAGTCGGTAGACACGTTCCCTGTCCACAACAAGCTTGCAGTCTAGAGGGGGGAGACGGGCATTAATATAAATCATTGGAGATCAGTTGTGTTCATTTACACTGTGCAGATCACTGAACTAAACATTTGAGGGAAAGCCGAAGAGTAAGAAGACTCCATCCCTACCCTCAAGGGACTTACGGTCTAGCAGGGGAGACAGGCACCGAAATAATTTACCGATCATAATAATAATTCATTCATTCAATTGTATTTATTGAGCGCTTACTGTGTGCAGAGCACTGTACTAAGCGCTTGGGAAGTACAAGTCGGCAACATATAGAGACGGTCCCTACCCAACAACGGGCTCACAGTCTAGAAATAATGATCTTAGGAACTTACTAAATGCCAAGTGCTGGGATAGAGAAAAGAAATTTAGGTCAGACTCAAATTTTGTTGGGACTTTACAGTCTGAGAGGAATAATAATAATAATAATAATGGCATTTATTAACTGCTTACTATGTGCAAGGCATTGTTCTAAGCGCTGGGGAGGTTACAAGGTGATCAGGTTGTCCCACCGGGGCGGGGGGGGGGGGGGGAGGTGTCACAATCTTAATCCCCATTTTACAGATGAGGTCACTGAGGCCCAGAGAAGTGAAGTGACTTGCCCAAAGTCACACAGCTGACAGTTGGCGGAGCCGGGATTTGAACCCATGACCGCTGACTCCAAAGCCCGGGCTCTTTCCACTGAGCCACGCTGCTTCTCCAAGAACAGTATTTTATTTTTGTTTGGAGTTCTTTCAACTAGGCCCCACTGCCTCCTTTTAATCTCATAGTCATCTTTACTATGTGCTTTGCACATAGTAAGTGCTTAATAAATGCCGTCATTATTATTATTATTATTGTTATTATTATCTTTATCAAACCAGCCCTGATCTTTTCTTCTGGAATTATCCAGTCTAAGGCTGCCTGACGGAGAGTGTCTCATAGAGACCGCCAGATCTCCATCAGATGTGCAGTTTCTTCTTCCAAAAAGGCCGTTCCTGTTTGGTCTTTGGTGTTTCTTTGCACTCCAGATATTTGACATTTAGCCACCTAGGTGGTTTGGATACTACTTTCTAATGCCTCCCGTATTGAGTTCTTTAAGGTTTTGGAACCAACTGGAAATTGCACAGACGTGCAAGTCAAAAGGCCTGGGTTCTAGTTCCAGATCCACCATGAGCTTCTTCTGTGGCTCTGGGCAATTTGCTTAATCTCTCTCCGCCTCAGTTTCCTTGTCTGTGTCAGGTGGTGTAAGCTCATCGCGGGCAGGGAATGGATCTGTTGAGCGTTCATTCATTGTCGTATTTATTGAGCGCTTACTAAGTGCTTCGGAAGTCCAAGTCGGTAGCATATAGAGACGGTCCCTACCCAACAAACGGGCTCACGGTCATTATTATCGTTACGGTCATTCGTCCCCCAAGCAAATTTGGAAGGTACGAGGATCCAGTTGTCGGAGCGCCGCGTAGCAACGGATGTGGGGAAGGTGACCAGTTTTCCGGCTTCGCAAAATACGTTTGATCTGTGTCCCCCTCTCAGGGACACAGGACAGCAGGGAGAAGAAAATCAATGAAGTCACTTGTATTTATTGAGCGCTTAGTGTGTGCAGGTCACTGTACTAAACACTGTACAAAAAAAAACATGGAGACGGGTGTCAAAACCGTCAGAACAAATAGAATTAAAGCTAGATGCACATTATTAACAAAATAAATAGAGTAGTGAATATGTACAGGTAAAATAAATAGTCATAAATCTGTACAAATGTATACAAGCACTGTGGGGTTGGGAAGGAGGCAGGGCGAGGGGGTGGGAAGGAGGAGAGGAAAAAGGGAGCCCAGTGTGGGAAGGCCTCTTGGAGGAGGTGAGCTCTCAGTTGGGATTTGAAGGGCGGAAGAGAGCTAGTTTGGCGGATGTGTGGAGGGAGGGCATTCCGGGCCAGGGGAAGGACGTGGGCCGTATCGTACTCTCCCAAGCGCTTAGTACAGTGCTGTGCACACAGTAAGCCCTCAGGAAATAGTCGAATGAATGAATGGGAATTAAGTGGCTTGTGAACCCTGTGAGGGACAGGGGCCGTAGTTCCCAGCCCTTAAGAGATGCCTAAATCATTATTATCGTTACGGTCATTCGTCCCCCAAGCAATTTTGGAAGGTACGAGGATCCAGTTGTCAGAGCGCCGCGTAGCAACGGTTGTGGGGAAGGTGACCAGTTTTCCGGCTTCGCAAAATACGTTTGATCTGTCTCCCCCTCTCAGGGACACAGGACAGCAGGGAGAAGAAAATCAATAAAGTCACTTGTATTTATTGAGCGCTTAGTGTGTGCAGAGCACTGTACTAAGCTCTTGGGAGAGGACAGTATAGCGGTAGGGACATCCCCTGCCCGCAACGAGTTTACAGTCCAGAGGGGGAGAGACACATTAATATAAATAAATTATGGTTATGTACCTCGGTGCTGCGAGGCCGAGGGAGGGGGTGAATAAAGAGTGCAAATTTATTTGTTTTTAAAACCAAATTTATTACAGACTCGGGTCCTAGCCCCAGACAGACAGAACAGCCTGAGGGGGGGAGACCATCAGGAGAGGGGTTACTCTTCCTGAGCAGAGACTGGGAGATCGAGGCCCCTCGGTTAAGCCCACACAGCGGCAATGGAAAAACACTGGAGAACGGATTATCTGTTTTCTTTCCTCAGTCCCATTCCCATTTGTGGGGTGGAGGGCGATAAAATATCACCGCAGTAAGTATCATCTTTGATCATGAAGGGGCAGCCCTCTCTTGGAACCAAACCTCGGTGAGGGAACGTAACTTCATCGGCGCGTCTTCCCAGACGATCACCGAGAGCGAATAAAAGTCACACGAGAAGCCCCAGGATAAATTATGAAGCAAACACAGCGCTACTCCAGAGTGGATTTCTCAGCATGTTAATCTCGCTCGAGAGGGGTTTCATCGCTTCGTTACGAAGCCGAAAGAGTACCGTGTTTATCGCTCCGCCGAAATTGCCCTATCCGAGTTTGATTCATTGCTATCGTACAATTCCTTGTTCCTTCCTTTTATTGGGTGTGTAGCCCGGGTTTCATCCGAGTCCGGTGGCCATTTGCTTTAGACGAGGGTTACAAAGAGCGGGGTTTGGAATTCTGGTGTTTTCAAATTTGACCGTCATCCCAGTGTGGGAATTTATTTGAAAAGCAAAGAATCCTGGCTATTAAGTGATTTCGAGCTCATCCTCTGGGGCCGCTCAGATCGATCCACCAAATTGGCTGTTTACTTGCCCAATCAATTTCCATTAAATAGCTCTGTAGGGCATCTATCTTTTTTTGTTGTTGTTAAAGGATGAAAACTAAGAAACGAAGCGAAGAAAGCAGTGAGCTATGGATGTCTCCGAGTAGGCCTCGGAATACATCCAAATTTGGCGGTGGCTAGTTAGTTAGAAAGTAATAGGAGTTACCGGTATTTGGTATAAGATGGTATTTTCTGGCTCCGTGACGTACTCGAGTGAATCCTCTTCTGTATTCTGAGTCATTTTACTATTAAAATAAGGACTGCCACGTTATCGCTGGAGATGATGAAATCGTGCGATGAAGCGGGAAATAGCCTGCTTACAATTAGGGAAAACCCTGACTACCCCCAAAACCTGAGACGTCGTGACGCTTAGTGATCATTTTGACCGACACGGTACCGAGTGTCCCCATTTTGCGTTACATTTCCCAGGCTGGTACCGATGTGGTGGGTCAGTGACTTTGTCAATCCATCAGTATTTATCGCGGGCTCACTGGGTGCGGCACACTGTGCTAAGCGCCTAAAAGCGCAGTAGAGTTCCCCGCCCCCTCCCGCGAAGTGTACAGTCCAGCAGGAGAGACGGACAGTGAATTTTAGTATCTGGGAAGCGCTCACGATGACGGCGCAAGCACTGTTCAAAGCGCTGGGGTAGCTAGAGGTCGGACGCTGACCCTGAAACCCAGCGTCTGAGGAGGGAGAACGGGGGTTGAATCCCCACTTTCCAGATGAGGAAACTGAGGCACCGAGGAGTTCAGTGATTTCCCCAAGGGCAGGCATCGGCCCGATTGGCTCAGGGTTTTTTGGCAGGGACCCCTTTTGGAGCTGGACGTAAAAGGCAGTCTGGCTCAGTGGCTGGAGCCCGGGCCTGGGAACCAGAAGGTCGTGGGTTCTAATCCCACCGCTTGTCTGCCACGTGGCCATGG
This sequence comes from Tachyglossus aculeatus, assembly GCF_015852505.1. NCBI lineage: Eukaryota > Metazoa > Chordata > Mammalia > Monotremata > Tachyglossidae > Tachyglossus > Tachyglossus aculeatus. The sequence continues at coordinate 1,251,177 of NC_052079.1, forward strand.
GCAGGTCACTTCACCCCTCTGGGCTGGCTCCGCCGATTGTCAGCTGCGTGACTAAGTCACTTCACTTCTCTGGGCCTCAGTGACCTCATCTGTAAAATGGGGATGAAGACTGTGAGCCCCCCCCCCCCCCCCCCCGTGGGACAACCTGATCATCATCATCAATCGTATTTATTGAGCGCTTACTATGTGCAGAGCACTGTACTAAGCGCTTGGGAAGTACAAATTGGCAACACATAGCGACAGTCCCTACCCAACAGTGGGCTCGCAGTCGCCTTGGAACCTCCCCAGCGCTTAGAGCAGTGCTCTGCACAGAGTAAGCGCTTAATAAATGCCATCATCATTATTATTATTATCATCTGTCAAATGGGGATGGAGACTGGGGGCCTCCAGGTGGGACGGGGACGGCGTCCGACCCGATTTGGTTGTGTCCATCCCAGCGCCTAGTACAGTGCCTGGCACCCGGTAAGCGCTTCCAAAGGCCACAGTGGTCGGAAGCCTTGCCCCGGAGCCTCCCCCCGCACACGGCCGGTCCCGGCGGGGGGGGGGGGGGGAGAGGGTGGAGAAGGGAGGACCCGGGGGGCCTGGAGGGGGATGGGGAGGATCCGGGGGGCCTGGAGGGGGGATGGGGAGGAGCCGGGGGTCCCGCGAGGGGGGATGGAGAGGATCCGGGGGGGGGGGGAGGATGGGGAGGCCCCGGGGGTCCCGGGGGGTGGGGATGGGGAGGACCCGGGGGTCCCGGGGGGTAGGGATGGGGAGGACCCAAGGGTCCATGGGGGGGATGGGGGGAACTGGGGGTCCTGGAGGGGGAATGGGGGGAACCCGGGGTCCTGGAGGGGGAATGGGGGAACCCTGGGGTGGGGATGGGGAGGACCCAGGAGGCCCGGGAAGGGGGATGGAGAAGACCCAGGGGTCCCGGGGGGTGGGGATGGGGAGGACCCGGGGGTCCTGGGGGAGATGGGGGGAACTGGGGGTCCTGGAGGGGAGATGGGGGGGAACCGGGGGTCCTGGAGGGGAGATGGGGGGAACCCGGGGTCCTGGAGGGGGGATGGAGAAGACCCAGGGGTCCTGGCGGGTGGGGATGGGGAGGACCCGGGGGTCCCGGGAAGGGGGGTGGAGAAGACCCAGGGGTCCTGGCGGGCGGGGATGGGGAGGACGCGGGGGGCCCGGGAGGGGGGATGGAGAGGATGGGGAGGGCCCGGGAGGGGGGGATGGAGAGGATGGGGAGGGTCCGGGGGTCCGGGGGCGGGGAATGGGGAGGCCCCAGGGGTCCCGGGGGGGGGATGGGGAGGCCCCGGGGGACCCGGGACGGGGGATGGAGAGGATGGAGGGGACCCAGGGGTGCCGGGGGGGGGGGGGGCTGGGGAGGCCTCAGGGGTGACGGGGGTGGGGATGGGGAGGGCCCGGGTTGGGGGGCCCGGGTCGGGGGGCGGGGCGGGCTGGAGCCGGGACTCGTGTCCGCCGGGGGCCGAAGCGGCACTTTCCGTTGGGCCCCGGCGCGGGGGGGGAGCCGGGAGCCGGGCGCCGGGCCCCGCCCCCCCCCACCCCTAAACCCGTGACTTGGAAGGTCCCCCGCCCCCCGCCCAGGGGACCACCCCGGCACGGGGCCCCGCCCCCGCGGCGCCCAACCCTGCGCCCAACGCTGCGACCAGCGGCGCGGCGACCGCCGCTGCGCAGGACCGCCGGGAGGAGGAGGAGGAGGAGGAGGAGGAGGAGGAGGACCGGGAGGAGGAGGGAAGGCGGAGCGGCCCCCGGCGTGTCGGTCCGTCCGTCCGTCCGTCCGTCGGTCGGTCGGTCGGTCGGTCCGTGTCCCCCCCCTCCCTCCCTCCCTCCCTCCCCATGGAGGCCAAGGCGGCGCCCAACGGGGTGGCCACCATCGAGGACAGGATCCTGCGGATCACCGGCTACTACGGATACTACCCCGGATATGCCAGGCACAAACGTGAGGGCGCCGCGGGCATCCCCTCCCCCCCCACCGGGCATCCCCATCCCCCTGGCCTCCTCCTGTCCCCGGGCGGTGGGGGGGCTTGGGGGCAGGGAGCTGCCGCCCCCCGCTCACCCCTCCCGGCAGCCGGAAGGACCTGGGTTCAAATCCCGTCCCCGCCGCCTCACCTTGGCCCGCTCCCTTCACTTCCCTGCCCTCCTCCGGGCAGCCCTCCTCCGGGCAGCCCAGCTCCTTGCCCTCCTCCGGGCAGCCCTCCTCCTTGCCCTCCTCCGGGCAGCCCAGCTCCTTGCCCTCCTCCGGGCAGCCCTCCTCCTTGCCCTCCTCCGGGCAGCCCTCCTCCTTGCCCTCCTCCGGGCAGCCCTCTTCCGTTCCCTACCCAGTGCCCTCCCCAGTTCCCTCCTCCGTGCCCTCCTCCTTGCCCTCCTCCGGGCCGCCCTCCTTGCTCTCCTCCGGGCAGCCCTCCTCCTTGACCTCCTCCTTGACCTCTTCCGTGCCCCCCTCCGGGCAGCCCTCCTCCTTGCCCTCCTCCTTGCCCTCCTCCGGGCAGCCCTCCTCCTTGCCCTCCTCCTTGCCCTCCTCCGTGCCCTCCTCCGTGCCGCCCTCCCCCGTGCCGCCCTCCCCCGGGCCCTCCCCCGGGCCCTCCCCCGCGCCGCCCTCCCCCGCGCGGGACAGCGTGGACTCAGCGCTTAGCCCAGTGCCCCGCACCCCGTAAGCGCTCAATAGAGACGATTGGACGGATGAGTGAATGAACGGCAGGGACCGCGTCCCTCGCAGCGCTTAGCGCGGGGTCCGGCACCTAGGAAGCGCGTTAACCAATAGCCGAATCAGGGAGGTGATGATGATGATGAGAATACTACTGCTACTAAGTGATGGTATTTGGTTCAGCGCTTACTACGTGCCGAGCGCTGTCCTAAGCGCCCGATGACGATAGGTCCGTCCCCCTCCGGCCGGCTGGCATCAGTTGGCCCAGAGCGGCCTGCGTGCCAGCCCGCCCGCCTCCCCCGGGCAGGGCTCCGGGCTTGTCGGGGGCTTGGGCCACAGCTTGGCGCTGGGCCGTGGTGGCCGCCTAACCGCCCCTTTCCTCCCCCTGCCCGTCCCGGCGCCCGGGGGCTGTTTGGGCCGCCCCCCCCCTCCCCTCCTCACCCCCCACCGGCCTCCTTTCCCGCAGGGCTCGGGGGCCGGGGGCGGGGCGTCTGCGCCTCGGCACGACTTGAACCCAAGCCCGGTGAGGCTTTCCCCTGCTTGGTGCCTTGTGCCGGCCCACCCGCCCGCTGCCCCGCGGCCCCCGACCGAACGGGGACCGTGGAGAGCACCGGGGCCAGCACACACAAAACTACTTCCTACCCACACTCACACACTCCCTCCGTCCCTCCCTCCTTTCCTCCCTTCCTTTCTCCCTTCCACCCTTTCCCCTTTCTCCCTTCCCCCTTCCTCCTTTTCTCCCTCCATTCCTTCCTCTCTTCCTCCCTTCCTCCCTTCCTTCCTTCCTTCCTTCCTTCCTTCCTTCCCTCCCTCCCTCCCTCCCTCCCTCCCTTCCCTCCCTCCCTCCCTCCCTCCCTCCCTCCCTCCCTTCCTTCCTCCCGTCCTTCCTTCCCTCCCTCCCTCCCTCCCTCCCTCCCTCCCTTCCTCCTTCCTGCATTCCTTCCTTCCCTCCCTCCCTCCCTCCCTCCCTCCCTCCCTTCCTTCCTTGCTTCCTTCCTTCCTTCCTTCCTTCCTTCCTCCCTTCCCCCTTCTTCCTTTTCTCCCTCCATTCCTTCCTCCCTTCCTCCATTCCTTCCTTCCTCCATTCCTTCCTTCCTTCCTCCCTCCTTCCCTTGTTTCCCTCCCTTCTTGCTCCCTTTCCCTCCCCCTTTCCCTCCCTCCCTTTCCCTCCCTCCTTCCCTTGCTTCTCTCTCTTCCTCCCTTTCTCCCTCCGTTCCTTTCTCCCTCCCTCCCCTCCCTCCTTTCCCTCCTTCCCTTGCTTGTCTCTCTTCCTCCCTTTTTCTCCCTCTTTCTCCCTTCCTTCCTTCCTTCCTCCCTCCCTCCCTTCTTCCCTTCCTTCCTCCCTTTCTCCCTCCCTTTCTCCCTCCCTTCTTCCCTTCCTTCCTTTCTCCCTCCCTCCTCCCCCTTTTCCTTTCCTTCCTCCTTTCCTCCCTTTCTCCCTCCCTTTCTCCCTCCCTTCCTTCCTCCCTTCCTCTCTCCCTCTCTCCCTCCCTCTTGGCCGTCGTCGTCACTGGGCTGAAACGTGCCGCGTTGTCGTTGCACTTTGCGCGGTACCGGGCAAGATCCTCGGCCAGAAACACGCCCGCGCCCAGTAGCAGAACGAGCCGTGGCGGAGGCCAAGATCACTCATTGCCATGCAGATGTAATTAGAGGGGCTAGAATTTTCTAGAAAGAAAATAACAGCGGAGGTTGCTTTTGAAGTCTAGGACTCTACTCTCTTAAGAAGCATCCCTTGTCCACCCCCGCCCGCCCGAAAGAAAAGGATTTCTTTTTAACCTCAGAATCCGAGAAGGCTCGGAGAAAAGTCCCCGTTTTCTTGCTTGTAATTAGGAGTAGCAGGATTTTCCGAGTTGAGAGAGTTTAGTAGCTCTGCATAACGGCCCAATTTTGGCACTGAGCTTGTGTAGCAATCGAGTAGTTTCTTTACTAAACTGCGAGGCAGAGGCGGGAAAATTGAGAGTCAATCACCGTTCATTCATTCAGCCGTATTTATTGAGCGCTTACCGTGTGCAAAGCACTGTACTAAGCGCTTGGGAAAGTGCAAGAACAGTGCTTTGCACGGAGTAAGCGCTTAATAAATGCCATCATTATTATTGCAACAACAGACAGACACATTCCCGGCCCACAGTGAGTTCACGGTCTAGAAGGGGGAGACAGAAATGAATATCAGTTACGTGCATATGGGGATGGGAGGGAGGGTGAATGAAGAGAGCAAGCCAGGGTGGCGCAGAACGGAGTGGAAGAAGAGAGGAGGGCTTAGTCAGGGAAGGCTTCTGGGAGGAGATGTGCTTTCATTAAGGTTTTGAAGTGGGGAAGAGCATTTATCATCTGTCTGATCGGAGGAGGGAGGGTGCTTGGTGGCTTATTCGTTACAGTTATCTGTTTCCTCTGTTGCGCTGACCCAATTGTCTAGCAGAGTGCTCTGCATCCGGCAGGCACCCAGGGCCATGCTCCGCACCCAGGACCGTTACTCCACACCCAGCCCACGTCGGAATAGTATTGTTTGTTTGCGTTTGCGACAGTGACAGATCCCAGTGAGGAGAGCAGAATGCACGTTGGCCGATGTGACGCTTGAAAGGCGGAACAGAGTACATTTAAGAGGCCATTTGGGTGGACTTTTAAACCACCTGGGCAAGTCACACCGTTTGGACAGCAAAGGGAAATGCAGGCACTCCTCCAGCCAAGGGAGAGCGTAAGCCCGTGGAGGGCGAGAGGCGTGTGTTCGGCTTCTGATGGGCTCTCCCGGGCGCCCAGGACGGTGCTTAGCCCTTGGTAGGTGCTCAGTAAATAGACCTGTTGGATTGAGAGCCAGGGAAGCAACCTCCACCACCAGCTGAATCCACACACTTACAGAGGATGAGGCAGTGAGAGGAGGAGCCTGGAAAAGAGCCGGTACGATAATTGGCCAATCAATCAATCAATCGTATTTATTGAGCGCTTACTGTGTGCAGAGCACTGTACTAAGCGCTTGGGAAGTACAAGTCGGCAACATACAGAGACAGTCCCTACCCAACAGTGGGCTCACAGTCTAGAAGGAGAATGATCAATCAGGGGTATTTATGGAGCGCTTACTGTGTGCAGAGCACTGTACTAAGAAGCAGCATGGCCTAGTGGCAGGAACACAGGCTTGGGAGTCAGAGGTTGTGGGTTCTAATCCCGGCTCCGCTACTTGTCTGCTGGGTGACCTTGGGCAAGTCACTAAACTTCTCTGTGCCTTAGTTAACTCATCTGAAAAGCGGGGATGGAGACTGCGTGCCCCATGTGGGACAGGGACTGTGTCCGACCTGATTGCCCTGTATCTACCCCGGTGCTTAGAACAGCGCTTGGCCCATAGTAAGTGCTAAACAAATATCGTAATTATTATTAATTAGCGGGCTTGCTCCCTGCACGTAACGCAGGATTCAGACGATTCCCAAAGGGAGAGAGCCAGCGCACTTCCCTGGGATTTAGCGTCAGCTTTGGGAAATCTGAAAGGTGAACTCCAGGAGCCAGAGGCGTTCACGTAGCAAAGACCCGCCTAAGCTTCTCTGAGTTTCACTCTCAGGGGTGGCGCGGGGGTTTCTGCCGACGCTGCTGAGGTCTTAGATTCTGCCGTGGGATCACAGACGGCCCCCCGTTTTTCCTACTGGCCGTCTCAGGGGGTCTGGGCGAGAGAGGACGGATGGCTCGATGCAAACCACCACTACCATTTGCAAAGACAACTCTGGCGCACGTCCGGCCGGTAGCAGAACACACCTTTTCCCCGCTCCGAGACTGTGAGCCCCACACGGGACAGGGACTGTGTCTGTCCTTCTTACCTCGTATCTCCCCCACTGCTTAGTATGGTGCCTAGCACATTGTAGGTATGTAACAATTGTTGTTATTATTATATATAAAATAACAACCATTCGGGTCTGAGCAGTGCCCACCCAAATGGCCGGGGGACCGAAAAGGGGTACTTTCCTGGGCGCTTTGTGAAACAGTGGATGCGGACGCTTGTGGATTCCACTCACCCTCAGCAGCTTAGCGTGTGTACCAAAGGGCGACTTTACCGCTCTGTGTCGAAGCGATGGGAAGCGTCTCATCTGCCGACTGGTTATCTTACATCCAAAGCAACGGTGGTGAAACTCTCTGAGGTTCTGGTTTAAATCAAGAGTGGCTTTGGAAGGGAGAAAGAACCAGGCAGGGTCGTGGCTACCGTGAAGACCGTGGGGGACGGTTGAACCGTCGTTCGACTTATTAATTAGGGTATTTAAGTGCCAAGCAGGGCGTTAAGGTCCGGGGTAAAACAGATCAGACACAGTCTCCGCCCCGCCGTGGAACTCAGAGAGAAAGAGGGGGGAGTTGGCTGATAAAAATGAAATGAGAGTGGTCTGATGATGATGATGGCATTTATTAAGCGCTTACTATGTGCAGAGCACTGTTCTAAGCGCTGGGGGGATACAAAGTGATGAGGTTGTCCCACATGGGGCTCACAGTCTTCATCCCCATTTTACAGACGAGGGAACTGAGGCCCAGAGAAGTGAAGTGACTTGCCCAAAGTCACACAGCTGACAAGTGGCGGGGCTGGGATTTGAACCCATGACCTCTGACTCCAAAGCCCGTGCTCTTTCCCCATGAGCCACGCTGCTTCTCTGCCAACAGCAGAGTCCAGAAACCACATCAACAGCGTGAGGGCAGATGATGGAGCCGTTTGCTGAGGTGAGAGCCCTCAGACTCCCCACTGGTCCAGGCCTAGTGTCTGAATAATTAGAGAAGCAGACATATAGTCACACAGCTGACGAGTGGCGGAACCAGGATTTGAACCCATGACCTCTGACTCCAAAGCCCGGGCTCCTTCCACTGAGCCACGCTGCTTCTGTAACGTGCTACATGCCACGTCGATGATAACGACGAAAGCTTAAAAGGGAGCCGGTTTTTAGATTAAGGTGGTTTTCGTTTCAACCTCAGTCATGATAATAATTACGGTGCCTGGTAAGCACTTACTATGTTCCAGGCGCTGTACTAAGCGCTAGGGTAGATAAGAGTTAATCAGATTGGACATATATATTGGATTGGATATATATATCAGGATGAAATAGCCAAAGACCTAACGGAATATACAATATACAGATAATCCTATTTGTGGTGCGTGAGAGCTGAATATATATATATATATCAGGATGAAATAGCCAAAGACCTAACGGAATATACAGATAATCCTATTTGTGGTGCGTGAGAGCCGAATATATATATATATATATATGAGTATATATATATATATGTATATGTATATATATGTGTATGTGTATATATATATTCGCCTCTCATGCACCACAAATAGGATTATCTGTGTATATATATATATATATATATATCAGGATGAAATAGCCAAAGACCTAACGGAATATACAGATAATCCTATTTGTGGTGCGTGAGAGCCGGGGATAAATGCAGAGGAGAGGAATCGTTTCTGGAGTCATTAGGGAACTAATTAGTCATTAGCAGTTCTGTAAACATAGAAACTTGCAGCAGCAGCGCTTAGTAATGTGAGGTGAGGTGACTGAGGCCCAGAGAAGTGAAGTGACTTGCCCAAGGTCACGCAGCAGACAAGTGGCGGAGCCCGGGATTAGAACCCATGACCTTCTGGCTCATTCATTGATTCATTCAATCGTATTTATTGAGCGCTTACTGTGTGCAGAGCACTGGACTGTGCCGTGCCGCTTCCCAGGGGCCCTCAGATTTCATTGATCGACTGTTAGGCAGTTGATGGCATCTGCAGGGAAATAAACAGGGCAGACCAGGGAGGGAGGCGGCAGGGGGAAGGAAACCCTTTGGGAGGAAAAAAAAAGCCGCTGTAGTGAGCGACCCCAGGAAGCAGAGCCCCTGTAGCGTTGGAGATTCATCAGGGTTTTTCTCCAGTCATCCCGTAGGGACGAGATGCGCTCCGGAGGGTCCCTCTGGGGCTGCTGTGTCCTCTCTCCCAGCTTCTCCGCTTCAACGGGCAATGCGGTCCTTGATTAAGGGAGTAGGGCAGAGGAGCCGTAGTGTTAGGGGAGAAAATATATGTCCTGTCTCTCCCACGAAGATGATGATTATTGCTTTTTACAGGCGCAAAACACCCATAACTCTCAAGCCCGTAGCGGGAGGTTATGAAAGCCTTCTCACCAGTGGAATGAAGATAATAAATATTTTGTCCAAAACATATTCTAGCGGAACTGTGAGAGTACGTTACAACACATTCTGTACTTCTCGACGATAGGCACCGCATTAAACAAAAAACAAAACCCAGTGTACATAGTGGGGAGGGAAGCGTATCTGTTCCGTTTGCAACCAGGTCCAGGTAATTACTATACCTGGTGAGAGCTCTGAGATTGCTCGTTTACAATGATTAATAATTTAGTTGCCGGGACCGGTTGCCCGACCCGTGGCTTTCTTTAGATTCGCTAAAATATTCAAACCTACATTTTCACCTAAAACCGGGGATTCTGTTGTTGGTCTCTAGGACCATTTCCTTTCATCGCCGGGAGTGGTTGACGAGAGCCAGCCGGGGACAGAGCACTGTTCTAGACACCTCCCAGGAGCAGAGGGATCTGCTGGGTACTTGAGGGCGTAGCCTAAAAGTAAGTTAGGCCTTGTCCTCAAGGAGTTTACCATCTCCTCAGCCACTAGCTAAGCACTTCAGCTCTTTGTGATCTCATAAGCGTTAGGGGCATATTTCGCTGCAAGTCAGATGCGAGCGGCAGTTGAAATGCGGAACAAACCAGGTGGCAGTCGGAGTGCCGTGGCATCGTTAACATGAAATTTTTATATTTTTAATTTTCCCGTGACAGTTGACTTTAGCTCTCGCAGCGCCGGAGGAAAAGTTGTATTCCCCGTTTTCGGAGTTCTCCGCTGGCTCTCCGAAATCTGCTCGGAACCTTTGCTCGCCCTCGATCAATCAATCAATCAATCAATCATATTTATTGAGCGCTTACTGCGTGCAGAGCACTGTACTGAGCGCTTGGGAAGTACGAGTTGGCAACATATAGAGACGGTCCCTACCCAACAGTGGGCTCGCAGTCTAGACCGACTCGAGAAAACTGGGGACACGCAGCCCTCTCGAAATGGCCCCCTCGTTTTTGCCCTTCCCAGTGACCGTAGAACCAGGATTCCTGAAAACCCCTCTTCCTTCCACCGTTGGCCTCGCACCCGGGGCTTCCGAGAGCTCGTGGGTCTCCGTCTTATCCCTCTCAGGCTCTTCGGAAGCTGGGAGTCTGTTATTCTATATATGCCAGTCGCCCACACGGGGCCCAAATCTCAGATCTGCCGATCCACCCCCGCGATCTCCACGGCGGGAGGGGGTGATGCCGGCCCGGCCCCCTCCTTGCTCTTCCTGGGGGGGGGAAACATTCCCGGTTGGGTCAGAGATGTCTCCGGGACCACTGGGATCTGTCAGGGCCTTCAGGGCGGAGGGCATGCCTCGTGATTCTGGAGTACTCTCCCAAGCGCACAATGCAGCCCACCGACCCTCCGTAAATCGGCGTGGTTGATCGATGGTTTCTAGTGCCCTGCGCCCCGGTCGGGGGGACTCAATCAATACCATCGAGTGACCGGGCTCATTCCTGGCGCAGCCCAGTTTGAACTCCGACCCTTTCTCTGTTGGCCGCTCCCACCTGGGCAGAGGGATTTCCTGAAGTTGGGGCCCTGAGTCGGTGACCCCGCCTTCTGAAAAAGTGGCAGGAGAGTCAGGTGAGAGAGAAACTCGGAATGACATGGGATGTGAGCCCACTCTTTTAGACTGTGAGCCCACTGTTGGGTAGGGACTGTCTCTATATGTTGCCAATTTGTACTTCCCAAGCGCTTAGTACAGTGCTCTGCACATAGTAAGCGCTCAATAAATACAATTGATGATGATGTCAGAAAATGTGTGTGTGCCTGGAATGCCCTCCTTCTGCCCATCCGCCAAGTTAGCTCTCTTCCTCCCTTCAAGGCCCTACTGAGAGCTCACCTCCTCCAGGAGGCCTTCCCAGACTGAGCCCCTTCCTTCCTCTCCCCCTCGTCCCCCTCTCCATCCCCCCCATCTTACCTCCTTCCCTTCCCCACAGCACCTGTATATATGTATATATGTTTGTACATATTTATTACTCTATTTATTTATTTTACTTGTACATATCTATTCTATTTATTTTATTTTGTTAGTATGTTTGGTTTTGTTCTCCGCCTCCCCCGTTTAGACTGTGAGCCCACTGTTGGGTAGGGACTGTCTCTATATGTTGCCAATTTGTACTTCCCAAGCGCTTAGTACAGTGCTCTGCACATAGTAAGCGCTCAATAAATACGATTGATGATGATGATGATGTATAAAAGCAGTGTGGCCCGTTGGAAGGAGCCCTGGGCTGGGAGTTGGAAGGATATGTTTGTACATATTTGTTACTCTATTTATTTATTTATTTATTTTACTCGCACATATCTATTCTATTTATTTTATTTTGTTAGTATGTTTGGTTTTGTTCTATCTCCCCCTTTTAGACTGTGAGCCCACTGTTGGGTAGGGACTGTCTCTAGATGTTGCCAACTTGGACTTCCCAAGCGCTTAGTACAGTGCTCTGCACACAGTAAGCGCTCAATAAATACGATTGATGATGATGATGATGATGATGATGATCTGGGTTCAAATTCCGGCTCCACCACTTTCATTCGTTCGTTCAATCGTATTTATTGAGCGCTTATTGTGTGCAGAGCACTGTACCAAGCGCTTGGGAAGGACAAGTTGGCAACATAGAGAGACGGTCCCTACCCAACAACGGGCTCACCGTCCAGGAGACAGGCTCACAGTCTAGAAGCTGTCAGCTTGTGACCTTGGGCAAGTCATTTCACTTCTCCGTGCCTCGTTTACCTCATCTGTACAATGGGGATTTAAGACCGTGAGCCCCATGTGGGACAGGGACTGCGTCCAACCTGATTACCTTTGGGCAAGTCACTTCTCTGGGCCTAAGTTACCTCATCTGTAAAATGGGGATGAAGACTGGGAGCCCCCCGTGGGACAACCTGATCACCTTGTTAACCTCCCCAGCGCTTAGAACAGTGCTTTGCACGTAGTAAGCGCCTAAAAAATGCTATCATTATTATTACCTTGTATCTACCCCACAGTGCTCAAGATATGCTATAATTTCTTCTTGTACATGTTTATCTTTTAAGTGTTACTGGTTGCCCGCCAAGTCTGGGGCATGGTACTAAGCACTTGAGAGAACTGAACTTTCCAAGCGCCTGGCATAGTGCTCTGCACACAGTTAGCGCTCAATAAATATGATTGATTGAATGAATGAATGAACTGAAGCAAGACCCAGGCTTCCCGTCCTCAAAGGTCGTATGAGGAAGCCAAACACGAGTTGTTTATAAATAGTGGGAGCAGGAGGAAAAAGGCTAGAACAGGGAGTAGTGCAAATATATCAGCTCAGTAAATATTGAATATATGTGTGTATATATCATCAATCATATTTATTGAGTGCTTACTGTGTGCAGAGCACTGTACTAAGCGCTTGGGAAGTACAAATTGGCAACGTATATATGTGCTGAAGATGAGAATAGAGTGCACCTGCGCTCAGGGTGGCTGTCCAGATGTCATCGATTGTCGTGCATGAATCGGGGAAGGCTTCTCGGAGGAGCTGGGGTTTCAGGAGGGCTTTGAAGATGGAGAGAGCTGGGGCTTGGTGGACTTGGGGCGGAGGCAGCACCAGGCCGGGTGGACGGAGGGCGGAGAGCGAGGTGCAGTCAATCAATCAATCAATCAACTGTATTTATTGAGCGCTTACTGTGTGCAGAGCACTGTACTAAGCGCTTGGGAAGTCCAAGTTGGCAACATATAGAGACAGTCATCATCAATCGTATTTATTGATTGATTGTTTTATTTATATTTATATTTTATATATTATGTGAGCCAGGGAGGGCCGGGGTGTCCCTTGACGTACAGCGGCGGTCGCCCTCGATGGTGATAGTCCCCGGGAATAACGGGTCGGGGGGGCCGAGCTCCGCCGTGACATCACCCCCACACGCCGTCGGTCTCGCCTACGTCAGGTAGGGTGGAAACACTCTGGCTCTTGAGAGAATCGGAGGTTGCTTTGTCTGCCGCTCATCCTAATCTGAGTTCCCCAGAGCGATCTTTAATAAACCTGTCTTCCGGGTAATTATCAGGCATCTCGACTTCTATTAACTTGTGATTCCACTTGCTGGGGTTCTGGGATTCCGTGGCTCCCTTAGGTAGCGCTGAGCTTGGGGGGCGGGGGGGACTCCCGGGGCCCCTTCCTAGATGCCAAACGTGTCTCCGTCAGCCGTCGCAGGGAAGGTGTGTGCTCCTGGAACCTTATTCTTTGAAGGTCTGTCCCTTTGAGAGTGAAGCCAATTGACCTGGGCTTGGACTGTGATATAACCACGATGATAATGGCATTTATTAAGCATCTTTACCGTGTGCCCAGCACCGGGCTGAGGGCTGGAGCGGACGTAATTTAAGCCGATCGGACACAGCCTCCAGGGGGCTTACGGTCTAAGAAGGTGAGAGAGCAGGTATTTTATCCCCATTGAACAGATGAGGAAACTGAGGCCCAGCAAATCGTCTTGCTCACGTTCAGCAGGCCGGTAGTAGCAGAGCTGGGGGTCTTCTGACGGCTAGTCCTGTGACCTTTCCGCTAGGCCACAAGCCTTCCGACGTGGCACCTTGAATTTGAAGGGGGCTATTCGTATTCCTCCAAGTGCGGTGACTAGTGTTTTGGTGAATATTTTGCCCTCCCAGCATCCTGGCCTGGTAGGAGGGGCAAGCATTACCATTCCCCATTAGACTGCTGAGGCTTCTCGGGCCCAGAGAGGTTAAGTGACTTACCCAAGGTCACACAGCGGGCCAGTGACAGAGCTGGCATGCCCCCTCCAAAGCTCTTGGGTCTCAGATGCCACTGATTGATTGAATTCCTACACCAACCAGCCGCTGGGTGACAAGAGGTTACGCTACTGTGAGGGTTAAGGTCATTCCCTTCAAGCTTCCGGCTCTTTCCCCCGTCCCGGTAGAGCACCATCAATCAGTGAATGGTATTTATTGAGCGCTTACTATGTGCGGAGCACCGTGTGACATCGAGCGGGCAGCCGCTGGGTGCTTGCCCTGCCCACCTTATGCCATCGGGTCTCCCTTCATCTTTCAATCAATTTTTCCTTTCGATTGGTGGTAGACAGGTTCCTCGGGGGTTCGGAAAATAGGTAGTGAACGTGGGTGGCGAAGATGGCGGTGGCTAACACTGTGGCTACCGTGGCAACCTCCTGCCGGGCTGTGGCACTTTGGGGCACCATGGGGTTGGGGAAGTGGGCAGTGCCGTGGGGATGGTGGGGGAACAACAGGTTGGTGGGGCCGAAACTCTCAGAGCCGGGAAGAGAGGGGAATCCCTCCCTCCGGATGAATCAATCAAGCAGTAATTTTAATTGAGAGCCGGATGAATCAATCAAGCAGTAATTTTAATTGAGAGCCTATTGTGGGCAGTCAGCCGGTCATAGTTATTGAGCACTTAATGTGTGCAGAACACTGCACTAAGCACTTGGGAGAGTACAGTACGACAATCAACAGACACACTCCCTGCCTACCAGCGTGGCTCAGTGGAAAGAGCCCCGGATTTCAAATCCCGGCTCCGCCAACGGTCAGCTGTGTGACTTTGGGCAAGTCACTTCGCTTCTCTGTGCCTCAGTTCCCTCATCTGTAAAATGGGGGTTAAGACAGTGAGCCCCCAGTGGGACAACCTGATCACCTTGTAACCACCCCGGCACTTAGGACAGACATAGCAAGCGTTTAAAAAATGCCATCATTATTATTATTATTATTATTACAGTCTACAGGGGGAGGATCGTTGTCAACAGCCCCTGGCGTGGGCCGGGCGCTGGACTGCGTGTTCAGGGAAAGCAGGAGACATTGTTCCCGCCCTCACGGAACTTACAGCCTAATGGAAGTGATTCCGCCTCCATTTCCAGCTGTTCAGGAGGCCTGCTGGGCTTCAGTCCGGGCCTGCCACGTACTAGGAAAAGAAGAGGGGCTGTGTCCGGAGAGCAGGGGGAGGCCTCGGGGGACCTGCCTTCAGCTTGTCCCCCCCAACACCCAGGCCCCCCGTCCCTCTCTCCAAGGCAGAGACCATCTCCGCTCTGTTTTCACATCTCCAGGCAGAGTGACTTGCAGCCTAAGGGGAAGATTTCAGCCCATCTATTTCTGTCCTTTCAAAGGCAGCGCTCTGTATTGACACGCCAGGCAAGCGGGGTTTGATCTAATAATAGCCGCGATAAATATGATGTCACCGCTCTCCCCGCACTTGGGTTTTCATTAAAAATCACCCAGCGCCGTGCTGCACCTGTCCTCCTCGGCCTCCTTCCCTATTAATAATAATAATAATACTGACAATAATAATAATAACGGCGTTTATTAAGCAGTTACTATGTGCAAAGCACTGTTCTAAGCACTGGGGAGGTTACAGGGTGATCAGGTTGCCCCACGGGGGGGCTCACAATCTTCATCCCCATTTTACAGATGAGGGAACTGAAACCCAGAGAAGTTAAATGACTTGCCCAAAGTCACACAGCTGACAATTGGCGGAGCCGGGATTGGAACCCACGACCTCTGACTCCAAAGCCCGGGCTCTGGTTTCCACTGAGCCACGCTGCTTCTCGTGGTAATGATGGTATTTGTTAAGCGCTTACTATGTGCAAAGCACTGTTCTAAGCGCTGGGGGGGTACAAGGTGATCAAGTTGTCCCATGTGGGGCTCACGGTCTTCATCCCCATTTTACAGATGAGGTAACTGAGGCCCAGAGAAGGGAAGCGACTTGCCCAAAGCCACCCAGCTGACAATCGGCAGAGCCGGGATTTGAACCCCTGACCTCTCCTCTTGGGGCTGCGGGTCAGGGCCGCTCTCCACCTCCTGGGAAATCGATTTAGCTCCTTGGAGGCACGGGTCCTGTCCCGAAATGTAGCCGGACATTTCTGATGGAGAAATTTAGGATTACCGTTCTGGGTTGCCCCGGGAGTGCCGAGTTTGACACTGTTTGCCCTCTATAATTTATGGCATTCTGCGGCCAACTGTTTGGCAGTAGAGGAATTGGAGAGAATCAGGCTCTGGAGAAAGAAAGGCAGCGTGCTGCGTGACAACTTGTCTGTGACGAGCAGAGCCTGTTCGGTTTGGATCGATTCCCTTTCTCCACTTCTGCTTGTTATTGTCCGAAGGTCTGCCTTCCCCGTTCGAGTGGAAGCCCCTTGTGGGCAGGGAACCTGTCTCGGGCCTCTCTTGTTCTTTCGCAAATGCTTAGGGTGGGACACCGTACCTCGTGGGCGTTCGGTAAATACCTTACACCTCCATACTCACCACCGGTCCTCTAGACTGTGAGCTCGTTGTGGGCAGAGGATATGTCCGTTCTATTCATTCATTCAGTCGTATTTATTGAGCGCTTACTGTGTGCAGAGCACTGTACTAAACGCTTGGGAAGTCCAAGTCGGCAACATATAGAGACGGTCCCTACCCGACAGCCGGCTCACAGTCTAGAAGGGGGAGACAGACAACAAAACAAAACATATTAACAAAGTAGAATAAATACTTGCAAGTAAAATAAATTAATAAATACGTACAAACATATATACATATATACAGGTGCTGCGAGGAGGGGAAGGAGGTAAGGTCGGGGGGGGAGAGGGTGGAGGGGTGTTCTCTTCTACTTCTCTTCTACTCTCCCAAGCGCTCAGTACAGTGCTCGGCACACAGTGAGTGCTTAATAAATGCGTTTGACGGACTGACGCCCCCAAGTCGCCGCTTCACCGACTAGTGTTTTGTTCGCAAAAGCTGCCTCAGTCTTTCTTTCCAGCCCATCTTTTCATGGCGAGGCAGCACTTCCATCCATGTGCGAATTAATGTTGCGACTTTTTGCCTTCGTTAGGCGCTTACTTTGTGTCCCTTTTCCCGGTAATTGATTTTTGGGTCTGTCTCCCCTGCTGGACTGGAAGATCCTCAAGGGTGGGGATCGTGTCCGTTAACATGGGGAGGAGCAGCATGGCTCAGTGGAAAGAGCCCGGGCTTTGGAGTCAGAGGTCATGGGTTCAAATCCCGGCTCTGCCAATTGTCAGCTGGGTGACTTTGGGCAAGTCACTTCACTTCTCTGGGCCTCAGTTCCCTCATCTGGAAAATGAGGATTTAGACTGTGAGCCCCCCGTGGGACAACCTGATCACCTTGTAACCTCCCCAGCGCTTAGAACAGTGCTTTGCACATAGTAAGCGTTTAATAAATACCAACATTATTATCATTATTATTAACTTGAGGGTTCTCTCCCAAGCTCTTAGGATAGTGCTCAGAGTAAGTGCTCCATACGTGCTGTTGATTGATTGATGGAGGAAAACCCACATTATAGCAGAGCCAAATTCAGAAGGACTCGGGTTCTACTCCCGACTCTTCCACTTGACTGCTGTGTGTGACCTTTGGCAAGTCACTTCAGTTCTCTGTGCCTCAGTTACTTCCTCTGTAAAATGGGGATTAAGACGGTGAGCCCCACATCATCAATCGTTTTTATTGAGCACTTATTATGTACAGAGCACTGTACTAAGGTCCCACATGGGACCGGGACTGTGGCCAGCCTGATAAACTCGCATCTACCCCAACGCTAAATACAGTGTCTGACACATAGTAAATGCTTAACAAATACCACTAAAAAAAAACACCCCAAAGCAAACAAAAAAACTGTCTGTGTTTCATGTTTCTGCCATGGGATGCTTGTTTGCCACGTTGTTTTTCCCCTCCTCTACAAGGGGGTGACTTGCCTGGTCCCTTTCCCGTGTCTATAGATTGCCTTACTTTCGTAGCAGGCTTTTGTTCCTAATGAACTCTCACGTTCGTGACCTCACTTTTGGGCTTGCAGCATCCCTGTGCAGTAGGGAAAGGCGGATATTATTGTACCCATTTTCCAGGTGAGGAAGTTGAGACCCAGAAGGTTAAGTGACTTGCCACGGTCACCCGATAGGCCGAGGTGGGGCTAGAACTTGGGCCCTCCGACTTGTGCTTTTTAACCGCACGCCACGTTGTACTTACGTAATCTATTGATGTAGGGAGCAGAGGAGCAGCATGGCCCGGTAGAAGGAGCTCGGGCCCGGGAGTGGGAGGTCCTGGGTTCTAATCCTTGGCCTGCCACTAGCCTGCTCTGTGACCTCGGGCAAGTCGCTTCACTTCTCAGTGCCTCAGTTTCCTCACCTGTGCCGTGGGGATTGAATGTCTGTCCTCCCTCGTACTCAGACTGCGAGTCCTGTGTGGGACGGGGAGTGTGTCCAACCTGATTAACTCGTCTCCACCCCGGCGCTTAATGCAGTGCTTGTCCCGTAGTAAGCGCGTAACAAGTATTATGATGAGTGATTATGATGGGGTCCAACCCCGAGAGGGAGTGTGGTGGTAAATAATAATAATGGTATTTATTAAGCGCTTACTATGAGCAAAGCACTGTTCTAAGCGCTGCGGAAGTTACAAGGTGATCAGGTTGTCCCACGGGGGGCTCACAGTCTTCATCCTCATTTTACAGATGAGGTCACTGAGGCACAGAGAAGTGAAGTGCCTCGTCCAGAGTCACACAGCTGACAATTGGCGGAGCCGGGGTTTGAACCCACGACCTCTGACTCGAAAGCCCGGGCTCTTTCCACTGAGCCACCCGGCTTCTCCAACAGGGAGACTAGGGAGTTCCACGGGGCCAACTCCTTGCAGTGTTTGAGGGCCCCGACTCTGCTTTCAAAGCTTCCTCCTGCTCTCCTGATCTTTGAAGAACTTCTGCTCCGGGAGAGCAACTCCTATCCCGCCAGGCTGCTCTGACCCACTGGGGTCTCCCAGGCCTAGTGGTTAGACCCCAGAAAGACCTGGGTTCTAATCCCGGCTCTGCCACTCGTCTGCCGTGTGGCCCCGGGCAAGTCGCTCAGCATCTCTGGGCCTCAGTTACCTCATCGGCAAACTGGAGGTTGCCCGTGAGCCCCTGGTGGGGCAAGGACCGTATC
The DNA here is from genome assembly GCF_015852505.1 of Tachyglossus aculeatus. Lineage (NCBI taxonomy): Eukaryota > Metazoa > Chordata > Mammalia > Monotremata > Tachyglossidae > Tachyglossus > Tachyglossus aculeatus. The sequence continues at coordinate 1,269,791 of NC_052079.1, forward strand.
CAAGCTGATTAACTCGAATCCATCACAGCGCTTAATACAGCGCCTGGAACACAGTAAGCGCTCAAAACATTCCATTTAAGCAATGAAAAAAGGAGCCCAATCCATCCACCCATCCATCAGGGGTATTTACTGAGCGCCCATCGAGTGGGAAGACCTGTACTGAGTGCCGGGAAGAGGGCGGCAGTAACCAGCCCACTGCCGGGAGCCCTGATTTGAGGTGAGGGGCCCAGGGCCTCAGATTCAGTTGGTGGCTGTCAGCTGGGCTTTTTCCACCGGGAGCCTCATTAATATGCCGTTTCTCTTTCTGAAAAATGTAAAGTTAATAGTGTTTTCTCTGCTGGCAGAGCTGTTATTGAACCCACAAATATCCCGAGATCTCTGGAGGGGGAGAGAGAAAGATATTCATTGTGCAAATTACAGAAATGAAGTGAAGGGACTTAATTGCGATAGTCCAGGAGCCGCCTCGGAATATGAAGGAATGCAGTAATACAGTGAGTCGCATGTTGTCGTAATGCAAATGGGTTTACTCATCACCTGGGCTCTCCCAATTTGGCCGAAAGCGGAGGGCTTCGTGGTCCTCGTGCCGAGGTCGATACCCCCCAGCTCCCTTTGAACACGCGGACTGCGTGGCTGCAGGAACCCCGCGTGAAGGAGACCTCAAATCAGGGCCAGCACTGCATACGCTGCATACGCGCTCGCAACTGTTTTTTTCCCCCCGCCGGTGCCACGCCAGACTTAGACAGGCTCGTGGTCTCAGATGAGGGGTCCCTAATTCCCCCGCTGCCGTTCCAGCCAGACCGTGATATGCCAATGTGTGGCGGTGGCAGAACTGTGGGAACTCGGTTTGTTCTCCAAACACGAATGGGCACCTATTGACGAGTCACCAGCTGACCCAGGCCCCCCAAAACAAGTGTAGGAGGGTGACGGAGGGCAGGCGTGGGCTTGGGACCGAGCTCTGAGAAGATGGGCATGAAGGGGGAGCGACTCGGAGAGTTGGACCAGTGCGAGGCTCCTGACCTCCCCCTGCCAGGCTTAGAGACCCCTCTCTCCTTGGCCCCAGCCCTCTCTCTTGAATGGAGAGGAGCCCTTTCAATAATAATAATAATGGTATTTGTTAAGCGCTTACTATGTGCCAAGCACTGTTCTAAGCGCTGGATCAATCCAGCGCTCTGGATTGTGCTCTGCACACAGTAAGCGCTCAGTAAATACGATTGATGATCAATCGGTCGATCCCCAAACCCCTCCCGGAGCCTCTCAGCAGGGCTGCCGCCTGGCCAGGGCACCGGAGGGACTCGGGTGGTCTGAATTCTGGTCCCCTTAGGGGGTGTTGTTTGGTGTGGCATGGAGTGGGTGAGGCCAGAGGGAAACCGAGAGGAAAGGGGGAAAAACTTCAAAGCCAAAAAAGGGATGGAAAAGTCAGGGGACTTCTGGGCTTTTTCGTACTGGGCTCCGTCTCAGCCGGTCGAGCACAACCGGTGTTCCTTTGTGCCGTGTATCCTCCACCTCCCCAACATCATTACCGTCAGCCGCAGCAGCGTGGGCTTAGCGCGTTCGGGTGCAGAGCCCAGAACTAGACCCCCGTGGGACTCCACGAGGCCCGGCTTGCCTCCCGGAGCAATTACACAGGTTAAAAGTGCCTGGTTTCAAAAGGCAGAGAGCAGGGGAGCCGGCTGATGTGTTCGTGGCGGGCCAGAGCGGGTGGCTCTCCCTGAGCGGAGGCTTCCCGGAGATCGGGAGAGCAAGGGGCAGGCTCGCCTGCGGCCGCAGGAGCAACCCCCGGCTGCCTCGGCCCCGCCGGTTACCGTCTTTGTCCGCACCCGAGGTGTAGGTCAACGCGTCGGTCTCTTCGGCCGCACTGCACACTGCCGGCGTCGTCGTCTGTGCGGTCGAATGGTATTTATATTTTTCTACATAGGTCAAACTTTCAGTGGAGTAAACGTCCAGGGATTTCTTCTGGAGTTTTAATGTAACTCTGGGGAGGTTCTCAGACTGGAGCTACAAAATCTTTTCTTCTCTGGGAAAATGATCCAAACTCTAAGGCTCTTGGTTGAATGATGTTGGACACCTGGAAGTGCGGACTATCTGAGGGAGAGGAGAGCAAAGAGGGAGGAGTAAATGTCAATGTTAAAGTGCCAATCTCTTGAGGAAGGTAGCACTTTGTCCACATTTATCAATCAGTCAGTAGTATTTATTGAGCACCTACTGTATGGGCAGAGCACTGTAGTAAGCACTTGAGAGAGTATAACAGAGATTGTGGGCGTCATCTCTCTGAAACTGAAATCAATTATACCGCCGTCCTCCCTGTCTCACAAGTCCGTAACCTTGGCATTATCCTCGACTCATTCAACCCACGTATTCAACACGTCACCAAATCCTTTCGGTTTTACCTTCACGCAATTGCTAAAATCTGTCCTTTCCTCTCCATCCAGGCAGCTACTCTGCTGATCCAAGCACTTCTATCCCACACACAGTAAGCTCTCAATAAACATGATTGATTGATTGATCGATCCTGCTTTGGCTACTATATCAGTCTCCTTGCTGATCGCCCTGCCCCTTATCTCTCCACACTCCGGTCCATACATCATTCTGCTGCCTGAAACTGTGAACTGCGTCCAACCTATCTTGTAATAATAATGGCATTTATTAAGCACTTACTATGTGAAAAGCACTGTTCGAAGCACTTAGTACGGTCCCTGGTACATAGTAAATGCTTAACAAATGCCACAATTATTATTATTATTATTATTATTGAGGGAAGAGTATCTGGGCAGCTGATCATCCGCTTTAGGGGGCACCTGTGGGCGTAATTTGCTGAGGACAGGAAACCACTTCCCCCGGAGAAAACCGAGGCTTTCCTTCTGGTTAAAGTCCACTTTGTAAAAAGATCCAGAGGTGTGTTTCAGAATTTACCATTGCTCCTTTCCGGACCATCCTGAAGGAGGGTGGGACCTGCTTTCTGGAACGGCCCCGGGACGCTGCCAAACTCCTGCTCCGTGGGATGGTCCCATGGGCCCAGACCCTCAGGAGCAGCTTTGCTGCCCAAAGAGGCCGGTCCACTGAGCTCTTCTCTTTGATCTTTCCTTCCATCGAAACACACTCGTCTTCAAACCGCCGATCACCGCGTCGCTGTTTTCGTGGCTCTTCTCAGCCCCGCCGATCGCCGAGGGGGCCGTTAAGGTATTTCTAATGCGTCTCGGGTGATGCTACTCCCCTGCTTTGAGGCTTAGGTTTTGAGTCCGGGGACTCAGTCAGTTCCCATCGGTCCACGAGGGTGGGTTGCGTTTCGAACCCAGTTACGGAGATTGGTTCGTTTACTGACGTGCCTTCGAGTAATTCAGACGTGCTCAAACCTATGTTTTCGTTCCTCAACTTGGCTGTTAACGTGATGAAAGGATACGGAATGTCCTTCCCTCAGCCCAAGTTTTTCTAGTCTTTGTACTAGATCCCAGTCCCCATGTCGGTTCAGAGAGATGTGATGCAGGAAGAAATGGTTGCTTACAGGTCGAGGCGTGACCTCAAATGCGTCCCTGCCTCTGCCTCCGCCTCCACCCTGCTGAACTGGACCACGCAGGACTTTGTGTCTCTGGAGGCATTTTTTAAAAATAATAATAATAATAATCATAATGACATTTATTAAGCGCTTACTATGTGCAAAGCACTGTTCTAAGCACTGAGGAGGTTACAGGCTGATCAGGTTGTCCCACGGGGGGCTCACAGTCTTCATCCCCATTTTACAGATGAGGAAACTGAGGCACAGAGAAGTCAAGTGACTTGCCCAAAGTCACACAGCTGACAATTGGCAGAGCCGGGATTTGAACCCATGACCTCTGACTCCAAAGCCCAGGCTCTTTTCCATTGAGCCACAGTGCTTCTCGATGGTATCTGTTAAGCACTTACTGTGTGCCAAGCACTGTTCTAAGCACTGAGGTAGATACAAACTAATCAGGTTGGACACAGTCCCTGTCCCACATGGGGCTCACAGTCTCAGTCTTGAGACTGAGACTCAATTTTACCCCATTTTACAGGTGAGGTAACTGAGGCCCAGAGAAGTGAAGCGACTTGCCCAAGGTCACACAGCAGGGAAGTGGTGGAGCTGGGTTTGGAACCCAGGTCCTTCGGAGTGCCAGGCCCGTGCCCTAGCCACTAGACCACCCTGCTTTGGCAACTTTTCAGGATTTACTGCCGTGAGACAGCAAAGCTTGACTAGAGGGTGGTGATGTTTTGGGACTGCCTCTCCCGGAATCCGTTAATTCCCTGATTACCGTAATTCAGTTTTCCCAGGTGAGATTCTCCAAGGACACCCTCTTCCCGACATTGTAGCAGAAATGACAGTGGACTGCTTTGGGGACCAGGGCTTCCTCATTTCACAGCCATCTAAACTAGATGGGGTTTAATGTCTCAGGTTTGTTAACCTGAGAATATTTCACAGTGTCTCTAAGCGATGAGATCGAGGCATTTTTAACCTCTCTGTAAATGTTCAGGGCAGGGGCTCCTTTTCAATTATCGAGAAGTCAGGCATCGCTAACTGAGCTCCACGCACCTTTGTTCTACGGAGGCAAGAAAAAATGGGCCCAGAACAGATTATCCCAGCTCTCCCCCGGCCTCTTGGGTGACCTAGGGCAATTCAGTTAACCTCTCTGGACCTTGATTTCTTCCTCTGTAAAATGGGGAGAGGATACCTGTCTCCCTGCCTCTTAGATCAGGAGCCTCGTGTGGGACTGGGACAGTAGTCCAACATGGTTATCTGACTCAAAGACAAGGAAAGAGAACGGTGGAGTGTTAAATCTGAAGGCTTCTAACCGATGTACCAAATCCAGCTTGGAATTCAGGGCTCACTGAGCACCACGTTACAGAGGCTTGCAGGCTCAGAACTTTCCCCGGGTGAACACGAGTCATATTTATCCCAGGAACTGCCGACCGGCTGTCCGGTTGGCTATCCCAGCTGGCCACACTTGGTTTTCCATCTCCGTGGCCGTGGAGCATCTTGCGCGGCTTCTTCCGATATAAGTTTGGGCGTCTTATGGTCCTTACCCAAGGCGCTTCTCGTCACGTCATCCAGAGCTAAAAATACCTCTCTCCAGGGTTTTCTCATGTCATGCTCGAAAACTCAGACAGGTTTGGGGGAACAAACTCCCCCTCACACTTCCCAGTCATTTGCACGGAGAACAAAAGCACGGCAGGGGTTGGCGCTGTCAGATTCGGGGGTTCAGAAGAGGATCTTTGACCCCGAGTTAATTGAACATCTTTGTTTCCCCAAGACCACAGCTGTTGAGTCATTGCTGATCCCTGGAGGGGGTTTGCTCTCTGCTGTTCTGGGCATGGTTTCCTGTCTCCCCCATGGGCTCCCCTGGATGCTGAGAGGCCTTCCCCATCGTTTAGCTCTTTGCATGCTCGCACGCACTCTCTCTCTTCCTCTCCAGGCCACCCTTTTCGCCTGCCTGCCCTCCTCCTGGCCGTTTCTCTGATTCTGATGTTGAGCACGCTCTATCAGAAGTAAAGTTGGGCGGCCTAGTGGAAAGAGCACAGATTTAGACTGTAAGCTCACTGTGGGCAGGGGATGCCTCTGTTATATTGTCGTGTTGTACTCTCCAAAGCACTTAGTACAGCACTCTGCACACAGTGAGTGCTGAATAAATACGATTGATTGATTGATTTGGAGTCAGGGGACCCGGATGCTAGTCCCAGCTCTGTCTTTTGTCTGCTGTGTGACCTTGGGCAAGTCACTTCACTTCCCTAGGCCTTATTTTCCTCCTCTGTAATGTGAGGAATACGATCCTTGCTCTCTCGACGTCCTTAGCTTATGAGCCCTGAAGGACAAAGACTGTCTGATTGAATTATCTTGCGTATGTCCTAGTGCTTAGGCCTATAGTAAGGGCCTACTAAATACTTCAATCAGTTGTATTCATTGAGTGCTTACTCTGTGCAGAGCACTGAACTAAGCACTTGGGAAGAGCACAACGGAACAGCATTGGTAGACAAATTCCCCGCCCACAATGAGTTTACAGTTTGAAGGGGGGGATCCTTGTGTCATTATAATGATAATGATTATTATAGGAGGCTGGGAAGGAGTTTGTGTGGGGAAGTTGGACCCGTGTCCTGTTCAGAAAATGATCCCTGTCCTTCGTCAGCCCTACTGGGAGAGGCCTGTCTGGAATCTTGCCCGGGCCACTTGGAATTGGTCAGAGCCTGCAGACTGACTTCAGATCGCAGCCCCCATTTTCCAGGCTCAGAGCAATAATGGCATTTCTTGAAGGAGCGCTTTCCATGGCACTGGGCACGGCGCTCAGCCCCGGGGTGGGCCCAGGGCAGTCGGATTAGATGTGGGGCTCAGAGTCTGAGGGAGAGCAGATTCATTCACTCATTCAATCATATCTATTGAGCACTTACTGTATGCAGAGCACCGAACTAAGCATCTGGGAAAGTACAGTCTAACAACGATATAACCAATAAGCAGACAGCAAGCTTGCAGTCTGGCAGGTGTCTTCTCCCCACTGTACAGATGAGGAAATGGAGGCCGAGAGGGGGTGAAGGGAATCATCCGAGCTCACGCAGCAGCCCAGTGACTGAGCTGGGGCTAGAACCGACTGCCAGACCGGTGCTCTTTCTGCAAAGTTCTCCCTTTTTTTTTTTGGATTTTAACTTGGGCCCTGTGGTATGATGCCACTTGGCTGTGCCAAGGAGATGCCCTCAAGTGGTCTCTGGGCAGGTTCCATCTTTGCGTCTGGGGGAAGAAGGGAGCCTCAGGGGATAGGAAGCATTGCTAGGCTTCACCGATCTGGACAATATTCCCGGAAAAGGAGAGAGACTGAGGGGAGGGAAGCTAGCTCCCTGTCTAGGTCGGAGGGATTTCCCGAGGCCAACAAGGCGGTGGACAGGGCGAGCATGGGATTGTTTTGCACCACATCCCACCTCACCGGCCCCAGGCGGCACCCGCTGCAGCTTGAAGGTGGTCGGTTACACACAAACAAAACAAAACACTTCTTCCCACAGTGGGTGGCGAGCATATGGGATGTGTGACAGTAGGAGGCTGAGCAGGCAAAAAAGATCTAACGGACCAAGTGGGACGTGGAGAGATTCCAGCGGGAGGAGCCCCTATGACTTATAAGAGAGAAAATTCAAGACTTCAAAAGGTCAGAAAGGGTGAATTTGATCCACAGGTCCACCCACGACGAGCTGCTGGAGGGGAAGGAGGCTTGGAGAACAGCCCCCAACTTTTCCCCCCCGCCTCCATCCCTCATGGCCGGCCGTCGTCGGAGGTCGCGTCTTGGGCTGGTTAGGCGGAGTGGGCTGACCTCTTGTGAGAACCCTCCTGACCTCTTGTTCCTCGGGAATCTCTCACTTGAGCATTCGCTGTATCCATTCACCGTATCCTGTGGGAGACTCCCTATTCCCCTTTCACTGCTTCCCGTACATCTAAACGTCTAGGTGTTATACCATCATTGGCCGGGGCCCCGGTCATCTGGATGCCATCATCTTGGATGTCACCTTGGTATTTTTCTGAGTGCTTCCTCTGGTCCTAACTGCGAGACCATCAGATTGGACACAGGCCCAGCCCCACATGAGGCTTCCCAATCTGAGGTGGAGAGAGCGGGGATCTTACACCCATTTTATGGATGAGGAAACAGGCACGGAGAGGTTAAGTGATATGCCCCAGGTCACCAGCAGGCAAGTGACAGGGCCGGGACTGGACCAGAGGTCTCCAGACTCCCAGCCCTGCTCTCTTTCCACTAGGCCAAGCTGCCTGGAGTTCCTGGGGTCCACTGTGTTTGGGGTAACAACCCCTGCTGCAGCTCAGGACTGACCCCCATCCTTCCTGAAAGTTCCTGAGCAGAGCGGGCCTCTTCCCCCCGTCAGCCACACAAATCACCTCTCAGCAACGAGTCCTCTCATTCATTCATTCATTCATTCATTCAATCATATTTATTGAGCGCTTACTGTGTGCAGAGCACTGTACTAAGCGCTTGGGAAGTACAAGTCGGTAACATATAGAGACGGTCCCTACCCAACAACAGGGTCACGGGCTAGAAGGGGGAAGACAGTAAAATGGGGATTAAATACTTCCTCCTCAAACTGTGAGCCCCATGTGAGACAGGGACTGTCCGGGCTTACTGTAGCGTATCTACCGCAGCATTTGGCTGATAGGAAGCACTTAACAAATACTACAATTAGCATTATTATTAAAAATCGTAAGTCATGGAACAAGGAGGCTGAACTACATTTTGTGTTCAGTGTTGGGGGGCTGAATGGAGAAAGGGACCCAGGGACACCAGGCTGTGGCTGGGGTACACTGAACCTCGCTCATCTGCCGAACACTCACTCATGGTCTGACTCTCTCATAGGTCCCAAGGCCCCAAAGGGGGGAGATTCCAACCGGGAGCCAGAAACCGCAGAGCCCGGCCCACGTGGTGAAAGGCCGTGGGGGCACAGGTGTCCACGCAAAGTCGATTGTGGCGTCCCAGCAGGGCCGGGAGGGGTTGAGGAGGGAACACCGGGCGGTCTCCTGGTCGGGCGACCTCTTCGGAAGTCCTCTAGGGACCAGTAGCCCGGGCGAACGAAGGGCCGGCCCGCTGATGTAGGGCAGATGGATGAGATGGTCGCCGGGAGGCCTGGCACATCTTCCAATTCCTGAAGCAACGAAGGCTCCCGTGACCAGCGAGGCTGACGATATTGACTAGGTTCCCTTCAGGCGTGGGGTCGGGAGAGGGTCCTTATCTCCGCACTGCCCCTCTTCACCCATCTATTCCTTCAGTAATATTTATTGAACCCTGCATTGGGCAGGGCATAGTGTTGGGCATCTGCTGAATAGGCAGAGCGTGGTTCTCTGGGTTTGAGGAGCTTAAGAGCTAAAGTGTGTGTGTGTATATATAGACTGTGAGCCCACTGTTGGGTAGGGACCGTCACTATATGTTGCCAACTTGTACTTCCCAAGTGCTTAGTACAGTGCTCTGCATCCAGTAAGCGCTCAATAAATACGATGGATTGATTGATATGTATTTTATATATATATATACTACATATATATACTATATATATATAATGTGGGGGATGGGAGAAAAATTATAGATGCAGTTGGTGACAGCAAGAGAATGAATAAATGAGTGCCTAAATAGTTCAGAAATTGATTCCTGAGTGCTCAGAGGGGTCACTGGGTTGACACGACCTCGCGGCTGGAAATAGTACTGGATGTATATTTTCCCCAAACTCAAAGAGTAAGTCGTGGAGGAGAGCGAGTTCCAGGGAGCTTCCTAGAGGAAGAAGCGTTTGGAGGCTTACTACAGAGGAGTCGGGAAAAGATGCATCTGGGGTCACCACGGATTTGAGTTTCGGATGCCACAGGGTTCCCATGGAGATGAGTACCCCATTCTTCACTGTTACCATGGAGATGAGTATCGAACGGGATAGGCGGATTGGAAGCCCCGGGGACGGCACAGGGCATTTTCCTGTTTGAGTGGAAATCAGAAAGTTGGCGCATCTCCCCTTCCCTCGGTCCTTCCTTTCCCCACCCGCCAGGGCTGGTGACTGGGGCCCGGGAAGGATTGGTGTGATCAATCAATCAATCGTATTTATTGAGCGCTTACTGTGTGCACAGCACTGTACTAAGTGCTTGGGAAGTACAAGTTGGCAACATATAGAGACAGTCCCTACCCAACAGCGGGCTCACAGTCTAGAAGGGGGAAAAGGGGGTGTAGTGTGGCTCTAGGCTTCAGTTTGGCCAGGGTGGTCATTAGGGGATCGGACCCCCGCCGTTGTGCCCTTCCTAGTTTCCCCGGGCTTCACCCAGACTTCTAAGACAGCCAGCTGTCACTCGATGCCCGGGGGAGGAAGCAAGAGCCTGGGACTCTGTGTCAGAGAGGTCTGAGAAGAGGTCCCGCGGTCCACGAACCCTCTGGAGGCTGACCCTGCAGGCTCCGACCTGGGCCATCCTGATTCCCTCAAAGACGCCGCCGAGGGTAGAGGGCTAGGGGCTCGTTTACTGGTGCGGGTGTTTTCCTATGGGAAATGCTCGTCTGCCCTCTTGTTACGGGGAGGGAGGGGGACGGGCCATCGATTTTGTGCGGTTACTTGGAAAGGAAGACGAGTTTGTGGTGTTCGTCACGGCAGAGGACCTTATCTCGGGTATGTGATTCCCCGTTTTTCAGGTTTGGCAAGGCCCCCGCTGAGGGAGCGCAAGAGGGCTTGCAGTGGGGTTCCGGAAAAATACTTTCCGGAATCAATTAGTGACGGAAGCGGTCAGTTAGTGGTGTTTATTAGAGTGCTTACTCTGTGCAGAGCGCTGCACTAAGTGCTTGGGAGACTACAGTACGACAGATTTAGCAGACACGTTCCCTGCCCACAACGAACGTGCAATCTAGGGGGATCAAGGAAGCTCGTTCCTAAATGTTAACGATCAGTCGGCCAATAGCATTAATAATAATGTTGGCATTTATTAAGCGCTTACTATCTGCAAAGCACTGTTCTAAGCACTGGGAAGGTTACAAGGACTTGAGCACCTGACTGTACCAAGTGGTTGGGAGAGTACAGTTGAATGAATAGACACGATCCTGGCCTCGAAGAGCTGACCATCAAGCCGGGGAGAGACAGAGACGGGCCTGAATTCATTCACTCGTATTTATTAAGCGCTTACGGACAGGCCGAAGTAACCGTGTAAGACAGTGGATGTAAGTGTTCCCCAAATGGGGCACGAGTACCCAAATTCCAAGTGCCAAAGTGCCGGTGGGTCATACTGGGTCGTGACTGAATCGCTGGGATGCTCATCCCCTTCCGGTGGCTGGACTTGTGCCACCGGAGCCTAAGAAGAAAGTCACCGTGCGTCCACATGGGAAGCGGTCCGCCCCGGGAGCCGAATGGGTGGATCAGGTGTCCGGCTTAAGAACCAAAGTCGATTTGAGCCGAGAAAGCAGACACTCTCCCAAGCGCTTGGCTTCCCGAGCGTCCTCAGAGTCAGGCGGAGAATCCTTGGCCATCGATTATGTAGAGCCGCCCTTGACAGTCCAGAGAGATCAGGTTTCTTTCCGGGGCCACCCTTTGGGATTGGGTTTTGGGGGTGCTCGATCAAAGGAAGTCGTGAGCATCTGTTCCCCTAAATGGATACAGAGGTCCTTGGGGGATCGTGTCTACGAATACGATCGTGCTCTTCCGCATGTGTAGTGCAGTGCTCTTGACTGGCCGACGGCCTTCTGGCAGCCTTCCTCCCAAAAGGTGGCCCCTCCCTCCCTTCAGGACCGCTAGCCATCCCGTGAGCCCCCAAGCCCCCTTATTGTCGGGGGCTCACAACCTAACAGGGTTCATTCATTCATTCGCTCAATTCAGTCGTATTTATTGAGCACTTACTGTGCACAGAGCATGCACGAAGCGCTTGGGAAGTACAGTTCAGCAACGAGTCGAGGCAATCCCTGTCCACGACGGGCTCACGGTCTAGAAGTGAGGGGGAGGGGGCATTGCCCAGCGGAAAGAGCACAGACCTAGGAATCAGAGGACCTGGGTTCGAATCCCACTTCAGCACCTGCCTGCTGTGTGACCTGGGCAAGTCACTTCATTTCTTTGTGCCTCAGTTGCTTCACCAGAAAAAAAAGGATAAAATACCCGTTCTTCCTCCTTCGTAGACTGGGGAGCCCCTTGAGGCATAAGGAACTATGTCCGATCTGCTTATCTTGTATCTGCACTAACAATCAATCAATCAATCATATTTATTGAGCGCTTACTGTGCACTGTACTAAGCGCTTGGGAAGTACAAGTTGGCAACATATAGAGACAGTCCCTATAACACTCAGTGCAGTGCTTGGCATATAGTAAGTGCTTAACAAATACCACAGTTATTAGAGAGGGAGAGAGAATAGGTATTCATTCATTCAGTCATATTTATTGAGCGCTTACTGTGTGCAGAGCACTGTACTAAGTGCTTGGGAAGTACAAGTTGGCAACATCTAGAGACGGGCCCTACCCAACAGCGGGCTCACAGTCTAGAAGGGGGAGACAGAGAACAAAACCAAACATATTAAGAGAATAAAACCCCCATAATCATTATTACTAACCGTTCTAAACCAGTGCCAGAGTCCGGAGTGTCTTCAGTATTCATTTTCAGCCACTAAGAGGCTTTAATGCAATTCCATTGCTTTCCTTGGGATCCCTCCTACTTCATCAGTCATATTTTCCAAGGCAAGTGGGAAGTGTGAAGTAAGGGAAGAGCATTGAGAAGGGCAACTAGAGCAAGTGTGTCTCGTTAACTCAGGCTTATTTTTTTTTTTTTTGGTAGAAGAATACAAAAATACAGCATCTCTAGTTGTGTGTGTGTGTGCGCGTGTTCCTAGAACAAGAAACCTGTGTCTGAGTCACTGTCGGCCAGGGTTCCGACTGGCTCCGAGATGACTCCGAGTTGCGTTGCCAACTTGTACTTCCCAAGCGCTTAGTACAGTGCTCTGCACACAGTAAGCTCTCAATAAATGCGATTGATGATGATGATGATGACTCCCAGGAGGACGGGCCTGCAGGAAGGATAGAACCGTCTCTAGATGTTGCCAACTTGGACTTCCCAAGCGCTTAGTACAGTGCTCTGCACACAGTAAGCACTCAATAAATACGATTGAATGAATGAATGAATGAAGACTGTGAGCCCCCCGTGGGACAACCTGATCACCTTGTATCCCCCCCAGCAGTTAGAACAGTGCTTTGCACATAGTAAGCGCTTAACAAATGCCATTGTCATGAGGCTTTGGGTGTTGAGGGGTTATCAGGGACGGCCACCTTGGCGGGGGGGACTTTAGGGGGGGGATTTTGGTGGTCCAGCCTGAGCCTCGGCTGGCTTTGGTCTGATAATCACCGAGAGGACAAGGAGTGAGTCTACCAGTTCTGTTCTGTTGTAGTCTTCCAAGTGCTAAATATCGTGCTCTGCACCCAAGAAGTGCTCAATAAATCCGACTGACTGATAATTCCATGGGTACCCCATTGGGTCACCAGGGCTTGGTTTGGGTAGGGGCCGTCTCTTTGTGTTCCCAATTTGTACGTCCCAAGCGCTTAGTACAGTGCTCTGCACACAGTAAGCGCTTCCAAGTGCTAAATATCATGTACAGCACCCAAGAAGTGCTCAATAAATCCAACTGACTGGTAATTCCGTGGGTGCCCCATTGGGTCACCAGGGCTTGGTTTGGGTAAGGGCCGTCTCTTTGTGTTCCAAATTTGTACGTCCCAAGCGCTTAGTACAGTGCTCTGCACACAGTAAGCGCTTCCAAGTGCTAAATATCGTGCTCTGCACCCAAGAAGTGCTCAATAAATCCAACTGACTGACTGACTGATAATTCCATGGGTGCCCCATTGGGTCACCAGGGCTTGGTTTGGGTAGGGGCCGTCTCTTTGTGTTCCAGATTTGTACATCCCAAGCGCTTAGTACAGTGCTCTGCACACAGTAAGCGCTTCCAAGTGCTAAATATCGTGCTCTGCACCCAGGAAGTGCTCAATAAATCCGACTGACTGACTGACTGATAATTCCATGGGTGCCCCATTGGGTCACCAGAGCTTGGTTTGGGTAGGGGCCGTCTCTTTGTGTTCCAGATTTGTACATCCCAAGCGCTTAGTACAGTGCTCTGCACACAGTAAGCGCTTCCAAGTGCTAAATATCGTGCTCTGCACCCAAGAAGTGCTCAATAAATCCAACTGACTGACTGACTGATAATTCCACGGGTGCCCCATTGTGTCACCAGGGCTTGGTTTGGGTAGGGACCGTCTCCATGGGTTCCCAATTTGTATGTCCCAAGCGCTTAGAACAGTGCTCTGCACACAGTAAGCGCTCAGCAAATACTAATGAATGAATGCTCTGCACACAATAAGCGCTCAGTAAATATGATTGAATGAATGAGCGGTTTGGACGTGGCCACCCGTTTGACGGAAGTTCAACGAATGCCTCCCTTAAGGCCAGCACTTTTTTTTATGGTTCGGTGCTTACTACGTGCCAGGCACTGTACTAAGCACTGGGGCATACAAATGAATCAGGTTGGACACAGTCCCTGCCCCACGTAGGGCTCAGAGTCTTAACCCTGTTGTACAGACGTGGTCACTGAGGCACAGGAAAGTAAAGTGACTTGCCCAAGGTCATTCAGCAGTAAGACAAGCTGTCTTACTCTTTCACAGTAAGAAGCGGGCAACGGCCTAGGGATCCTCCACGTGCTGGAGGAGTTTTCTACAGAGTGCCTCTCCTCAGTGGAAAGAGTCCGGGCTTTGGAGTCAGAGGTCACGGGTTCAAATCCTGGCTCTGCCACTTGTCAGCTGTGGGACTTTGGGCAAGTCACTTCACTTCTCTGGGCCCCAGTTACCTCATCTGTAAAATGGGGATGAAGACTGTGAGCCCCCCGTGGGACAACCTGATTACCTTATAACCTCCCCAGCTCTTAGAACAGTGCTTTGCACATAGTAAGCGCTTAATAAATACTGCTATTATTATTATTATTATTATTATTTAGCAAACAGAAAAGATCCACAGATCCCGTTAAGTTAAATAGGGTCTCGGTTTCCTTAGCCAGCACCTAAGCACTTGGGGAAACACAAAAGAAGTCAGTGACCTGCCCCCTGGCTCAAAAGGAGCTTACGCTTTAATAATAATAATAATAATAATAATAATAATAATAATAATAATAGTATTAGACGCTTACCTGTTGCCAACTTGTACTTCCCAAGTGCTTAGTACAGTGCTCTGCACACAGTAAGCGCTAAATAAATACGATTGATTGATTGCAAAGCACTGTTCTAAGCACTGGAATGAGGGAGGAGACAGTCCTAAAACCATTTACAACCAAAGTGGCCAAAAGAATATAGTTTACACGTACAACTGAATAGATGTAAAGATGTAAGGGCTCAGGATGGGTACAGACAGATGAGTTTGGGAGTCTGATGGGTTTATAAAACTTTGGGATACTGGGACTTTATTGGGGAATCGATCAATCAGACGTATTAAGCACTTACTGTGCTTAAAGAGAAGCAGCGTGGCTCAGTGGAAGGAGCCCGGGCTTTGGAGTCAGAGGTCATGGGTTCAAATGCCGACTCCGCCACTTGTCAGCTGTGTGACTTTGGGCAAGACACTTAACGTCTCTGGGCCTCAGCTACCTCACATGTCAAATGGGGTTAAGATTGTGAGCCCCGCGTGGGACAACCTGATCACCTTGTAACCTCCCAGCGCTTAGAACAGTGCTTTACACATAGTAAGCGCTTAATAAATGCCATTATTATTATTACTGTGTGCAGAGCCCCGTAGTATGTGCTTGGGAGTACAATAGAATAGGGTAACAGAGTCGGCAGACACATTCCCGCCCCACGATGAGCTTACAGTCTAGAGGGGAAGGCCGAGAGGAGGAGGTGGGCCTGAAGGAGGGCCCCTCTGATTGTGGGGAGTCCGTCGGATTTTGGAAGAGATGGTCCCTCAGGCTGGGGGAGCGGAGGGACCAGTTTTAGATCTCGTGCCTGATTGATGCGGGCTGAATGAGACAGCTGTGCCTGCCCGACGTGAGTTGCTCTGTCCCTCCGCAGCCTCGAATCTCCTGAGTAATCGGAGAGCTCTGGGGGCCTTCTCCGTGCCAGTCGGACCCGAAAACTCCCACCCGGATGGGAGAAGGGGCACGGAGCAGGAGCGAGTCCGCACACCCCGCGTCGAATCCCGGCTCTGCCATGGCCTATCGGGTAACCTTACACAATAATAATAATAATGACGGCATTTATTAAGCGCCTACTATGTGCAAAGCACTGTTCTAAGCGCTGGGGAGGTTACAAGGTGATCAGGGTGTCCCATGGGAGGCTCACAGTCTTCATCCCCATTTTACAGATGAGGGAACTGAGGCCCAGAGAAGTTAAGTAACTTGCCCAAAGACACACAGCTGACAATTAGCGGAGCAGGTAATAATAATAATAATGATGATGGCATTTATTAAGCACTTACTATGTGCAAAGCACTGGTCTAAGCACTGGGGAGGTTACAAGGTGATCAGGGTGTCCCATGGTGGGGGCTCACAGTCGTCACCCCCATTTTACAGATGAGGGAACTGAGGCACAGAGAAGTTAAGTAACTTGCCCAAAGACACACAGCTGACAATTGGCGGAGCAGGTAATAATAATAATAATAATAATGATGATGGCATTTATTAAGCGCTTATTTAAGGGAGGGGGATGCTTTCGGAAACGAGGATGGATTCCGCGTTCACCACGAAACTCTCTAGGCTCCACAGCCAAGCTTTTACCTCCAAGTAAGACACCTTCCCGGCGAATTAAGCATCCACCCTCCGGCCGGGAAATTTTTCAACACGACGGCCCGGATTTTCCCTCCGAGACACTTTCCGGGTGAACCGGGTGCCGCCCCTCCTCGTGGAAAAGCGCGCTGCACTCGGCGGCCCGGGTTTTACACAAGCCATTAACCTCCCTTCACCTCAGTTCCCTGCGGATCAGGTCCCCACTCCCCCTCCGTCTCAGATTGTGAGCCCACGTGGGACGGAAACCGTGACACATCGGATTATTTTGCATCTGGTGCTTGGCATAGAGTAAGCACTCGATAAATGCCATGATCAAAACAATGTGATGATAGATAGGATGAGAATTTAGCCTGGCCCGTGGCGTGTTTTTCCTCCATACTCGGAGCAAGCTCGATTCTCCCAGAACACGGGTTTGCAAACGTGTTTCGGCTAGAGCCGACGGCACGCTGTTCCTCCTCCGGTCGGGGGCGTCCAGTCCGGGTAGAGGGATTGAAAAATCTCTCTGTCCCGTACCAAAAACACAGCAGAGTTTGCCATGATGTTTCTCTTTCACTTGTGGGGACTGGCAGTGTGTTCCGTGTGGGCTTGGAAGGCTCCCGGGAGGGTTGAATGGCACAGACCGAAGGTTTTTAGGAGCCCAGGTGGAGGAATTCTGGGTTTCGTTTGGGCTGGCACACTGTGTAAAACAGCACTCAGAGATGAAGAATTAAATTAGAGAGTCGTTCCTCAGGCTCCAGAAGCTCACGGCACCCCGATTTCCTTCTGGGTTCCATTTCGGAAGAAAATTCTTTTTCCCTTCTGGTTTTCTCCCGAGTGATTAGATGGTCATCCCATCCCTAGTGCCCAGTCTCCCGTTCCTCAGGAGCCGCTTCTCGCCGGCGATGGAGGCTGGGACCTTCTGTTTTCTCGCCCTAGGCCTGGTCACTAGTTTTCCATTTGACCCTTCATCATCATCATCAATCGTGTTTATTGAGCGCTTACTGTGTGCAGAGCACCGTACTATGCGCTTGGGAAGTACAAGTTGGCAACATATAGAGACAGTCCCTACCCAGCAGTGGGCTCACAGTCTAAAAGGGGGAGACAGAGAACAAAACCAAACATACTAACAAAATAAAATAAATAGAATAGATATGTACAAGTAAAATAAATAGAGTAATAAATATGTACAATCATATATACATATATACAGGTGCTGTGGGGAAGGGAAGGAGGTAAGATGGGGGGGATGGAGAGGGGGACGAGGGGGACCCTTGACGTGTGGTCCGGCCCAGAGCTAACCTCCTTACGCCTGACAGGAAATCCATGGCCAGGAACTGTTCCTCCAGGGCAGAGGCACCGTCCGAATGCCCGGGGAACCAAACAAGCGAAGCGCGGATAAAATTCGGATCTCCTCGGAGAGATTCGGAGAGCACTGATGATCCTTGCAATGGATTTGGAGTGAAATGTCGCCCTAACGCGTCTCTCTGAACAGATAATGATGATAATAATAATAATAACTGTGGTGTGTGTTAAGTGCTTACTATGTACCAGGCACTGTACGAAATGCTGTGGCAGATACAAAGAAATTCAGACGGGCACAGTCCCTGTCCCACATGGGGCTCCCAACCTTAACTTCCATTTTACAGCTGAGCTAGGCCATACCATTTCTGATTTTTTCGGTTGGCTGATGAATCAGCAGGGAGTATTGAACGCCCACTGGATGCAGAGCGCTGTACTAAGCTCTTGGGAGAGTAAAACAGAAGAGAGAGGGAAACTAGCAGGCCCAGATGCTTTACAAACAGTGGGGAAGGAAAAGGGTAGAACTGAGAGTAGCAAGAGTGTGGAAGGATGAAAAAGGTAAGTCATTGAATAAGTAATGTTTGCAGGTTGATAATGAGCTCTGATCTAACCCCAGCTTTGAACATAAGTGCCAGGGGGAGCTGCCGGTGGGGCTGGGAATAAATCATGGGAGGCTTCCTGGAGGAGGTGGGCTTTCAGGAGGTTTTGGAAAGAAGAGAGAGAGCTGGGGTCTGTGGGTGTGAAAAGGGAGGGAGATAATAATAATGTGGGTATTTGTTAAGTGCTTACCATGTGCCAAGCACTGTTCTAAGTGCTGGGGGGGATGCAAGGTAATCAAGGTTGTCCCACGGTGGGGCTCACAGTCTTCATCCCCATTTTATAGATGAGGGAACTGAGGCCCAGAGAAGTGAAGTGACTTGCCCAAAGTCACACCGCTGACAAGTGGTGGAGCCGGAATCTGAACCCATGACCTCTGACTCCCAAGCCCGGGCTCTTTCCACTGAGCCATGCTGGAGATGCAAGCGGCGGGTGGGTGGAATGAGTCAGGGGCAGGACGAGGGGAGACAAGAGCGAGATACAGTATTCATTCTTTCATTCCATCGTATTTATTGAGCGCTTACTGTGTGCAATGCACTGTACTAAGCGGTTGGGAGAGTACAATATAACAACAGACACATTCCTGCCCACACGAGCTCGCAGTCTAGACGGGGAGACAGGCATTAATATCAATCAACAGATAAAGAAATTACAGAGAGAAGCAGCGTGGCTCAGTGGAAAGAGCCCGGGCTTGGGAGTCAGAGGTCATGGGTTCAAACCCCGGCTCTGCCAATTGTCAGCTGGGTGACTTTGGGCAAGTCACTTCACTTCCCTGGGCCTCAGTTACCTCATCTGTCAAACGGGGATGAAGACTGTGAGCACCCTGTGGGACAACCTGATCACCTTGTATCCCCCCCAGCGCTTAGAACAGTGCTTTGCACATAGTAAGCGCTTAACAAATACCATCATTATTATTACTATTATTAGAGCGTACACAAGTGTTGTGGAAGGTTGTAAGAGTGAGTGAGGTGGAGACGCGGAATGGACAGTATTCCTGAGGTAGGGAGGTGAGGAGTCAATCAGGAAGACTTCCTGGAGGAAGTGGGCCTTCCCATGATCCTCTGTGGAGTGTGCGTTGGCTTCCTTGACTGTTTGACCCAATGTTGCTACTGAGCCTCCTCCCCCCTCCCCGCCGACTCTCAACTCCAAGAAAGTTCGTCAGGGGAGCCGGCAAAGCACTTTGATGATGCCACCTGTGTCAAGTTCTGTATGCAATCTTTCCGAAAACGAAGCGATGAAAGGAAAGCCACCCATTTACCCCGGGTTTCGGTCTAGAGATCTAATCAGATGTGACGAGCCGAAGGGCGAAAGCTAACTGAGTGGGAGAACTCCTCGGGATCTGGGAGTCTTGCCGGAAAAGTCCTGAACCATCCGAAAAGGAACCATCACATAAACTCGAGGGGGGCAGAGAGAGAGAGGGAGCGTGCGTGCGCCCAGGCATCGCAGGAACGAAAGCGTTGGAGGTGTCTTCAGGCGGCAGAGCGGGGCGGCCTCTCTTTCGGGTTTGGCCGGACCCTGGGGTTTTCAGCTGGCCCGTCCCCCGCTCATTTCCAGGCGTAGGAAGTGGGCAGAGCCGGGTGTGGATGGAAGCGACACGACAGAGGAGCATCTGGTATTTCTGAGCGCTGCCCCGGCCGTTGTAGTATAAGCCTCCTCCTTTTTGAGGACCCTTCCATCCTCCTCCTCCGAAAGCTCACACTGCCCCAGCCGCGTCCGTGAAAGTCGCCAGCCCCTTCCCCCAGGACAGCAAGCCACACCAACTGCTTGGCAGACAGAGAAGAAACCCAGGATCCGTCCCCGGCCTACACAAAGCTAACACTGTCTTGCAGAGTCAGCCTTAGAAATAGTATATTTCCCCCCCATCTTACCTCCTTCCCTTCCCCACAGCACCTGTATATATGTATATATGTTTGTACATATTTATTACTCTATTCATTTAACTTGTACATATCTATTCTATTTTATTTTGTTAGTATGTTTGGTTTTGTTCTCTGTCTCCCCCTTTTAGACTGTGAGCCCACTGTTGGGTAGGGACTGTCTCTCTATGGTGCCAATTTGTACTTCCCAAGCGCTTAGTACAGTGCTCTGCACATAGTAAGCGCTCAATAAATACGATTGATAATGATGATGAGTATATATGCACACAATAGTCATAATGATAATAATTGTGGTATTTGTTAAGCACTTACTGTGTGTGCCAGGGACCGTACTAAGCACTGGGATAGATCAATCAATCAATCAATCAATCGTATTTATTGAGCGCTTACTATGTGCAGAGCACTGTACTAAGCGCTTGGGAAGTACAAATTGGCATCACATAGAGACAGTCCCTACCCGATAGTGGGCTCACAGTCCAAAAGGGGGAGACAGAGAACAGAACCAAACATACCAACAAAATAAAATAAGTAGGATAGAAATGTACAAGTAAAATAAATAAATAAATAAATAAATAAACAGAGTAATAAATATGTACAACCATATATACATATATACAGGTGCTGTGGGGAGGGGAAGGCGGTAAGGCGGGGGGATGGAGAGGGGGACGAGGGGGAGAGGAAAGAAGGGGCTCAATCTGGGAAGGCCTCCTGGAGGAGGTGAGCTCTCAGCAGGGCCTTGAAGGGAGGAAGAGAGCTAGCTTGGCGGATGGGCAGAGGGAGGGCATTCCAGGCCCGGGGGATGACGTGGGCCGGGGGTCGATGGCGGGACAGGCGAGAGCGAGGTACAGTGAGGAGATTAGTGGTGGAGGAGCGGAGGGTGCGGGCTGGGCAGTAGAAGGAGAGAAGGGAGGTGAGGTAGGAGGGGGCGAGGTGATGGAGAGCCTTGAAGCCCAGGGTGAGGAGTTTCTGCCTGATGCGCAGATTGATCGGTAGCCATTGGAGGTTTTTGAGGAGGGGAGTGATATGTCCAGAGCGTTTCTGGACAAAGATAATCCGGGCAGCAGCATGAAGTATGGATTGAAGTGGAGAGAGACACGAGGATGGGAGATCAGAGAGAAGGCTAGTGCAGTAGTCCAGACGGGATAGGATGAGAGCTTGAATTAGCAGGGTAGCGGTTTGGATGGAGAGGAAAGAGCGGATCTTGGCAATGTTGCGGAGCTGAGACCGGCAGGTTTTGGTGACGGCTTGGATGTGAGGGGTGAATGAGAGAGCGGAGTCGAGGATATAAAGTAATTGGGTTGGACACAGTCCCTGTCCCACGTTGGGCTCCCATTCTTAATCCCCAT